>NW_026292405.1:0-662526 GCF_023091745.1 Budorcas taxicolor
GATCCCTCATCTCGAGCTACGAGGCGGAAACCGGGCTCCTCTGGATGTGGGCGGGACCCTCGTGATTCCTCTCGAGTGGAGACGGGTATGTCGGGGAACTTCTTGATTTGCACCAAGGGTGTGAAGGACCCTTTCGAAGTTCCAGAGGTGAGGTGTGATCAGCCTCGAGACGCCTCAGCGGAAATGGGCCTCATCTCGCCTGGAGGGGAGAACCTCCTGGATTTTCTCGAGTTGCGGCAGGTCTTCTCGAGTTACGACGGGGACCTCAGGGACCCGCTCTGGTGGCCTCAGGAAAGGCCAGTCCCCATGCGAGGTGCTAGGGGACCTCTCGGGATTCCTCTCCCGTCCATGCCGCGGCCTCAGTCCTTGTGTGGAGTCGGGGCCGGAACCTGAGGATTCCTCTCCAGTGTTGCCATGGATCTTGGGGTGCTTCTGAGTCTTCCCAGGGGACTCAGGCCTCGTCTCGAGTGGGGGCATGCACGTGCGCTTTCCTCCCGAGCTGCAGCAGTAGTGTCACGCTTCCTGTCACGTGGATCAAGGGATCTGTGGCTTTCCCTCGAGGCTGTCCCTCGAGGCTTTCCCACGAGGCTTTTCCCACAAGGCTGTGCCACGTGCCACCTTGGTGTGAGTCGATCCTCGGCGTGAAAGACGACCCGGTGAAGGTAAAAGAGGTTCCTCTGGAATGGACTGAGATATCTGGGGGACTCTTGGAATGGTGGCACGACCCTGGAGTTCCTCTCGCCGTTCCTGTTGAGAGGGCCTCCTCTTGAGATGCGACGGGAACGCCGGGAACTCTTTCCCGACGAAGCAGGGAAAGGATCCCTCATCTCGAGCTACGAGGCGGAAACCGGGCTCCTCTGGATGTGGGCGGGACCCTCGTGATTCCTCTCGAGTGGAGACGGGTATGTCGGGGAACTTCTTGATTTGCACCAAGGGTGTGAAGGACCTTTCAAAGTTCCAGAGGTGAGGTGTGATCAGCCTCGAGACGCCTCAGCGGAAATTGGACTCATCTCGCCTGGAGGGGAGAACCTCCTGGATTTTTCTCGAGTTGCGGCAGGTCTTCTCGAGTTACGACGGGGATCTCAGGGACCCGCTCTGGTGGCCTCAGGAAAGGCCAGTCCCCATGCGTGTTGCTAGGGGCCCTCTCGGGATTCCTCTCCCGTCGAGGCCGGGGCCTAAGACCTTGGGTGGAGTCGGGGCCGGAACCTGAGGATTCCTCTCCAGTGTTGCCATGGATCTTGGGGTGCTTCTGAGTCTCCCCAGGGGAGTCAGGCCTCGTCTCGAGTGGGGGCATGCACGTGCGCTTTTCCTCCCGAGCTGCAGCAGTAGTGTCACGCTTCCTGTCACCTGCATCAAGGGATCTGTGGCTTTCCCTCGAGGCTGTCCCTCGAGGCTTTCCCACGAGGCTTTCCCCACAAGGCTGTGCCACGTGCCACCTTGGTGTGAGTCGATCCTCGGCGTGAAAGACGAGCCGGTGAAGGGAAAAGAGGTTCCTCTGGAATGGACTGAGACATCTGGGGGACTCTTGGAATGGTGGCACGACCCTGGAGTTCCTCTCGCCGTTCCTGTTGAGAGGGCCTCCTCTTGAGATGCGACGGGAACGCCGGGAACTCTTTCCCGACGAAGCAGGGAAAGGATCCCTCATCTCGAGCTACGAAGCGGAAACGGGGATCCTCTGGATGTGGGCGGGACCCTCGTGATTCCTCTCGAGTGGAGACGGCTAGGTCGGGGAACTTCTTGATTTACACCAAGGGTGTGAAGGACCCTTTCGAAGTTCCAGAGGTGAGGTGTGATCAGCCTCGAGACGCCTCAGCGGAAATGGGCCTCATCTCGCCTGGAGGGGAGAACCTCCTGGATTTTCTCGAGTTGCGGCAGGTCTTCTCGAGTTACGACGGGGACCTCAGGGACCCGCTCTGGTGGCCTCAGGAAAGGCCAGTCCCCATGCGAGGTGCTAGGGGACCTCTCGGGATTCCTCTCCCGTCCATGCCGCGGCCTCAGTCCTTGTGTGGAGTCGGGGCCGGAACCTGAGGATTCCTCTCCAGTGTTGCCATGGATCTTGGGGTGCTTCTGAGTCTTCCCAGGGGACTCAGGCCTCGTCTCGAGTGGGGGCATGCACGTGCGATTTCCTCCCGAGCTGCAGCAGTAGTGTCACGCTTCCTGTCACCTGGATCAAGGGATCTGTGGCTTTCCCTCGAGGCTGTCCCTCGAGGCTTTCCCACGAGGCTTTCCCACAGGGCTGTGCCACGTGCCACCCTGGTGTGAGTCGATCCTCGGCGTGAAAGACGAGCCGGTGAACGGAAAAGAGGTTCCTCTGGAATGGACTGAAACATCTGGGGGACTCTTGGAATGGTGGCACGACCTTGGAGTTCCTCTCGCCGTTCCTGTTGAGACGGCCTCCTCTTGAGATGCGACGGAAACGCCGGGAACTCTTTCCCGACGAAGCAGGGAAAGCATCCCTCATCTCGAGCTACGAGGCGGAAACGGGGCTCCTCTGGATGTGGGCGGGAACCTCGTGATTCCTCTCGAGTGGAGACGGCTAGGTCGGGGAACTTCTTGATTTGCACCAAGGGTGTGAAGGACCCTTTCGAAGTTCCAGAGGTGAGGTGTGATCAGCCTCGAGACGCCTCAGCGGAAATGGGCCTCCTCTCGCCTGCAGGGGAGAACCTCCTGGATTTTCTCGAGTTGCGGCAGGTCTTCTCGAGTTACGACGGGGATCTCAGGGACCCGCTCTGGTGGCCTCAGGAAAGGCCAGTCCCCATGCGTGTTGCTAGGGGCCCTCTCGGGATTCCTCTCCCGTCGAGGCCGGGGCCTAAGACCTTGGGTGGAGTCGGGGCCGGAACCTGAGGATTCCTCTCCAGTGTTGCCATGGATCTTGGGGTGCTTCTGAGTCTCCCCAGGGGAGTCAGGCCTCGTCTCGAGTGGGGGCATGCACGTGCGCTTTCCTCCCGAGCTGCAGCAGTAGTGTCACGCTTCCTGTCACGTGGATCAAGGGATCTGTGGCTTTCCCTCGAGGCTGTCCCTCGAGGCTTTCCCACGAGGCTTTCCCACAAGGCTGTGCCACGTGCCACCTTGGTGTGAGTCGATCCTCGGCGTGAAAGACGAGCCGGTGAAGGGAAAAGAGGTTCCTCTGGAATGGACTGAGATATCTGGGGGACTCTTGGAATGGTGGCACGACCCTGGAGTTCCTCTCGCCGTTCCGGTTGAGAGGGCCTCCTCTTGAGATGCGACGGGAACGCCGGGAACTCTTTCCCGACGAAGCAGGGAAAGGATCCCTCATCTCGAGCTACGAGGCGGAAACCGGGCTCCTCTGGATGTGGGCGGGACCCTCGTGATTCCTCTCGAGTGGAGACGGGTATGTCGGGGAACTTCTTGATTTGCACCAAGGGTGTGAAGGACCCTTTCGAAGTTCCAGAGGTGAGGTGTGATCAGCCTCGAGACGCCTCAGCGGAAATGGGCCTCATCTCGCCTGGAGGGGAGAACCTCCTGGATTTTCTCGAGTTGCGGCAGGTCTTCTCGAGTTACGACGGGGACCTCAGGGACCCGCTCTGGTGGCCTCAGGAAAGGCCAGTCCCCATGCGAGGTGCTAGGGGACCTCTCGGGATTCCTCTCCCGTCCATGCCGCGGCCTCAGTCCTTGTGTGGAGTCGGGGCCGGAACCTGAGGATTCCTCTCCAGTGTTGCCATGGATCTTGGGGTGCTTCTGAGTCTTCCCAGGGGACTCAGGCCTCGTCTCGAGTGGGGGCATGCACGTGCGATTTCCTCCCGAGCTGCAGCAGTAATGTCACGCTTCCTGTCACGTGGATCAAGGGATCTGTGGCTTTCCCTCGAGGCTGTCCCTCGAGGCTTTCCCACGAGGCTTTCCCACAAGGCTGTGCCACGTGCCACCTTGGTGTGAGTCGATCCTCGGCGTGAAAGACGACCCGGTGAAGGGAAAAGAGGTTCCTCTGGAATGGACTGAGATATCTGGGGGACTCTTGGAATGGTGGCACGACCCTGGAGTTCCTCTCGCCGTTCCTGTTGAGAGGGCCTCCTCTTGAGATGCGACGGGAACGCCGGGAACTCTTTCCCGACGAAGCAGGGAAAGGATCCCTCATCTCGAGCTACGAGGCGGAAACCGGGCTCCTCTGGATGTGGGCGGGACCCTCGTGATTCCTCTCGAGTGGAGACGGGTATGTCGGGGAACTTCTTGATTTGCACCAAGGGTGTGAAGGACCCTTTCGAAGTTCCAGAGGTGAGGTGTGATCAGCCTCGAGACGCCTCAGCGGAAATGGGCCTCATCTCGCCTGGAGGGGAGAACCTCCTGGATTTTCTCGAGTTGCGGCAGGTCTTCTCGAGTTACGACGGGGACCTCAGGGACCCGCTCTGGTGGCCTCAGGAAAGGCCAGTCCCCATGCGAGTTGCTAGGGGACCTCTCGGGATTCCTCTCCCGTCCATGCCGGGGCCTCAGTCCTTGTGTGGAGTCGGGGCCGGAACCTGAGGATCCCTCTCCAGTGTTGCCATGGATCTTGGGGTGCTGCTGAGTCTCCCCAGGGCAGTCAGGCCTCGTCTCGAGTGGGGGCATGCACGTGCGCTTTCCTCCCGAGCTGCAGCAGTAGTGTCACGCTTCCTGTCACGTGCATCAAGGGATCTGTGGCTTTCCCTCGAGGCTGTCCCTCGAGGCTTTCCCACGAGGCTTTCCCACAGGGCTGTGCCAAGTGCCACCTTGGTGTGGGTCGATCCTCGGCGTGAAAGACGAGCCGGTGAAGGGAAAAGAGTTTCCTCTGGAACGGACTGAAACATCTGGGGGACTCTTGGAATGGTGGCACGACCCTGGAGTTCCTCTCGCTGTTCCTGTTGAGAGGGCCTCCTCTTGAGATGCGACGGGAACGCCGGGAACTCTTTCCCGACGAAGCAGGGAAAGGATCCCTCATCTCGAGCTACGAGGCGGAAACGGGGCTCCTCTGGATGTGGGCGGCACCCTCGTGATTCCTCTCGAGTGGAGACGGCTAGGTCGGGGAACTTCTTGATTTACACCAAGGGTGTGAAGGACCCTTTCGAAGTTCCAGAGGTGAGGTGTGATCAGCCTCGAGACGCCTCAGCGGAAATGGGCCTCATCTCGCCTGGAGGGGAGAACCTCCTGGATTTTCTCGAGTTGCGGCAGGTCTTCTCGAGTTACGACGGGGACCTCAGGGACCCGCTCTGGTGGCCTCAGGAAAGGCCAGTCCCCATGCGAGGTGCTAGGGGACCTCTCGGGATTCCTCTCCCGTCCATGCCGCGGCCTCAGTCCTTGTGTGGAGTCGGGGCCGGAACCTGAGGATTCCTCTCCAGTGTTGCCATGGACCTAGGGGTGCTTCTGAGTCTTCCCAGGGGACTCAGGCCTCGTCTCGAGTGGGGGCATGCACGTGCGCTTTCCTCCCGAGCTGCAGCAGTAGTGTCACGCTTCCTGTCACCTGCATCAAGGGATCTGTGGCTTTCCCTCGAGGCTGTCCCTCGAGGCTTTCCCACGAGGCTTTCCCACAGGGCTGTGCCACGTGCCACCCTGGTGTGAGTAAATCCTCGGCGTGAAAGACGAGCCGGTGAAGGGAAAAGAGGTTCCTCTGGAATGGACTGAAACATCTGGGGGACTCTTGGAATGGTGGCACGACCTTGGAGTTCCTCTCGCCGTTCCTGTTGAGACGGCCTCCTCTTGAGATGCGACGGGAACGCCGGGAACTCTTTCCCGACGAAGCAGGGAAAGCATCCCTCATCTCGAGCTACGAGGTGGAAACGGGGCTCCTCTGGATGTGGGCGGGACCCTCGTGATTCCTCTCGAGTGGAGACGGGTATGTCGGGGAACTTCTTGATTTGCACCAAGGGTGTGAAGGACCCTTTCGAAGTTCCAGAGGTGAGGTGTGATCAGCCTCGAGACGCCTCAGCGGAAATGGGCCTCCTCTCGCCTGGAGGGGAGAACCTCCTGGATTTTCTCGAGTTGCGGCAGGTCTTCTCGAGTTACGACGGGGACCTCAGGGACCCGCTCTGGTGGCCTCAGGAAAGGCCAGTCCCCATGCGAGTTGCTAGGGGGCCTCTCGGGATTCCTCTCCCGTCCATGCCGGGGCCTCGGTCCTTGTGTGGAGTCGGGGCCAGAACCTGAGGATTCCTCTCCAGTGTTTCCATGGATCTTGGGGTGCTTCTGATTCTCCCCAGGGGAGTCAGGCCTCGTCTCGAGTGGGGGCATGCACGTGCGCTTTCCTCCCGAGCTGCAGCAGTAGTGTCACGCTTCCTGTCACGTGGATCAAGGGATCTGTGGCTTTCCCTCGAGGCTGTCCCTCGAGGCTTTCCCACGAGGCTTTCCCACAGGGCTGTGCCACGTGCCACCTTGGTGTGAGTCGATCCTCGGCGTGAAAGACGAGCCGGTGAAGGGAAAAGAGGTTCCTCTGGAATGGACTGAGACATCTGGGGGACTCTTGGAATGGTGGCACGACCCTGGAGTTCCTCTCGCCGTTCCTGTTGAGAGGGACTCCTCTTAAGATGCGACGGGAACGCCGGGAACTCTTTCCCGACGAAGCAGGGAAAGCATCCCTCATCTCGAGCTACGAGGCGGAAACGGGGCTCCTCTGGATGTGGGCGGGACCCTCGTGATTCCTCTCGAGTGGAGACGGCTAGGTCGGGGAACTTCTTGATTTGCACCAAGGGTGTGAAGGACCCTTTCGAAGTTCCAGAGGTGAGGTGTGATCAGCCTCGAGACGCCTCAGCGGAAATGGGCCTCCTCTCGCCTGGAGGGGAGAACCTCCTGGATTTTCTCGAGTTGCGGCAGGTCTTCTCGAGTTACGACGGGGACCTCAGGGACCCGCTCTGGTGGCCTCAGGAAAGGCCAGTCCCCATGCGAGGTGCTAGGGGACCTCTCGGGATTCCTCTCCCGTCCATGCCGCGGCCTCAGTCCTTGTGTGGAGTCGGGGCCGGAACCTGAGGATTCCTCTCCAGTGTTGCCATGGATCTTGGGGTGCTTCTGAGTCTTCCCAGGGGACTCAGGCCTCGTCTCGAGTGGGGGCATGCACGTGCGATTTCCTCCCGAGCTGCAGCAGTAGTGTCACGCTTCCTGTCACGTGGATCAAGGGATCTGTGGCTTTCCCTCGAGGCTGTCCCTCGAGGCTTTCCCACGAGGCTTTCCCACAGGGCTGTGCCACGTGCCACCCTGGTGTGAGTCGATCCTCGGCGTGAAAGACGAGCCGGTGAAGGGAAAAGAGGTTCCTCTGGAATGGACTGAAACATCTGGGGGACTCTTGGAATGGTGGCACGACCTTGGAGTTCCTCTCGCCGTTCCTGTTGAGAGGGCCTCCTCTTGAGATGCGACGGGAACGCCAGGAACTCTTTCCCGACGAAGCAGGGAAAGCATCCCTCATCTCGAGCTACGAGGTGGAAACGGGGCTCCTCTGGATGTGGGCGGGACCCTCGTGATTCCTCTCGAGTGGAGACGGGTATGTCGGGGAACTTCTTGATTTGCACCAAGGGTGTGAAGGACCCTTTCGAAGTTCCAGAGGTGAGGTGTGATCAGCCTCGAGACGCCTCAGCGGAAATGGGCCTCCTCTCGCCTGGAGGGGAGAACCTCCTGGATTTTCTCGAGTTGCGGCAGGTCTTCTCGAGTTACGACGGGGACCTCAGGGACCCGCTCTGGTGGCCTCAGGAAAGGCCAGTCCCCATGCGAGTTGCTAGGGGGCCTCTCGGGATTCCTCTCCCGTCCATGCCGGGGCCTCAGTCCTTGTGTGGAGTCGGGGCCGGAACCTGAGGATTCCTCTCCAGTGTTGCCATGGATCTTGGGGTGCTTCTGAGTCTCCCCAGGGGAGTCAGGCCTCGTCTCGAGTGGGGGCATGCACGTGCGCTTTCCTCCCGAGCTGCAGCAGTAGTGTCACGCTTCCTGTCACGTGCATCAAGGGATCTGTGGCTTTCCCTCGAGGCTGTCCCTCGAGGCTTTCCCACGAGGCTTTCCCACAGGGCTGTGCCACGTGCCACCTTGGTGGGTGTCGATCCTCGGCGTGAAAGACGAGCCGGTGAAGGGAAAAGAGGTTCCTCTGGAACGGACTGAAACATCTGGGGGACTCTTGGAATGGTGGCACGACCCTGGAGTTCCTCTCGCTGTTCCTGTTGAGAGGGCCTCCTCTTGAGATGCGACGGGAACGCCGGGAACTCTTTCCCGACGAAGCAGGGAAAGGATCCCTCATCTCGAGCTACGAGGCGGAAACGGGGCTCCTCTGGATGTGGGCGGCACCCTCGTGATTCCTCTCGAGTGGAGACGGCTAGGTCGGGGAACTTCTTGATTTACACCAAGGGTGTGAAGGACCCTTTCGAAGTTCCAGAGGTGAGGTGTGATCAGCCTCGAGACGCCTCAGCGGAAATGGGCCTCCTCTCGCCTGGAGGGGAGAACCTCCTGGATTTTCTCGAGTTGCGGCAGGTCTTCTCGAGTTACGACGGGGACCTCAGGGACCCGCTCTGGTGGCCTCAGGAAAGGCCAGTCCCCATGCGAGTTGCTAGGGGGCCTCTCGGGATTCCTCTCCCGTCCATGCCGGGGCCTCAGTCCTTGTGTGGAGTCGGGGCCGGAACCTGAGGATTCCTCTCCAGTGTTGCCATGGATCTTGGGGTGCTTCTGAGTCTCCCCAGGGGAGTCAGGCCTCGTCTCGAGTGGGGGCATGCACGTGCGCTTTCCTCCCGAGCTGCAGCAGTAGTGTCACGCTTCCTGTCACGTGCATCAAGGGATCTGTGGCTTTCCCTCGAGGCTGTCCCTCGAGGCTTTCCCACGAGGCTTTCCCACAGGGCTGTGCCACGTGCCACCTTGGTGTGGGTCGATCCTCGGCGTGAAAGACGAGCCGGTGAAGGGAAAAGAGGTTCCTCTGGAACGGACTGAAACATCTGGGGGACTCTTGGAATGGTGGCACGACCCTGGAGTTCCTCTCGCTGTTCCTGTTGAGAGGGCCTCCTCTTGAGATGCGACGGGAACGCCGGGAACTCTTTCCCGACGAAGCAGGGAAAGGATCCCTCATCTCGAGCTACGAGGCGGAAACGGGGCTCCTCTGGATGTGGGCGGCACCCTCGTGATTCCTCTCGAGTGGAGACGGGTATGTCGGGGAACTTCTTGATTTGCACCAAGGGTGTGAAGGACCCTTTCGAAGTTCCAGAGGTGAGGTGTGATCAGCCTCGAGACGCCTCAGCGGAAATGGGCCTCCTCTCGCCTGGAGGGGAGAACCTCCTGGATTTTCTCGAGTTGCGGCAGGTCTTCTCGAGTTACGACGGGGACCTCAGGGACCCGCTCTGGTGGCCTCAGGAAAGGCCAGTCCCCATGCGAGTTGCTAGGGGGCCTCTCGGGATTCCTCTCCCGTCCATGCCGGGGCCTCGGTCCTTGTGTGGAGTCGGGGCCAGAACCTGAGGATTCCTCTCCAGTGTTTCCATGGATCTTGGGGTGCTTCTGAGTCTCCCCAGGGGAGTCAGGCCTCGTCTCGAGTGGGGGCATGCACGTGCGCTTTCCTCCCGAGCTGCAGCAGTAGTGTCACGCTTCCTGTCACGTGGATCAAGGGATCTGTGGCTTTCCCTCGAGGCTGTCCCTCGAGGCTTTCCCACGAGGCTTTCCCACAGGGCTGTGCCACGTGCCACCTTGGTGTGAGTCGATCCTCGGCGTGAAAGACGAGCCGGTGAAGGGAAAAGAGGTTCCTCTGGAATGGACTGAGACATCTGGGGGACTCTTGGAATGGTGGCACGACCCTGGAGTTCCTCTCGCCGTTCCTGTTGAGAGGGACTCCTCTTGAGATGCGACGGGAACGCCGGGAACTCTTTCCCGACGAAGCAGGGAAAGCATCCCTCATCTCGAGCTATGAGGCGGAAACGGGGCTCCTCTGGATGTGGGCGGGACCCTCGTGATTCCTCTCGAGTGGAGACGGCTAGGTCGGGGAACTTCTTGATTTGCACCAAGGGTGTGAAGGACCCTTTCGAAGTTCCAGAGGTGAGGTGTGATCAGCCTCGAGACGCCTCAGCGGAAATGGGCCTCCTCTCGCCTGGAGGGGAGAACCTCCTGGATTTTCTCGAGTTGCGGCAGGTCTTCTCGAGTTACGACGGGGACCTCAGGGACCCGCTCTGGTGGCCTCAGGAAAGGCCAGTCCCCATGCGAGGTGCTAGGGGACCTCTCGGGATTCCTCTCCCGTCCATGCCGCGGCCTCAGTCCTTGTGTGGAGTCGGGGCCGGAACCTGAGGATTCCTCTCCAGTGTTGCCATGGACCTAGGGGTGCTTCTGAGTCTTCCCAGGGGACTCAGGCCTCGTCTCGAGTGGGGGCATGCACGTGCGCTTTCCTCCCGAGCTGCAGCAGTAGTGTCACGCTTCCTGTCACCTGGATCAAGGGATCTGTGGCTTTCCCTCGAGGCTGTCCCTCGAGGCTTTCCCACGAGGCTTTCCCACAGGGCTGTGCCACGTGCCACCCTGGTGTGAGTCAATCCTCGGCGTGAAAGACGAGCCGGTGAAGGGAAAAGAGGTTCCTCTGGAATGGACTGAAACATCTGGGGGACTCTTGGAATGGTGGCACGACCTTGGAGTTCCTCTCGCCGTTCCTGTTGAGACGGCCTCCTCTTGAGATGCGAAGGGAACGCCGGGAACTCTTTCCCGACGAAGCAGGGAAAGCATCCCTCATCTCGAGCTACGAGGTGGAAACGGGGCTCCTCTGGATGTGGGCGGGACCCTCGTGATTCCTCTCGAGTGGAGACGGCTAGGTCGGGGAACTTCTTGATTTGCACCAAGGGTGTGAAGGACCCTTTCGAAGTTCCAGAGGTGAGGTGTGATCAGCCTCGAGACGCCTCAGCGGAAATGGGCCTCCTCTCGCCTGGAGGGGAGAACCTCCTGGATTTTCTCGAGTTGCGGCAGGTCTTCTCGAGTTACGACGGGGACCTCAGGGACCCGCTCTGGTGGCCTCAGGAAAGGCCAGTCCCCATGCGAGGTGCTAGGGGACCTCTCGGGATTCCTCTCCCGTCCATGCCGCGGCCTCAGTCCTTGTGTGGAGTCGGGGCCGGAACCTGAGGATTCCTCTCCAGTGTTGAAATGGATCTTGGGGTGCTTCTGAGTCTTCCCAGGGGACTCAGGCCTCGTCTCGAGTGGGGGCATGCACGTGCGATTTCCTCCCGAGCTTCAGCAGTAGTGTCACGCTTCCTGTCACCTGGATCAAGGGATCTGTGGCTTTCCCTCGAGGCTGTCCCTCGAGGCTTTCCCACGAGGCTTTCCCACAGGGCTGTGCCACGTGCCACCCTGGTGTGAGTCGATCCTCGGCGTGAAAGACGAGCCGGTGAAGGGAAAAGAGGTTCCTCTGGAATGGGCTGAAACATCTGGGGGACTCTTGGAATGGTGGCACGACCTTGGAGTTCCTCTCGCCGTTCCTGTTGAGACGGCCTCCTCTTGAGATGCGACGGAAACGCCGGGAACTCTTTCCCGACGAAGCAGGGAAAGCATCCCTCATCTCGAGCTACGAGGCGGAAACGGGGCTCCTCTGGATGTGGGCGGGACCCTCGTGATTCCTCTCGAGTGGAGACGGGTATGTCGGGGAACTTCTTGATTTGCACCAAGGGTGTGAAGGACCCTTTCGAAGTTCCAGAGGTGAGGTGTGATCAGCCTCGAGACGCCTCAGCGGAAATGGGCCTCCTCTCGCCTGGAGGGGAGAACCTCCTGGATTTTCTCGAGTTGCGGCAGGTCTTCTCGAGTTACGACGGGGACCTCAGGGACCCGCTCTGGTGGCCTCAGGAAAGGCCAGTCCCCATGCGAGTTGCTAGGGGGCCTCTCGGGATTCCTCTCCCGTCCATGCCGGGGCCTCAGTCCTTGTGTGGAGTCGGGGCCGGAACCTGAGGATTCCTCTCCAGTGTTGCCATGGATCTTGGGGTGCTTTTGAGTCTCCCCAGGGGAGTCAGGCCTCGTCTCGAGTGGGGGCATGCACGTGCGCTTTCCTCCCGAGCTGCAGCAGTAGTGTCACGCTTCCTGTCACGTGCATCAAGGGATCTGTGGCTTTCCCTCGAGGCTGTCCCTCGAGGCTTTCCCACGAGGCTTTCCCACAGGGCTGTGCCACGTGCCACCTTGGTGGGAGTCGATCCTCGGCGTGAAAGACGAGCCGGTGAAGGGAAAAGAGGTTCCTCTGGAACGGACTGAAACATCTGGGGGACTCTTGGAATGGTGGCACGACCCTGGAGTTCCTCTCGCTGTTCCTGTTGAGAGGGCCTCCTCTTGAGATGCGACGGGAACGCCGGGAACTCTTTCCCGACGAAGCAGGGAAAGGATCCCTCATCTCGAGCTACGAGGCGGAAACGGGGCTCCTCTGGATGTGGGCGGCACCCTCGTGATTCCTCTCGAGTGGAGACGGCTAGGTCGGGGAACTTCTTGATTTACACCAAGGGTGTGAAGGACCCTTTCGAAGTTCCAGAGGTGAGGTGTGATCAGCCTCGAGACGCCTCAGCGGAAATGGGCCTCATCTCGCCTGGAGGGGAGAACCTCCTGGATTTTCTCGAGTTGCGGCAGGTCTTCTCGAGTTACGACGGGGACCTCAGGGACCCGCTCTGGTGGCCTCAGGAAAGGCCAGTCCCCATGCGAGGTGCTAGGGGACCTCTCGGGATTCCTCTCCCGTCCATGCCGGGGCCTCAGTCCTTGTGTGGAGTCGGGGCCGGGACCTGAGGATTCCTCTCCAGTGTTGTCATGGATCTTGGGGTGCTTCTGAGTCTTCCCAGGGGACTCAGGCCTCGTCTCGAGTGGGGGCATGCACGTGCGATTTCCTCCCGAGCTTCAGCAGTAGTGTCACGCTTCCTGTCACCTGGATCAAGGGATCTGTGGCTTTCCCTCGAGGCTGTCCCTCGAGGCTTTCCCACGAGGCTTTCCCACAGGGCTGTGCCACGTGCCACCCTGGTGTGAGTCGATCCTCGGCGTGAAAGACGAGCCGGTGAAGGGAAAAGAGGTTCCTCTGGAATGGACTGAAACATCTGGGGGACTCTTGGAATGGTGGCACGACCCTGGAGTTCCTCTCGCCGTTCCTGTTGAGACGGCCTCCTCTTGAGATGCGACGGGAACGCCGGGAACTCTTTCCCGACGAAGCAGGGAAAGGATCCCTCATCTCTAGCTACGAGGCGGAAACGGGGCTCCTCTGGATGTGGGCGGGACCCTCGTGATTCCTCTCGAGTGGAGACGGCTAGGTCGGGGAACTTCTTGATTTGCACCAAGGGTGTGAAGGCCCCTTTCGAAGTTCCAGAGGTGAGGTGTGATCAGCCTCGAGACGCCTCAGCCGAAATGGGCCGCATCTCGCCTGGAGGGGAGAACCTCCTGGATTTTCTCGAGTTGCGGCAGGTCTTCTCGAGTTACGACGGGGATCTCAGGGACCCGCTCTGGTGGCCTCAGGAAAGGCCAGTCCCCATGCGAGTTGCTAGGGGCCCTCTCGGGATTCCTCTCCCGTCGAGGCCGGGGCCTAAGACCTTGTATGGAGTCGGGGCCGGAACCTGAGGATTCCTCTCCAGTGTTGCCATGGAACTTGGGGTGCTTCTGAGTCTCCCCAGGGGAGTCAGGCCTCGTCTCGAGTGGGGGCATGCACGTGCTCTTTCCTCCCGAGCTGCAGCAGTAGTGTCACGCTTCCTGTCACGTGGATCAAGGGATCTGTGGCTTTCCCTCGAGACTGTGCCTCGAGGCTTTCCCACGAGGCTTTCCCACAGGGCTGTGCCACGTGCCACCTTGGTGTGAGTCGATCCTCGGCGTGAAAGACGAGCCGGTGAAGGGAAAAGAGGTTCCTCTGGAAAGGACTGAGACATCTGGGGGACTCTTGGAATGGTGGCACGACCCTGGAGTTCCTCTCGCCGTTCCTGTTGAGAGGGCCTCCTCTTGAGATGCGACGGGAACGCCAGGAACTCTTTCCCGACGAAGCAGGGAAAGGATCCCTCATCTCGAGCTACGAGGCGGAAACGGGGCTCCTCTGGATGTGGGCGGGACCCTCGTGATTCCTCTCGAGTGGAGACGGCTAGGTCGGGGAACTTCTTGATTTACACCAAGGGTGTGAAGGACCCTTTTGAAGTTCCAGAGGTGAGGTGTGATCAGCCTCGAGACGCCTCAGCGGAAATGGGCCTCATCTCGCCTGGAGGGGAGAACCTCCTGGATTTTCTCGAGTTGCGGCAGGTCTTCTCGAGTTACGACGGGGACCTCAGGGACCCGCTCTGTTGGCCTCAGGAAAGGCCAGTCCCCATGCGAGATGCTAGGGGACCTCTCGGGATTCCTCTCCCGTCCATGCCGGGGCCTCAGTCCTTGTGTGGAGTCGGGGCCGGAACCTGAGGATTCCTCTCCAGTGTTGCCATGGATCTTGGGGTGCTTCTGAGTCTCCCCAGGGGAGTCAGGCCTCGTCTCGAGTGGGGGCATGCACGTGCGCTTTCCTCCCGAGCTGCAGCAGTAGTGTCACGCTTCCTGTCACGTGGATCAAGGGATCTGTGGCTTTCCCTCGAGACTGTGCCTCGAGGCTTTCCCACGAGGCTTTCCCACAGGGCTGTGCCACGTGCCACCTTGGTGTGAGTCGATCCTCGGCGTGAAAGACGAGCCGGTGAAGGGAAAAGAGGTTCCTCTGGAATGGACTGAGACATCTGGGGGACTCTTGGAATGGTGGCACGACCCTGGAGTTCCTCTCGCCGTTCCTGTTGAGTGGGCCTCCTCTTGAGATGCGACGGGAACGCCGGGAACTCTTTCCCGACGAAGCAGGGAAAGGATCCCTCATCTCTAGCTACGAGGCGGAAACGGGGCTCCTCTGGATGTGGGCGGGACCCTCGTGATTCCTCTCGAGTGGAGACGGCTAGGTCGGGGAACTTCTTGATTTGCACCAAGGGTGTGAAGGCCCCTTTCGAAGTTCCAGAGGTGAGGTGTGATCAGCCTCGAGACGCCTCAGCCGAAATGGGCCTCATCTCGCCTGGAGGGGAGAACCTCCTGGATTTTCTCGAGTTGCGGCAGGTCTTCTCGAATTACGACGGGGATCTCAGGGACCCGCTCTTGTGGCCTCAGGAAAGGCCAGTCCCCATGCGAGTTGCTAGGGGCCCTCTCGGGATTCCTCTCCCGTCGAGGCCGGGGCCTAAGACCTTGTGTGGAGCCGGGGCCGGAACCTGAGGATTCCTCTCCAGTGTTGCCATGGAACTTGGGGTGCTTCTGAGTCTCCCCAGGGGAGTCAGGCCTCGTCTCGAGTGGGGGCATGCACGTGCGCTTTCCTCCCGAGCTGCAGCAGTAGTGTCACGCTTCCTGTCACGTGGATCAAGGGATCTGTGGCTTTCCCTCGAGACTGTCCCTCGAGGCTTTCCCACGAGGCTTTCCCACAGGGCTGTGCCACGTGCCACCTTGGTGTGAGTCGATCCTCGGCGTGAAAGATGAGCCGGTGAAGGGAAAAGAGGTTCCTCTGGAAAGGACTGAGACATCTGGGGGACTCTTGGAATGGTGGCACGACCCTGGAGTTCCTCTCGCCGATCCTGTTGAGAGGGCCTCCTCTTGAGATGCGACGGGAACGCCAGGAACTCTTTCCCGACGAAGCAGGGAAAGGATCCCTCATCTCGAGCTACGAGGTGGAAACGGGGCTCCTCTGGATGTGGGCGGGACCGTCGTGATTCCTCTCGAGTGGAGACGGGTATGTCGGGGAACTTCTTGATTTGCACCAAGGGTGTGAAGGACCCTTTCGAAGTTCCAGAGGTGAGGTGTGATCAGCCTCGAGACGCCTCAGCGGGAATGGGCCTCATCTCGCCTGGAGGGGAGAACCTCCTGGATTTTCTCGAGTTGCGGCAGGTCTTCTCGAGTTACGACGGGGACCTCAGGGACCCGCTCTGGTGGCCTCAGGAAAGGCCAGTCCCCATGCCAGTTGCTAGGGGACCTCTCGGGATTCCTCTCCCGTCCATGCCGGGGCCTCAGTCCTTGTGTGGAGTCGGGGCCAGAACCTGAGGATTCCTCTCCAGTGTTGCCATGGATCTTGGGGTGCTTCTGAGTCTCCCCAGGGGAGTCAGGCCTCGTCTCGAGTGGGGGCATGCACGTGCGCTTTCCTCCCGAGCTGCAGCAGTAGTGTCACGCTTCCTGTCACGTGGATCAAGGGATCTGTGGCTTTCCCTCGAGGCTGTCCCTCGAGGCTTTCTCAAGAGGCTTTCCAACAGGGCTGTGCCACGTGCCACCTTGGTGTGGGTCGATCCTCGGCGTGAAATACGAGCCGGTGAAGGGAAAAGAGGTTCCTCTGGAATGGACTGAGACATCTGGGGGACTCTTGGAATGGTGGCACGACCCTGGAGTTCCTCTCGCCGTTCCTGTTGAGACGGCCTCCTCTTGAGATGCGACGGGAACGCCGGGAACTCTTTCCCGACGAAGCAGGGAAAGGATCCCTCATCTCGAGCTATGAGGCGGAAACGGGGCTCCTCTGGATGTGGGCGGGACCCTCGTGATTCCTCTCGAGTGGAGACGGCTAGGTCGGGGAACTTCTTGATTTGCACCAAGGGTGTGAAGGCCCCTTTCGAAGTTCCAGAGGTGAGGTGTGATCAGCCTCGAGATGCCTCAGCGGAAATGGGCCTCATCTCGCCTGGAGGGGAGAACCTCCTGGATTTTCTCGAGTTGCGGCAGGTCTTCTCGAGTTACGACGGGGACCTCAGGGACCCGCTCTGGTGGCCTCAGGAAAGGCCAGTCCCCATGCGAGTTGCTAGGGGACCTCTCGGGATTCCTCTCCCGTCCATGCCGGGGCCTCAGTCCTTGTGTGGAGTCGGGGCCGGAACCTGAGGATTCCTCTCCAGTGTTGCCATGGATCTTGGGGTGCTTCTGAGTCTCCCCAGGGGAGTCAGGCCTCGTCTCGAGTGGGGGCATGCACGTGCGCTTTCCTCCCGAGCTGCAGCAGTAGTGTCACGCTTCCTGTCACGTGGATCAAGGGATCTGTGGCTTTCCCTCGAGGCTGTCCCTCGAGGCTTTCCCACGAGGCTTTCCCACAGGACTGTGCCACGTGCCACCTTGGTGTGAGTCGATCCTCGGCGTGAAAGACGAGCCGGTGAAGGGAAAAGACGTTCCTCTGGAAAGGACTGAGACATCTGGGGGAGTCTTGGAATGGTGGCACGACCCTGGAGTTCCTCTCGCCGTTCCTGTTGAGAGGGCCTCCTCTTGAGATGCGACGGGAACGCCGGGAACTCTTTCCCGACGAAGCAGGGAAAGGATCCCTCATCTCGAGCTACGAGGCGGAAACGGGGCTCCTCTGGATGTGGGCGGGACCCTCGTGATTCCTCTCGAGTGGAGACGGCTAGGTCGGGGAACTTCTTGATTTGCACCAAGGGTGTGAAGGACCCTTTCGAAGTTCCAGAGGTGAGGTGTGATCAGCCTCGAGACACCTCAGCGGAAATGGGCCTCATCTCGCCTGGAGGGGAGAACCTCCTGGATTTTCTCGAGTTGCGGCAGGTCTTCTCGAGTTACGACGGGGACCTCAGGGACCCGCTCTGGTGGCCTCAGGAAAGGCCAGTCCCCATGCGAGTTGCTAGGGGACCTCTCGGGATTCCTCTCCCGTCCATGCCGGGGCCTCAGTCCTTGTGTGGAGTCGGGGCCGGAACCTGAGGATTCCTCTCCAGTGTTGCCATGGATCTTGGGGTGCTTCTGAGTCTCCCCAGGGGAGTCAGGCCTCGTCTCGAGTGGGGGCATGCAGGTGCGCTTTCCTCCCGAGCTGCAGCAGTAGTGTCACGCTTCCTGTCACGTGGTCAAGGGATCTGTGGCTTTCCCTCGAGGCTGTCCCTCGAGGCTTTCCCACGAGGCTTTCCCACAGGGCTGTGCCACGTGCCACCTTGGTGTGAGTCGATCCTCGGCGTGAAAGACGAGCCGGTGAAGGGAAAGGAGGTTCCTCTGGAATGGACTGAGACATCTGGGGGACTCTTGGAATGGTGGCACGACCCTGGAGTTCCTCTCGCCGTTCCTGTTGAGTGGGCCTCCTCTTGAGATGCGACGGGAACGCCGGGAACTCTTTCCCGACGAAGCAGGGAAAGGATCCCTCATCTCGAGCTACGAGGCGGAAACGGGGCTCCTCTGGATGTGGGCGGGACCCTCGTGATTCCTCTCGAGTGGAGACGGCTAGGTCGGGGAACTTCTTGATTTGCACCAAGGGTGTGAAGGCCCCTTTCGAAGTTCCAGAGGTGAGGTGTGATCAGCCTCGAGACGCCTCAGCCGAAATGGGCCGCATCTCGCCTGGAGGGGAGAACCTCCTGGATTTTCTCGAGTTGCGGCAGGTCTTCTCGAGTTACGACGGGGATCTCAGGGACCCGCTCTGGTGGCCTCAGGAAAGGCCAGTCCCCATGCGAGTTGCTAGGGGCCCTCTCGGGATTCCTCTCCCGTCGAGGCCGGGGCCTAAGACCTTGTGTGGAGTCGGGGCCGGAACCTGAGGATTCCTCTCCAGTGTTGCATGGAACTTGGGGTGCTTCTGAGTCTCCCCAGGGGAGTCAGGCCTCGTCTCGAGTGGGGGCATGCACGTGCTCTTTCCTCCCGAGCTGCAGCAGTAGTGTCACGCTTCCTGTCACGTGGATCAAGGGATCTGTGGCTTTCCCTCGAGACTGTCCCTCGAGGCTTTCCCACGAGGCTTTCCCACAGGGCTGTGCCACGTGCCACCTTGGTGTGAGTCGATCCTCGGCGTGAAAGACGAGCCGGTGAAGGGAAAAGAGGTTCCTCTGGAAAGGACTGAGACATCTGGGGGACTCTTGGAATGGTGGCACGACCCTGGAGTTCCTCTCGCCGTTCCTGTTGAGAGGGCCTCCTCTTGAGATGCGATGGGAACGCCAGGAACTCTTTCCCGACGAAGCAGGGAAAGGATCCCTCATCTCGAGCTACGAGGCGGAAACGGGGCTCCTCTGGATGTGGGCGGGACCCTCGTGATTCCTCTCGAGTGGAGACGGCTAGGTCGGGGAACTTCTTGATTTACACCAAGGGTGTGAAGGACCCTTTCGAAGTTCCAGAGGTGAGGTGTGATCAGCCTCGAGACGCCTCAGCGGAAATGGGCCTCATCTCGCCTGGAGGGGAGAACCTCCTGGATTTTCTCGAGTTGCGGCAGGTCTTCTCGAGTTACGACGGGGACCTCAGGGACCCGCTCTGTTGGCCTCAGGAAAGGCCAGTCCCCATGCGAGTTGCTGGGGGACCTCTCGGGATTCCTCTCCCGTCCATGCCGGGGCCTCAGTCCTTGTGTGGAGTCGGGGCCGGAACCTGAGGATTCCTCTCCAGTGTTGCCATGGATCTTGGGGTGCTTCTGAGTCTCCCCAGGGGAGTCAGGCCTCGTCTCGAGTGGGGGCATGCACGTGCGCTTTCCTCCCGAGCTGCAGCAGTAGTGTCACGCTTCCTGTCACGTGGATCAAGGGATCTGTGGCTTTCCCTCGAGGCTGTCCCTCGAGGCTTTCCCACGAGGCTTTCCCACAGGGCTGTGCCACGTGCCACCTTGGTGTGAGTCGATCCTCGGCGTGAAAGACGAGCCGGTGAAGGGAAAAGAGGTTCCTCTGGAATGGACTGAGACATCTGGGGAACTCTTGGAATGGTGGCACGACCCTGGAGTTCCTCTCGCCGTTCCTGTTGAGTGGGCCTCCTCTTGAGATGCGACGGGAACGCCGGGAACTCTTTCCCGACGAAGCAGGGAAAGGATCCCTCATCTCGAGCTACGAGGCGGAAACGGGGCTCCTCTGGATGTGGGCGGGACCCTCGTGATTCCTCTCGAGTGGAGACGGCTAGGTCGGGGAACTTCTTGATTTGCACCAAGGGTGTGAAGTCCCCTTTCGAAGTTCCAGAGGTGAGGTGTGATCAGCCTCGAGACGCCTCAGCCGAAATGGGCCTCATCTCGCCTGGAGGGGAGAACCTCCTGGATTTTCTCGAGTTGCGGCAGGTCTTCTCGAATTACGACGGGGATCTCAGGGACCCGCTCTTGTGGCCTCAGGAAAGGCCAGTCCCCATGCGAGTTGCTAGGGGCCCTCTCGGGATTCCTCTCCCGTCGAGGCCGGGGCCTAAGACCTTGTGTGGAGTCGGGGCCGGAACCTGAGGATTCCTCTCCAGTGTTGCCATGGAACTTGGGGTGCTTCTGAGTCTCCCCAGGGGAGTCAGGCCTCGTCTCGAGTGGGGGCATGCACGTGCGCTTTCCTCCCGAGCTGCAGCAGTAGTGTCACGCTTCCTGTCACGTGGATCAAGGGATCTGTGGCTTTCCCTCGAGACTGTCCCTCGAGGCTTTCCCACGAGGCTTTCCCACAGGGCTGTGCCACGTGCCACCTTGGTGTGAGTCGATCCTCGGCGTGAAAGATGAGCCGGTGAAGGGAAAAGAGGTTCCTCTGGAAAGGACTGAGACATCTGGGGGACTCTTGGAATGGTGGCACGACCCTGGAGTTCCTCTCGCCGTTCCTGTTGAGAGGGCCTCCTCTTGAGATGCGACGGGAACGCCGGGAACTCTTTCCCGACGAAGCAGGGAAAGGATCCCTCATCTCGAGCTACGAGGTGGAAACGGGGCTCCTCTGGATGTGGGCGGGACCGTCGTGATTCCTCTCGAGTGGAGACGGGTATGTCGGGGAACTTCTTGATTTGCACCAAGGGTGTGAAGGACCCTTTCGAAGTTCCAGAGGTGAGGTGTGATCAGCCTCGAGACGCCTCAGCGGGAATGGGCCTCATCTCGCCTGGAGGGGAGAACCTCCTGGATTTTCTCGAGTTGCGGCAGGTCTTCTCGAGTTACGACGGGGACCTCAGGGACCCGCTCTGGTGGCCTCAGGAAAGGCCAGTCCCCATGCGAGTTGCTGGGGGACCTCTCGGGATTCCTCTCCCGTCCATGCCGGGGCCTCAGTCCTTGTGTGGAGTCGGGGCCGGAACCTGAGGATTCCTCTCCAGTGTTGCCATGGATCTTGGGGTGCTTCTGAGTCTCCCCAGGGGAGTCAGGCCTCGTCTCGAGTGGGGGCATGCACGTGCGCTTTCCTCCCGAGCTGCAGCAATAGTGTCACGCTTCCTGTCACGTGGATCAAGGGATCTGTGGCTTTCCCTCGAGGCTGTCCCTCGAGGCTTTCCCACGAGGCTTTCCCACAGGGCTGTGCCACGTGCCACCTTGGTGTGAGTCGATCCTCGGCGTGAAAGACGAGCCGGTGAAGGGAAAAGAGGTTCCTCTGGAATGGACTGAGACATCTGGGGGACTCTTGGAATGGTGGCACGACCCTGGAGTTCCCCTCGCCGTTCCTGTTGAGTGGGCCTCCTCTTGAGATGCGACGGGAACGCCGGGAACTCTTTCCCGACGAAGCAGGGAAAGGATCCCTCATCTCGAGCTACGAGGCGGAAACGGGGCTCCTCTGGATGTGGGCGGGACCCTCGTGATTCCTCTCGAGTGGAGACGGCTAGGTCGGGGAACTTCTTGATTTGCACCAAGGGTGTGAAGGCCCCTTTCGAAGTTCCGGAGGTGAGGTGTGATCAGCCTCGAGACGCCTCAGCCGAAATGGGCCGCATCTCGCCTGGAGGGGAGAACCTCCTGGATTTTCTCGAGTTGCGGCAGGTCTTCTCGAGTTACGACGGGGATCTCAGGGACCCGCTCTGGTGGCCTCAGGAAAGGCCAGTCCCCATGCGAGTTGCTAGGGGCCCTCTCGGGATTCCTCTCCCGTCGAGGCCGGGGCCTAAGACCTTGTGTGGAGTCGGGGCCGGAACCTGAGGATTCCTCTCCAGTGTTGCCATGGAACTTGGGGTGCTTCTGAGTCTCCCCAGGGGAGTCAGGCCTCGTCTCGAGTGGGGGCATGCACGTGCGCTTTCCTCCCGAGCTGCAGCAGTAGTGTCACGCTTCCTGTCACGTGGATCAAGGGATCTGTGGCTTTCCCTCGAGGCTGTCCCTCGAGGCTTTCCCACGAGGCTTTCCCACAGGGCTGTGCCACGTGCCACCTTGGTGTGAGTCGATCCTCGGCGTGAAAGACGAGCCGGTGAAGGGAAAAGAGGTTCCTCTGGAATGGACTGAGACATCTGGGGGACTCTTGGAATGGTGGCACGACCCTGGAGTTCCCCTCGCCGTTCCTGTTGAGTGGGCCTCCTCTTGAGATGCGACGGGAACGCCGGGAACTCTTTCCCGACGAAGTAGGGAAAGAATCCCTCATCTCGAGCTACGAGGCGGAAACGGGGCTCCTCTGGATGTGGGCGGGACCGTCGTGATTCCTCTCGAGTGGAGACGGGTATGTCGGGGAACTTCTTGATTTGCACCAAGGGTGTGAAGGACCCTTTCGAAGTTCCAGAGGTGAGGTGTGATCAGCCTCGAGACGCCTCAGCGGAAATGGGCCTCATCTCGCCTGGAGGGGAGAACCTCCTGGATTTTCTCGAGTTGCGGCAGGTCTTCTCGGGTTACGACGGGGACCTCAGGGACCCGCTCTGGTGGCCTCAGGAAAGGCCAGTCCCCATGCGAGTTGCTAGGGGACCGCTCGGCATTCCTCTCCCGTCCATGCCGGGGCCTCAGTCCTTGTGTGGAGTCGGGGCCGGAACTTGAGGATTCCTCTCCAGTGTTGCCATGGATCTTGGGGTGCTTCTGAGTCTCCCCAGGGGATTCAGGCCTCGTCTCGAGTGGGGACATGCACGTGCGCTTTCCTCCCAAGCTGCAGCAGCAGTGTCACGCTTCCTGTCACGTGGATCAAGGGATCTGTGGCTTTCCCTCGAGGCTGTCCCTCGAGGCTTTCCCACAAGGCTTTCCCACAAGGCTGTGCCACGTGCCACCTTGGTGTGAGTCGATCCTCGGCGTGAAAGACGAGCCGGTGAAGGGAAAAGAGGTTCCTCTGGAATGGCCTGAGACATCTGGGGGACTCTTGGAATGGTGGCACGACCCTGGAGTTCCTCTCGCCGTTCCTGTTGAGAGGGCCTCCTCTTGAGAGGCGACGGGAACGCCGGGGACTCTTTCCCGACGAAGCAGGGAAAGGATCCCTCATCTCGAGCTACGAGGCGGAAACGGGCCTCCTCTGGATGTGGATGGACCCTCGTGATTCCTCTTGAGTGCAGACGGCTAGGTCGGGGAACTTCTTGATTTGCACCAAGGGTGTGAAGGACCCTTTCGAAGTTCCAGAGGTGAGGTGTGATCAGCCTCGAGACGCCTCAGCGGAAATGGGCCTCATCTCGCCTGGAGGGGAGAACCTCCTGGATTTTCTCGAGTTGCGGCAGGTCTTCTCGAGTTACGACGGGGACCTCAGGGACCCGCTCTGGTGGCCTCAGGAAAGGCCAGTCCCCATGCGAGTTGCTAGGGGCCCTCTCGGGATTCCTCTCCCGTCGAGGCCGGGGCCTAAGACCTTGTGTGGAGTCGGGGCCGGAACCTGAGGATTCCTCTCCAGTGTTGCCATGGAACTTGGGGTGCTTCTGAGTCTCCCCAGGGGAGTCAGGCCTCGTCTCGAGTGGGGGCATGCACGTGCGCTTTCCTCCCGAGCTGCAGCAGTAGTGTCACGCTTCCTGTCACGTGGATCAAGGGATCTGTGGCTTTCCCTCGAGGCTGTCCCTCGAGGCTTTCCCACGAGGCTTTCCCACAGGGCTGTGCCACGTGCCACCTTGGTGTGAGTCGATCCTCGGCGTGAAAGACGAGCCGGTGAAGGGAAAAGAGGTTCCTCTGGAATGGACTGAGACATCTGGGGGACTCTTGGAATGGTGGCACGACCCTGGAGTTCCCCTCGCCGTTCCTGTTGAGTGGGCCTCCTCTTGAGATGCGACGGGAACGCCGGGAACTCTTTCCCGACGAAGTAGGGAAAGAATCCCTCATCTCGAGCTACGAGGCGGAAACGGGGCTCCTCTGGATGTGGGCGGGACCGTCGTGATTCCTCTCGAGTGGAGACGGGTATGTCGGGGAACTTCTTGATTTGCACCAAGGGTGTGAAGGACCCTTTCGAAGTTCCAGAGGTGAGGTGTGATCAGCCTCGAGACGCCTCAGCGGAAATGGGCCTCATCTCGCCTGGAGGGGAGAACCTCCTGGATTTTCTCGAGTTGCGGCAGGTCTTCTCGGGTTACGACGGGGACCTCAGGGACCCGCTCTGGTGGCCTCAGGAAAGGCCAGTCCCCATGCGAGTTGCTAGGGGACCGCTCGGCATTCCTCTCCCGTCCATGCCGGGGCCTCAGTCCTTGTGTGGAGTCGGGGCCGGAACTTGAGGATTCCTCTCCAGTGTTGCCATGGATCTTGGGGTGCTTCTGAGTCTCCCCAGGGGATTCAGGCCTCGTCTCGAGTGGGGACATGCACGTGCGCTTTCCTCCCAAGCTGCAGCAGCAGTGTCACGCTTCCTGTCACGTGGATCAAGGGATCTGTGGCTTTCCCTCGAGGCTGTCCCTCGAGGCTTTCCCACAAGGCTTTCCCACAAGGCTGTGCCACGTGCCACCTTGGTGTGAGTCGATCCTCGGCGTGAAAGACGAGCCGGTGAAGGGAAAAGAGGTTCCTCTGGAATGGCCTGAGACATCTGGGGGACTCTTGGAATGGTGGCACGACCCTGGAGTTCCTCTCGCCGTTCCTGTTGAGAGGGCCTCCTCTTGAGAGGCGACGGGAACGCCGGGGACTCTTTCCCGACGAAGCAGGGAAAGGATCCCTCATCTCGAGCTACGAGGCGGAAACGGGCCTCCTCTGGATGTGGATGGACCCTCGTGATTCCTCTTGAGTGCAGACGGCTAGGTCGGGGAACTTCTTGATTTGCACCAAGGGTGTGAAGGACCCTTTCGAAGTTCCAGAGGTGAGGTGTGATCAGCCTCGAGACGCCTCAGCGGAAATGGGCCTCATCTCGCCTGGAGGGGAGAACCTCCTGGATTTTCTCGAGTTGCGGCAGGTCTTCTCGAGTTACGACGGGGACCTCAGGGACCCGCTCTGGTGGCCTCAGGAAAGGCCAGTCCCCATGCGAGTTTCTAGGGGACCTCTCGGGATTCCTCTCCGTCCATGCCGGGGCCTCAGTCCTTGTGTGGAGTCGGGGCCGGAACCTGAGTTTTGCTCTCCAGTGTTGTCATGGATCTTGGGGTGCTTCTGAGTCTCCCCAGGGGAGTCAGGCCTCGTCTCGAGTGGGGGCATGCACGTGCGCTTTCCTCCCGAGCTGCAGCAGTAGTGTCACGCTTCCTGTCTCGTGGATCAAGGGATCTGTGGCTTTCCCTCGAGGCTGTCCCTCGAGGCTTTCCCACGAGGCTTTCCCACAGGGCTGTGCCACGTGCCACCTTGGTGTGAGTCGATCCTCGGCGTGAAAGACGAGCCGGTGAAGGGTAAAGAGGTTCCTCTGGAATGGACTGTGACATCTGGGGGACTCTTGGAATGGTGGCACGACCCTGGAGTTCCTCTCGCCGTTCCTGTTGAGAGGGCCTCCTCTTGAGATGCGACGGGAACGCCGGGAACTCTTTCCCGACGAAGCAGGGAAAGGATCCCTCATCTCGAGCTACGAGGCGGAAACGGGGCTCCTCTGGATGTGGGCGGGACCCTCGTGATTCCTCTCGAGTGGAGACGGCTAGGTCGGGGAACTTCTTGATTTGCACCAAGGGTGTGAAGGACCCTTTCGAAGTTCCAGAGGTGAGGTGTGATCAGCCTCGAGACGCCTCAGCGGAAATGGGCCTCATCTCGCCTGGAGGGGAGAACCTCCTGGATTTTCTCGAGTTGCGGCAGGTCTTCTCGAGTTACGACGGGGACCTCAGGGACCCGCTCTGGTGGCCTCAGGAAAGGCCAGTCCCCATGCGAGTTTCTAGGGGACCTCTCGGGATTCCTCTCCGTCCATGCCGGGGCCTCAGTCCTTGTGTGGAATCGGGGCCGGAACCTGAGTTTTGCTCTCCAGTGTTGTCATGGATCTTGGGGGGCTTCTGAGTCTCCCCAGGGGAGTCAGGCCTCGTCTCGAGTGGGGGCATGCACGTGCGCTTTCCTCCCGAGCTGCAGCATTAGTGTCACGCTTCCTGTCACGTGGATCAAGGGATCTGTGGCTTTCCCTCGAGGCTGTCCCTCGAGGCTTTCCCACGAGGCTTTCCCACAGGGCTGTGCCACGTGCCACCTTGGTGTGAGTCGATCCTCGGCGTGAAAGACGAGCCGGTGAAGGGAAAAGAGGTTCCTCTGGAATGGACTGAGACATCTGGGGGACTCTTGGGATGGTATCACGACCCTGGAGTTCCTCTCGCCTTTCCTGTTGAGAGGGCCTCCTCTTGAGATGCGACGGAAACGCCGGGAACTCTTTCCCGACGAAGCAGGGAAAGGATCCCTCATCTCGAGCTACGAGGCGGAAACGGGCCTCCTCTGGATGTGGACGGACCCTCGTGATTCCTCTCGAGTGCAGACGGCTAGGTCGGGGAACTTCTTGATTTGCACCAAGGGTGTGAAGGACCCTTTCGAAGTTCCAGAGGTGAGGTGTGATCAGCCTCGAGACGCCTCAGCGGAAATGGGCCTCATCTCGCCTGGAGGGGAGAACCTCCTGGATTTTCTCGAGTTGCGGCAGGTCTTCTCGAGTTACGACGGGGACCTCAGGGACCCGCTCTGGTGGCCTCAGGAAAGGCCAGTCCCCATGCGAGTTGCTAGGGGACCTCTCGGGATTCCTCTCCGTCCATGCCGGGGCCTCAGTCCTTGTGTGGAGTCGGGGCCGGAACCTGAGTTTTGCTCTCCAGTGTTGTCATGGATCTTGGGGGGCTTCTGAGTCTCCCCAGGGGAGTCAGGCCTCGTCTCGAGTGGGGGCATGCACGTGCGCTTTCCTCCCGAGCTGCAGCATTAGTGTCACGCTTCCTGTCACGTGGATCAAGGGATCTGTGGCTTTCCCTCGAGGCTGTCCCTCGAGGCTTTCCCACGAGGCTTTCCCACAGGGCTGTGCCACGTGCCACCTTGGTGTGAGTCGATCCTCGGCGTGAAAGACGAGCCGGTGAAGGGAAAAGAGGTTCCTCTGGAATGGACTGAGACATCTGGGGGACTCTTGGGATGGTATCACGACCCTGGAGTTCCTCTCGCCTTTCCTGTTGAGAGGGCCTCCTCTTGAGATGCGACGGAAACGCCGGGAACTCTTTCCCGACGAAGCAGGGAAAGGATCCCTCATCTCGAGCTACGAGGCGGAAACGGGCCTCCTCTGGATGTGGACGGACCCTCGTGATTCCTCTCGAGTGCAGACGGCTAGGTCGGGGAACTTCTTGATTTGCACCAAGGGTGTGAAGGACCCTTTCGAAGTTCCAGAGGTGAGGTGTGATCAGCCTCGAGACGCCTCAGCGGAAATGGGCCTCATCTCGCCTGGAGGGGAGAACCTCCTGGATTTTCTCGAGTTGCGGCAGGTCTTCTCGAGTTACGACGGGGACCTCAGGGACCCGCTCTGGTGGCCTCAGGAAAGGCCAGTCCCCATGCGAGTTGCTAGGGGACCTCTCGGGATTCCTCTCCGTCCATGCCGGGGCCTCAGTCCTTGTGTGGAGTCGGGGCCGGAACCTGAGGATTGCTCTCCAGTGTTGTCATGGATCTTGGGGTGCTTCTGAGTCTCCCCAGGGGAGTCAGGCCTCGTCTCGAGTGGGGGCATGCACGTGCGCTTTCCTCCCGAGCTGCAGCAGTAGTGTCACGCTTCCTGTCACGTGGATCAAGGGATCTGTGGCTTTCCCTCGAGGCTGTCCCTCGAGGCTGTCCCTCGAGGCTTTCCCACGAGGCTTTCCCACAGGGCTGTGCCACGTGCCACCTTGGTGTGAGTCGATCCTCGGCGTGAAAGACGAGCCGGTGAAGGGAAAAGAGGTTCCTCTGGAATGGACTGAGACATCTGGGGGACTCTTGGGATGGTGGCACGACCCTGGAGTTCCTCTCGCCGTTCCTGTTGAGAGGGCCTCCTCTTGAGATGCGACGGAAACGCCGGGAACTCTTTCCCGACGAAGCAGGGAAAGGATCCCTCATCTCGAGCTACGAGGCGGAAACGGGGCTCCTCTGGATGTGGACGGACCCTCGTGATTCCTCTCGAGTGGAGACGGCTAGGTCGGGGAACTTCTTGATTTGCACCAAGGGTGTGAAGGACCCTTTCGAAGTTCCAGAGGTGAGGTGTGATCAGCCTCGAGACGCCTCAGCGGAAATGGGCCTCATCTCGCCTGGAGGGGAGAACCTCCTGGATTTTCTCGAGTTGCGGCAGGTCTTCTCGAGTTACGACGGGGACCTCAGGGACCCGCTCTGGTGGCCTCAGGAAAGGCCAGTCCCCATGCGAGTTTCTAGGGGACCTCTCGGGATTCCTCTCCGTCCATGCCGGGGCCTCAGTCCTTGTGTGGAGTCGGGGCCGGAACCTGAGTTTTGCTCTCCGGTGTTGTCATGGATCTTGGGGGGCTTCTGAGTCTCCCCAGGGGAGTCAGGCCTCGTCTCGAGTGGGGGCATGCACGTGCGCTTTCCTCCCGAGCTGCAGCATTAGTGTCACGCTTCCTGTCACGTGGATCAAGGGATCTGTGGCTTTCCCTCGAGGCTGTCCCTCGAGGCTTTCCCACGAGGCTTTCCCACAGGGCTGTGCCACGTGCCACCTTGGTGTGAGTCGATCCTCGGCGTGAAAGACGAGCCGGTGAAGGGAAAAGAGGTTCCTCTGGAATGGACTGTGACATCTGGGGGACTCTTGGAATGGTGGCACGACCCTGGAGTTCCTCTCGCCGTTCCTGTTGAGAGGGCCTCCTCTTGAGATGCGACGGGAACGCCGGGAACTCTTTCCCGACGAAGCAGGGAAAGGATCCCTCATCTTGAGCTACGAGGCGGAAACGGGGCTCCTCTGGATGTGGGCGGGACCCTCGTGATTCCTCTCGAGTGGAGACGGCTAGGTCGGGGAACTTCTTGATTTGCACCAAGGGTGTGAAGGACCCTTTCGAAGTTCCAGAGGTGAGGTGTGATCAGCCTCGAGACGCCTCAGCGGAAATGGGCCTCATCTCGCCTGGAGGGGAGAACCTCCTGGATTTTCTCGAGTTGCGGCAGGTCTTCTCGAGTTACGACGGGGACCTCAGGGACCCGCTCTGGTGGCCTCAGGAAAGGCCAGTCCCCATGCGAGTTGCTAGGGGACCTCTCGGGATTCCTCTCCGTCCATGCCGGGGCCTCAGTCCTTGTGTGGAGTCGGGGCCGGAACCTGAGGATTGCTCTCCAGTGTTGCCATGGATCTTGGGGTGCTTCTGAGTCTCCCCAGGGGAGTCAGGCCTCGTCTCGAGTGGGGGCATGCACGTGCGCTTTCCTCCCGAGCTGGAGCAGTAGTGTCACCCTTCCTGTCACGTGGATCAAGGGATCTGTGGCTTTCCCTCGAGGCTGTCCCTCGAGGCTTTCCCACGAGGCTTTCCCACAGGGCTGTGTCACGTGCCACCTTGGTGTGAGTCGATCCTCGGCGTGAAAGACGAGCCGGTGAAGGGAAAAGAGTTTCCTCTGGAATGGACTGAGACATCTGGGGGACTCTTGGAAAGGTGGCACGACCCTGGAGTTCCTCTCGCCGTTCCTGTTGAGAGGGCCTCCTCTTGAGATGCGACAGGAACGCCGGGAACTCTTTCCCGACGAAGCAGGGAAAGGATCCCTCATCTCGAGCTACGAGGGGGAAACGGGGCTCCTCTGGATGTGGGCGGGACCCTCGTGATTCCTCTCGAGTGGAGACGCCTAGGTCGGGGAACTTCTTGATTTGCACCAAGGGTGTGAAGGAACCTTTCGAAGTTCCAGAGGTGAGGTGTGATCAGCCTCGAGACGCCTCAGCGGAAATGGGCCTCATCTCGCCTGGAGGGGAGAACCTCCTGGATTTTCTCGAGTTGCGGCAGGTCTTCTCGAGTTACGACGGGGACCTCAGGGACCCGCTCTGGTGGCCTCAGGAAAGGCCAGTCCCCATGCGAGTTTCTAGGGGACCTCTCGGGATTCCTCTCCCGTCCATGCCGGGGCCTCAGTCCTTGTGTGGAGTCGGGGCCGGAACCTGAGGATTGCTCTCCAGTGTTGCCATGGATATTGGGGTGCTTCTGAGTCTTCCCAGGGGAGTCAGGCCTCGTCTCGAGTGGGGGCATGCACGTGCGCTTTCCTCCCGTGCTGCAGCAGTAGTGTCACGCTTCCTGTCACGTGGATCAAGGGATCTGTGGCTTTCCCTCGAGGCTGTCCCTCGAGGCTTTCCCACGAGGCTTTCCCACAGGGCTGTGTCACGTGCCACCTTGGTGTGAGTCGATCCTCGGCGTGAAAGACGAGCCGGTGAAGGGAAAAGAGTTTCCTCTGGAATGGACTGAGACATCTGGGGGACTCTTGGAAAGGTGGCACGACCCTGGAGTTCCTCTCGCCGTTCCTGTTGAGAGGGCCTCCTCTTGAGATGCGACAGGAACGCCGGGAACTCTTTCCCGACGAAGCAGGGAAAGGATCCCTCATCTCGAGCTACGAGGGGGAAACGGGGCTCCTCTGGATGTGGGCGGGACCCTCGTGATTCCTCTCGAGTGGAGACGCCTAGGTCGGGGAACTTCTTGATTTGCACCAAGGGTGTGAAGGAACCTTTCGAAGTTCCAGAGGTGAGGTGTGATCAGCCTCGAGACGCCTCAGCGGAAATGGGCCTCATCTCGCCTGGAGGGGAGAACCTCCTGGATTTTCTCGAGTTGCGGCAGGTCTTCTCGAGTTACGACGGGGACCTCAGGGACCCGCTTTGGTGGCCTCAGGAAAGGCCAGTCCCCATGCGAGTTTCTAGGGGACCTCTCGGGATTCCTCTCCCGTCCATGCCGGGGCCTCAGTCCTTGTGTGGAGTCGGGGCCGGAACCTGAGGATTGCTCTCCAGTGTTGCCATGGATATTGGGGTGCTTCTGAGTCTTCCCAGGGGAGTCAGGCCTCGTCTCGAGTGGGGGCATGCACGTGCGCTTTCCTCCCGTGCTGCAGCAGTAGTGTCACGCTTCCTGTCACGTGGATTAAGGGATCTGTGGCTTTCCCTCGAGGCTGTCCCTCGAGGCTTTCCCACGAGGCTTTCCCACAAGGCTGTGCCACGTGCCACCTTGGTGTGAGTCGATCCTCGGCGTGAAAGACGAGCCGGTGAAGGGAAAAGAGGTTCCTCTGGAATGGACTGAGACATCTGGGGGACTCTTGGGATGGTGGCACGACCCTGGAGTTCCTCTCGCCGTTCCTGTTGAGAGGGCCTCCTCTTGAGATGCGACGGAAACGCCGGGAACTCTTTCCTGACGAAGCAGGGAAAGGATCCCTCATCTCGAGCTACGAGGCGGAAACGGGGCTCCTCTGGATGTGGACGGACCCTCGTGATTCCTCTCGAGTGGAGACGGCTAGGTCGGGGAACTTCTTGATTTGCACCAAGGGTGTGAAGGACCCTTTCGAAGTTCCAGAGGTGAGGTGTGATCAGCCTCGAGACGCCTCAGCGGAAATGGGCCTCATCTCGCCTGGAGGGGAGAACCTCCTGGATTTTCTCGAGTTGCGGCAGGTCTTCTCGAGTTACGACGGGGACCTCAGGGACCCGCTCTGGTGGCCTCAGGAAAGGCCAGTCCCCATGCGAGTTTCTAGGGGACCTCTCGGGATTCCTCTCCGTCCATGCCGGGGCCTCAGTCCTTGTGTGGAGTCGGGGCCGGAACCTGAGGATTGCTCTCCAGTGTTGTCATGGATCTTGGGGGGCTTCTGAGTCTCCCCAGGGGAGTCAGGCCTCGTCTCGAGTGGGGGCATGCACGTGCGCTTTCCTCCCGAGCTGCAGCATTAGTGTCACGCTTCCTGTCACGTGGATCAAGGGATCTGTGGCTTTCCCTCGAGGCTGTCCCTCGAGGCTTTCCCACGAGGCTTTCCCACAGGGCTGTGCCACGTGCCACCTTGGTGTGAGTCGATCCTCGGCGTGAAAGACGAGCCGGTGAAGGGAAAAGAGGTTCCTCTGGAATGGACTGAGACATCTGGGGGACTCTTGGGATGGTATCACGACCCTGGAGTTCCTCTCGCCTTTCCTGTTGAGAGGGCCTCCTCTTGAGATGCGACGGAAACGCCGGGAACTCTTTCCCGACGAAGCAGGGAAAGGATCCCTCATCTCGAGCTACGAGGCGGAAACGGGCCTCCTCTGGATGTGGACGGACCCTCGTGATTCCTCTCGAGTGCAGACGGCTAGGTCGGGGAACTTCTTGATTTGCACCAAGGGTGTGAAGGACCCTTTCTAAGTTCCAGAGGTGAGGTGTGATCAGCCTCGAGACGCCTCAGCGGAAATGGGCCTCATCTCGCCTGGAGGGGAGAACCTCCTGGATTTTCTCGAGTTGCGGCAGGTCTTCTCGAGTTACGACGGGGACCTCAGGGACCCGCTCTGGTGGCCTCAGGAAAGGCCAGTCCCCATGCGAGTTGCTAGGGGACCTCTCGGGATTCCTCTCCGTCCATGCCGGGGCCTCAGTCCTTGTGTGGAGTCGGGGCCGGAACCTGAGGATTGCTCTCCAGTGTTGTCATGGATCTTGGGGTGCTTCTGAGTCTCCCCAGGGGAGTCAGGCCTCGTCTCGTGTGGGGGCATGCACGTGCGCTTTCCTCCCGAGCTGGAGCAGTAGTGTCACGCTTCCTGTCACGTGGATCAAGGGATCTGTGGCTTTCCCTCGAGGCTGTCCCTCGAGGCTGTCCCTCGAGGCTTTCCCACGAGGCTTTCCCACAGGGCTGGGCCACGTGCCACCTTGGGGTGAGTCGATCCTCGGCGTGAAAGACGAGCCGGTGAAGGGAAAAGCGGTTCCTCTGGAATGGACTGAGACATCTGGGGGACTCTTGGAATGGTGGCACGACCCTGGAGTTCCTCTCGCCGTTCCTGTTGAGAGGGCCTCCTCTTGAGATGCGACGGGAACGCTGGGAACTCTTTCCCAACGAAGCAGTGAAAGGATCCCTCATCTCGAGCTACGAGGCGGAAACGGGGCTCCTCTGGATGTGGGCGGGACCCTCGTGATTCCTCTCGAGTGGAGACGGCTAGGTCGGGGAACTTCTTGATTTGCACCAAGGGTGTGAAGGACCCTTTTGAAGTTCCAGAGGTGAGGTGTGATCAGCCTCTAGTCGCCTCGCCGGAAATGGGCCTCATCTCGCCTGGAGGGGAGAACCTCCAGGATTTTCTCGAGTTGCGGCAGGTCTTCTCGAGTTACGACGGGGACCACAGGGACCCGCTCTGGTGGCCTCAGGAAAGGCCAGTCCCCATGCGTGTTGCTAGGGGACCTCTCGGGATGCCTCTCCCGTCCATGCCGGGGCCTCAGTCCTTGTGTGGAGTCGGGGCCGGAACCTGAGGATTCCTCTCCAGTGTTGCCATGGATCTTGGGGTGCTTCTGAGTCTCCCCAGGGGAGTCAGGCCTCGTCTCGAGTCGGGGCATGCACGTGCGCTTTCCTCCCGAGCTGCAGCAGTAGTGTCACGCTTCCTGTCACGTGGATCAAGGGATCTGTGGCTTTCCCTCGAGGCTGTCCCTCGAGGCTTTCCCACGAGGCTTTCCCACAGGGCTGTGCCACGTGCCACCTTGGTGTGAGTCGATCCTCGGCGTGAAAGACGAGCCGGTGAAGGGAAAAGAGGTTCCTCTGGAATGGACTGAGACATCTGGGGGACTCTTGGGATGGTGGCACGACCCTGGAGTTCCTCTCGCCGTTCCTGTTGAGAGGGCCTCCTCTTGAGATGCGACGGAAACGCCGGGAACTCTTTCCCGACGAAGCAGGGAAAGGATCCCTCATCTCGAGCTACGAGGCGGAAACGGGGCTCCTCTGGAAGTGGACGGACCCTCGTGATTCCTCTCGAGTGGAGACGGCTAGGTCGGGGAACTTCTTGATTTGCACCAAGGGTGTGAAGGACCCTTTCGAAGTTCCAGAGGTGAGGTGTGATCAGCCTCGAGACGCCTCAGCGGAAATGGGCCTCATCTCGCCTGGAGGGGAGAACCTCCTGGATTTTCTCGAGTTGCGGCAGGTCTTCTCGAGTTACGACGGGGACCTCAGGGACCCGCTCTGGTGGCCTCAGGAAAGGCCAGTCCCCATGCGAGTTTCTAGGGGACCTCTCGGGATTCCTCTCCGTCCATGCCGGGGCCTCAGTCCTTGTGTGGAGTCGGGGCCGGAACCTGAGGATTGCTCTCCAGTGTTGTCATGGATCTTGGGGGGCTTCTGAGTCTCCCCAGGGGAGTCAGGCCTCGTCTCGAGTGGGGGCATGCACGTGCGCTTTCCTCCCGAGCTGCAGCATTAGTGTCACGCTTCCTGTCACGTGGATCAAGGGATCTGTGGCTTTCCCTCGAGGCTGTCCCTCGAGGCTTTCCCACGAGGCTTTCCCACAGGGCTGTGCCACGTGCCACCTTGGTGTGAGTCGATCCTCGGCGTGAAAGACGAGCCGGTGAAGGGAAAAGAGGTTCCTCTGGAATGGACTGTGACATCTGGGGGACTCTTGGAATGGTGGCACGACCCTGGAGTTCCTCTCGCCGTTCCTGTTGAGAGGGCCTCCTCTTGAGATGCGACGGGAACGCCGGGAACTCTTTCCCGACGAAGCAGGGAAAGGATCCCTCATCTTGAGCTATGAGGCGGAAACGGGGCTCCTCTGGATGTGGGCGGGACCCTCGTGATTCCTCTCGAGTGGAGACGGCTAGGTCGGGGAACTTCTTGATTTGCACCAAGGGTGTGAAGGACCCTTTCGAAGTTCCAGAGGTGAGGTGTGATCAGCCTCGAGACGCCTCAGCGGAAATGGGCCTCATCTCGCCTGGAGGGGAGAACCTCCTGTATTTTCTCGAGTTGCGGCAGGTCTTCTCGAGTTACGACGGGGACCTCAGGGACCCGCTCTGGTGGCCTCAGGAAAGGCCAGTCCCCATGCGAGTTGCTAGGGGACCTCTCGGGATTCCTCTCCGTCCATGCCGGGGCCTCAGTCCTTGTGTGGAGTCGGGGCCGGAACCTGAGGATTGCTCTCCAGTGTTGCCATGGATCTTGGGGTGCTTCTGAGTCTCCCCAGGGGAGTCAGGCCTCGTCTCGAGTGGGGGCATGCACGTGCGCTTTCCTCCCGAGCTGGAGCAGTAGTGTCACCCTTCCTGTCACGTGGATCAAGGGATCTGTGGCTTTCCCTCGAGGCTGTCCCTCGAGGCTTTCCCACGAGGCTTTCCCACAGGGCTCTGTCACGTGCCACCTTGGTGTGAGTCGATCCTCGGCGTGAAAGACGAGCCGGTGAAGGGAAAAGAGTTTCCTCTGGAATGGACTGAGACATCTGGGGGACTCTTGGAAAGGTGGCACGACCCTGGAGTTCCTCTCGCCGTTCCTGTTGAGAGGGCCTCCTCTTGAGATGCGACGGGAACGCCGGGAACTCTTTCCCGACGAAGCAGGGAAAGGATCCCTCATCTCGAGCTACGAGGGGGAAACGGGGCTCCTCTGGATGTGGGCGGGACCCTCGTGATTCCTCTCGAGTGGAGACGCCTAGGTCGGGGAACTTCTTGATTTGCACCAAGGGTGTGAAGGAACCTTTCGAAGTTCCAGAGGTGAGGTGTGATCAGCCTCGAGACGCCTCAGCGGAAATGGGCCTCATCTCGCCTGGAGGGGAGAACCTCCTGGATTTTCTCGAGTTGCGGCAGGTCTTCTCGAGTTACGACGGGGACCTCAGGGACCCGCTCTGGTGGCCTCAGGAAAGGCCAGTCCCCATGCGAGTTTCTAGGGGACCTCTCGGGATTCCTCTCCCGTCCATGCCGGGGCCTCAGTCCTTGTGTGGAGTCGGGGCCGGAACCTGAGGATTGCTCTCCAGTGTTGCCATGGATATTGGGGTGCTTCTGAGTCTTCCCAGGGGAGTCAGGCCTCGTCTCGAGTGGGGGCATGCACGTGCGCTTTCCTCCCGTGCTGCAGCAGTAGTGTCACGCTTCCTGTCACGTGGATTAAGGGATCTGTGGCTTTCCCTCGAGGCTGTCCCTCGAGGCTTTCCCACGAGGCTTTCCCACAGGGCTGTGCCACGTGCCACCTTGGGGTGAGTCGATCCTCGGCGTGAAAGACGAGCCGGTGAAGGGAAAAGAGGTTCCTCTGGAATGGACTGAGACATCTGGGGGACTCTTGGGATGGTATCACGACCCTGGAGTTCCTCTCGCCGTTCCTGTTGAGAGGGCCTCCTCTTGAGATGCGACGGAAACGCCGGGAACTCTTTCCCGACGAAGCAGGGAAAGGATCCCTCATCTCGAGCTACGAGGCGGAAACGGGCCTCCTCTGGATGTGGACGGACCCTCGTGATTCCTCTCGAGTGCAGACGGCTAGGTCGGGGAACTTCTTGATTTGCACCAAGGGTGTGAAGGACCCTTTCGAAGTTCCAGAGGTGAGGTGTGATCAGCCTCGAGACGCCTCAGCGGAAATGGGCCTCATCTCGCCTGGAGGGGAGAACCTCCTGGATTTTCTCGAGTTGCGGCAGGTCTTCTCGAGTTACGACGGGGACCTCAGGGACCCGCTCTGGTGGCCTCAGGAAAGGCCAGTCCCCATGCGAGTTTCTAGGGGACCTCTCGGGATTCCTCTCCGTCCATGCCGGGGCCTCAGTCCTTGTGTGGAGTCGGGGCCGGAACCTGAGGATTGCTCTCCAGTGTTGCCATGGATCTTGGGGTGCTTCTGAGTCTCCCCAGGGGAGTCAGGCCTCGTCTCGAGTGGGGGCATGCACGTGCGCTTTCCTCCCGAGCTGCAGCAGTAGTGTCACGCTTCCTGTCACGTGGATCAAGGGATCTGTGGCTTTCCCTCGAGGCTGTCCCTCGAGGCTTTCCCACGAGGCTTTCCCACAGGGCTGTGCCACGTGCCACCTTCGTGTGAGTCGATCCTCGGCGTGAAAGACGAGCCGGTGAAGGGAAAAGAGGTTCCTCTGGAATGGACTGAGACATCTGGGGGACTCTTGGAATGGTGGCACGACCCTGGAGTTCCTCTCGCCGTTCCTGTTGAGAGGGCCTCCTTTTGAGATGCGACGGGAAAGCCGGGAACTCTTTCCCGACGAAGCAGGGAAAGGATCCCTCATCTCGAGCTACGAGACGGAAACGGGGCTCCTCTGGATGTGGGCGGGACCCTCGTGATTCCTCTCGAGTGGAGACGGCTAGGTCGGGGAACTTCTTGATTTGCACCAAGGGTGTGAATGACCCTTTCGAAGTTCCAGAGGTGAGGTGTGATCAGCCTCGAGACGCCTCAGCGGAAATGGGCCTCATCTCGCCTGGAGGGGAGAACCTCCTGGATTTTCTCGAGTTGCGGCAGGTCTTCTCGAGTCACGACGGGGACCTCAGGGACCCGCTCTGGTGGCCTCAGGAAAGGCCGGTCCCCATGCGAGTTGCTAGGGGACCGCTCGGGATTCCTCTCCCGTCCATGCCGGGGCCTCAGTCCTTGTGTGGAGTCGGGGCCGGAACCTGAGGATTCCTCTCCAGTGTGGCCATGGATCTTGGGGTGCTTCTGAGTCTCCCCAGGGGAGTCAGGCCCCGTCTCGAGTGGGGGCATGCACGTGCGCTTTCCTCCCGAGCTGCAGCAGTAGTGTCACGCTTCCTGTCACGTGGATCAAGGGATCTGTGGCTTTCCCTCGAGGCTGTCCCTCGAGGCTTTCCCACGAGGCTTTCCCACAGGGCTGTGCCACGAGCCACCTTGGTGTGAGTCGATCCTCGGCGTGAAAGACGAGCCGGTGAAGTTAAAAGAGGTTCCTCTGGAATGGACTGAGACATCTGGGGGACTCTTGGAATGGTGGCACGACCCTGGAGTTCCTCTCGCCGTTCCTGTTGAGAGGGCCTCCTCTTGAGATGCGACGGGAACGCCGGGAACTCTTTCCCGACGAAGCAGGGAAAGGATCCCTCATCTCGAGCTACGAGGCGGAAACGGGGCTCCTCTGGATGTGGGCGGGACCCTCGTGATTCCTCTCGAGTGGAGACGGCTAGGTCGGGGAACTTCTTGATTTGCACCAAGGGTGTGAAGGACCCTTTCGAAGTTCCAGAGGTGAGGTGTGATCAGCCTCGAGACGCCTCAGCGGAAATGGGCCTCATCTCGCCTGGAGGGGAGAACCTCCTGGATTTTCTCGAGTTGCGGCAGGTCTTCTCGAGTTACGACGGGGACCACAGGGACCCGCTCTGGTGGCCTCAGGAAAGGCCAGTCCCCATGCATGTTGCTAGGGGAACTCTCGGGATTCCTCTCCCGTCCATGCCGGGGGCTCAGTCCTTGTGTGGAGTCGGGGCCGGAACCTGAGGATTGCTCTCCAGTGTTGCCATGGATCTTGGGGTGCTTCTGAGTCTCCCCAGGGGAGTCAGGCCTCGTCTCGAGTGGGGGCATGCACGTGCGCTTTCCTCCCGAGCTGCAGCAGTAGTGTCACGCTTCCTGTCACGTGGATCAAGGGATCTGTGGCTTTCCCTCGAGGCTGTCCCTCGAGGCTTTCCCACGAGGCTTTCCCACAGGGCTGGGCCACGTGCCACCTTGGGGTGAGTCGATCCTCGGCGTGAAAGACGAGCCGGTGAAGGGAAAAGCGGTTCCTCTGGAATGGACTGAGACATCTGGGGGACTCTTGGAATGGTGGCACGACCCTGGAGTTCCTCTCGCCGTTCCTGTTGAGAGGGCCTCCTCTTGAGATGCGACGGGAACGCTGGGAACTCTTTCCCAACGAAGCAGTGAAAGGATCCCTCATCTAGAGCTACGAGGCAGAAACGGGGCTCCTCTGGATGTGGGCGGGACCCTCGTGATTCCTCTCGAGTGGAGACGGCTAGGTCGGGGAACTTCTTGATTTGCACCAAGGGTGTGAAGGACCCTTTTGAAGTTCCAGAGGTGAGGTGTGATCAGCCTCGAGTCGCCTCGCCGGAAATGGGCCTCATCTCGCCTGGAGGGGAGAACCTCCAGGATTTTCTCGAGTTGCGGCAGGTCTTCTCGAGTTACGACGGGGACCACAGGGACCCGCTCTGGTGGCCTCAGGAAAGGCCAGTCCCCATGCGTGTTGCTAGGGGACATTTCGGGATGCCTCTCCCGTCCATGCCGGGGCCTCAGTCCTTGTGTGGAGTCGGGGCCGGAACCTGAGGCTTCCTCTCCAGTGTTGCCATGGATCTTGGGGTGCTTCTGAGTCTCCCCAGGGGAGTCAGGCCTCGTCTCGAGTCGGGGCATGCACGTGCGCTTTCCTCCCGAGCTGCAGCAGTAGTGTCACGCTTCCTGTCACGTGGATCAAGGGATCTGTGGCTTTCCCTCGAGGCTGTCCCTCGAGGCTTTCCCACGAGGCTTTCCCACAGGGCTGTGCCACGTGCCACCTTGGTGTGAGTCGATCCTCGGCGTGAAAGACGAGCCGGTGAAGGGAAAAGAGGTTCCTCTGGAATGGACTGAGACATCTGGGGGACTCTTGGGATGGTGGCACGACCCTGGAGTTCCTCTCGCCGTTCCTGTTGAGAGGGCCTCCTCTTGAGATGCGACGGAAACGCCGGGAACTCTTTCCCGACGAAGCAGTGAAAGGATCCCTCATCTCGAGCTACGAGGCGGAAACGGGGCTCCTCTGGATGTGGACGGACCCTCGTGATTCCTCTCGAGTGGAGACGGCTATGTCGGGGAACTTCTTGATTTGCACCAAGGGTGTGAAGGACCCTTTCGAAGTTCCAGAGGTGAGGTGTGATCAGCCTCGAGACGCCTCAGCGGAAATGGGCCTCATCTCGCCTGGAGGGGAGAACCTCCTGGATTTTCTCGAGTTGCGGCAGGTCTTCTCGAGTTACGACGGGGACCTCAGGGACCCGCTCTGGTGGCCTCAGGAAAGGCCAGTCCCCATGCGAGTTTCTAGGGGACCTCTCGGGATTCCTCTCCGTCCATGCCGGGGCCTCAGTCCTTGTGTGGAGTCGGGGCCGGAACCTGAGGATTGCTCTCCAGTGTTGTCATGGATCTTGGGGGGCTTCTGAGTCTCCCCAGGGGAGTCAGGCCTCGTCTCGAGTGGGGGCATGCACGTGCGCTTTCCTCCCGAGCTGCAGCATTAGTGTCACGCTTCCTGTCACGTGGATCAAGGGATCTGTGGCTTTCCCTCGAGGCTGTCCCTCGAGGCTTTCCAACGAGGCTTTCCCACAGGGCTGTGCCACGTGCCACCTTCGTGTGAGTCGATCCTCGGCGTGAAAGACGAGCCGGTGAAGGGAAAAGAGGTTCCTCTGGAATGGACTGAGACATCTGGGGGACTCTTGGAATGGTGGCACGACCCTGGAGTTCCTCTCGCCGTTCCTGTTGAGAGGGCCTCCTTTTGAGATGCGACGGGAAAGCCGGGAACTCTTTCCCGACGAAGCAGGGAAAGGATCCCTCATCTCGAGCTACGAGGCGGAAACGGGGCTCCTCTGGATGTGGGCGGGACCCTCGTGATTCCTCTCGAGTGGAGACGCCTAGGTCGGGGAACTTCTTGATTTGCACCAAGGGTGTGAAGGAACCTTTCGAAGTTCCAGAGGTGAGGTGTGATCAGCCTCGAGACGCCTCGCCGGAAATGGGCCTCATCTCGCCTGGAGGGGAGAACCTCCAGGATTTTCTCGAGTTGCGGCAGGTCTTCTCGAGTTACGACGGGGACCACAGGGACCCGCTCTGGTGGCCTCAGGAAAGGCCAGTCCCCATGCGTGTTGCTAGGGGACATTTCGGGATGCCTCTCCCGTCCATGCCGGGGCCTCAGTCCTTGTGTGGAGTCGGGGCCGGAACCTGAGGCTTCCTCTCCAGTGTTGCCATGGATCTTGGGGTGCTTCTGAGTCTCCCCAGGGGAGTCAGGCCTCGTCTCGAGTCGGGGCATGCACGTGCGCTTTCCTCCCGAGCTGCAGCAGTAGTGTCACGCTTCCTGTCACGTGGATCAAGGGATCTGTGGCTTTCCCTCGAGGCTGTCCCTCGAGGCTTTCCCACGAGGCTTTCCCACAGGGCTGTGCCACGTGCCACCTTGGTGTGAGTCGATCCTCGGCGTGAAAGACGAGCCGGTGAAGGGAAAAGAGGTTCCTCTGGAATGGACTGAGACATCTGGGGGACTCTTGGGATGGTGGCACGACCCTGGAGTTCCTCTCGCCGTTCCTGTTGAGAGGGCCTCCTCTTGAGATGCGACGGAAACGCCGGGAACTCTTTCCCGACGAAGCAGTGAAAGGATCCCTCATCTCGAGCTACGAGGCGGAAACGGGGCTCCTCTGGATGTGGACGGACCCTCGTGATTCCTCTCGAGTGGAGACGGCTATGTCGGGGAACTTCTTGATTTGCACCAAGGGTGTGAAGGACCCTTTCGAAGTTCCAGAGGTGAGGTGTGATCAGCCTCGAGACGCCTCAGCGGAAATGGGCCTCATCTCGCCTGGAGGGGAGAACCTCCTGGATTTTCTCGAGTTGCGGCAGGTCTTCTCGAGTTACGACGGGGACCTCAGGGACCCGCTCTGGTGGCCTCAGGAAAGGCCAGTCCCCATGCGAGTTTCTAGGGGACCTCTCGGGATTCCTCTCCGTCCATGCCGGGGCCTCAGTCCTTGTGTGGAGTCGGGGCCGGAACCTGAGGATTGCTCTCCAGTGTTGTCATGGATCTTGGGGTGATTCTGAGTCTCCCCAGGGGAGTCAGGCCTCGTCTCGATTGGGGGCATGCACGTGCGCTTTCCTCCCGAGCTGCAGCAGTAGTGTCACGCTTCCTGTCACGTGGATCAAGGGATCTGTGGCTTTCCCTCGAGGCTGTCCCTCGAGGCTTTCCCACGAGGCTTTCCCACAGGGCTGTGCCACGTGCCACCTTCGTGTGAGTCGATCCTCGGCGTGAAAGACGAGCCGGTGAAGGGAAAAGAGGTTCCTCTGGAATGGACTGAGACATCTGGGGGACTCTTGGAATGGTGGCACGACCCTGGAGTTCCTCTCGCCGTTCCTGTTGAGAGGGCCTCCTTTTGAGATGCGACGGGAAAGCCGGGAACTCTTTCCCGACGAAGCAGGGAAAGGATCCCTCATCTCGAGCTACGAGGCGGAAACGGGGCTCCTCTGGATGTGGGCGGGACCCTCGTGATTCCTCTCGAGTGGAGACGCCTAGGTCGGGGAACTTCTTGATTTGCACCAAGGGTGTGAAGGAACCTTTCGAAGTTCCAGAGGTGAGGTGTGATCAGCCTCGAGACGCCTCAGCGGAAATGGGCCTCATCTCGCCTGGAGGGGAGAACCTCCTGGATTTTCTCGAGTTGCGGCAGGTCTTCTCGAGTTACGACGGGGACCTCAGGGACCCGCTCTGGTGGCCTCAGGAAAGGCCAGTCCCCATGCGAGTTTCTAGGGGACCTCTCGGGATTCCTCTCCCGTCCATGCCGGGGCCTCAGTCCTTGTGTGGAGTCGGGGCCGGAACCTGAGGATTGCTCTCCAGTGTTGCCATGGATATTGGGGTGCTTCTGAGTCTCCCCAGGGGAGTCAGGCCTCGTCTCGAGTGGGGGCATGCACGTGCGCTTTCCTCCCGTGCTGCAGCAGTAGTGTCACGCTTCCTGTCACGTGGATCAAGGGATCTGTGGCTTTCCCTCGAGGCTGTCCCTCGAGGCTTTCCCACGAGGCTTTCCCACAGGGCTGTGCCACGTGCCACCTTGGGGTGAGTCGATCCTCGGCGTGAAAGACGAGCCGGTGAAGGGAAAAGAGGTTCCTCTGGAATGGACTGAGACATCTGGGGGACTCTTGGGATGGTATCACGACCCTGGAGTTCCTCTCGCCGTTCCTGTTGAGAGGGCCTCCTCTTGAGATGCGACGGAAACGCCGGGAACTATTTCCCGACGAAGCAGGGAAAGGATCCCTCATCTCGAGCTACGAGGCGGAAACGGGCCTCCTCTGGATGTGGACGGACCCTCGTGATTCCTCTCGAGTGGAGACGGCTAGGTCGGGGAACTTCTTGATTTGCACCAAGGGTGTGAAGGACCCTTTCGAAGTTCCAGAGGTGAGGTGTGATCAGCCTCGAGACGCCTCAGCGGAAATGGGCCTCATCTCGCCTGGAGGGGAGAACCTCCTGGATTTTCTCGAGTTGCGGCAGGTCTTCTCGAGTTACGACGGGGACCTCAGGGACCCGCTCTGGTGGCCTCAGGAAAGGCCAGTCCCCATGCGAGTTTCTAGGGGACCTCTCGGGATTCCTCTCCGTCCATGCCGGGGCCTCAGTCCTTGTGTGGAGTCGGGGCCGGAACCTGAGGATTGCTCTCCAGTGTTGTCATGGATCTTGGGGTGCTTCTGAGTCTCCCCAGGGGAGTCAGGCCTCGTCTCGAGTGGGGGCATGCACGTGCGCTTTCCTCCCGAGCTGCAGCAGTAGTGTCACGCTTCCTGTCACGTGGATCAAGGGATCTGTGGCTTTCCCTCGAGGCTGTCCCTCGAGGCTTTCCCACGAGGCTTTCCCACAGGGCTGTGCCACGTGCCACCTTCGTGTGAGTCGATCCTCGGCGTGAAAGACGAGCCGGTGAAGGGAAAAGAGGTTCCTCTGGAATGGACTGAGACATCTGGGGGACTCTTGGAATGGTGGCACGACCCTGGAGTTCCTCTCGCCGTTCCTGTTGAGAGGGCCTCCTTTTGAGATGCGACGGGAAAGCCGGGAACTCTTTCCCGACGAAGCAGGGAAAGGATCCCTCATCTCGAGCTACGAGACGGAAACGGGGCTCCTCTGGATGTGGGCGGGACCCTCGTGATTCCTCTCGAGTGGAGACGGCTAGGTCGGGGAACTTCTTGATTTGCACCAAGGGTGTGAATGACCCTTTCGAAGTTCCAGAGGTGAGGTGTGATCAGCCTCGAGACGCCTCAGCGGAAATGGGCCTCATCTCGCCTGGAGGGGAGAACCTCCTGGATTTTCTCGAGTTGCGGCAGGTCTTCTCGAGTTACGACGGGGACCTCAGGGACCCGCTCTGGTGGCCTCAGGAAAGGCCGGTCCCCATGCGAGTTGCTAGGGGACCGCTCGGGATTCCTCTCCCGTCCATGCCGGGGCCTCAGTCCTTGTGTGGAGTCGGGGCCGGAACCTGAGGATTCCTCTCCAGTTTTGCCATGGATCTTGGGGTGCTTCTGAGTCTCCCCAGGGGAGTCAGGCCCCGTCTCGAGTGGGGGCATGCACGTGCGCTTTCCTCCCGAGCTGCAGCAGTAGTGTCACGCTTCCTGTCACGTGGATCAAGGGATCTGTGGCTTTCCCTCGAGGCTGTCCCTCGAGGCTTTCCCACGAGGCTTTCCCACAGGGCTGTGCCACGAGCCACCTTGGTGTGAGTCGATCCTCGGCATGAAAGACGAGCCGGTGAAGTTAAAAGAGGTTCCTCTGGAATGGACTGAGACATCTGGGGGACTCTTGGAATGGTGGCACGACCCTGGAGTTCCTCTCGCCGTTCCTGTTGAGAGGGCCTCCTCTTGAGATGCGACGGGAACGCCGGGAACTCTTTCCTGACGAAGCAGGGAAAGGATCCCTCATCTCGAGCTACGAGGCGGAAACGGGGCTCCTCTGGATGTGGGCGGGACCCTCGTGATTCCTCTCGAGTGGAGACGGCTAGGTCGGGGAACTTCTTGATTTGCACCAAGGGTGTGAAGGACCCTTTCGAAGTTCCAGAGGTGAGGTGTGATCAGCCTCGAGACGCCTCAGCGGAAATGGGCCTCATCTCGCCTGGAGGGGAGAACCTCCTGGATTTTCTCGAGTTGCGGCAGGTCTTCTCGAGTTACGACGGGGACCACAGGGACCCGCTCTGGTGGCCTCAGGAAAGGCCAGTCCCCATGCGTGTTGCTAGGGGAACTCTCGGGATTCCTCTCCCGTCCATTCCGGGGCCTCAGTCCTTGTGTGGAGTCGGGGCCGGAACCTGAGGATTCCTCTCCAGTGTTGCCATGGATCTTGGGGTGCTTCTGAGTCTCCCCAGGGGAGTCAGGCATCGTCTCGAGTGGGGGCATGCACGTGCGCTTTCCTCCCGAGCTGCAGCAGTAGTGTCACGCTTCCTGTCACGTGGATCAAGGGATCTGTGGCTTTCCCTCGAGGCTGTCCCTCGAGGCTTTCCCACGAGGCTTTCCCACAGGGCTGGGCCACGTGCCACCTTGGGGTGAGTCGATCCTCGGCGTGAAAGACGAGCCGGTGAAGGGAAAAGCGGTTCCTCTGGAATGGACTGAGACATCTGGGGGACTCTTGGAATGGTGGCACGACCCTGGAGTTCCTCTCGCCGTTCCTGTTGAGAGGGCCTCCTCTTGAGATGCGACGGGAACGCTGGGAACTCTTTCCCAACGAAGCAGTGAAAGGATCCCTCATCTAGAGCTACGAGGCAGAAACGGGGCTCCTCTGGATGTGGGCGGGACCCTCGTGATTCCTCTCGAGTGGAGACGGCTAGGTCGGGGAACTTCTTGATTTGCACCAAGGGTGTGAAGGACCCTTTTGAAGTTCCAGAGGTGAGATGTGATCAGCCTCGAGTCGCCTCGCCGGAAATGGGCCTCATCTCGCCTGGAGGGGAGAACCTCCAGGATTTTCTCGAGTTGCGGCAGGTCTTCTCGAGTTACAACGGGGACCACAGGGACCCGCTCTGGTGGCCTCAGGAAAGGCCAGTCCCCATGCGTGTTGCTAGGGGACCTCTCGGGATGCCTCTCCCGTCCATGCCGGGGCCTCAGTCCTTGTGTGGAGTCGGGGCCGGAACCTGAGGATTCCTCTCCAGTGTTGCCATGGATCTTGGGGTGCTTCTGAGTCTCCCCAGGGGAGTCAGGCCTCGTCTCGAGTCGGGGCATGCACGTGCGCTTTCCTCCCGAGCTGCAGCAGTAGTGTCACGCTTCCTGTCACGTGGATCAAGGGATCTGTGGCTTTCCCTCGAGGCTGTCCCTCGAGGCTTTCCCACGAGGCTTTCCCACAGGGCTGTGTCACGTGCCACCTTGGTGTGAGTCGATCCTCGGCGTGAAAGACGAGCCGGTGAAGGGAAAAGAGGTTCCTCTGGAATGGACTGAGACATCTGGGGGACTCTTGGGATGGTGGCACGACCCTGGAGTTCCTCTCGCCGTTCCTGTTGAGAGGGCCTCCTCTTGAGATGCGACGGAAACGCCGGGAACTCTTTCCCGACGAAGCAGTGAAAGGATCCCTCATCTCGAGCTACGAGGCGGAAACGGGGCTCCTCTGGATGTGGACGGACCCTCGTGATTCCTCTCGAGTGGAGACGGCTAGGTCGGGGAACTTCTTGATTTGCACCAAGGGTGTGAAGGACCCTTTCGAAGTTCCAGAGGTGAGGTGTGATCAGCCTCGAGACGCCTCAGCGGAAATGGGCCTCATCTCGCCTGGAGGGGAGAACCTCCTGGATTTTCTCGAGTTGCGGCAGGTCTTCTCGAGTTACGACGGGGACCTCAGGGACCCGCTCTGGTGGCCTAAGGAAAGGCCAGTCCCCATGCGAGTTTCTAGGGGACCTCTCGGGATTCCTCTCCGTCCATGCCAGGGCCTCAGTCCTTGTGTGGAGTCGGGGCCGGAACCTGAGGATTGCTCTCCAGTGTTGTCATGGATCTTGGGGTGCTTCTGAGTCTCCCCAGGGGAGTCAGGCCTCGTCTCGAGTGGGGGCATGCACGTGCGCTTTCCTCCCGAGCTGCAGCAGTAGTGTCACGCTTCCTGTCACGTGGATCAAGGGATCTGTGGCTTTCCCTCGAGGCTGTCCCTCGAGGCTTTCCCACGAGGCTTTCCCACAGGGCTGTGCCAAGTGCCACCTTCGTGTGAGTCGATCCTCGGCGTGAAAGACGAGCCGGTGAAGGGAAAAGAGGTTCCTCTGGAATGGACTGAGACATCTGGTGGACTCTTGGAATGGTGGCACGACCCTGGAGTTCCTCTCGCCGTTCCTGTTGAGAGGGCCTCCTTTTGAGATGCGACGGGAAAGCCGGGAACTCTTTCCCGACGAAGCAGGGAAAGGATCCCTCATCTCGAGCTACGAGACGGAAACGGGGCTCCTCTGGATGTGGGCGGGACCCTCGTGATTCCTCTCGAGTGGAGACGGCTAGGTCGGGGAACTTCTTGATTTGCACCAAGGGTGTGAATGACCCTTTCGAAGTTCCAGAGGTGAGGTGTGATCAGCCTCGAGACGCCTCAGCGGAAATGGGCCTCATCTAGCCTGGAGGGGAGAACCTCCTGGATTTTCTCGAGTTGCGGCAGGTCTTCTCGAGTTACGACGGGGACCTCAGGGACCCGCTCTGGTGGCCTCAGGAAAGGCCGGTCCCCATGCGAGTTGCTAGGGGACCGCTCGGGATTCCTCTCCCGTCCATGCCGGGGCCTCAGTCCTTGTGTGGAGTCGGGGCCGGAACCTGAGGATTCCTCTCCAGTGTTGCCATGGATCTTGGGGTGCTTCTGAGTCTCCCCAGGGGAGTCAGGCCCCGTCTCGAGTGGGGGCATGCACGTGCGCTTTCCTCCCGAGCTGCAGCAGTAGTGTCACGCTTCCTGTCACGTGGATCAAGGGATCTGTGGCTTTCCCTCGAGGCTGTCCCTCGAGGCTTTCCCACGAGGCTTTCCCACAGGGCTGTGCAACGAGCCACCTTGGTGTGAGTCGATCCTCGGCGTGAAAGACGAGCCCGTGAAGTTAAAAGAGGTTCCTCTGGAATGGACTGAGACATCTGGGGGACTCTTGGAATGGTGGCACGACCCTGGAGTTCCTCTCGCCGTTCCTGTTGAGAGGGCCTCCTCTTGAGATGCGACGGGAATGCCGGGAACTCTTTCCCGACGAAGCAGGGAAAGGATCCCTCATCTCGAGCTACGAGGCGGAAACGGGGCTCCTCTGGATGTGGGCGGGACCCTCGTGATTCCTCTCGAGTGGAGACGGCTAGGTCGGGGAACTTCTTGATTTGCACCAAGGGTGTGAAGGACCCTTTCGAAGTTCCAGAGGTGAGGTGTGAGCAGCCTCGAGACGCCTCAGCGGAAATGGGCCTCATCTCGCCTGGAGGGGAGAACCTCCTGGATTTTCTCGAGTTGCGGCAGGTCTTCTCGAGTTACGACGGGGACCACAGGGACCCGCTCTGGTGGCCACAGGAAAGGCCAGTCCCCATGCGTGTTGCTAGGGGAACTCTCGGGATTCCTCTCCCGTCCATGCCGGGGCCTCAGTCCTTGTGTGGAGTCGGGGCCGGAACCTGAGGATTGCTCTCCAGTGTTGCCATGGATCTTGGGGTGCTTCTGAGTCTCCCCAGGGGAGTCAGGCCTCGTCTCGAGTGGGGGCATGCACGTGCGCTTTCCTCCCGAGCTGCAGCAGTAGTGTCACGCTTCCTGTCACGTGGATCAAGGGATCTGTGGCTTTCCCTCGAGGCTGTCCCTCGAGGCTTTCCCACGAGGCTTTCCCACAGGGCTGGGCCACGTGCCACCTTGGGGTGAGTCGATCCTCGGCGTGAAAGACGAGCCGGTGAAGGGAAAAGCGGTTCCTCTGGAATGGACTGAGACATCTGGGGGACTCTTGGAATGGTGGCACGACCCTGGAGTTCCTCTCGCCGTTCCTGTTGAGAGGGCCTCCTCTTGAGATGCGACGGAAACGCCGGGAACTCTTTCCCGACGAAGCAGTGAAAGGATCCCTCATCTCGAGCTACGAGGCGGAAACGGGCCTCCTCTGGATGTGGACGGACCCTCGTGATTCCTCTCGAGTGCAGACGGCTAGGTCGGGGAACTTCTTGATTTGCACCAAGGGTGTGAAGGACCCTTTCGAAGTTCCAGAGGTGAGGTGTGATCAGCCTCGAGACGCCTCAGCGGAAATGGGCCTCATCTCGCCTGGAGGGGAGAACCTCCTGGATTTTCTCGAGTTGCGGCAGGTCTTCTCGAGTTACGACGGGGACCTCAGGGACCCGCTCTGGTGGCCTCAGGAAAGGCCAGTCCCCATGCGAGTTTCTAGGGGACCTCTCGGGATTCCTCTCCGTCCATGCCGGGGCCTCAGTCCTTGTGTGGAGTCGGGGCCGGAACCTGAGGATTCCTCTCCAGTGTTGCCATGGATCTTGGGGTGCTTCTGAGTCTCCCCAGGGGAGTCAGGCCTCGTCTCGAGTCGGGGCATGCACGTGCGCTTTCCTCCCGAGCTGCAGCAGTAGTGTCACGCTTCCTGTCACGTGGATCAAGGGATCTGTGGCTTTCCCTCGAGGCTGTCCCTCGAGGCTTTCCCACGAGGCTTTCCCACAGGGCTGTGTCACGTGCCACCTTGGTGTGAGTCGATCCTCGGCGTGAAAGACGAGCCGGTGAAGGGAAAAGAGGTTCCTCTGGAATGGACTGAGACATCTGGGGGACTCTTGGGATGGTGGCACGACCCTGGAGTTCCTCTCGCCGTTCCTGTTGAGAGGGCCTCCTCTTGAGATGCGACGGAAACGCCGGGAACTCTTTCCCGACGAAGCAGTGAAAGGATCCCTCATCTCGAGCTACGAGGCGGAAACGGGGCTCCTCTGGATGTGGACGGACCCTCGTGATTCCTCTCGAGTGGAGACGGCTAGGTCGGGGAACTTCTTGATTTGCACCAAGGGTTTGAAGGACCCTTTCGAAGTTCCAGAGGTGAGGTGTGATCAGCCTCGAGACGCCTCAGCGGAAATGGGCCTCATCTCGCCTGGAGGGGAGAACCTCCTGGATTTTCTCGAGTTGCGGCAGGTCTTCTCGAGTTACGACGGGGACCTCAGGGACCCGCTCTGGTGGCCTAAGGAAAGGCCAGTCCCCATGCGAGTTTCTAGGGGACCTCTCGGGATTCCTCTCCGTCCATGCCAGGGCCTCAGTCCTTGTGTGGAGTCGGGGCCGGAACCTGAGGATTGCTCTCCAGTGTTGTCATGGATCTTGGGGTGCTTCTGAGTCTCCCCAGGGGAGTCAGGCCTCGTCTCGAGTGGGGGCATGCACGTGCGCTTTCCTCCCGAGCTGCAGCAGTAGTGTCACGCTTCCTGTCACGTGGATCAAGGGATCTGTGGCTTTCCCTCGAGGCTGTCCCTCGAGGCTTTCCCACGAGGCTTTCCCACAGGGCTGTGCCAAGTGCCACCTTCGTGTGAGTCGATCCTCGGCGTGAAAGACGAGCCGGTGAAGGGAAAAGAGGTTCCTCTGGAATGGACTGAGACATCTGGTGGACTCTTGGAATGGTGGCACGACCCTGGAGTTCCTCTCGCCGTTCCTGTTGAGAGGGCCTCCTTTTGAGATGCGACGGGAAAGCCGGGAACTCTTTCCCGACGAAGCAGGGAAAGGATCCCTCATCTCGAGCTACGAGACGGAAACGGGGCTACTCTGGATGTGGGCGGGACCCTCGTGATTCCTCTCGAGTGGAGACGGCTAGGTCGGGGAACTTCTTGATTTGCACCAAGGGTGTGAATGACCCTTTCGAAGTTCCAGAGGTGAGGTGTGATCAGCCTCGAGACGCCTCAGCGGAAATGGGCCTCATCTAGCCTGGAGGGGAGAACCTCCTGGATTTTCTCGAGTTGCGGCAGGTCTTCTCGAGTTACGACGGGGACCTCAGGGACCCGCTCTGGTGGCCTCAGGAAAGGCCGGTCCCCATGCGAGTTGCTAGGGGACCGCTCGGGATTCCTCTCCCGTCCATGCCGGGGCCTCAGTCCTTGTGTGGAGTCGGGGCCGGAACCTGAGGATTCCTCTCCAGTGTTGCCATGGATCTTGGGGTGCTTCTGAGTCTCCCCAGGGGAGTCAGGCCCCGTCTCGAGTGGGGGCATGCACGTGCGCTTTCCTCCCGAGCTGCAGCAGTAGTGTCACGCTTCCTGTCACGTGGATCAAGGGATCTGTGGCTTTCCCTCGAGGCTGTCCCTCGAGGCTTTCCCACGAGGCTTTCCCACAGGGCTGTGCAACGAGCCACCTTGGTGTGAGTCGATCCTCGGCGTGAAAGACGAGCCCGTGAAGTTAAAAGAGGTTCCTCTGGAATGGACTGAGACATCTGGGGGACTCTTGGAATGGTGGCACGACCCTGGAGTTCCTCTCGCCGGTCCTGTTGAGAGGGCCTCCTCTTGAGATGCGACGGGAATGCCGGGAACTCTTTCCCGACGAAGCAGGGAAAGGATCCCTCATCTCGAGCTACGAGGCGGAAACGGGGCTCCTCTGGATGTGGGCGGGACCCTCGTGATTCCTCTCGAGTGGAGACGGCTAGGTCGGGGAACTTCTTGATTTGCACCAAGGGTGTGAAGGACCCTTTCGAAGTTCCAGAGGTGAGGTGTGAGCAGCCTCGAGACGCCTCAGCGGAAATGGGCCTCATCTCGCCTGGAGGGGAGAACCTCCTGGATTTTCTCGAGTTGCGGCAGGTCTTCTCGAGTTACGACGGGGACCACAGGGACCCGCTCTGGTGGCCACAGGAAAGGCCAGTCCCCATGCGTGTTGCTAGGGGAACTCTCGGGATTCCTCTCCCGTCCATGCCGGGGCCTCAGTCCTTGTGTGGAGTCGGGGCCGGAACCTGAGGATTGCTCTCCAGTGTTGCCATGGATCTTGGGGTGCTTCTGAGTCTCCCCAGGGGAGTCAGGCCTCGTCTCGAGTGGGGGCATGCACGTGCGCTTTCCTCCCGAGCTGCAGCAGTAGTGTCACGCTTCCTGTCACGTGGATCAAGGGATCTGTGGCTTTCCCTCGAGGCTGTCCCTCGAGGCTTTCCCACGAGGCTTTCCCACAGGGCTGGGCCACGTGCCACCTTGGGGTGAGTCGATCCTCGGCGTGAAAGACGAGCCGGTGAAGGGAAAAGCGGTTCCTCTGGAATGGACTGAGACATCTGGGGGACTCTTGGAATGGTGGCACGACCCTGGAGTTCCTCTCGCCGTTCCTGTTGAGAGGGCCTCCTCTTGAGATGCGACGGAAACGCCGGGAACTCTTTCCCGACGAAGCAGTGAAAGGATCCCTCATCTCGAGCTACGAGGCGGAAACGGGCCTCCTCTGGATGTGGACGGACCCTCGTGATTCCTCTCGAGTGCAGACGGCTAGGTCGGGGAACTTCTTGATTTGCACCAAGGGTGTGAAGGACCCTTTCGAAGTTCCAGAGGTGAGGTGTGATCAGCCTCGAGACGCCTCAGCGGAATTGGGCCTCATCTCGCCTGGAGGGGAGAACCTCCTGGATTTTCTCGAGTTGCGGCAGGTCTTCTCGAGTTACGAGGGGAACCTCAGGGACCCGCTCTGGTGGCCTCAGGAAAGGCCAGTCCCCATGCGTGTTGCTAGGGGACCTCTCGGGATTCCTCTCCCGTCCATGCCGGGGCCTCAGTCCTTGTGTGGAGTCGGGGCCGGAACCTGAGGATTCCTCTCCAGTGTTGCCATGGATCTTGGGGTGCTTCTGAGTCTCCCCAGGGGAGTCAGGCCTCGTCTCGAGTGGGGGCATGCACGTGCGCTTTCCTCCCGAGCTGCAGCAGTATTGTCACGCTTCCTGTCACGTGGATCAAGGGATCTGTGGCTTTCCCTCGAGGATGTCCCTCGAGGCTTTCCCAAGAGGCTTTCCCACAGGGCTGTGCCACGTGCCACCTTGGTGTGAGTCGATCCTCGGCGTGAAAGACGAGGCTGTGAAGGGAAAAGAGGTTCCTCTGGAATGGACTGAGACATCAGGGGGACTCTTGGAATGGTGGCACGACCCTGGAGTTCCTCTCGCCGTTCCTGTTGAGAGGGCCTCCTCTTGAGATGCGACGGAAAAGCCGGGAACTCTTTCCCGACGAAGCAGGGAAAGGATCCCTCATCTCTAGCTACGAGGCGGAAACGGGGCTCCTCTGGATGTGGGCGGGACCCTCGTGATTCCTCTCGAGTGGAGACGGCTAGGTCGGGGAACTTCTTGATTTGCACCAAGGGTGTGAAGGACCCTTTCGAAGTTCCAGAGGTGAGGTGTGATCAGTCTCGAGACACCTCAGCGGAAATGGGCCTCATCTCGCCTGGAGGGGAGAACCTCCTGGATTTTCTCGAGTTGCGGCAGGTCTTCTCGAGTTACGACGGGGACCACAGGGACCCGCTCTGGTGGCCTCAGGAAAGGCCAGTCCCCATGCGTGTTGCTAGGTGACCTCTCGGGATTCCTCTCCCGTCCATGCCGGGGCCTCAGTCCCTGTGTGGAGTCGGGGCCGGAACCTGAGTATTCCTCTCCAGTGTTGCCATGGTTCTTGGGGTGCTTCTGTGTCTCCCCAGGGGAGTCAGGCCTTGTCTCGAGTGGGGGCATGCACGTGCGCTTTCTTCCCGAGCTGCAGCAGTAGTGTCACGCTTCCTGTCACGTGGATCAAGGGATCTGTGGCTTTCCCTCGAGGCTGTCCCTCGAGGCTTTCCCACGAGGCTTTCCCACAGGGCTGTGCCACGTGCCACCTTGGTGTGAGTCGATCCTCGGCGTGAAAGACGAGCCGGTGAAGGGAAAAGAGGTTCCTCTGGAATGGACTGAGACATCTGGGGGACTCTTGGAATGGTGGCACGACCCTGGAGTTCCTCTCGCCGTTCCTGTTGAGAGGGCCTCCTCTTGAGATGCGACGGGAACGCAGGGGACTCTTTCCCGACGAAGCAGGGAAAAGATCCCTCATCTCGAGCTACGAGGCGGAAACGGGGCTCTTCTGGATGTGGGCGGGATCCTCGTGATTCCTCTCGAGTGGAGACGGCTAGGTCGGGGAACTTCTTGATTTGCACCAAGGGTGTGAAGGAGCCTTTCGAAGTTCCAGAGGTGAGGTGTGATCATCCTCGAGACGCCTCAGCGGAAATGGGCCTCATCTCGCCTGGAGGGGAGAACCTCCTGGATTTTCTCGAGTTGCGGCAGGTCTTCTCGAGTTACGACGGGGACCTCAGGGACCCGCTCTGGTGGCCTCAGGAAAGGCCAGTCCCCATGCGAGTTTCTAGGGGACCTCTCAGGATTCCTCTCCCGTCCATGCCGGGGCCTCAGTCCTTGTGTGGAGTCGGGGCCGGAACCTGAGGATTGCTCTCCAGTGTTGTCATGGATCTTGGGGTGCTTCTGAGTCTCCCCAGGGGAGTCAGGCCTCGTCTCGAGTGGGGGCATGCACGTGCGCTTTCCTCCCGAGCTGCAGCAGTAGTGTCACGCTTCCTGTCACGTGGATCAAGGGATCTGTGGCTTTCCCTCGAGGCTGTCCCTCGAGGCTTTCCCACGAGGCTTTCCCACAGGGCTGTGCCACGTTCCACCTTGGTGTGAGTCGATCCTCGGCGTGAAAGACGAGCCGGTGAAGGGAAAAGAGGTTCCTCTGGAATGGACTGAGACATCTGGGGGACTCTTGGAATGGTGGCACGACCCTGGAGTTCCTCTCGCCGTTCCTGTTGAGAGGGCCTCCTCTTGAGAGGCGACGGGAACGCCGGGAACTCTTTCCCGATGAAGCAGGGAAAGGATCCCTCATCTCGAGCTACGAGGCGGAAACGGGGCTCCTCTGGATGAGGGCGGGACCCTCGTGATTCCTCTCGAGTGGAGACGGCTAGGTCGGGGAACTTCTTGATTTGAACCAAGGGTGTGAAGGACCCTTTCGAAGTTCCAGAGGTGAGGTGTGATCAGCCTCGAGACGCCTCAGCGGAATTGGGCCTCATCTCGCCTGGAGGGGAGAACCTCCTGGATTTTCTCGAGTTGCGGCAGGTCTTCTCGAGTTACGAAGGGAACCTCTGGGACCCACTCTGGTGGCCTCAGGAAAGGCCAGTACCCATGCATGTTGCTAGGGGAACTCTCGGGATTCCTCTCCCGTCCATGCCGGGGCCTCAGTCCTTGTGTGGAGTCGGGGCCGGAACCTGAGGATTCCTCTCCAGTGTTGCCATGGATCTTGGGGAGCTTCTGAGTCTCCCCAGGGGAGTCAGGCCTCGTCTCGAGTGGGGGCATGCACGTGCGCTTTCCTCCCGAGCTGCAGCAGTAGTGTCACGCTTCCTGTCACGTGGATCAAGGGATCTGTGGCTTTCCCTCGAGGCTGTCCCTCGAGGCTTTCCCACGAGGCTTTCCCACAGGGCTATGCCACGTGCCACCTTGGTGTGAGTCGATCCTCGGCGTGAAAGACGAGCCAGTGAAGGGAAAAGAGGTTCCTCTGGAATGGACTGAGACATCTGGGGGACTCTTGGAATGGTGGCACGACCCTGGAGTTCCTCTCGCCGTTCCTGTTGAGAGGGCCTCCTCTTGAGATGCGACGGGAACGCCGGGAACTCTTTCCCGACGAAGCAGGGAAAGGATCCCTCATCTCGAGCTACGAGGCGGAAACGGGGCTCCTCTGGATGTGGGCGGGACCCTCGTGATTCCTCTCGAGTGGAGACGGCTAGGTCGGGGAACTTCTTGATTTGCACCAAGGGTGTGAAGGAGCCTTTCGAAGTTCCAGAGGTGAGGTGTGATCAGCCTCGAGACGCCTCAGCGGAAATGGGCCTCATCTCGCCTGGAGGGGAGAACCTCCTGGATTTTCTCGAGTTGCGGCAGGTCTTCTCGAGTTACGACGGGGACCTCAGGGACCCGCTCTGGTGGCCTCAGGAAAGGCCAGTCCCCATGCGAGTTTCTAGGGGACCTCTCAGGATTCCTCTCCCGTCCATGCCGGGGCCTCAGTCCTTGTGTGGAGTCGGGGCCGGAACCTGAGGATTGCTCTCCAGTGTTGTCATGGATCTTGGGGTGCTTCTGAGTCTCCCCAGGGGAGTCAGGCCTCGTCTCGAGTGGGGGCATGCACGTGCGCTTTCCTCCCGAGCTGCAGCAGTAGTGTCACGCTTCCTGTCACGTGGATCAAGGGATCTGTGGCTTTCCCTCGAGGCTGTCCCTCGAGGCTTTCCCACGAGGCTTTCCCACAGGGCTGTGCCACGTTCCCCCTTGGTGTGAGTCGATCCTCGGCGTGAAAGACGAGCCGGTGAAGGGAAAAGAGGTTCCTCTGGAATGGACTGAGACATCTGGGGGACTCTTGGAATGGTGGCACGACCCTGGAGTTCCTCTCGCCGTTCCTGTTGAGAGGGCCTCCTCTTGAGAGGCGACGGGAACGCCGGGAACTCTTTCCCGACGAAGCAGGGAAAGGATCCCTCATCTCGAGCTACGAGGCGGAAACGGGGCTCCTCTGGATGAGGGCGGGACCCTCGTGATTCCTCTCGAGTGGAGACGGCTAGGTCGGGGAACTTCTTGATTTGAACCAAGGGTGTGAAGGACCCTTTCGAAGTTCCAGAGGTGAGGTGTGATCAGCCTCGAGACGCCTCAGCGGAATTGGGCCTCATCTCGCCTGGAGGGGAGAACCTCCTGGATTTTCTCGAGTTGCGGCAGGTCTTCTCGAGTTACGAGGGGAACCTCAGGGACCCGCTCTGGTGGCCTCAGGAAAGGCCAGTCCCCATGCGTGTTGCTAGGGGACCTCTCGGGATTCCTCTCCCGTCCATGCCGGGGCCTCAGTCCTTGTGTGGAGTCGGGGCCGGAACCTGAGGATTCCTCTCCAGTGTTGCCATGGATCTTGGGGTGCTTCTGAGTCTCCCCAGGGGAGTCAGGCCTCGTCTCGAGTGGGGGCATGCACGTGCGCTTTCCTCCCGAGCTGCAGCAGTAGTGTCACGCTTCCTGTCACGTGGATCAAGGGATCTGTGGCTTTCCCTCGAGGCTGTCCCTCGAGGCTTTCCCACGAGGCTTTCCCACAGGGCTATGCCACGTGCCACCTTGGTGTGAGTCGATCCTCGGCGTGAAAGACGAGCCGGTGAAGGGAAAAGATGTTCCTCTGGAATGGACTGAGACATCTGGGGGACTCTTGGAATGGTGGCACGACCCTGGAGTTCCTCTCGCCGTTCCTGTTGAGAGGGCCTCCTCTTGAGATGCGACGGGAACGCCGGGAACTCTTTCCCGACGAAGCAGGGAAAGGATCCCTCATCTCGAGCTACGAGGCGGAAACGGGGCTCCTCTGGATGTGGGCGGGACCCTCGTGATTCCTCTCGAGTGGAGACGGCTAGGTCGGGGAACTTCTTGATTTGCACCAAGGGTGTGAAGGAGCCTTTCGAAGTTCCAGAGGTGAGGTGTGATCAGCCTCGAGACGCCTCAGCGGAAATGGGCCTCATCTCGCCTGGAGGGGAGAACCTCCTGGATTTTCTCGAGTTGCGGCAGGTCTTCTCGAGTTACGACGGGGACCTCAGGGACCCGCTCTGGTGGCCTCAGGAAAGGCCAGTCCCCATGCGAGTTTCTAGGGGACCTCTCAGGATTCCTCTCCCGTCCATGCCGGGGCCTCAGTCCTTGTGTGGAGTCGGGGCCGGAACCTGAGGATTGCTCTCCAGTGTTGTCATGGATCTTGGGGTGCTTCTGAGTCTCCCCAGGGGAGTCAGGCCTCGTCTCGAGTGGGGGCATGCACGTGCGCTTTCCTCCCGAGCTGCAGCAGTAGTGTCACGCTTCCTGTCACGTGGATCAAGGGATCTGTGGCTTTCCCTCGAGGCTGTCCCTCGAGGCTTTCCCACGAGGCTTTCCCACAGGGCTGTGTCACGTGCCACCTTGGTGTGAGTCGATCCTCGGCGTGAAAGACGAGCCGGTGAAGGGAAAAGAGGTTCCTCTGGAATGGACTGAGACATCTGGGGGACTCTTGGGATGGTGGCACGACCCTGGAGTTCCTCTCGCCGTTCCTGTTGAGAGGGCCTCCTCTTGAGATGCGACGGAAACGCCGGGAACTCTTTCCCGACGAAGCAGTGAAAGGATCCCTCATCTCGAGCTACGAGGTGGAAACGGGGCTCCTCTGGATGTGGACGGACCCTCGTGATTCCTCTCGAGTGGAGACGGCTAGGTCGGGGAACTTCTTGATTTGCACCAAGGGTGTGAAGGACCCTTTCGAAGTTCCAGAGGTGAGGTGTGATCAGCCTCGAGACGCCTCAGCGGAAATGGGCCTCATCTCGCCTGGAGGGGAGAACCTCCTGGATTTTCTCGAGTTGCGGCAGGTCTTCTCGAGTTACGACGGGGACCTCAGGGACCCGCTCTGGTGGCCTAAGGAAAGGCCAGTCCCCATGCGAGTTTCTAGGGGACCTCTCGGGATTCCTCTCCGTCCATGCCAGGGCCTCAGTCCTTGTGTGGAGTCGGGGCCGGAACCTGAGGATTGCTCTCCAGTGTTGTCATGGATCTTGGGGTGCTTCTGAGTCTCCCCAGGGGAGTCAGGCCTCGTCTCGAGTGGGGGCATGCACGTGCGCTTTCCTCCCGAGCTGCAGCAGTAGTGTCACGCTTCCTGTCACGTGGATCAAGGGATCTGTGGCTTTCCCTCGAGGCTGTCCCTCGAGGCTTTCCCACGAGGCTTTCCCACAGGGCTGTGCCAAGTGCCACCTTCGTGTGAGTCGATCCTCGGCGTGAAAGACGAGCCGGTGAAGGGAAAAGAGGTTCCTCTGGAATGGACTGAGACATCTGGTGGACTCTTGGAATGGTGGCACGACCCTGGAGTTCCTCTCGCCGTTCCTGTTGAGAGGGCCTCCTTTTGAGATGCGACGGGAAAGCCGGGAACTCTTTCCCGACGAAGCAGGGAAAGGATCCCTCATCTCGAGCTACGAGACGGAAACGGGGCTCCTCTGGATGTGGGCGGGACCCTCGTGATTCCTCTCGAGTGGAGACGGCTAGGTCGGGGAACTTCTTGATTTGCACCAAGGGTGTGAATGACCCTTTCGAAGTTCCAGAGGTGAGGTGTGATCAGCCTCGTGACGCCTCAGCGGAAATGGGCCTCATCTAGCCTGGAGGGGAGAACCTCCTGGATTTTCTCGAGTTGCGGCAGGTCTTCTCGAGTTACGACGGGGACCTCAGGGACCCGCTCTGGTGGCCTCAGGAAAGGCCGGTCCCCATGCGAGTTGCTAGGGGACCGCTCGGGATTCCTCTCCCGTCCATGCCGGGGCCTCAGTCCTTGTGTGGAGTCGGGGCCGGAACCTGAGGATTCCTCTCCAGTGTTGCCATGGATCTTGGGGTGCTTCTGAGTCTCCCCAGGGGAGTCAGGCCCCGTCTCGAGTGGGGGCATGCACGTGCGCTTTCCTCCCGAGCTGCAGCAGTAGTGTCACGCTTCCTGTCACGTGGATCAAGGGATCTGTGGCTTTCCCTCGAGGCTGTCCCTCGAGGCTTTCCCACGAGGCTTTCCCACAGGGCTGTGCAACGAGCCACCTTGGTGTGAGTCGATCCTCGGCGTGAAAGACGAGCCCGTGAAGTTAAAAGAGGTTCCTCTGGAATGGACTGAGACATCTGGGGGACTCTTGGAATGGTGGCACGACCCTGGAGTTCCTCTCGCCGTTCCTGTTGAGAGGGCCTCCTCTTGAGATGCGACGGGAATGCCGGGAACTCTTTCCCGACGAAGCAGGGAAAGGATCCCTCATCTCGAGCTACGAGGCGGAAACGGGGCTCCTCTGGATGTGGGCGGGACCCTCGTGATTCCTCTCGAGTGGAGACGGCTAGGTCGGGGAACTTCTTGATTTGCACCAAGGGTGTGAAGGACCCTTTCGAAGTTCCAGAGGTGAGGTGTGAGCAGCCTCGAGACGCCTCAGCGGAAATGGGCCTCATCTCGCCTGGAGGGGAGAACCTCCTGGATTTTCTCGAGTTGCGGCAGGTCTTCTCGAGTTACGACGGGGACCACAGGGACCCGCTCTGGTGGCCACAGGAAAGGCCAGTCCCCATGCGTGTTGCTAGGGGAACTCTCGGGATTCCTCTCCCGTCCATGCCGGGGCCTCAGTCCTTGTGTGGAGTCGGGGCCGGAACCTGAGGATTGCTCTCCAGTGTTGCCATGGATCTTGGGGTGCTTCTGAGTCTCCCCAGGGGAGTCAGGCCTCGTCTCGAGTGGGGGCATGCACGTGCGCTTTCCTCCCGAGCTGCAGCAGTAGTGTCACGCTTCCTGTCACGTGGATCAAGGGATCTGTGGCTTTCCCTCGAGGCTGTCCCTCGAGGCTTTCCCACGAGGCTTTCCCACAGGGCTGGGCCACGTGCCACCTTGGGGTGAGTCGATCCTCGGCGTGAAAGACGAGCCGGTGAAGGGAAAAGCGGTTCCTCTGGAATGGACTGAGACATCTGGGGGACTCTTGGAATGGTGGCACGACCCTGGAGTTCCTCTCGCCATTCCTGTTGAGAGGGCCTCCTCTTGAGATGCGACGGAAACGCCGGGAACTCTTTCCCGACGAAGCAGTGAAAGGATCCCTCATCTCGAGCTACGAGGCGGAAACGGGCCTCCTCTGGATGTGGACGGACCCTCGTGATTCCTCTCGAGTGCAGACGGCTAGGTCGGGGAACTTCTTGATTTGCACCAAGGGTGTGAAGGACCCTTTCGAAGTTCCAGAGGTGAGGTGTGATCAGCCTCGAGACGCCTCAGCGGAAATGGGCCTCATCTCGCCTGGAGGGGAGAACCTCCTGGATTTTCTCGAGTTGCGGCAGGTCTTCTCGAGTTACGACGGGGACCTCAGGGACCCGCTCTGGTGGCCTCAGGAAAGGCCAGTCCCCATGCGAGTTTCTAGGGGACCTCTCGGGATTCCTCTCCGTCCATGCCGGGGCCTCAGTCCTTGTGTGGAGTCGGGGCCGGAACCTGAGGATTGCTCTCCAGTGTTGTCATGGATCTTGGGGTGCTTCTGAGTCTCCCCAGGGGAGTCAGGCCTCGTCTCGAGTGGGGGCATGCACGTGCGCTTTCCTCCCGAGCTGCAGCAGTAGTGTCACGCTTCCTGTCACGTGGATCAAGGGATCTGTGGCTTTCCCTCGAGGCTGTCCCTCGAGGCTTTCCCACGAGGCTTTCCCACAGGGCTGTGCCACGTGCCACCTTGGTGTGAGTCGATCCTCGGCGTGAAAGACGAGCCGGTGAAGGGAAAAGAGGTTCCTCTGGAATGGACTGAGACATCTGGGGGACTCTTGGAATGGTGGCACGACCCTGGAGTTCCTCTCGCCGTTCCTGTTGAGAGGGCCTCCTTTTGAGATGCGACGGGAAAGCCGGGAACTCTTTCACGACGAAGCAGGGAAAGGATCCCTCATCTCGAGCTACGAGACGGAAACGGGGCTCCTCTGGATGTGGGCGGGACCCTCGTGATTCCTCTCGAGTGGAGACGGCTAGGTCGGGGAACTTCTTGATTTGCACCAAGGGTGTGAAGGAGCCTTTCGAAGTTCCAGAGGTGAGGTGTGATCAGCCTCGAGACGCCTCAGCGGAAATGGGCCTCATCTCGCCTGGAGGGGAGAACCTCCTGGATTTTCTCGAGTTGCGGCAGGTCTTCTCGAGTTACGACGGGGACCTCAGGGACCCGCTCTGGTGGCCTCAGGAAAGGCCGGTCCCCATGCGAGTTGCTAGGGGACCGCTCGGGATTCCTCTCCCGTCCATGCCGGGGCCTCAGTCCTTGTGTGGAGTCGGGGCCGGAACCTGAGGATTCCTCTCCAGTGTTGCCATGGATCTTGGGGTGCTTCTGAGTCTCCCCAGGGGAGTCAGGCCTCGTCTCGAGTGGGGGCATGCACGTGCGCTTTCCTCCCGAGCTGCAGCAGTAGTGTCACGCTTCCTGTCACGTGGATCAAGGGATCTGTGGCTTTCCCTCGAGGCTGTCCCTCGAGGCTTTCCCACGAGGCTTTCCCACAGGGCTATGCCACGTGCCACCTTGGTGTGAGTCGATCCTCGGCGTGAAAGACGAGCCGGTGAAGGGAAAAGAGGTTCCTCTGGAATGGACTGAGACATCTGGGGGACTCTTGGAATGGTGGCACGACCCTGGAGTTCCTCTCGCCGTTCCTGTTGAGAGGGCCTCCTCTTCAGAGGCGACGGGAACGCCGGGAACTCTTTCCCGACGAAGCAGGGAAAGGATCCCTCATCTCGAGCTACGAGGCGGAAACGGGGCTCCTCTGGATGAGGGCGGGACCCTCGTGATTCCTCTCGAGTGGAGACGGCTAGGTCGGGGAACTTCTTGATTTGAACCAAGGGTGTGAAGGACCCTTTCGAAGTTCCAGAGGTGAGGTGTGATCAGCCTCGAGACGCCTCAGCGGAATTGGGCCTCATCTCGCCTGGAGGGGAGAACCTCCTGGATTTTCTCGAGTTGCGGCAGGTCTTCTCGAGTTACGAGGGGAACCTCAGGGACCCGCTCTGGTGGCCTCAGGAAAGGCCAGTCCCCATGCGTGTTGCTAGGGGACCTCTCGGGATTCCTCTCCCGTCCATGCCGGGGCCTCAGTCCTTGTGTGGAGTCGGGGCCGGAACCTGAGGATTCCTCTCCAGTGTTGCCATGGATCTTGGGGTGCTTCTGAGTCTCCCCAGGGGAGTCAGGCCTCGTCTCGAGTGGGGGCATGCACGTGCGCTTTCCTCCCGAGCTGCAGCAGTATTGTCACGCTTCCTGTCACGTGGATCAAGGGATCTGTGGCTTTCCCTCGAGGATGTCCCTCGAGGCTTTCCCAAGAGGCTTTCCCACAGGGCTGTGCCACGTGCCACCTTGGTGTGAGTCGATCCTCGGCGTGAAAGACGAGGCGGTGAAGGGAAAAGAGGTTCCTCTGGAATGGACTGAGACATCAGGGGGACTCTTGGAATGGTGGCACGACCCTGGAGTTCCTCTCGCCGTTCCTGTTGAGAGGGCCTCCTCTTGAGATGCGACGGAAAAGCCGGGAACTCTTTCCCGACGAAGCAGGGAAAGGATCCCTCATCTCTAGCTACGAGGCGGAAACGGGGCTCCTCTGGATGTGGGCGGGACCCTCGTGATTCCTCTCGAGTGGAGACGGCTAGGTCGGGGAACTTCTTGATTTGCACCAAGGGTGTGAAGGACCCTTTCGAAGTTCCAGAGGTGAGGTGTGATCAGTCTCGAGACACCTCAGCGGAAATGGGCCTCATCTCGCCTGGAGGGGAGAACCTCCTGGATTTTCTCGAGTTGCGGCAGGTCTTCTCGAGTTACGACGGGGACCACAGGGACCCGCTCTGGTGGCCTCAGGAAAGGCCAGTCCCCATGCGTGTTGCTAGGTGACCTCTCGGGATTCCTCTCCCGTCCATGCCGGGGCCTCAGTCCTTGTGTGGAGTCGGGGCCGGAACCTGAGGATTCCTCTCCAGTGTTGCCATGGTTCTTGGGGTGCTTCTGTGTCTCCCCAGGGGAGTCAGGCCTTGTCTCGAGTGGGGGCATGCACGTGCGCTTTCTTCCCGAGCTGCAGCAGTAGTGTCACGCTTCCTGTCACGTGGATCAAGGGATCTGTGGCTTTCCCTCGAGGCTGTCCCTCGAGGCTTTCCCACGAGGCTTTCCCACAGGGCTGTGCCACGTGCCACCTTGGTGTGAGTCGATCCTCGGCGTGAAAGACGAGCCGGTGAAGGGAAAAGAGGTTCCTCTGGAATGGACTGAGACATCTGGGGGACTCTTGGAATGGTGGCACGACCCTGGAGTTCCTCTCGCCGTTCCTGTTGAGAGGGCCTCCTCTTGAGATGCGACGGGAACGCAGGGGACTCTTTCCCGACGAAGCAGGGAAAGGATCCCTCATCTCGAGCTACGAGGCGGAAACGGGGCTCTTCTGGATGTGGGCGGGATCCTCGTGATTCCTCTCGAGTGGAGACGGCTAGGTCGGGGAACTTCTTGATTTGCACCAAGGGTGTGAAGGAGCCTTTCGAAGTTCCAGAGGTGAGGTGTGATCATCCTCGAGACGCCTCAGCGGAAATGGGCCTCATCTCGCCTGGAGGGGAGAACCTCCTGGATTTTCTCGAGTTGCGGCAGGTCTTCTCGAGTTACGACGGGGACCTCAGGGACCCGCTCTGGTGGCCTCAGGAAAGGCCAGTCCCCATGCGAGTTTCTAGGGGACCTCTCAGGATTCCTCTCCCGTCCATGCCGGGGCCTCAGTCCTTGTGTGGAGTCGGGGCCGGAACCTGAGGATTGCTCTCCAGTGTTGTCATGGATCTTGGGGTGCTTCTGAGTCTCCCCAGGGGAGTCAGGCCTCGTCTCGAGTGGGGGCATGCACGTGCGCTTTCCTCCCGAGCTGCAGCAGTAGTGTCACGCTTCCTGTCACGTGGATCAAGGGATCTGTGGCTTTCCCTCGAGGCTGTCCCTCGAGGCTTTCCCACGAGGCTTTCCCACAGGGCTGTGCCACGTTCCACCTTGGTGTGAGTCGATCCTCGGCGTGAAAGACGAGCCGGTGAAGGGAAAAGAGGTTCCTCTGGAATGGACTGAGACATCTGGGGGACTCTTGGAATGGTGGCACGACCCTGGAGTTCCTCTCGCCGTTCCTGTTGAGAGGGCCTCCTCTTGAGAGGCGACGGGAACGCCGGGAACTCTTTCCCGATGAAGCAGGGAAAGGATCCCTCATCTCGAGCTACGAGGCGGAAACGGGGCTCCTCTGGATGAGGGCGGGACCCTCGTGATTCCTCTCGAGTGGAGACGGCTAGGTCGGGGAACTTCTTGATTTGAACCAAGGGTGTGAAGGACCCTTTCGAAGTTCCAGAGGTGAGGTGTGATCAGCCTCGAGACGCCTCAGCGGAATTGGGCCTCATCTCGCCTGGAGGGGAGAACCTCCTGGATTTTCTCGAGTTGCGGCAGGTCTTCTCGAGTTACGAGGGGAACCTCAGGGACCCACTCTGGTGGCCTCAGGAAAGGCCAGTACCCATGCATGTTGCTAGGGGAACTCTCGGGATTCCTCTCCCGTCCATGCCGGGGCCTCAGTCCTTGTGTGGAGTCGGGGCCGGAACCTGAGGATTCCTCTCCAGTGTTGCCATGGATCTTGGGGTGCTTCTGAGTCTCCCCAGGGGAGTCAGGCCTCGTCTCGAGTGGGGGCATGCACGTGCGCTTTCCTCCCGAGCTGCAGCAGTAGTGTCACGCTTCCTGTCACGTGGATCAAGGGATCTGTGGCTTTCCCTCGAGGCTGTCCCTCGAGGCTTTCCCACGAGGCTTTCCCACAGGGCTATGCCACGTGCCACCTTGGTGTGAGTCGATCCTCGGCGTGAAAGACGAGCCAGTGAAGGGAAAAGAGGTTCCTCTGGAATGGACTGAGACATCTGGGGGACTCTTGGAATGGTGGCACGACCCTGGAGTTCCTCTCGCCGTTCCTGTTGAGAGGGCCTCCTCTTGAGATGCGACGGGAACGCCGGGAACTCTTTCCCGACGAAGCAGGGAAAGGATCCCTCATCTCGAGCTACGAGGCGGAAACGGGGCTCCTCTGGATGTGGGCGGGACCCTCGTGATTCCTCTCGAGTGGAGACGGCTAGGTCGGGGAACTTCTTGATTTGCACCAAGGGTGTGAAGGAGCCTTTCGAAGTTCCAGAGGTGAGGTGTGATCAGCCTCGAGACGCCTCAGCGGAAATGGGCCTCATCTCGCCTGGAGGGGAGAACCTCCTGGATTTTCTCGAGTTGCGGCAGGTCTTCTCGAGTTACGACGGGGACCTCAGGGACCCGCTCTGGTGGCCTCAGGAAAGGCCAGTCCCCATGCGAGTTTCTAGGGGACCTCTCAGGATTCCTCTCCCGTCCATGCCGGGGCCTCAGTCCTTGTGTGGAGTCGGGGCCGGAACCTGAGGATTGCTCTCCAGTGTTGTCATGGATCTTGGGGTGCTTCTGAGTCTCCGGGGAGTCAGGCCTCGTCTCGAGTGGGGCCATGCACGTGCACTTTCCTCCCGAGCTTCAGCAGTAGTGTCACGCTTCCTGTCACGTGGATCAAGGGATCTGTGGCTTTCCCTCGAGGCTGTCCCTCGAGGCTTTCCCACGAGGCTTTCCCACAGGGCTGTGCCACGTGCCACCTTGGTGTGAGTCGATCCTCGGCGTGAAAGACGAGCCGGTGAAGGAAAAGAGGTTCCTCTGGAATGGACTGAGACATCTGGGGGACTCTTGGAATGGTGGCACGACCCTGGAGTTCCTCTCGCCGTTCCTGTTGAGAGGGCCTCCTCTTGAGATGCGACGTGAAAGCCGGGGACTCTTTCCCGACAAAGCAGGGAAAGGATCCTCATCTCGAGCTACGAGGTGTAAACGGGGCTCCTCTGGATGTGGGCGGGACCCTCGTGATTCCTCTCGAGTGGAGACGGCTAGGTCGGGGAACTTCTTGATTTGCACCAAGGGTGTGAAGGACCCTTTCGAAGTTCCAGAGGTGAGGTGTGATCAGCCTCGAGACGCCTCAGCGGAAATGGCCTCATCTCGCCTGGAGGGGAGAACCTCCTGGATTTTCTCGAGTTGCCAGGTCTTCTCGAGTTACGACGGGGACCTCAGGGACCCGCTCTGGTGGCCTCAGGAAAGGCCAGTCCCCATGCGAGTTGCTAGGGGACCTCTCGGGATTCCTCTCCCGTCCATGCCGGGGCCTCAGTCCTTGTGTGGAGTCGGGGCCGGAACCTGAGGATTGCTCTCCAGTGTTGCCATGGATCTTGGGGTGCTTCTGAGTCTCCCCAGGGGAGTCAGGCCTCGTCTCGAGTGGGGGCATGCACGTGCGCTTTCCTCCCGAGCTGCAGCAGTAGTGTCACGCTTCCTGTCACGTGGATCAAGGGATCTGTGGCTTTCCCTCGAGGCTGTCCCTCGAGGCTTTCCCACGAGGCTTTCCACAGGGCTGTGCCTCGTGCCACCTTGGTGTGAGTCGATCCTCGGCGTGAAAGACGAGCCGGTGAAGGGAAAAGAGGTTGCTCTGGAATGGACTGAGACATCTGGGGGACTCTTGGAATGGTGGCACGACCCTGGAGTTCCTCTCGCCGTTCCTGTTGAGAGGGCCTCCTGTTGAGATGCGACGGGAACGCCGGGGACTCTTTCCCGACGAAGCAGGGAAAGGAACCCTCATCTCGAGCTACGAGGCGGAAACGGGGCTCCTCTGGATGTGGGCGGGACCCTCGTGATTCCTCTCGAGTGGAGACGGCTAGGTCGTGGAACTTCTTGATTTGCACCAAGGGTGTGAAGGACCCTTTCGAAGTTCCAGAGGTGAGGTGTGATCAGCCTCGAGACGCCTCAGCGGAAATGGGCCTCATCTCGCCTGGAGGGGAGAACCTCCTGGATTTTCTCGAGTTGCGGCAGGTCTTCTCGAGTTACGACGGGGACCTCAGGGACCCGCTCTGGTGGCCTCAGGAAAGGCCGGTCCCCATGCGAGTTGCTAGGGGACCTCTCGGGATTCCTCTCCCGTCCATGCCGGGGCCTCAGTCCTTGTGTGGAGTCGGGGTCGGAACCTGAGGATTGCTCTCCTGTGTTGCCATGGATCTTGGGGTCCTTCTGAGTCTCCCAGGGGAGTCAGGCCTCGTCTCGAGTGGGGCCATGCACGTGCACTTTCCTCCCGAGCTTCAGCAGTAGTGTCACGCTTCCTGTCACGTGGATCAAGGGATCTGTGGCTTTCCCTCGAGGCTGTCCCTCGAGGCTTTCCACGAGGCTTTCCCACAGGGCTGTGCCACGTGCCACCTTGGTGTGAGTCGATCCTCGGCGTGAAAGGCGAGCCGGGTGAAGGGAAAAGAGGTTCCTCTGGAATGGACTGAGACATCTGGGGGACTCTTGGAATGGTGGCACGACCCTGGAGTTCCTCTCGCCGTTCCTGTTTGAGGGCCTCCTCTTGAGATGCGACGGGAACGCCGGAACTCTTTCCCGACGAAGCAGGGAAAGGATCCCTCATCTCGAGCTACGAGGCGGAAACGGGGCTCCTCTGGATGTGGGCGGGACCCTCGTGATTCCTCTCGAGTGGAGACGGCTAGGTCGGGAACTTCTTGATTTGCACCAAGGGTGTGAAGGACCCTTTCGAAGTTCCAGAGGTGAGGTGTGATCAGCCTCGAGACGCCTCAGCGGAAATGGGCCTCATCTCGCCTGGAGGGGAGAACCTCCTGGATTTTCTCGAGTTGCGGCAGGTCTTCTCGAGTTACGACGGGGACCTCAGGGACCCGCTCTGGTGGCCTCAGGAAAGGCCAGTCCCCATGCGAGTTGCTAGGGGACCGCTCGGGATTCCTCTCCCGTCCATGCCGGGGCCTCAGTCCTTGTGTGGATTCGGGGCCAGAACCTGAGGATTCCTCTCCAGTGTTGCCATGGATCTTGGGGTGCTTCTGAGTCTCCCAGGGGAGTCAGGCCTCGTCTCGAGTGGGGGCATGCACGTGCGCTTTCCTCCCGAGCTGCAGCAGTAGTGTCACGCTTCCTGTCACGTGGATCAATGGATCTGTGGCTTTCCCTCGAGGCTGTCCCTCGAGGCTTTCCCACGAGGCTTTCCCACAGGGCTGTGCCACGTGCCACCTTGGTGTGAGTCGATCCTCGGCGTGAAAGACGAGCCGGTGAAGGGAAAAGAGGTTCCTCTGGAATGGACTGAGACATCTGGGGGACTCTTGGAATGGTGGCACGACCCTGGAGTTCCTCTCGCCGTTCCTGTTGAGAGGGCCTTCTGTTGAGATGCGACGGGGAACGCGGGGACTCTTTCCCGACGAAGCAGGGAAAGGATCCCTCATCTCGAGCTACGAGGCGGAAACGGGGCTCCTCTGGATGTGGGCGGGACCCTCGTGATTCCTCTCGAGTGGAGACGGCTGGGTCGGGGAACTTCTTGATTTGCACCAAGGGTGTGAAGGACCCTTTCGAAGTTCCAGAGGTGAGGTGTGATCAGCCTCGAGACGCCTCAGCGGAAATGGGCCTCATCTCGCCTGGAGGGGAGAACCTCCTGGATTTTCTCGAGTTGCGGCAGGTCTTCTCGAGTTACGACGGGGACCTCAGGGACCCGCTCTGGTGGCCTCAGGAAAGGCCAGTCCCCATGCGTGTTGCTAGGGGACCTCTCGGGATTCCTCTCCCGTCCATGCCGGGGCCTCAGTCCTTGTGTGGAGTCGGGGCCGGAACCTGAGGATTGCTCTCCAGTGTTGCCATGGATCTTGGGGTGCTTACTGAGTCTCCCCAGGGGAGTCAGGCCTCGTCTCGAGTGGGGGCATGCACGTGCGCTTTCCTCCCGAGCTGCAGCAGTAGTGTCACGCTTCCTGTCACGTGGATCAAGGGATCTGTGGCTTTCCCTCGAGGCTGTCCCTCGAGGCTCTCCCTCGTGGCTTTCCAAGAGGCTTTCCCACAGGGCTGTGCCACGTGCCACCTTGGTGTGAGTCGATCCTCGGCGTGAAAGACGAGCCGGTGAAGGGAAAAGAGGTTCCTCTGGAATGGACTGAGACATCTGGGGGACTCTTGGAATGGTGGCACGACCCTGGAGTTCCTCTCGCCGTTCCTGTTGAGAGGGCCTCCTCTTGAGATGCGACGGGAACGCCGGGAACTCTTTCCCGACGAAGCAGGGAAAGGATCCCTCATCTCGAGCTACGAGGCGGAAACGGGGCTCCTCTGGATGTGGGCGGGACCCTCGTGATTCCTCTCGAGTGGAGACGGCTAGGTCGGGGAACTTCTTGATTTGCACCAAGGGTGTGAAGGACCCTTTCGAAGTTCCAGAGGTGAGGTGTGATCAGCCTCGAGACGCCTCAGCGGAAATGGGCCTCATCTCGCCTGGAGGGGAGAACCTCCTGGATTTTCTCGAGTTGCGGCAGGTCTTCTCGAGTTACGACGGGGACCTCAGGGACCCGCTCTGGTGGCCTCAGAAAGGCCGGTCCCCATGCGAGTTGCTAGGGGACCTCTCGGGATTCCTCTCCCGTCCATGCCGGGGCCTCAGTCCTTGTGTGGAGTCGGGGTCGGAACCTGAGGATTGCTCTCCTGTGTTGCCATGGATCTTGGGGTGCTTCTGAGTCTCCCCAGGGGAGTCAGGCCTCGTCTCGAGTGGGGGCATGCACGTGCGCTTTCCTCCCGAGCTGCAGCAGTAGTGTCACGCTTCCTGTCACGTGGATCAAGGGATCTGTGGCTTTCCCTCGAGGCTGTCCCTCGAGGCTTTCCCACGAGGCTTTCCCACAGGGCTGTGCCACGTGCCACCTTGGTGTGAGTCGATCCTCGGCGTGAAAGACGATCCGGTGAAGGGAAAAGAGGTTCCTCTGGAATGGACTGAGACCATCTGGGGGACTCTTGGAATGGTGGCACGACCCTGGAGTTCCTCTCGCCGTTCCTGTTGAGAAGGCCTCCTGTTGAGATGCGACGGGAACGCCGGGGACTCTTTCCCGACGAAGCAGGGAAAGGATCCCTCATCTCGAGCTACGAGGCGGAAACGGGGCTCCTCTGGATGTGGGCGGGACCCTCGTGATTCCTCTCGAGTGGAGACGGCTAGGTCGGGGGAACTTCTTGATTTGCACCAAGGGTGTGAAGTACCCTTTCGAAGTTCCAGAGGTGAGGTGTGATCAGCCTCGAGACGCCTCAGCGGAAATGGGCCTCATCTCGCCTGGAGGGGAGAACCTCCTGGATTTTCTCGAGTTGCGGCAGGTCTTCTCGAGTTACGACGGGGACCTCAGGGACCCGCTCTGGTGGCCTCAGGAAAGGCCAGTCCCCATGCGTGTTGCTAGGGGACCTCTCGGGATTCTCTCCCCCGTCCATGCCGGGGCCTCAGTCCTTGTGTGGAGTCGGGGCCGGAACCTGAGGATTGCTCTCCAGTGTTGCCATGGATCTTGGGGTGCTTCTGAGTCTCCCCAGGGAGTCAGGCCTCGTCTCGAGTGGGGGCATGCACGTGCGCTTTCCTCCCGAGCTGCAGCAGTAGTGTCACGCTTCCTGTCACGTGGATCAAGGGATCTGTGGCTTTCCCTCGAGGCTGTCCCTCGAGGCTGTCCCTCGTGGCTTTCCCAAGAGGCTTTCCCACAGGGCTGTGCCAAGTGCCACCTTGGTGTGAGTCGATCCTCGGCGTGAAAGACGAGCCGGGTGAAGGGAAAAGAGGTTCCTCTGGAATGGACTGAGACATCTGGGGGACTCTTGGAATGGTGGCACGACCCTGGAGGTTCCTCTCGCCGTTCCTGTTGAGAGGGCCTCCTCTTGAGATGCGACGTGAAAGCGGGGACTCTTTCCCGACAAAGCAGGGAAAGGATCCCTCATCTCGAGCTACGAGGTGTAAACGGGGCTCCTCTGGATGTGGGCGGGACCCTCGTGATTCCTCTCGAGTGGAGACGGCTAGGTCGGGGAACTTCTTGATTTGCACCAAGGGTGTGAAGGACCCTTTCGAAGTTCCAGAGGTGAGGTGTGATCAGCCTCGAGACGCCTCAGCGGAAATGGCCTCATCTCGCCTGGAGGGGAGAACCTCCTGGATTTTCTCGAGTTGCGCAGGTCTTCTCGAGTTACGACGGGGACCTCAGGGACCCGCTCTGGTGGCCTCAGGAAAGGCCAGTCCCCATGCGAGTTGCTAGGGGACCTCTCGGGATTCCTCTCCCGTCCATGCCGGGGCCTCAGTCCTTGTGTGGAGTCGGGGCCGGAACCTGAGGATTCCTCTCCAGTGTTGCCATGGATCTTGGGGTGCTTCTGAGTCTCCCCAGGGGAGTCAGGCCTCGTCTCGAGTGGGGGCATGCACGTGCGCTTTCCTCCCGAGCTGCAGCAGTAGTGTCACGCTTCCTGTCACGTGGATCAAGGGATCTGTGGCTTTCCCTCGAGGCTGTCCCTCGAGGCTCTCCCTCGTGGCTTTCCCAAGAGGCTTTCCCACAGGGCTGTGCCACGTGCCACCTTGGTGTGAGTCGATCCTCGGCGTGAAAGACGAGCCGGTGAAGGGAAAAGAGGTTCCTCTGGAATGGACTGAGACATCTGGGGGACTCTTGGAATGGTGGCACGACCCTGGAGTTCCTCTCGCCGTTCCTGTTGAGAGGGCCTCCTCTTGAGATGCGACGGGAACGCCGGAACTCTTTCCCGACGAAGCAGGGAAAGGATCCCTCATCTCGAGCTACGAGGCGGAAACGGGGCTCCTCTGGATGTGGGCGGGACCCTCGTGATTCCTCTCGAGTGGAGACGGCTAGGTCGGGGAACTTCTTGATTTGCACCAAGGGTGTGAAGGACCCTTTCGAAGTTCCAGAGGTGAGGTGTGATCAGCCTCGAGACGCCTCAGCGGAAATGGGCCTCATCTCGCCTGGAGGGGAGAACCTCCTGGATTTTCTCGAGTTGCGGCAGGTCTTCTCGAGTTACGACGGGGACCTCAGGGACCCGCTCTGGTGGCCTCAGGAAAGGCCAGTCCCCATGCGAGTTGCTAGGGGACCGCTCGGATTCCTCTCCCGTCCATGCCGGGGCCTCAGTCCTTGTGTGGATTCGGGGCCAGAACCTGAGGATTCCTCTCCAGTGTTGCCATGGATCTTGGGGTGCTTCTGAGTCTCCCCAGGGGAGTCAGGCCTCGTCTCGAGTGGGGCATGCACGTGCGCTTTCCTCCCGAGCTGCAGCAGTAGTGTCACGCTTCCTGTCACGTGATCAAGGGATCTGTGGCTTTCCCTCGAGGCTGTCCCTCGAGGCTTTCCCACGAGGCTTTCCCACAGGGCTGTGCCACGTGCCACCTTGGTGTGAGTCGATCCTCGGCGTGAAAGACGAGCCGGTGAAGGGAAAAGAGGTTCCTCTGGAATGGACTGAGACATCTGGGGGACTCTTGGAATGGTGGCACGACCCTGGAGTTCCTCTCGCCGTTCCTGTTGAGAGGGCCTTCTGTTGAGATGCGACGGGAACGCCGGGGACTCTTTCCCGACGAAGCAGGGAAAGGATCCCTCATCTCGAGCTACGAGGCGGAAACGGGGCTCCTGTGGATGTGGGCGGGACCCTCGTGATTCCTCTCGAGTGGAGACGGCTGGGTCGGGGAACTTCTTGATTTGCACCAAGGGTGTGAAGGACCCTTTCGAAGTTCCAGAGGTGAGGTGTGATCAGCCTCGAGACGCCTCAGCGGAAATGGGCCTCATCTCGCCTGGAGGGGAGAACCTCCTGGATTTTCTCGAGTTGCGGCAGGTCTTCTCGAGTTACGACGGGGACCTCAGGGACCCGCTCTGGTGGCCTCAGGAAAGGCCAGTCCCCATGCGTGTTGCTAGGGGACCTCTCGGGATTCCTCTCCCGTCCATGCCGGGGCCTCAGTCCTTGTGTGGAGTCGGGGCCGGAACCTGAGGATTGCTCTCCAGTGTTGCCATGGTTCTTGGGGTGCTTCTGAGTCTCCCCAGGGGAGTCAGGCCTCGTCTCGAGTGGGGGCATGCACGTGCGCTTTCCTCCCGAGCTGCAGCAGTAGTGTCACGCTTCCTGTCACGTGGATCAAGGGATCTGTGGCTTTCCCTCGAGGCTGTACCTCGAGGCTGTCCCTCGTGGCTTTCCCAAGAGGCTTTCCCACAGGGCTGTGCCAAGTGCCACCTTGGTGTGAGTCGATCCTCGGCGTGAAAGACGAGCCGGTGAAGGGAAAAGAGGTTCCTCTGGAATGGACTGAGACATCTGGGGGACTCTTGGAATGGTGGCACGACCCTGGAGTTCCTCTCGCCGTTCCTGTTGAGAGGGCCTCCTGTTGAGATGCGACGGGAACGCCGGGGACTCTTTCCCGACGAAGCAGGGAAAGGATCCCTCATCTCGAGCTACGAGGCGGAAACGGGGCTCCTCTGGATGTGGGCGGGACCCTCGTGATTCCTCTCGAGTGGAGACGGCTAGGTCGGGGAACTTCTTGATTTGCACCAAGGGTGTGAAGGACCCTTTCGAAGTTCCAGAGGTGAGGTGTGATCAGCCTCGAGACGCCTCAGCGGAAATGGGCCTCATCTCGCCTGGAGGGGAGAACCTCCTGGATTTTCTCGAGTTGCGGCAGGTCTTCTCGAGTTACGACGGGGACCTCAGGGACCCGCTCTGGTGGCCTCAGGAAAGGCCAGTCCCCATGCGTGTTGCTAGGGGACCTCTCGGGATTCCTCTCCCGTCCATGCCGGGGCCTCAGTCCTTGTGTGGAGTCGGGGCCGGAACCTGAGGATTGCTCTCCAGTGTTGCCATGGATCTTGGGGTGCTTCTGAGTCTCCCCAGGGGAGTCAGGCCTCGTCTCGAGTGGGGGAATGCACGTGCGCTTTCCTCCCGAGCTGCAGCAGTAGTGTCACGCTTCCTGTCACGTGGATCAAGGGATCTGTGGCTTTCCCTCGAGGCTGTCCCTCGAGGCTCTCCCTCGTGGCTTTCCCAAGAGGCTTTCCCACAGTGCTGTGCCACGTGCCACCTTGGTGTGAGTCGATCCTCGGCGTGAAAGACGAGCCGGTGAAGGGAAAACAGGTTCCTCTGGAATGGACTGAGACATCTGGGGGACTCTTGGAATGGTGGCACGACCCTGGAGTTCCTCTCGCCGTTCCTGTTGAGAGGGCCTCCTCTTGAGATGCGACGTGAAAGCCGGGGACTCTTTCCCGACAAAGCAGGGAAAGGATACCTCATCTCGAGCTACGAGTCGTAAACGGGGATCCTCTGGATGTGGGCGGGACCCTCGTGATTCCTCTCGAGTGGAGACGGCTAGGTCGGGGAACTTCTTGATTTGCACCAAGGGTGTGAAGGACCCTTTCGAAGTTCCAGAGGTGAGGTGTGATCAGCCTCGAGACGCCTCAGCGGAAATGGGCCTCATCTCGCCTGGATGGGAGAACCTCCTGGATTTTCTCGAGTTGCGGCAGGTCTTCTCGAGTTACGACGGGGACCTCAGGGACCCGCTCTGGTGGCCTCAGGAAAGGCCAGTCCCCATGCGAGTTGCTAGGGGACCTCTCGGGATTCCTCTCCCGTCCATGCTGGGGCCTCAGTCCTTGTGTGGAGTCGGGGCCGGAACCTGAGGATTGCTCTCCAGTGTTGCCATGGATCTTGGGGTGCTTCTGAGTCTCCCCAGGGGAGTCAGGCCTCGTCTCGAGTGGGGGCATGCACGTGCGCTTTCCTCCCGAGCTGCAGCAGTAGTGTCACTCTTCCTGTCACGTGGATCAAGGGATCTGTGGCTTTCCCTCGAGGCTGTCCCTCGAGGCTTTCCCACGAGGCTTTCCCACAGGGCTGTGCCACGTGCCACCTTGGTGTGAGTCGATCCTCGGCGTGAAAGACGATCCGGTGAAGGGAAAAGAGGTTCCTCTGGAATGGACTGAGATATCTGGGGGACTCTTGGAATGGTGGCACGACCCTGGAGTTCCTCTCGCCGTTCCTGTTGAGAGGGCCTCCTCTTGAGATGCGACGGGAACGCCGGGAACTCTTTCCCGACGAAGCAGGGAAAGGATCCCTCATCTCGAGCTACGAGGCGGAAACGGGGCTCCTCTGGATGTGGGCGGGACCCTCGTGATTCCTCTCGAGTGGAGACGGCTAGGTCGGGGAACTTCTTGATTTGCACCAAGGGTGTGAAGGACCCTTTCGAAGTTCCAGAGGTGAGGTGTGATCAGCCTCGAGACGCCTCAGCGGAAATGGGCCTCATCTCGCCCAGAGGGGAGAACCTCCTGGATTTTCTCGAGTTGCGGCAGGTCTTCTCGAGTTACGACGGGGACCACAGGGACCCGCTCTGGTGGCCTCAGGAAAGGCCAGTCCCCATGCGTGTTGCAAGCGGACCTCTCGGGATTCCTCTCCCGTCCATGCCGGGGCCTCAGTCCTTGTGTGGAGTCGGGGCCGGAACCTGAGGATTCCTCTCCAGTGTTGCCATGGTTCTTGGGGTGCTTCTGAGTCTCCCCAGGGGAGTCAGGCCTCGTCTCGAGTGGGGGCATGCACGTGTGCTTTCCTCCCGAGCTGCAGCAATAGTGTCAGGCTTCCTGTCACGTGGATCAAGGGATCTGTGGCTTTCCCTCGAGGCTGTCCCTCGAGGATTTCCCACGAGGCTTTCCCACAGGGCTGTGCCACGTGCCACCTTGGTGTGAGTCGATCCTCGGCGTGAAAGACGAGCCGGTGAAGGGAAAAGAGGTTCCTCTGGAATGGACTGAGACATCTGGGGGACTCTTGGAATGGTGGCACGACCCTGGAGTTCCTCTCGCCGTTCCTGTTGAGAGGGCCTCCTCTTGAGATGCGACGGGAACGCCGGGAACTCTTTCCCGACGAAGCAGGGAAAGGATCCCTCATCTCGAGCTACGAGGGGGTAACGGGGCTCCTCTGGATGTGGGCGGGACCCTCGTGATTCCTCTCGAGTGGAGACGGCTAGGTCGGGGAACTTCTTGATTTGCACCAAGGGTGTGAAGGACCCTTTTGAAGTTCCAGAGGTGAGGTGTGATCAGCCTCGAGACACCTCAGCGGAAATGGGCCTCATCTCGCCTGGAGGGGAGAACCTCCTGGATTTTCTCGAGTTGCGGCAGGTCTTCTCGAGTTACGACGGGGACCACAGGGACCCGCTCTGGTGGCCTCAGGAAAGGCCAGTCCCCATACGTGTTGCTAGGGGACCTCTCGGAATTCCTCTCCCGTCCATGCCGGGGCCTCAGTCCTTGTGTGGAGTCGGGGCCGGAACCTGAGGATTCCTCTCCAGTGTTGCCATGGTTCTTGGGGTGCTTCTGTGTCTCCCCAGGGGAGTCAGGCCTTGTCTCGAGTGGGGGCATGCACGTGCGCTTTCCTCCCGAGCTGCAGCAGTAGTGTCACGCTTCCTGTCACGTGGATCAAGGGATCTGTGGCTTTCCCTCGAGGCTGTCCCTCGAGGCTCTCCCACGAGGCTTTCCCACAGGGCTGTGCCACGTGCCACATTGGTGTGAGTCGATCCTCGGCGTGAAAGACGAACCGGTGAAGGGAAAAGAGGTTCCTCTGGAATGGACTGAGACATCTGGGGGACTCTTGGAATGGTGGCACGACCCTGGAGTTCCTCTCGCCGTTCCTGTTGAGAGGGCCTCCTCTTGAGATGCGACGGGAACGCCGGGGACTCTTTCCCGACGAAGCAGGGAAAGGATCCCTCATCTCGAGCTACGAGGCGGAAACGGGGCTCTTCTGGATGTGGGCGGGATCCTCGTGATTCCTCTCGAGTGGAGACGGCTAGGTCGGGGAACTTCTTGCTTTGCACCAAGGGTGTGGAGGACCCTTTCGAAGTTCCAGAGGTGAGGTATGATCAGCCTCGAGACGCCTCAGCGGAAATGGGCCTCATCTCGCCTGGATGGGAGAACCTCCTGGATTTTCTCGAGTTGCAGCAGGTCTTCTCGAGTTACGACGGGGACCTCAGGGACCCGCTCTGGTGGCCTCAGGAAAGGCCAGTCCCCATGCGAGTTGCTAGGGGACCTCTCGGGATTCCTCTCCCGTCCATGCCGGGGCCTCAGTCCTTGTGTGGAGTCGGGGCCGGAACCTGAGGATTGCTCTCCAGTGTTGCCATGGATCTTGGTGTGCTTCTGAGTCTCCCCAGGGGAGTCAGGCCTCGTCTCGAGTGGGGGCATGCACGTGCGCTTTCCTCCCGAGCTGCAGCAGTAGTGTCACTCTTCCTGTCACGTGGATCAAGGGATCTGTGGCTTTCCCTCGAGGCTGTCCCTCGAGGCTTTCCCACGAGGCTTTCCCACAGGGCTGTGCCACGTGCCACCTTGGTGTGAGTCGATCCTCGGCGTGAAAGACGAGCCGGTGAAGAGAAAAGAGGTTCCTCTGGAATGGACTGAGACATCTGGGGGACTCTTGGAATGGTGGCACGACCCTGGAGTTCCTCTCGCCGTTCCTGTTGAGAGGGCCTCCTCTTGAGATGCGACGGGAACGCCGGGAACTCTTTCCCGACGAAGCAGGGAAAAGATCCCTCATCTCGAGCTACGAGGCGGAAACGGGGCTCCTCTGGATGTGGGCGGGACCCTCGTGATTCCTCTCGAGTGGAGACGGCTAGGTCGGGGAACTTCTTGATTTTCACCAAGGGTGTGAAGGACCCTTTTGAAGTTCCAGAGGTGAGGTGTGATCAGCCTCGAGACACCTCAGCGGAAATGGGCCTCATCTTGCCTGGAGGGGAGAACCTCCTGGATTTTCTCGAGTTGCGGCAGGTCTTCTCGAGTTACGACGGGGACCACAGGGACCCGCTCTGGTGGCCTCAGGAAAGGCCAGTCCCCATAAGTGTTGCTAGGGGACCTCTAGGGATTCCTCTCCCGTCCATGCCGGGGCCTCAGTCCTTGTGTGGAGTCGGGGCCGGAACCTGAGGATTGCTCTCCAGTGTTGTCATGGATCTTGGGGTGCTTCTGAGTCTCCCCAGGGGAGTCAGGCCTCGTCTCGAGTGGAGGCATGCACGTGCGCTTTCCTCCCGAGCTGCAGCAGTAGTGTCACGCTTCCTGTCACGTGGATCAATGTATCTGTGGCTTTCCCTCGAGGCTGTCCCTCGAGGCTCTCCCTCGTGGCTTTCCCAAGAGGCTTTCCCACAGGGCTGTGCCACGTGCCACCTTGGTGTGAGTCGATCCTCGGCGTGAAAGACGAGCCGGTGAAGGGAAAAGAGGTTCCTCTGGAATGGACTGAGACATATGGGGGACTCTTGGAATGGTGGCACGACCCTAGAGTTCCTCTCGCCGTTCCTGTTGAGAGGGCCTCCTCTTGAGATGCGACGGGAACGCCGGGAACTCTTTCCCGACGAAGCAGGGAAAGGATCCCTCATCTCGAGCTACGAGACGGAAACGGGGCTCCTCTGGATGTGGGCGGGACCCTCGTGATTCCTCTCGAGTGGAGACGGCTAGGTCGGGGAACTTCTTGATTTGCACCAAGGGTGTGAAGGACCCTTTCGAAGTTCCAGAGGTGAGGTGTGATCAGCCTCGAGACGCCTCAGCGGAAATGGGCCTCATCTCGCCTGGAGGGGAGAACCTCCTGGATTTTCTCGAGTTGCGGCGGGTCTACTCGAGTTACGACGGGGACCTCAGGGACCCGCTCTGGTGGCCTCAGGATATGCCGGTCCCCATGCGAGTTGCTAGGGGACCGCTCGGGATTCCTCTCCCGTCCATGCCGGGGCCTCAGTCCTTGTGTGGAGTCGGGGCCGAAACCTGAGGATTCCTCTCCAGTGTTGCCATGGATCTTGGGGTGCTTCTGAGTCACCCCAGGGGAGTCAGGCCTCGTCTCGAGTGGGGGCATGCACGTGCGCTTTCCTCCCGAGCTGCAGCAGTAGTGTCCCGCTTCCTGTCACGTGCATCAAGGGATCTGTGGCTTTCGCTCGATGCTGTCCCTCGAGGCTTTCCCACGAGGCTTTCCCACAGGGCTGTGCCACGTGCCACCTTGGTGTGAGTCGATCCTCGGCGTGAAAGACGAGCCGGTGAAGGGAAAAGAGGTTCCTCTGGAATGGACTGAGACATCTGGGGGACTCTTGGAATGGTGGCACGACCCTGGAGTTCCTCTCGCCGTTCCTGTTGAGAGGGCCTCCTCTTGAGATGCGACGGGAACGCCGGGAACTCTTTCCCGACGAAGCAGGGAAAGGATCCCTCATTTCGAGCTACGAGGCGGAAACGGGGCTCCTCTGGATGTGGGCGGGACCCTCGTGATTCCTCTCGAGTGGAGACGGCTAGGTCGGGGAACTTCTTGATTTGCACCAAGGGTGTGAAGGACCCTTTCGAAGTTCCAGAGGTGAGGTGTGATCAGCCTCGAGACGCCTCAGCGGACATGGGCCTCATCTCGCCTGGAGGGGAGAACCTCCTGGATTTTCTCGAGTTGCGGCAGGTCTTCTCGAGTTACGACGGGGACCTCAGGGACCCGCTCTGGTGGCCTCAGGAAAGGCCGGTCCCCATGCGAGTTGCTAGGGGACCTCTCGGGATTCCTCTCCCGTCCATGCCGGGGCCTCAGTCCTTGTGTGGAGACGGGGTCGGAACCTGAGGATTGCTCTCCAGTGTTGCCATGGATCTTGGGGTCCTTCTGAGTCTCCCCAGGGGAGTCAGGCCTCGTCTCGAGTGGGGCCATGCACGTGCACTTTCCTCCCGAGCTTCAGCAGTAGTGTCACGCTTCCTGTCACGTGGATCAAGGGATCTGTGGCTTTCCCTCGAGGCTGTCCCTCGAGGCTGTCCCTCGTGGCTTTCCCAAGAGGCTTTCCCACAGGGCTGTGCCACGTGCCACCTTGGTGTGAGTCGATCCTCGGCGTGAAAGACGAGCCGGTGAAGGGAAAAGAGGTTCCTCTGGAATGGACTGAGACATCTGGGGGACTCTTGGAATGGTGGCACGACCCTGGAGTTCCTCTCGCCGTTCCTGTTGAGAGGGCCTCCTCTTATGATGCGACGGGAACTCCGGGAACTCTTTCCCGACGAAGCAGGGAAAGGATCCCTCATCTCGAGCTACGAGGCGGAAACGGGGCTCCTCTGGATGTGGGCGGGACCCTCGTGATTCCTCTCGAGTGGAGACGGCTAGGTCGGGGAACTTCTTGATTTGCACCAAGGGTGTGAAGGACCCTTTCGAAGTTCCAGAGGTGAGGTGTGATCAGCCTCGAGAGGCCTCAGCGGAAATGGGCCTCATCTCGCCTGGAGGGGAGAACCTCCTGGATTTTCTCGAGTTGCGGCAGGTCTTCTGGAGTTACGACGGGGACCTCAGGGACCCGCTCTGGTGGCCTCAGGAAAGGCCAGTCCCCATGCGTGTTGCTAGGGGACCTCTCGGGATTCCTCTCCCGTCCATGCCGGGGCCTCCTTCCTTGTGTGGAGTCGGGGCCGGAACCTGAGGATTGCTCTCCAGTGTTGCCATGGATCTTGGGGTGCTTCTGAGTCTCCCCAGGGGAGTCAGGCCTCGTCTCGAGTGGGGGCATGCACGTGCGCTTTCCTCCCGAGCTGCAGCAGTAGTGTCACGCTTCCTGTCACGTGGATCAAGGGATCTGTGGCTTTCCCTCGAGGCTGTCCCTCGAGGCTTTCCCACGAGGCTTTCCCACAGGGCTGTGCCACGTGCCACCTTGGTGTGAGTCGATCCTCGGCGTGAAAGACGAGCCGGTGAAGGGAAAAGAGGTTCCTCTGGAATGGACTGAGTCATCTGGGGGACTCTTGGAATGGTGGCACGACCCTGGAGTTCCTCTCGCCGTTCCTGTTGAGAGGGCCTCCTCTTGAGATGCGACGGGAACGCCGGGAACTCTTTCCCGACGAAGCAGGGAAAGGATCCCTCATCTCGAGCTACGAGACGGAAACGGGGCTCCTCTGGATGTGGGCGGAACCCTCGTGATTCCTCTCGAGTGGAGACGGCAAGGTCGGGGAACTTCTTGATTTGCACCAAGGGTGTGAAGGACCCTTTCGAAGTTCCAGAGGTGAGGTGTGATCAGCCTCGAGAGGCCTCAGCGGAAATGGGCCTCATCTCGCCTGGAGGGGAGAACCTCCTGGATTTTCTCGAGTTGCGGCAGGTCTTCTCGAGTTACGACGGGGACCTCAGGGACCCGCTCTGGTGGCCTCAGGAAAGGCCGGTCCCCATGCGAGTTGCTAGGGGACCGCTCGGGATTCCTCTCCCGTCCATGCCGGGGCCTCAGTCCTTGTGTGGAGTCGGGGCCGAAACCTGAGGATTCCTCTCCAGTGTTGCCATGGATCTTGGGGTGCTTCTGAGTCTCCCCAGGGGAGTCAGGCCTCGTCTCGAGTGGGGGCATGCACGTGCGCTTTCCTCCCGAGCTGCAGCAGTAGTGTCCCGCTTCCTGTCACGTGCATCAAGGGATCTGTGGCTTTCGCTCGATGCTGTCCCTCGAGGCTTTCCCACGAGGCTTTCCCACAGGACTGTGCCACGTGCCACCTTGGTGTGAGTCGATCCTCGGCGTGAAAGACGAGCCGGTGAAGGGAAAAGAGGTTCCTCTGGAATGGACTGAGACATATGGGGGACTCTTGGAATGGTGGCACGACCCTAGAGTTCCTCTCGCCGTTCCTGTTGAGAGGGCCTCCTCTTGAGATGCGACGGGAACGCCGGGAACTCTTTCCCGACGAAGCAGGGAAAGGATCCCTCATCTCGAGCTACGAGACGGAAACGGGGCTCCTCTGGATGTGGGCGGGACCCTCGTGATTCCTCTCGAGTGGAGACGGCTAGGTCGGGGAACTTCTTGATTTGCACCAAGGGTGTGAAGGACCCTTTCGAAGTTCCAGAGGTGAGGTGTGATCAGCCTCGAGACGCCTCAGCGGAAATGGGCCTCATCTCGCCTGGAGGGGAGAACCTCCTGGATTTTCTCGAGTTGCGGCAGGTCTACTCGAGTTACGACGGGGACCTCAGGGACCCGCTCTGGTGGCCTCAGGAAATGCCGGTCCCCATGCGAGTTGCTAGGGGACCGCTCGGGATTCCTCTCCCGTCCATGCCGGGGCCTCAGTCCTTGTGTGGAGTCGGGGCCGAAACCTGAGGATTCCTCTCCAGTGTTGCCATGGATCTTGGGGTGCTTCTGAGTCACCCCAGGGGAGTCAGGCCTCGTCTCGAGTGGGGGCATGCACGTGCGCTTTCCTCCCGAGCTGCAGCAGTAGTGTCCCGCTTCCTGTCACGTGCATCAAGGGATCTGTGGCTTTCGCTCGATGCTGTCCCTCGAGGCTTTCCCACGAGGCTTTCCCACAGGGCTGTGCCACGTGCCACCTTGGTGTGAGTCGATCCTCGGCGTGAAAGACGAGCCGGTGAAGGGAAAAGAGGTTCCTCTGGAATGGACTGAGACATCTGGGGGACTCTTGGAATGGTGGCACGACCCTGGAGTTCCTCTCGCCGTTCCTGTTGAGAGGGCCTCCTCTTGAGATGCGACGGGAACGCCGGGAACTCTTTCCCGACGAAGCAGGGAAAGGATCCCTCATTTCGAGCTACGAGGCGGAAACGGGGCTCCTCTGGATGTGGGCGGGACCCTCGTGATTCCTCTCGAGTGGAGACGGCTAGGTCGGGGAACTTCTTGATTTGCACCAAGGGTGTGAAGGACCCTTTCGAAGTTCCAGAGGTGAGGTGTGATCAGCCTCGAGACGCCTCAGCGGACATGGGCCTCATCTCGCCTGGAGGGGAGAACCTCCTGGATTTTCTCGAGTTGCGGCAGGTCTTCTCGAGTTACGACGGGGACCTCAGGGACCCGCTCTGGTGGCCTCAGGAAAGGCCGGTCCCCATGCGAGTTGCTAGGGGACCTCTCGGGATTCCTCTCCCGTCCATGCCGGGGCCTCAGTCCTTGTGTGGAGTCGGGGTCGGAACCTGAGGATTGCTCTCCAGTGTTGCCATGGATCTTGGGGTCCTTCTGAGTCTCCCCAGGGGAGTCAGGCCTCGTCTCGAGTGGGACCATGCACGTGCACTTTCCTCCCGAGCTTCAGCAGTAGTGTCACGCTTCCTGTCACGTGGATCAAGGGATCTGTGGCTTTCCCTCGAGGCTGTCCCTCGAGGCTGTCCCTCGTGGCTTTCCCAAGAGGCTTTCCCACAGGGCTGTGCCACGTGCCACCTTGGTGTGAGTCGATCCTCGGCGTGAAAGACGAGCCGGTGAAGGGAAAAGAGGTTCCTCTGGAATGGACTGAGACATCTGGGGGACTCTTGGAATGGTGGCACGACCCTGGAGTTCCTCTCGCCGTTCCTGTTGAGAGGGCCTCCTCTTATGATGCGACGGGAACTCCGGGAACTCTTTCCCGACGAAGCAGGGAAAGGATCCCTCATCTCGAGCTACGAGGCGGAAACGGGGCTCCTCTGGATGTGGGCGGGACCCTCGTGATTCCTCTCGAGTGGAGACGGCTAGGTCGGGGAACTTCTTGATTTGCACCAAGGGTGTGAAGGACCCTTTCGAAGTTCCAGAGGTGAGGTGTGATCAGCCTCGAGAGGCCTCAGCGGAAATGGGCCTCATCTCGCCTGGAGGGGAGAACCTCCTGGATTTTCTCGAGTTGCGGCAGGTCTTCTGGAGTTACGACGGGGACCTCAGGGACCCGCTCTGGTGGCCTCAGGAAAGGCCAGTCCCCATGCGTGTTGCTAGGGGACCTCTCGGGATTCCTCTCCCGTCCATGCCGGGGCCTCAGTCCTTGTGTGGATTCGGGGCCGGAACCTGAGGATTCCTCTCCAGTGTTGCCATGGATCTTGGGGTGCTTCTGAGTCTCCCCAGGGGAGTCAGGCCTCGTCTCGAGTGGGGGCATGCACGTGCGCTTTCCTCCCGAGCTGCAGCAGTAGTGTCACGCTTCCTGTCACGTGGATCAAGGGATCTGTGGCTTTCCCTCGAGGCTGTCCCTCGAGGCTTTCCCACGAGGCTTTCCCACAGGGCTGTGCCACGTGCCACCTTGGCGTGAGTCGATCCTCGGCGTGAAAGACGAGCCGGTGAAGGGAAAAGAGGTTCCTGTGGAATGGACTGAGACATCTGGGGGACTCTTGGAATGGTGGCACGACCCTGGAGTTCCTCTCGCCGTTCCTGTTCAGAGGGCCTCCTCTTGAGATGCGACGGGAACGCCGGGAACTCTTTCGCGAAGAAGCAGGGAAAGGATCCCTCATCTCGAGCTACGAGGCGGAAACGGGGCTCCTCTGGATGTGGGCGGGACCCTCGTGATTCCTCTCGAGTGGAGACGGCTAGGTCGGGGAACTTCTTGATTTGCACCAAGGGTGTGAAGGAGCCTTTCGAAGTTCCAGAGGTGAGGTGTGATCAGCCTCGAGACGCCTCAGTGGAAATGGGCCTCATCTCGCCTGGAGGGGAGTACCTCCTGGATTTTCTCGAGTTGCAGCAGGTCTTCTCGAGTTACGACGGGGACCTCAGGGACCCGCTCTGGTGGCCTCAGGAAAGGCCAGTTCCCATGCGAGCTGCTAGGGGACCTCTCGGGATTCCTCTCCTGTCCATGCCGGGGCCTCAGTCCTTGTGTGGAGTCGGGGCCGGAACCTGAGGATTCCTCTCCAGTGTTGCCATGGATCTTGGGGTGCTTCTGAGTCTCCCCAGGGGAGTCAGGCCTCGTCTCGAGTGGGGGCATGTACGTGCGCTTTCCTCCCGAGCTGCAGCAGTAGTGTCACGCTTCCTGTCACGTGGATCAAGGGATCTGTGGCTTTCCCTCGAGGCTGTCCCTCGAGGCTTTCCCACGAGGCTTTCCCACAGGGCTGTGCCACGTGCCACCTTGGTGTGAGTCGATCCTCGGCGTGAAAGACGAGCCGGTGAAGGGAAAAGAGGTTCCTCTGGAATGGACTGAGACATCTGGGGGACTCTTGGAATGGTGGCACGACCCTGGAGTTCCTCTCGCCGTTCCTGTTGAGAGGGCCTCCTCTTGAGATGCGACGGGAACGCCGGGAACTCTTTCCCGACGAAGCAGGGAAAGGATCCCTCATCTCGAGCTACGAGGCGGAAACGGGGCTCCTCTGGATGTGGGCGGGACCCTCGTGATTCCTCTCGAGTGGAGACGGGTATGTCGGGGAACTTCTTGATTTGCACCAAGGGTGTGAAGGAGCCTTTCGAAGTTCCAGAGGTGAGGTGTGATCAGCCTCGAGACGCCTCAGCGGAAATGGGCCTCATCTCGCCTGGAGGGGAGAACCTCCTGGATTTTCTCGAGTTGCGGCTGGTCTTCTCGAGTTACGACGGGGACCTCAGGGACCCGCTCTGGTGGCCTCCGGAAAGGTCAGTCCCCACGCGTGTTGCTTGGGGACCTCTCGGGATTCCTCTCCCGTCCATGCCGGGGCCTCAGTCCTTGTGTGGAGTCGGGGCCGGAACCTGAGGATTCCTCTCCAGTGTTGCCATGGATCTTGGGGTGCTTCTGAGTCTCCCCAGGGGAGTCAGGCCTCGTCTCGAGTGGGGGCATGCACTGCGCTTTCCTCCCGAGCTGCAGCAGTAGTGTCACGCTTCCTGTCACGTGGATCAAGGGATCTGTGGCTTTCCCTCGAGGCTGTCCCTCGAGGCTTTCCCACGAGGCTTTCCCACAGGGCTGTGCCACGTGCCACCTTGGCGTGAGTCGATCCTCGGCGTGAAAGACGAGCCGGTGAAGGGAAAAGAGGTTCCTCTGGAATGGACTGAGACATCTGGGGGACTCTTGGAATGGTGGCACGACCCTGGAGTTCCTCTCGCCGTTCCTGTTGAGAGGGCCTCCTCTTGAGATGCGACGGGAACGCCGGGGACTCTTTCCCGAAGAAGCAGGGAAAGGATCCCTCATCTCGAGCTACGAGGCGGAAACGGGGCTCCTCTGGATGTGGGCGGGACCCTCGTGATTCCTCTCGAGTGGAGACGCCTAGGTCGGGGAACTTCTTGATTTGCACCAAGGGTGTGAAGGACCCTTTCGAAGTTCCAGCGGTGAGGTGTGATCAGCCTCGAGACGCCTCAGAGGAAATGGGCCTCATCTCGCCTGGAGGGGAGAACCTCCTGGATTTTCTCGAGTTGCGGCAGGTCTTCTCGAGTTACGACGGGGACCTCAGGGACCCGCTCTGGTGGCCTCAGGAAAGGCCAGTCCCCATGCGAGTTGCTAGGGGACCTCTCGGGATTCCTCTCCTGTCCATGCCGGGGCCTCAGTCCTTGTGTGGAGTCGGGGCCGGAACCTGAGGATTCCTCTCCAGTGTTGCCATGCATCTTGGGGTGCTTCTGAGTCTCCCCAGGGGAGTCAGGCCTCGTCTCGAGTGGGGGCATGCACGTGCGCTTTCCTCCCGAGCTGCAGCAGTAGTGTCACGCTTCCTGTCACGTGGATCAAGGGATCTGTGGCTTTCCCTCGAGGCTGTCCCTCGAGGCTTTCCCACGAGGCTTTCCCACAGGGCTGTGCCACGTGCCACCTTGGTGTGAGTCGATCCTCGGCGTGAAAGACGAGCCGGTGAAGGGAAAAGAGGTTCCTCTGGAATGGACTGAGACATCTGGGGGACTCTTGGAATGGTGGCACGACCCTGGAGTTCCTCTCGCCGTTCCTGTTGAGAGGGCCTCCTCTTGAGATGCGACGGGAACGCCGGGAACTCTTTCCCGACGAAGCAGGGAAAGGATCCCTCATCTCGAGCTACGAGGCGGAAACGGGGCTCCTCTGGATGTGGGCGGGACCCTCGTGATTCCTCTCGAGTGGAGACGGCTAGGTCGGGGAACTTCTTGATTTGCACCAAGGGTGTGAAGGACCCTTTCGAAGTTCCAGAGGTGAGGTGTGATCAGCCTCGAGACGCCTCAGAGGAAATGGGCCTCATCTCGCCTGGAGGGGAGAACCTCCTGGATTTTCTCGAGTTGCGGCAGGTCTTCTCGAGTTACGACGGGGACCTCAGGGACCCGCTCTGGTGGCCTCAGGAAAGGCCAGTCCCCATGCGAGTTGCTAGGTGACCTCTCGGGATTCCTCTCCTGTCCATGCCGGGGCCTCAGTCCTTGTGTGGAGTCGGGGCCGGAACCTGAGGATTCCTCTCCAGTGTTGCCATGGATCTTGGGGTGCTTCTGAGTCTCCCCAGGGGAGTCAGGCCTCGTCTCGAGTGGGGGCATGCACGTGCGCTTTCCTCCCGAGCTGCAGCAGTAGTGTCACGCTTCCTGTCACGTTGATCAAGGGATCTGTGGTTTCCCTCGAGGCTTTCGCTCGAGGCTTTCCCACGAGGCTTTCCCACAGGGCTGCGCCAAGTGCCACCTTGGTGGGAGTCGATCCTCGGCGTGAAAGACGAGCCGGTGAAGGGAAAAGAGGTTCCTCTGGAATGGACTGAGACATCTGGGGGACTCTTGGAATGGTGGCACGACCCTGAAGTTCCTCTCGTCGATCCTCTTGAGAGGGCCTCCTCTTGAGATGCGACGGGAACGCCGGGTACTCTTTCCCGACGAAGCAGGGAAAGGATCCCTCATCTCGAGGTACGAGGCGAAACGGGGCTCCTCTAGATGTGGGCGGGTCCCTCGTGTTTCCTCTCGAGTGGAGACGGGTATGTCGGGGAACTTCTTGATTTGCACCAAGGGTGTGAAAGACCCTTGCGAAGTTCCAGAGGTGAGGTGTGATCAGCCTCGAGACGCCTCAGCGGAAATGGGCCTCATCTCGCCTGGAGGGGAGAACCTCCTGCATTTTCTCGAGTTGCGGCAGGTCTTCTCGAGTTACGACGGGACATCAGGGACCCGCTCTGGTGGCCTCAGGAAAGGCCAGTCCCCGTGCGATTTGCTAGGGGGCCTCTCGGGATTCCTCTCCCGTCCATGCCGCGGCTTCAGTCCTTGTGTGGAGTCCGGGCCGGAAGCTGAGGATTCCTCTCCAGTGTTGCCATGGATCTTGGGGTGCTTCTGAGTCTCCCCAGGGGAGTCAGGCCTCGTCTCGAGTGGGGGCATGCACGTGCGCTTTCCTCCCGAGCTGCAGCAGTAGTGTCACGCTTCCTGTCACGTGGATCAAGGGATCTGTGGCTTTCCCTCGAGGCTGTCCCTCGAGGCTTTCCCACGAGGCTTTCCCACAGGGCTGTGCCACGTGCCACCTTGGCGTGAGTCGATCCTCGGCGTGAAAGACGAGCCGGTGAAGGGAAAAGAGTTTCCTCTGGAATGGACTGAGACATCTGGGGGACTCTTGGAATGGTGGCACGACCCTGGAGTTCCTCTCGCCGTTCCTGTTCAGAGGGCCTCCTCTTGAGATGCGACGGGAACGCCGGGAACTCTTTCCCGACGAAGCAGGGAAAGGATCCCTCATCTCGAGCTACGAGGCGGAAACGGGGCTCCTCTGGATGTGGGCGGGACCCTCGTGATTCCTCTCGAGTGGAGACGGCTAGGTCGGGGAACTTCTTGATTTGCACCAAGGGTGTGAAGGACCCTTTCGAAGTTCCAGAGGTGAGGTGTGATCAGCCTCGAGACGCCTCAGTGGAAATGGGCCTCATCTCGCCTGGAGGGGAGAACCTCCTGGATTTTCTCGAGTTGCGGCAGGTCTTCTCGAGTTACGACGGGGACCTCAGGGACCCGCTCTGGTGGCCTCAGGAAAGGCCAGTCCCCATGCGAGTTGCTAGGGGACCTCTCGGGATTCCTCTCCTGTCCATGCCGGGGCCTCAGTCCTTGTGTGGAGTCGGGGCCGGAACCTGAGGATTCCTCTCCAGTGTTGCCATGGATCTTGGGGTGCTTCTGAGTCTCCCCAGGGGAGTCAGGCCTCGTCTCGAGTGGGGGCATGCACGTGCGCTTTCCTCCCGAGCTGCAGCAGTAGTGTCACGCTTCCTGTCACGTGGATCAAGGGATCTGTGGCTTTCCCTCGAGGCTGTCCCTCGAGGCTTTCCCACGAGGCTTTCCCACAGGGCTGTGCCACGTGCCACCTTGGTGTGAGTCGATCCTCGGCGTGAAAGACGAGCCGGTGAAGGGAAAAGAGGTTCCTCTGGAATGGACTGAGACATCTGGGGGACTCTTGGAATGGTGGCACGAACCTGGAGTTCCTCTCGCCGTTCCTGTTGAGAGGGCCTCCTCTTGAAATGCGACGGGAACGCCGGGAACTCTTTCCCGACGAAGCAGGGAAAGGATCCCTCATCTCGAGCTACGAGGCGGAAACGGGGCTCCTCTGGATGTGGGCGGGACCCTCGTGATTCCTCTCGAGTGGAGACGGGTATGTCGGGGAACTTCTTGATTTGCACCAAGGGTGTGAAGGAGCCTTTCGAAGTTCCAGAGGTGAGGTGTGATCAGCCTCGAGACGCCTCAGCGGAAATGGGCCTCATCTCGCCTGGAGGGGAGAACCTCCTGGATTTTCTCGAGTTGCGGCTGGTCTTCTCGAGTTACGACGGGGACCTCAGGGACCCGCTCTGGTGGCCTCCGGAAAGGTCAGTCCCCACGCGTGTTGCTTGGGGACCTCTCGGGATTCCTCTCCCGTCCATGCCGGGGCCTCAGTCCATGTGTGGAGTCGGGGCCGGAACCTGAGGATTCCTCTCCAGTGTTGCCATGGATCTTGGGGTGCTTCTGAGTCTCCCCAGGGGAGTCAGGCCTCGTCTCGAGTGGGGGCATGTACGTGCGCTTTCCTCCCGAGCTGCAGCAGTAGTGTCACGCTTCCTGTCACGTGGATCAAGGGATCTGTGGCATTCCCTCGAGGCTGTCCCTCGAGGCTTTCCCACGAGGCTTTCCCACATGGCTGTGCCACGTGCCACCTTGGCGTGAGTCGATCCTCGGCGTGAAAGACGAGCCGGTGAAGGGAAAAGAGGTTCCTCTGGAATGGACTGAGACATCTGGGGGACTCTTGGAATGGTGGCACGACCCTGGAGTTCCTCTCGCCGTTCCTGTTCAGAGGGCCTCCTCTTGAGATGCGACGGGAACGCCGGGAACTCTTTCCCGACGAAGCAGGGAAAGGATCCCTCATCTCGAGCTACGAGGCGGAAACGGGGCTCCTCTGGATGTGGGCGGGACCCTCGTGATTCATCTCGAGTGGAGACGCCTAGGTCGGGGAACTTCTTGATTTGCACCAAGGGTGTGAAGGACCCTTTCGAAGTTCCAGAGGTGAGGTGTGATCAGCCTCGAGACGCCTCAGTGGAAATGGGCCTCATCTCGCCTGGAGGGGAGAACCTCCTGGATTTTCTCGAGTTGCGGCAGGTCTTCTCGAGTTACGACGGGGACCTCAGGGACCCGCTCTGGTGGCCTCAGGAAAGGCCAGTCCCCATGCGAGTTGCTAGGGGACCTCTCGGGATTCCTCTCCTGTCCATGCCGGGGCCTCAGTCCTTGTGTGGAGTCGGGGCCGGAACCTGAGGATTCCTCTCCAGTGTTGCCATGGATCTTGGGGTGCTTCTGAGTCTCCCCAGGGGAGTCAGGCCTCGTCTCGAGTGGGGGCATGCACGTGCGCTTTCCTCCCGAGCTGCAGCAGTAGTGTCACGCTTCCTGTCACGTGGATCAAGGGATCTGTGGCTTTCCCTCGAGGCTGTCCCTCGAGGCTTTCCCACGAGGCTTTCCCACAGGGCTGTGCCACGTGCCACCTTGGTGTGAGTCGATCCTCGGCGTGAAAGACGAGCCGGTGAAGGGAAAAGAGGTTCCTCTGGAATGGACTGAGACATCTGGGGGACTCTTGGAATGGTGGCACGACCCTGGAGTTCCTCTCGCCGTTCCTGTTGAGAGGGCCTCCTCTTGAGATGCGACGGGAACGCCGGGAACTCTTTCCCGACGAAGCAGGGAAAGGATCCCTCATCTCGGGCTACGAGGCGGAAACGGGGCTCCTCTGGATGTGGGCGGGACCCTCGTGATTCCTCTCGAGTGGAGACGGCTTGGTCGGGGAACTTCTTGATTTGCACCAAGGGTGTGAAGGACCCTTTCGAAGTTCCAGCGGTGAGGTGTGATCAGCCTCGAGACGCCTCAGAGGAAATGGGCCTCATCTCGCCTGGAGGGGAGAACCTCCTGGATTTTCTCGAGTTGCGGCAGGTCTTCTCGAGGTACGACGGGGACCTCAGGGACCCGCTCTGGTGGCCTCAGGAAAGGCCAGTCCCCATGCGAGTTGCTAGGGGACCTCTCGGGATTCCTCTCCTGTCCATGCCGGGGCCTCAGTCCTTGTGTGGAGTCGGGGCCGGAACCTGAGGATTCCTCTCCAGTGTTGCCATGGATCTTGGGGTGCTTCTGAGTCTCCCCAGGGGAGTCAGGCCTCGTCTCGAGTGGGGGCATGCACGTGCGCTTTCCTCCCGAGCTGCAGCAGTAGTGTCACGCTTCCTGTCACGTGGATCAAGGGATCTGTGGCTTTCCCTCGAGGCTGTCCCTCGAGGCTTTCCCACGAGGCTTTCCCACAGGGCTGTGCCACGTGCCACATTGGTGTGAGTCGATCCTCGGCGTGAAAGACGAGCCGGTGAAGGGAAAAGAGGTTCCTCTGGAATGGACTGAGACATCTGGGGGACTCTTGGAATGGTGGCACGACCCTGGAGTTCCTCACGCCGTTCCTGTTGAGAGGGCCTCCTCTTGAGATGCGACGGGAACGCCGGGGACTCTTTCCCGACGAAGCAGGGAAAGGATCCCTCATCTCGAGCTACGAGGCGGAAACGGGGCTCCTCTGGATGTGGGCGGGACCCTCGTGATTCCTCTCGAGTGGAGACGGCTAGGTCGGGGAACTTCTTGATTTGCACCAAGGGTGTGAAGGACCCTTTCGAAGTTCCAGAGGTGAGGTGTTATCAGCCTCGAGACGCCTCAGCGGAAATGGGCCTCATCTCGCCTGGAGGGGAGAACCTCCTGGATTTTCTCGAGTTGCGGCAGGTCTTCTCGAGGTACGACGGGGACCTCAGGGACCCGCTCTGGTGGCCTCAGGAAAGGGCAGTCCCCATGCGAGTTGCTAGGGGACCTCTCGGGATTCCTCTCCCGTCCATGCCGGGGCCTCAGTCCTTGTGTGGAGTCGGGGCCGGAACCTGAGGATTCCTCTCCAGTGTTGCCATGGATCTTGGGGTGCTTCTGAGTCTCCCCAGGGGAGTCAGGCCTCGTCTCGAGTGGGGGCATGCACGTGCGCTTTCCTCCCGAGCTGCAGCAGTAGTGTCACGCTTCCTGTCACGTGGATCAAGGGATCTGTGGCTTTCCCTCGAGGCTGTCCCTCGAGGCTTTCCCACGAGGCTTTCCCACAGGGCTGTGCCACGTGCCACCTTGGCGTGAGTCGATCCTCGGCGTGAAAGACGAGCCGGTGAAGGGAAAAGAGGTTCCTCTGGAATGGACTGAGACATCTGGGGGACTCTTGGAATGGTGGCACGACCCTGGAGTTCCTCTCGCCGTTCCTGTTGAGAGGGCCTCCTCTTGAGATGCGACGGGAACGCCGGGAACTCTTTCCCGACGAAGCAGGGAAAGGATCCCTCATCTCGAGCTACGAGGCGGAAACGGGGCTCCTCTGGATGTGGGCGGGACCCTCGTGATTCCTCTCGAGTGGAGACGGGTATGTCGGGGAAATTCTTGATTTGCACCAGGGGTGTGAAGGAGCCTTTCGAAGTTCCAGAGGTGAGGTGTGATCAGCCTCGAGACGCCTCAGTGGAAATGGGCCTCATCTCGCCTGGAGGGGAGAACCTCCTGGATTTTCTCGAGTTGCGGCAGGTCTTCTCGAGTTACGACGGGGACCTCAGGGACCCGCTCTGGTGGCCTCCGGAAAGGTCAGTCCCCACGCGTGTTGCTTGGGGACCTCTCGGGATTCCTCTCCCGTCCATGCCGGGGCCTCAGTCCTTGTGTGGAGTCGGGGCCGGAACCTGAGGATTCCTCTCCAGTGTTGCCATGGATCTTGGGGTGCTTCTGAGTCTCCCCAGGGGAGTCAGGCCTCGTCTCGAGTGGGGGCATGTACGTGCGCTTTCCTCCCGAGCTGCAGCAGTAGTGTCACGCTTCCTGTCACGTGGACCAAGGGATCTGTGGCTTTCCCTCGAGGCTGTCCCTCGAGGCTTTCCCACGAGGCTTTCCCACAGGGCTGTGCCACGTGCCACCTTGGCGTGAGTCGATCCTCGGCGTGAAAGACGAGCCGGTGAAGGGAAAAGAGGTTCCTCTGGAATGGACTGAGACATCTGGGGGACTCTTGGAATGGTGGCACGACCCTGGAGTTCCTCTCGCCGTTCCTGTTGAGAGGGCCTCCTCTTGAGATGCGACGGGAACGCCGGGGACTCTTTCCCGACGAAGCAGGGAAAGGATCCCTCATCTCGAGCTACGAGGCGGAAACGGGGCTCCTCTGGATGTGGGCGGGACCCTCGTGATTCCTCTCGAGTGGAGACGCCTAGGTCGGGGAACTTCTTGATTTGCACCAAGGGTGTGAAGGACCCTATCGAAGTTCCAGCGGTGAGGTGTGATCAGCCTCGAGACGCCTCAGAGGAAATGGGCCTCATCTCGCCTGGAGGGGAGAACCTCCTGGATTTTCTCGAGTTGCGGCAGGTCTTCTCGAGGTACGACGGGGACCTCAGGGACCCGCTCTGGTGGCCTCAGGAAAGGCCAGTCCCCATGCGAGTTGCTAGGGGACCTCTCGGGATTCCTCTCCTGTCCATGCCGGGGCCTCAGTCCTTGTGTGGAGTCGGGGCCGGAACCTGAGGATTCCTCTCCAGTGTTGCCATGGATCTTGGGGGTGCTTCTGAGTCTCCCCAGGGGAGTCAGGCCTCGTCTCGAGTGGGGGCATGCACGTGCGCTTTCCTCCCGAGCTGCAGCAGTAGTGTCACGCTTCCTGTCACGTGGATCAAGGGATCTGTGGCTTTCCCTCGAGGCTGTCCCTCGAGGCTTTCCCACGAGGCTTTCCCACAGGGCTGTGCCACGTGCCACCTTGGTGTGAGTCGATCCTCGGCGTGAAAGACGAGCCGGTGAAGGGAAAAGAGGTTCCTCTGGAATGGACTGAGACATCTGGGGGACTCTTGGAATGGTGGCACGACCCTGGAGTTCCTCTCGCCGTTCCTGTTCAGAGGGCCTCCTCTTGAGATGCGACGGGAACGCCGGGAACTCTTTCCCGACGAAGCAGGGAAAGGATCCCTCATCTCGAGCTACGAGGCGGAAACGGGGCTCCTCTGGATGTGGGCGGGACCCTCGTGATTCCTCTCGAGTGGAGACGCCTAGGTCGGGGAACTTCTTGATTTGCACCAAGGGTGTGAAGGACCCTTTTGAAGTTCCAGCGGTGAGGTGTGATCAGCCTCGAGACGCCTCAGAGGAAATGGGCCTCATCTCGCCTGGAGGGGAGAACCTCCTGGATTTTCTCGAGTTGCGGCAGGTCTTCTCGAGGTACGACGGGGACCTCAGGGACCCGCTCTGGTGGCCTCAGGAAAGGCCAGTCCCCATGCGAGTTGCTAGGGGACCTCTCGGGATTCCTCTCCCGTCCATGCCGGGGCCTCAGTCCTTGTGTGGAGTCGGGGCCGGAACCTGAGGATTCCTCTCCTGTGTTGCCATGGATCTTGGGGTGCTTCTGAGTCTCCCCAGGGGAGTCAGGCCTCGTCTCGAGTGGGGGCATGCACGTGCGCTTTCCTCCCGAGCTGCAGCAGTAGTGTCACGCTTCCTGTCACGTGGATCAAGGGATCTGTGGCTTTCCCTCGAGGCTGTCCCTCGAGGCTTTCCCACGAGGCTTTCCCACAGGGCTGTGCCACGTGCCACCTTGGTGTGAGTCGATCCTCGGCGTGAAAGACGAGCCGGTGAAGGGAAAAGAGGTTCCTCTGGAATGGACTGAGACATCTGGGGGACTCTTGGAATGGTGGCACGACCCTGGAGTTCCTCTCGCCGTTCCTGTTGAGAGGGCCTCCTCTTGAGATGCGACGGGAACGCCGGGAACTCTTTCCCGACGAAGCAGGGAAAGGATCCCTCATCTCGAGCTACGAGGCGGAAACGGGGCTCCTCTGGATGTGGGCGGGACCCTCGTGATTCCTCTCGAGTGGAGACGGGTATGTCGGGGAAATTCTTGATTTGCACCAGGGGTGTGAAGGAGCCTTTCGAAGTTCCAGAGGTGAGGTGTGATCAGCCTCGAGACGCCTCAGTGGAAATGGGCCTCATCTCGCCTGGAGGGGAGAACCTCCTGGATTTTCTCGAGTTGCGGCAGGTCTTCTCGAGTTACGACGCGGACCTCAGGGACCCGCTCTGGTGGCCTCCGGAAAGGTCAGTCCCCACGCGTGTTGCTTGGGGACCTCTCGGGATTCCTCTCCCGTCCATGCCGGGGCCTCAGTCCTTGTGTGGAGTCGGGGCCGGAACCTGAGGATTCCTCTCCAGTGTTGCCATGGATCTTGGGGTGCTTCTGAGTCTCCCCAGGGGAGTCAGGCCTCGTCTCGAGTGGGGGCATGTACGTGCGCTTTCCTCCCGAGCTGCAGCAGTAGTGTCACGCTTCCTGTCACGTGGACCAAGGGATCTGTGGCTTTCCCTCGAGGCTGTCCCTCGAGGCTTTCCCACGAGGCTTTCCCACAGGGCTGTGCCACGTGCCACCTTGGCGTGAGTCGATCCTCGGCGTGAAAGACGAGCCGGTGAAGGGAAAAGAGGTTCCTCTGGAATGGACTGAGACATCTGGGGGACTCTTGGAATGGTGGCACGACCCTGGAGTTCCTCTCGCCGTTCCTGTTGAGAGGGCCTCCTCTTGAGATGCGACGGGAACGCCGGGGACTCTTTCCCGACGAAGCAGGGAAAGGATCCCTCATCTCGAGCTACGAGGCGGAAACGGGGCTCCTCTGGATGTGGGCGGGACCCTCGTGATTCCTCTCGAGTGGAGACGCCTAGGTCGGGGAACTTCTTGATTTGCACCAAGGGTGTGAAGGACCCTATCGAAGTTCCAGCGGTGAGGTGTGATCAGCCTCGAGACGCCTCAGAGGAAATGGGCCTCATCTCGCCTGGAGGGGAGAACCTCCTGGATTTTCTCGAGTTGCGGCAGGTCTTCTCGAGGTACGACGGGGACCTCAGGGACCCGCTCTGGTGGCCTCAGGAAAGGCCAGTCCCCATGCGAGTTGCTAGGGGACCTCTCGGGATTCCTCTCCTGTCCATGCCGGGGCCTCAGTCCTTGTGTGGAGTCGGGGCCGGAACCTGAGGATTCCTCTCCAGTGTTGCCATGGATCTTGGGGTGCTTCTGAGTCTCCCCAGGGGAGTCAGGCCTCGTCTCGAGTGGGGGCATGCAAGTGCGCTTTCCTCCCGAGCTGCAGCAGTAGTGTCACGCTTCCTGTCACGTGGATCAAGGGATCTGTGGCTTTCCCTCGAGGCTGTCCCTCGAGGCTTTCCCACGAGGCTTTCCCACAGGGCTGTGCCACGTGCCACCTTGGTGTGAGTCGATCCTCGGCGTGAAAGACGAGCCGGTGAAGGGAAAAGAGGTTCCTCTGGAATGGACTGAGACATCTGGGGGACTCTTGGAATGGTGGCACGACCCTGGAGTTCCTCTCGCCGTTCCTGTTCAGAGGGCCTCCTCTTGAGATGCGACGGGAACGCCGGGAACTCTTTCCCGACGAAGCAGGGAAAGGATCCCTCATCTCGAGCTACGAGGCGGAAACGGGGCTCCTCTGGATGTGGGCGGGACCCTCGTGATTCCTCTCGAGTGGAGACGCCTAGGTCGGGGAACTTCTTGATTTGCACCAAGGGTGTGAAGGACCCTTTTGAAGTTCCAGCGGTGAGGTGTGATCAGCCTCGAGACGCCTCAGAGGAAATGGGCCTCATCTCGCCTGGAGGGGAGAACCTCCTGGATTTTCTCGAGTTGCGGCAGGTCTTCTCGAGGTACGACGGGGACCTCAGGGACCCGCTCTGGTGGCCTCAGGAAAGGCCAGTCCCCATGCGAGTTGCTAGGGGACCTCTCGGGATTCCTCTCCCGTCCATGCCGGGGCCTCAGTCCTTGTGTGGAGTCGGGGCCGGAACCTGAGGATTCCTCTCCTGTGTTGCCATGGATCTTGGGGTGCTTCTGAGTCTCCCCAGGGGAGTCAGGCCTCGTCTCGAGTGGGGGCATGCACGTGCGCTTTCCTCCCGAGCTGCAGCAGTAGTGTCACGCTTCCTGTCACGTGGATCAAGGGATCTGTGGCTTTCCCTCGAGGCTGTCCCTCGAGGCTTTCCCACGAGGCTTTCCCACAGGGCTGTGCCACGTGCCACCTTGGCGTGAGTCGATCCTCGGCGTGAAAGACGAGCCGGTGAAGGGAAAAGAGGTTCCTCTGGAATGGACTGAGACATCTGGGGGACTCTTGGAATGGTGGCACGACCCTGGAGTTCCTCTCGCCGTTCCTGTTCAGAGGGCCTCCTCTTGAGATGCGACGGGAACGCCGGGAACTCTTTCGCGAAGAAGCAGGGAAAGGATCCCTCATCTCGAGCTACGAGGCGGAAACGGGGCTCCTCTGGATGTGGGCGGGACCCTCGTGATTCCTCTCGAGTGGAGACGGCTAGGTCGGGGAACTTCTTGATTTGCACCAAGGGTGTGAAGGAGCCTTTCGAAGTTCCAGAGGTGAGGTGTGATCAGCCTCGAGACGCCTCAGTGGAAATGGGCCTCATCTCGCCTGGAGGGGAGAACCTCCTGGATTTTCTCGAGTTGCAGCAGGTCTTCTCGAGTTACGACGGGGACCTCAGGGACCCGCTCTGGTGGCCTCAGGAAAGGCCAGTTCCCATGCGAGCTGCTAGGGGACCTCTCGGGATTCCTCTCCTGTCCATGCCGGGGCCTCAGTCCTTGTGTGGAGTCGGGGCCAGAACCTGAGGATTCCTCTCCAGTGTTGCCATGGATCTTGGGGTGCTTCTGAGTCTCCCCAGGGGAGTCAGGCCTCGTCTCGAGTGGGGGCATGTACGTGCGCTTTCCTCCCGAGCTGCAGCAGTAGTGTCACGCTTCCTGTCACGTGGATCAAGGGATCTGTGGCTTTCCCTCGAGGCTGTCCCTCGAGGCTTTCCCACGAGGCTTTCCCACAGGGCTGTGCCACGTGCCACCTTGGTGTGAGTCGATCCTCGGCGTGAAAGACGAGCCGGTGAAGGGAAAAGAGGTTCCTCTGGAATGGACTGAGACATCTGGGGGACTCTTGGAATGGTGGCACGACCCTGGAGTTCCTCTCGCCGTTCCTGTTGAGAGGGCCTCCTCTTGAGATGCGACGGGAACGCCGGGAACTCTTTCCCGACGAAGCAGGGAAAGGATCCCTCATCTCGAGCTACGAGGCGGAAACGGGGCTCCTCTGGATGTGGGCGGGACCCTCGTGATTCCTCTCGAGTGGAGACGGGTATGTCGGGGAACTTCTTGATTTGCACCAAGGGTGTGAAGGAGCCTTTCGAAGTTCCAGAGGTGAGGTGTGATCAGCCTCGAGACGCCTCAGCGGAAATGGGCCTCATCTCGCCTGGAGGGGAGAACCTCCTGGATTTTCTCGAGTTGCGGCTGGTCTTCTCGAGTTACGACGGGGACCTCAGGGACCCGCTCTGGTGGCCTCCGGAAAGGTCAGTCCCCACGCGTGTTGCTTGGGGACCTCTCGGGATTCCTCTCCCGTCCATGCCGGGGCCTCAGTCCTTGTGTGGAGTCGGGGCCGGAACCTGAGGATTCCTCTCCAGTGTTGCCATGGATCTTGGGGTGCTTCTGAGTCTCCCCAGGGGAGTCAGGCCTCGTCTCGAGTGGGGGCATGTACGTGCGCTTTCCTCCCGAGCTGCAGCAGTAGTGTCACGCTTCCTGTCACGTGGATCAAGGGATCTGTGGCTTTCCCTCGAGGCTGTCCCTCGAGGCTTTCCCACGAGGCTTTCCCACAGGGCTGTGCCACGTGCCACCTTGGCGTGAGTCGATCCTCGGCGTGAAAGACGAGCCGGTGAAGGGAAAAGAGGTTCCTCTGGAATGGACTGAGACATCTGGGGGACTCTTGGAATGGTGGCACGACCCTGGAGTTCCTCTCACCGTTCCTGTTGAGAGGGCCTCCTCTTGAGATGCGACGGGAATGCCGGGGACTCTTTCCCGACGAAGCAGGGAAAGGATCCCTCATCTCGAGCTACGAGGCGGAAACGGGGCTCCTCTGGATGTGGGCGGGACCCTCGTGATTCCTCTCGAGTGGAGACGCCTAGGTCGGGGAACTTCTTGATTTGCACCAAGGGTGTGAAGGACCCTTTCGAAGTTCCAGCGGTGAGGTGTGATCAGCCTCGAGACGCCTCAGAGGAAATGGGCCTCATCTCGCCTGGAGGGGAGAACCTTCTGGATTTTCTCGAGTTGCGGCAGGTCTTCTCGAGGTACGACGGGGACCTCAGGGACCCGCTCTGGTGGCCTCAGGAAAGGCCAGTCCCCATGCGAGTTGCTAGGGGACCTCTCGGGATTCCTCTCCCGTCCATGCCGGGGCCTCAGTCCTTGTGTGGAGTCGGGGCCGGAACCTGAGGATTCCTCTCCAGTGTTGCCATGGATCTTGGGGTGCTTCTGAGTCTCCCCAGGGGAGTCAGGCCTCGTCTCGAGTGGGGGCATGCACGTGCGCTTTCCTCCCGAGCTGCAGCAGTAGTGTCACGCTTCCTGTCACGTGGATCAAGGGATCTGTGGCTTTCCCTCGAGGCTGTCCCTCGAGGCTTTCCCACGAGGCTTTCCCACAGGGCTGTGCCACGTGCCACCTTGGCGTGAGTCGATCCTCGGCGTGAAAGACGAGCCGGTGAAGGGAAAAGAGGTTCCTCTGGAATGGACTGAGACATCTGGGGGACTCTTGGAATGGTGGCACGACCCTGGAGTTCCTCTCGCCGTTCCTGTTGAGAGGGCCTCCTCTTGAGATGCGACGGGAACGCCGGGGACTCTTTCCCGAAGAAGCAGGGAAAGGATCCCTCATCTCGAGCTACGAGGCGGAAACGGGGCTCCTCTGGATGTGGGCGGGACCCTCGTGATTCCTCTCGAGTGGAGACGCCTAGGTCGGGGAACTTCTTGATTTGCACCAAGGGTGTGAAGGACCCTTTCGAAGTTCCAGCGGTGAGGTGTGATCAGCCTCGAGACGCCTCAGAGGAAATGGGCCTCATCTCGCCTGGAGGGGAGAACCTCCTGGATTTTCTAGAGTTGCGGCAGGTCTTCTCGAGTTACGACGGGGACCTCAGGGACCCGCTCTGGTGGCCTCAGGAAAGGCCAGTCCCCATGCGAGTTGCTAGGGGACCTCTCGGGATTCCTCTCCTGTCCATGCCGGGGCCTCAGTCCTTGTGTGGAGTCGGGGCCGGAACCTGAGGATTCCTCTCCAGTGTTGCCATGGATCTTGGGGTGCTTCTGAGTCTCCCCAGGGGAGTCAGGCCTCGTCTCGAGTGGGGGCATGCACGTGCGCTTTCCTCCCGAGCTGCAGCAGTAGTGTCACGCTTCCTGTCACGTGGATCAAGGGATCTGTGGCTTTCCCTCGAGGCTGTCCCTCGAGGCTTTCCCACGAGGCTTTCCCACAGGGCTGTGCCACGTGCCACCTTGGTGTGAGTCGATCCTCGGCGTGAAAGACGAGCCGGTGAAGGGAAAAGAGGTTCCTCTGGAATGGACTGAGACATCTGGGGGACTCTTGGAATGGTGGCACGACCCTGGAGTTCCTCTCGCCGTTCCTGTTGAGAGGGCCTCCTCTTGAGATGCGACGGGAACGCCGGGAACTCTTTCCCGACGAAGCAGGGAAAGGATCCCTCATCTCGAGCTACGAGGCGGAAACGGGGATCCTCTGGATGTGGGCGGGACCCTCGTGATTCCTCTCGAGTGGAGACGGCTAGGTCGGGGAACTTCTTGATTTGCACCAAGGGTGTGAAGGACCCTTTCGAAGTTCCAGAGGTGAGGTGTGATCAGCCTCGAGACGCCTCAGAGGAAATGGGCCTCATCTCGCCTGGAGGGGAGAACCTCCTGGATTTTCTCGAGTTGCGGCAGGTCTTCTCGAGTTACGACGGGGACCTCAGGGACCCGCTCTGGTGGCCTCAGGAAAGGCCAGTCCCCATGCGAGTTGCTAGGGGACCTCTCGGGATTCCTCTCCTGTCCATGCCGGGGCCTCAGTCCTTGTGTGGAGTCGGGGCCGGAACCTGAGGATTCCTCTCCAGTGTTGCCATGGATCTTGGGGTGCTTCTGAGTCTCCCCAGGGGAGTCAGGCCTCGTCTCGAGTGGGGGCATGCACGTGCGCTTTCCTCCCGAGCTGCAGCAGTAGTGTCACGCTTCCTGTCACGTGGATCAAGGGATCTGTGGTTTCCCTCGAGGCTTTCGCTCGAGGCTTTCCCACGAGGCTTTCCCACAGGGCTGCGCCAAGTGCCACCTTGGTGGGAGTCGATCCTCGGCGTGAAAGACGAGCCGGTGAAGGGAAAAGAGGTTCCTCTGGAATGGACTGAGACATCTGGGGGACTCTTGGAATGGTGGCACGACCCTGAAGTTCCTCTCGTCGATCCACTTGAGAGGGCCTCCTCTTGAGATGCGACGGGAACGCCGGGTACTCTTTCCCGACGAAGCAGGGAAAGGATCCCTCATCTCGAGGTACGAGGCGAAACGGGGCTCCTCTAGATGTGGGCGGGTCCCTCGTGTTTCCTCTCGAGTGGAGACGGGTATGTCGGGGAACTTCTTGATTTGCACCAAGGGTGTGAAAGACCCTTGCGAAGTTCCAGAGGTGAGGTGTGATCAGCCTCGAGACGCCTCAGCGGAAATGGGCCTCATCTCGCCTGGAGGGGAGAACCTCCTGCATTTTCTCGAGTTGCGGCAGGTCTTCTCGAGTTACGACGGGACATCAGGGACCCGCTCTGGTGGCCTCAGGAAAGGCCAGTCCCCGTGCGATTTGCTAGGGGGCCTCTCGGGATTCCTCTCCCGTCCATGCCGCGGCTTCAGTCCTTGTGTGGAGTCCGGGCCGGAAGCTGAGGATTCCTCTCCAGTGTTGCCATGGATCTTGGGGTGCTTCTGAGTCTCCCCAGGGGAGTCAGGCCTCGTCTCGAGTGGGGGCATGCACGTGCGCTTTCCTCCCGAGCTGCAGCAGTAGTGTCACGCTTCCTGTCACGTGGATCAAGGGATCTGTGGCTTTCCCTCGAGGCTGTCCCTCGAGGCTTTCCCACGAGGCTTTCCCACAGGGCTGTGCCACGTGCCACCTTGGTGTGAGTCGATCCTCGGCGTGAAAGACGAGCCGGTGAAGGGAAATGAGGTTCCTCTGGAATGGACTGAGACATCTGTGGGACTATTGGAATGGTGGCAAGACCCTCAAGTTCCTCTCGCCGTTCCTGTTGAGAGGGCCTCCTCTTGAGATGCGATGGGAACGCCGGGAACTCTTTCCGACGAAGCAGGGAAAGGATCCCTCATCTCGAGCTACGAGGCGGAAACGGGGCTCCTCTGGATGTGGGCGGGACCCTCCTGTTTCCTCTCGAGTGGAGACGGGTATGTCGGGGAACTTCTTGATTTGCACCAAGGGTGTGAAGGACCCTTTCAAAGTTCCAGAGGTGAGGTGTGATCAGCCTCGAGACGCCTCAATGGAAATGGGCCTCATCTCGCCTTGAGGGGAGAACCCCCTGGATTTTCTCGAGTTACGGCAGGTCTTCTCAACTTACGACGGGGACCTCAGGGATCCGCTCTGGTGGCCTCAGGAGAGGCCAGTCCCCGTGCGAGTTGCTAGGGGCCATCTCGGGATTCCTCTCCCGTCCATGCCGGGGCCTAAGACCTTGTGTGGAGTCGGGGCCGGAACCTGAGGATTCATCCCAGTGTTGCCATGGATCTTGGGGTGCTTCTGAGTCTCCCCAGGGGAGTCAGGCCTCGTCTCGAGTGGGGGCATGCACGGTCGCTTTCCTCCCGAGCTGCAGCAGTAGTGTCACGCTTCTTGTCACGTGGATCAAGGTATCTGTGGTTTCCCTCGAGGCTTTCCCTCGAGGCTTTTCCACGAGGCTTTCCCACAGGGCTGTGCCACGTGCCACCTTGGTGTGATTCAATCCTCGGTGTGAAAGACGAGCCGTTGAAGGGAAAAGAGTTTCCTCTGGAATGGACTGAGACATCTGGGGGTCTCTTGGAATGGTGGCACGACCCTGGAGTTCCTCTCGCCGTTCCTGTTGAGAGGGCCTCCTCTTGAGATGCGACGGGAACGCCGGGAAATCTTTCTCGAAGAAGCAGGGAAAGGATCCCTCATCTCGAGCTACGAGGCGGAAACGGGGCTCCTCTGGATGTGGGCGGGACCCTCGTGCTTCCTCTCGAGTGGAGACGGGTATGTCGGGGAACTTCTTGATTTGCACCAAGGGTGTGAAGGACCCTTGCGAAGTTCCAGAGGTGAGGTGTGATCAGCCTCGAGACGCCTCAGCGGAAATGGGCCTCATCTCGCCTGGAGGGGAGAACCTCCAGCATTTTCTCGAGTTGCGGAAGGTCTTCTCGAGTTACGACGGGGACCTCAGAGACCCGCTCTGGTGGCCTCAGGAAAGGCCAGTGCCCATGCGAGTGGCTAGGGGCCATCTCGGGATTCCTCTCCCGTCCATGCTGGGGCCTAATACCTTGTGTGGAGTCGGGGCCGGAACCTGAGGATTCCTCGCCAGTGTTGCCATGGATCTTGGGGTGCTTCTGAGTCTCCCCTGCGGAGTCAGGCCTCGTCTCGAGTGGGGGCATGCACGTGCGCTTTCCTCCCGAGCTGCAGCAGTAGTGTCAGGCTTCCTGTCACGTGGATCAAGGGATCTGTGCTTTCCCTCGAGGCTTTCCCACAGGGCTGTGCCAAGTGCCAGCTTGGTGGGAGTCAATCCTCGGCGTGAAAGACGAGCCGGTGAAAGAAAAAGAGGTTCCTCTGGAATGGACTGAGACATCTGGGGAACTCTTGGAATGGTGGCACGACCCTGGAGTTCCTCTCGTCGATCCTCTTGAGAGGGCCTCCTCTTGAGATGCGACGGGAACGCCTGGAACTCTTTCCCGACGAAGCAGGGAAAGGATCCCTCATCTCGAGCTACGAGGTGGAAACGGGGCTCCTCTGGATGTGGGCGGGACCCTCGTATTTCCTCTCGAGTGGAGACGGGTATGTCGGGGAACTTCTTGATTTGCACCAAGGGTGTGAAGGACCCTTTCGAAGTTCCAGAGGTGAGGTGTGATCAGCCTAGAGATGCCTCAGCGGAAATGGGCCTCATCTCGCCTAGAGGGGAGAACCTCCTAGATTTTCTGGAGTTGCGACAGGTCTTCTCGAGTTACGACGGGGACCTCAGGGACCCGCTCTGGTGGCCTCAGGAGAGGCCAGTCCCTGTGCGAGTTGCTAGGGTCCATCTCGGGATTCCTCTCCCGTCCATGCTGGGGCCTAAGACTTTGTGTGGAGTCGGGGCCGGAAACTGAGGATTCCTCTCCAGTGTTGCCATGGATCTTGGGGTGCTTCTGAGTCTCCCCAGGGGAGTCAGGCCTCGTCTCGAGTGGGGTCATGCACGTGCGATTTCCTCCCGAGCTGCAGCAGTAGTGTCACGCTTCCTGTCACGTGGATCAAGGGATCTGTGGTTACCCTCGAGGCTTTCGCTCGAGGCTTTCCCACGAGGCTTCCCACAGGGCTGTGCCACGTGCCACCTTGGTGTGACTCGATCCTCGGCGTGAAAGACGAGCCGGTGAAGGGGAAAGAGGTTCCTCTGGAATGGACTGAGACATCTGGGGGACTCTTGGAATGGTGGCACGACCCTGGAGTTCCTCTCGCCGTTCCTGTAGAGAGGGCCTCCTCTTGAGATGCGACGGGAACGCCGGGAACTCTTTCCCGACGAAGCAGGGAAAGGATCCCTCATCTCGAGCTACGAGGCGGAAACGGGGCTCCTCTGGATGTGGGCGGGCCTCGTGTTTCCTCTCGAGTGGAGACGGGTATGTCGGGGAACTTCTTGATTTGCACCAAGGGTGTGAAGGACCCTTTCGAAGTTCCAGAGGTGAGGTGTGATCAGCCTCGAGACGCCTCAGCGGAAATGGGCCTCATCTCGCCTGGAGGGGAGAACCTCCTGGATTTTCTCGAGTTGCGGCAGGTCTTCTCGAGTTATGACGGGGACCTCAGGGACCCGCTCTGGTGGCCTCAGGAAAGGCTAGTCCCCGTGCGAGTTGCTAGGGGCCATCTCGGGATTCCTCTCCGGTCCATGCTGGGGCCTAAGACTTTGTGGGGAGTCGGGGCCGGAAACTGAGGATTCCTCTCCAGTGTTGCCATGGATCTTGGGGTGCTTCTGAGTCTCCCCAGGGGAGTCAGGCCTCGTCTCGAGTGGGGGCATGCACGTGCGCTTTCCTCCCGAGCTGCAGCAGTAGTGTCACGCTTCCTGTCACGTGGATCAAGGGATCTGTGGTTTCCCTCGAGGCTTTCGCTCGAGGCTTTACCACGAGGCTTTCCCACAGGGCTGTGCCACGTGCCACCTTGGTGGGAGTCGATCCTCGGCGTGAAAGACGAGCCGGTGAAGGGGAAAGAGGTTCCTCTGAAATGGACTGAGACATCTGGGGGACTCTTGGAATGGTGGCACGACCCTGGAGTTCCTCTCGCCGTTCCTGTTCAGAGGGCCTCCTCTGGAGATGCGACGGGAACGCCGGGAACTCTTTCCCGACGAAGCAGGGAAAGGATCCCTCATCTCGAGCTACGAGGCGGAAACGGGGCTCCTCTGGATGTGGGCGGGACCCTCCTGTTTCCTCTCGAGTGGAGACGGGTATGTCGGGGAACTTCTTGATTTGCACCAAGGGTGTGAAGGACCCTTTCAAAGTTCCAGAAGTGAGGTGTGATCAGCCTCGAGACGCCTCAGTGGAAATGGGCCTCATCTCGCCTTGAGGGGAGAACCTCCTGGGTTTTCTCGAGTTGCGGCAGGTCTTCTCGACTTACGACGGGGACCTCAGGGACCCGCTCTGGTGGCCTCAGGAGAGGCCAGTCCCCATGCGAGTTGCTAGGGGCCATCTCGGGATTCCTCTCCCGTCCATGCCGGGGCCTAAGACTTTGTGTGGAGTTGGGGCCGGAACCTGAGGATTCCTCTCCAGTGTTGCCATGGATCTTGGGGTGCTTCTGAGTTTCCCCAGGGGAGTCAGGCCTCGTCTCGAGTGGGGGCATGCACGTGCGCTTTCCTCACGAGCTGCAGCAGTAGTGTCACGCTTCCTGTCACGTGGATCAAGGGATCTGTGGTTTCCCTCGAGGCTTTCGCTCGAGGCTTTCCCAGGAATCTTTCCCACAGGGCTGTGCCAAGTGCCACCTTGGTGTGAGTCGATCCTCGGCGTTAAAGACGAGCCGGTGAAGGGGAAAGAGGTTCCTCTGGAATGGACTGAGACATCTGGGGGACTCTTGGAATGGTGGTACGACCCTGAAGTTCCTCTCGTCGATCCTCTTGAGAGGGCCTCCTCTTGAGATGCGACGGGAACGCCGGGAACTCTTTCCCGACGAAGCAGGGAAAGGATCCCTCATCTCGAGCTACGAGGCGGAAACGGGGCTCCTCTGGATGTGGGCGGGACCCTCCTGTTTCCTCTCGAGTGGAGACGGGTATGTCGGGGAACTTCTTGATTTGCACCAAGGGTGTGAAGGACCCTTTCAAAGTTCCAGAAGTGAGGTGTGATCAGCCTCGAGACGCCTCAGTGGAAATGGGCCTCATCTCGCCTTGAGGGGAGAACCTCCTGGGTTTTCTCGAGTTGCGGCAGGTCTTCTCGACTTACGACGGGGACCTCAGGGACCCGCTCTGGTGGCCTCAGGAGAGGCCAGTCCCCGTGCGAGTTGCTAGGGGCCATCTCGTGATTCCTCTCCCGTCCATGCTGGGGCCTAAGACTTTGTGTGGAGTCGGGGCCGGAACCTGAGGATTCCTCTCCAGTGTTGCCATGGATCTTGGGGTGCTTCTGAGTCTCCCCAGGGGAGTCAGGCCTCGTCTCGAGTGGGGGCATGCACGTGCGCTTGCCTCCCGAGCTGCAGCAGTAGTGTCACGCTTCCTGTCACGTGGATCAAGGGAACTGTTGTTTCCCTCGAGGCTTTCGCTCGAGGCTTTACCACGAGGCTTTCCCACAGGGCTGTGCCACGTGCCACCTTGGTGTGACTCGATCCTCGGCGTGAAAGACGAGCCGGTGAAGGGAAAAGAGTTTCCTCTGGAATGGACTGAGACATCTGGGGGACTCTTGGAATGGTGGCACGACCCTGGAGTTCCTCTCGCCGTTCCTGTTGAGAGGGCCTCCTCTTGAGATGCGACGGGAACGCCGGGAACTCTTTCCCGACGAAGCAGGGAAAGGATCCCTCATCTCGAGCTACGAGGCGGAAACGGGGCTCCTCTGGATGTGGGCGGGACCTCGTGTTTCCTCTCGAGTGGAGACGGGTATGTCGGGGAACTTCTTGATTTGCACCAAGGGTGTGAAGGACCCTTTCGAAGTTCCAGAGGGGAGGTGTGATCAGCCTCGTGACGCCTCAGCGGAAATGGGCCTCATCTCGCCTGGAGGGGAGAACCTCCTGGATTTTCTCGAGTTGCGGCAGGTATTCTCGAGTTACGACGGGGACCTCAGGGACCCGCTCTGGTGGCCTCAGGAAAGGCCCGTCCCCATGCGAGTTGCTAGGGGCCATCTCGGGATTCCTCTCCCGTCCATGCCGGGGCCTAAGACTTTGTGTGGAGTTGGGGCCGGAACCTGAGGATTCCTCTCCAGTGTTGCCATGGATCTTGGGGTGCTTCTGAGTTTCCCCAGGGGAGTCAGGCCTCGTCTCGAGTGGGGGCATGCACGTGCGCTTTCCTCACGAGCTGCAGCAGTAGTGTCACGCTTCCTGTCACGTGGATCAAGGGATCTGTGGTTTCCCTCGAGGCTTTCGCTCGAGGCTTTCCCAGGAATCTTTCCCACAGGGCTGTGCCAAGTGCCACCTTGGTGTGAGTCGATCCTCGGCGTGAAAGACGAGCCGGTGAAGGGGAAAGAGGTTCCTCTGGAATGGACTGAGACATCTGGGGGACTCTTGGAATGGTGGCACGACCCTGAAGTTCCTCTCGTCGATCCTCTTGAGAGGGCCTCCTCTTGAGATGCGACGGGAACGCCGGGAACTCTTTCCCGACGAAGCAGGGAAAGGATCCCTCATCTCGAGCTACGAGGTGGAAACGGGGCTCCTCTGGATGTGGGCGGGACCCTTGTGTTTCCTCTCGAGTGGAGACGGGTATGTCGGGGAACTTCTTGATTTGCACCAAGGGTGTGAAGGACCCTTTCGAAGTTCCAGAGGGGAGGTGTGATCAGTCTCGAGACGCCTCAGCGGAAATGGGCCTCATCTCGCCTGGAGGGGAGAACCTCCTGGATTTTCTCGAGTTGCGGCAGGTCTTCTCGAGTTACGACGGGGACCTCAGGGACCCGCTCTGGTGGCCTCAGGAAAGGCCAGTCCCCGTGCGAGTTGCTAGGGGCCATCTCGGGATTCCTCTCCCGTCCATGCCGGGGCCTAAGACTTTGTGTGGAGTCGGGGCCGGAACCTGAGGATTCCTCTCCAGTGTTGCCATGGATCTTGGGGTGCTCCTGAGTCTCCCCAGGGGAGTCAGGCCTCGTCTCGAGTGGGGGCATGCACGTGCGCTTTCCTCCCGAGATGCAGCAGTAGTGTCACGTTTCCAGTCACGTGGATCAAGGGATCTGTGGTTTCTCTCGAGGCTTTCGCTCGAGGCTTTCCCAGGAGGCTTTCCCACAGGGCTGTGCCACGGGCCCCTTGGTGTGAGTCGATCCTCGGCGTGAAAGACGAGCCGGTGAAGGGGAAAGAGGTTCCTCTGGAATGGACTGAGACATCTGGGGGACTCTTGGAATGGTGGCACGACCCTGGAGTTCCTCTCGCCGTTCCTGTTGAGAGGGCCTCCTCTGGAGATGCGACGGGATCGCCGGGAACTCGTTCCCGACGAAGTAGGGAAGGGATCCCTCATCTCGAGCTACGAGGCGGAAACGGGGCTCCTCTGGATGTGGGCGGGACCCTCGTGTTTCCTCTCGAGTGGAGACGGGTATGTCGGGGAACTTCTTGATTTGCACCAAGGGTGTGAAGGACCCTTTCGAAGTTCCAGAGGTGAGGTGTGATCAGCCTAGAGATGCCTCAGCGGAAATGGGCCTCATCTCGCCTGGAGGGGAGAACCTCCTAGATTTTCTGGAGTTGCGGTAGGTCTTCTCGAGTTACGACGGGGACTTCAGGGACCCGCTCTGGTGGCCTCAGGAAAGGCCAGTCCCCGTGCGAATTGCTAGGGGCCATCTCGGGATTCCTCTCCCTTCCATGCCGGGGCCTAAGACCTTGTGTGGAGTCGGGGCCGGAACCTGAGGATTCCTCTCCAGTGTTGCCATGGATCTTGGGGTGCTTCTGAGTCTCCCCAGGGGCGTCAGGCCTCGTCTCGAGTGGGGGCATGCACGTGCGCTTGCCTCCCGAGCTGCAGCAGTAGTGTCACGCTTCCTGTCACGTGGATCAAGGGATCTGTGGTTACCCTCGAGGCTTTCGCTCGAGGCTTTCCCTCGAGGCTTCCCACAGGGCTGTGCCACGTGCCACCTTGGTGTGACTCGATCCTCGGCGTGAAAGACGAGCCGGTGAAGGGGAAAGAAGTTCCTCTGGAATGGACTGAGACATCTGGGGGACTCTTGGAATGGTGGCACGACCCTGGAGTTCCTCTCGCCGTTCCTGTTGAGAGGGCCTCCTCTTGAGATGCGACGGGAACGCCGGGAACTCTTTCCCGACGAAGCAGGGAAAGGATCCCTCATCTCGAGCTACGAGGCGGAAACGGGGCTCCTCTGGATGTGGGCGGGACCTCGTGTTTCCTCTCGAGTGGAGACGGGTATGTCGGGGAACTTCTTGATTTGCACCAAGGGTGTGAAGGACCCTTTCGAAGTTCTAGAGGGGAGGTGTGATCAGCCTCGAGACGCCTCAGCGGAAATGGGCCTCATCTCGCCTGGAGGGGAGAACCTCCTGGATTTTCTCGAGTTGCGGCAGGTCTTCTCGAGTTACGATGGGGACCTCAGGGACCCGCTCTGGTGGCCTCAGGAAAGGGCAGTCCCCGTGCGATTTGCTAGGGGCCCTCTCGCGATTAGTCTCCCGTCCATGCCGCGGCCTCAGTCCTTGTGTGGAGTCGGGTCTGGAACCTGAGGATTCCTCTCCAGTGTTGCCATGGATCTTGGGGTGCTTCTGAGGCTCCCCAGGGAAGTCAGGCCTCGTCTCGAGTGGGGGCATGCACGTGCGCTTTCCTCCCGAGCTGCAGCAGTAGTCTCACGCTTCCTGTCACGTGGATCAAGGGATCTGTGGTTTTCCTCGAGGCTTTCGCTCGAGGCTTTCCCAGGAATCTTTCCCACAGGGATGTGCCACGTGCCACCTTGGTGTGAGTCGATCCTCGGCGTGAAAGACGAGCCGGTGAAGGGGAAAGAGTTTCCTCTGGAATGGACTGAGACATCTGGCGGACTCTTGGAATGGTGGCACGACCCTGGAGTTCCTCTCGCCGTTCCTGTTGAGAGGGCCTCCTCTTGAGATGCGACGGGAACGCCGGGAACTCTTTCCCGACGAAGCAGGGAAAGGATCCCTCATCTCGAGCTACGAGGCGGAAACGGGGCTCCTCTGGATGTGGGCGGGACCCTCGTGATTCCTCTCGAGTGGAGACGGGTATGTCGGGGAACTTCTTGATTTGCACCAAGGGTGTGAAGGACCCTTTCGAAGTTCCAGAGGTGAGGTGTGATCAGCCTCGAGACGCCTCAGCGGAAATGGGCCTCATCTCGCCTGGAGGGGAGAACCTCCTGGATTTTCTCCAGTTGCGGCAGGTCTTCTCGAGTTACGACGGGGACCACAGGGACCCGCTCTGTTGGCCTCAGGAAAGGCCAGTCCCCATGCGAGTTGCTAGGGGACCTCTCGGGATTCCTCTCCCGTCCATGCCGGGGCCTCAGTTCTTGTGTGGAGTCGGGGCCGGAACCTGAGGATTCCTCTCCAGTGTTGCCATGGATCTTGGGGTGCTTCTGAGTCTCCCCAGGGGAGTCAGGCCTCGTCTCGAGTGGGGGCATGCACGTGCGCTTTCCTCCCGAGCTGCAGCAGTAGTGTCACGCTTCCTGTCACGTGGATCAAGGGATCTGTGGCTTTCCCTCGAGGCTGTCCCTCGAGGCTTTCCCACGAGGCTTTCCCACAGGGCTGTGCCACGTGCCACCTTGGTGTGAGTCGATCCTCGGCGTGAAAGACGAGCCGGTGAAGGGAAAAGAGGTTCCTCTGGAATGGACTGAGACATCTGGGGGACTCTTGGAATGGTTGCACGACCCTGGAGTTCCTCTCGCCGTTCCTGTTGAGAGGGCCTCCTCTTGAGATGCGACGGGAACGCCGGGAACTCTTTCCCGACGAAGCAGGGAAAGGATCCCTCATCTCGAGCGACGAGGCGGAAACGGGGCTCCTCTGGATGTGGGCGGGACCCTCGTGATTCCTCTCGAGTGGAGACGGCTAGGTCGGGGAACTTCTTGATTTGTACCAAGGGTGTGAAGGACCCTTTCGAAGTTCCAGAGGTGAGGTGTGATCAGCCTCGAGACACCTCAGCGGAAATGGGCCTCATCTCGCCTGGAGGGGAGAACGTCCTGGATTTTCTCGAGTTGCGGCAGGTCTTCTCGAGTTACGACAGGGACCACAGGGACCCGCTCTGGTGGCCTCAGGAAAGGCCAGTCCCCATGGGAGTTGCTAGGGGACCTCTCGGGATTCCTCTCCCGTCCATGCCGGGGCCTCAGTCCTTGTGTGGAGTCGGGGCTGGAACCTGAGGATTCCTCTCCAGTGTTGCCATGGATCTTGGGGTCCTTCTGAGTCTCCCCAGGGGAGTCAGGCCTCGTCTCGAGTGGGGGCATGCACGTGCGCTTTCCTCCCGAGCTGCAGCAGTAGTGTCACGCTTCCGGTCACGTGGATCAAGGGATCTGTGGCTTTCCCTCGAGGCTGTCCCTCGAGGCTTTCCCACGAGGCTTTCCCACAGGGCTGTGCCACGTGCCACCTTGGTGTGAGTCGATCCTCGGCGTGAAAGACGAGCCGGTGAATTGAAAAGAGGTTCCTCTGGAATGGACTGAGACATCTGGGGGACTCTTGGAATGGTTTCACGACCCTGGAGTTCCTCTCGCCGTTCCTGTTGAGAGGGCCTCCTCTTGAGATGCGACGGGAACGCCGGGAACTCTTTCCCGACGAAGCAGGGAAAGGATCCCTCATCTCGAGCGACGAGGCGGAAACGGGGCTCCTCTGGATGTGGGCGGGACCCTCGTGATTCCTCTCGAGTGGAGACGGCTAGGTCGGGGAACTTCTTGATTTGCACCAAGGGTGTGAAGGACCCTTTCGAAGTTCCAGAGGTGAGGTGTGATCAGCCTCGAGACACCTCAGTGGAAATGGGCCTCATCTCGCCTGGAGGGGAGAACCTCCTGGATTTTCTCCAGTTGCGGCAGGTCTTCTCGAGTTACGACGGGGACCTCAGGGACCCGCTCTGGTGGCCTCAGGAAAGGCCAGTCCCCATGCAAGTTGCTAGGGGACCTCTCGGGATTCCTCTCCCGTCCATGCCGGGGCCTCAGTCCTTGTGTGGAGTCGGGGCCGGAACCTGAGGATTCCTCTCCAGTGTTGCCATGGATCTTGGGGTGCTTCTGAGTCTCCCCAGGGGAGTCAGGCCTCGTCTCGAGTGGGGGCATGCACGTGCGCTTTCCTCCCGAGCTGCAGCAGTAGTGTCACGCTTCCTGTCACGTGGATCAAGGGATCTGTGGCTTTCCCTCGAGGCTGTCCCTCGAGGCTTTCCCACGAGGCTTTCCCACAGGGCTGTGCCACGTGCCACCTTGGTGTGAGTCGATCCTCGGCGTGAAAGACGAGCCGGTGAAGGGAAAAGAGGTTCCTCTGGAATGGACTGAGACATCTGCGGGACTCTTGGAATAGTGGCACGACCCTGGAGTTCCTCTCGCCGTTCCTGTTGAGAGGGCCTCCTCTTGAGATGCGACGGGAACGCCGGGAACTCTTTCCCGACGAAGCAGGGAAAGGATCCCTCATCTCGAGCTACGAGGCCGAAACGGGACTCCTCTGGATGTGGGCGGGACCCTCGTGATTCCTCTCGAGTGGAGACGGGTATGTCGGGGAACTTCTTATTTTGCACCAAGGGTGTGAAGGACCCTTTCGAAGTTCCAGAGGTGAGGTGTGATCAGCCTCGAGACACCTCAGTGGAAATGGGCCTCATCTCGCCTGGAGGGGAGAACCTCCTGGATTTTCTCGAGTTGCGGCAGGTCTTCTCGAGTTACGACGGGGACCACAGGGACCCGCTCTGGTGGCCTCAGGAAAGGCCAGTCCCCATGCGAGTTGCTAGGGGACCTCTCGGGATTCCTCTCCCGTCCATGCCGGGGCCTCAGTCCTTGTGTGGAGTCGGGGCCGGAACCTGAGGATTCCTCTCCAGTGTTGCCATGGATCTTGGGGTGCTTCTGAGTCTCCCCAGGGGAGTCAGGCCTCGTCTCGAGTGGGGGCATGCACGTGCGCTTTCCTCCCGAGCTGCAGCAGTAGTGTCACGCTTCCTGTCACGTGGATCAAGGGATCTGTGGCTTTCCCTCGAGGCTGTCCCTCGAGGCTTTCCCACGAGGCTTTCCCACAGGGCTGTGCCACGTGCCACCTTGGTGTGAGTCGATCCTCGGCGTGAAAGACGAGCCGGTGAAGGGAAAAGAGGTTCCTCTGGAATGGACTGAGACATCTGGGGGACTCTTGGAATGGTGGCACGACCCTGGAGTTCCTCTCGCCGTTCCTGTTGAGAGGGCCTCCTCTTGAGATGCGACGGGAACGCCGGGAACTCTTTCCCGACGAAGCAGGGAAAGGATCCCTCATCTCGAGCGACGAGGCGGAAACGGGGCTCCTCTGGATGTGGGCGGGACCCTCGTGATTCCTCTCGAGTGGAGACGGCTAGGTCGGGGAACTTCTTGATTTGTACCAAGGGTGTGAAGGACCCTTTCGAAGTTCCAGAGGTGAGGTGTGATCAGCCTCGAGACGCCTCAGCGGAAATGGGCCTCATCTCGCCTGGAGGGGAGAACGTCCTGGATTTTCTCGAGTTGCGGCAGGTCTTCTCGAGTTACGACAGGGACCACAGGGACCCGCTCTGGTGGCCTCAGGAAAGGCCAGTCCCCATGGGAGTTGCTAGGGGACCTCTCGGGATTCCTCTCCCGTCCATGCCGGGGCCTCAGTCCTTGTGTGGAGTCGGGGCCGGAACCTGAGGATTCCTCTCCAGTGTTGCCATGGATCTTGGGGTGCTTCTCAGTCTCCCCAGGGGAGTCAGGCCTCGTCTCGAGTGGGGGCATGCACGTGCGCTTTCCTCCCGAGCTGCAGCAGTAGTGTCACGCTTCCTGTCACGTGGATCAAGGGATCTGTGGCTTTCCCTCGAGGCTGTCCCTCGAGGCTTTCCCACGAGGCTTTCCCACAGGGCTGTGCCACGTGCCACCTTGGTGTGAGTCGATCCTCGGCGTGAAAGACGAGCCGGTGAAGGGAAAAGAGGTTCCTCTGGAATGGACTGAGACATCTGGGGGACTCTTGGAATGGTGGCACGACCCTGGAGTTCCTCTCGCCGTTCCTGTTGAGAGGGCCTCCTCTTGAGATGCGACGGGAACGCCGGGAACTCTTTCCCGACGAAGCAGGGAAAGGATCCCTCATCTCGAGCGACGAGGCGGAAACGGGGCTCCTCTGGATGTGGGCGGGACCCTCGTGATTCCTCTCGAGTGGAGACGGCTAGGTCGGGGAACTTCTTGATTTGCACCAAGGGTGTGAAGGACCCTTTCGAAGTTCCAGAGGTGAGGTGTGATCAGCCTCGAGACGCCTCAGCGGAAATGGGCCTCATCTCGCCTGGAGGGGAGAACCTCCTGGATTTTCTCCAGTTGCGGCAGGTCTTCTCGAGTTACGACGGGGACCACAGGGACCCGCTCTGGTGGCCTCAGGAAAGGCCAGTCCCCATGCGAGTTGCTAGGGGACCTCTCGGGATTCCTCTCCCGTCCATGCCGGGGCCTCAGTTCTTGTGTGGAGTCGGGGCCGGAACCTGAGGATTCCTCTCCAGTGTTGCCATGGATCTTGGGGTGCTTCTGAGTCTCCCCAGGGGAGTCAGGCCTCGTCTCGAGTGGGGGCATGCACGTGCGCTTTCCTCCCGAGCTGCAGCAGTAGTGTCACGCTTCCTGTCACGTGGATCAAGGGATCTGTGGCTTTCCCTCGAGGCTGTCCCTCGAGGCTTTCCCACGAGGCTTTCCCACAGGGCTGTGCCACCTGCCACCTTGGTGTGAGTCGATCCTCGGCGTGAAAGACGAGCCGGTGAAGGGAAAAGAGGTTCCTCTGGAATGGACTGAGACATCTGCGGGACTCTTGGAATAGTGGCACGACCCTGGAGTTCCTCTCGCCGTTCCTGTTGAGAGGGCCTCCTCTTGAGATGCGACGGGAACGCCGGGAACTCTTTCCCGACGAAGCAGGGAAAGGATCCCTCATCTCGAGCTACGAGGCGGAAACGGGGCTCCTCTGGATGTGGGCGGGACCCTCGTGATTCCTCTCGAGTGGAGACGCCTAGGTCGGGGAACTTCTTGATTTGTACCAAGGGTGTGAAGGACCCTTTCGAAGTTCCAGAGGTGAGGTGTGATCAGCCTCGAGACGCCTCAGCGGAAATGGGCCTCATCTCGCCTGGAGGGGAGAACCTCCTGGATTTTCTCGAGTTGCGGCAGGTCTTCTCGAGTTACGACAGGGACCACAAGGACCCGCTCTGGTGGCCTCAGGAAAGGCCAGTCCCCATGGGAGTTGCTAGGGGACCTCTCGGGATTCCTCTCCCGTCCATGCCGGGGCCTCAGTCCTTGTGTGGAGTCGGGGCCGGAACCTGAGGATTCCTCTCCAGTGTTGCCATGGATCTTGGGGTGCTTCTGAGTCTCCCCAGGGGAGTCAGGCCTCGTCTCGAGTGGGGGCATGCACGTGCGCTTTCCTCCCGAGCTGCAGCAGTAGTGTCACGCTTCCTGTCACGTGGATCAAGGGATCTGTGGCTTTCCCTCGAGGCTGTCCCTCGAGGCTTTCCCACGAGGCTTTCCCACAGGGCTGTGCCACGTGCCACCTTGGTGTGAGTCGATCCTCGGCGTGAAAGACGAGCCGGTGAAGGGAAAAGAGGTTCCTCTGGAATGGACTGAAACATCTGGGGGACTCTTGGAATGGTGGCACGACCCTGGAGTTCCTCTCGCCGTTCCTGTTGAGAGGGCCTCCTCTTGAGCTGCGACGGGAACGCCGGGAACTCTTTCCCGACGAAGCAGGGAAAGGATCCCTCATCTCGAGCGACGAGGCGGAAACGGGGCTCCTCTGGATGTGGGCGGGACCCGCGTGATTCCTCTCGAGTGGAGACGGCTAGGTCGGGGAACTTCTTGATTTGCACCAAGGGTGTGAAGGACCCTTTCGAAGTTCCAGAGGTGAGGTGTGATCAGCCTCGAGACGCCTCAGCGGAAATGGGCCTCATCTCGCCTGGAGGGGAGAACCTCCTGGATTTTCTCGAGGTGCGGCAGGTCTTCTCGAGTTACGACGGGGACCACAGTGACCCGCTCTTGTGGCGTCAGGAAAGGCCAGTCCCCATGCGAGTTGCTAGGGGACCTCTCGGGATTCCTCTCCCGTCCATGCCGGGGCCTCAGTCCTTGTGTGGAGTCGGGGCCGGAACCTGAGGATTCCTCTCCAGTGTTGCCATGGATCTTGGGGTGCTTCTGAGTCTCCCCAGGGGAGTCAGGCCTCGTCTCGAGTGGGGGCATGCACGTGCGCTTTCCTCCCGAGCTGCAGCAGTAGTGTCACGCTTCCTGTCACGTGGATCAAGGGATCTGTGGCTTTCCCTCGAGGCTGTCCCTCGAGGCTTTCCCACGAGGCTTTCCCACAGGGCTGTGCCACGTGCCACCTTGGTGGGAGTCGATCCTCGGCGTGAAAGACGAGCCGGTGAAGGGGAAAGAGGTTCCTCTGAAATGGACTGAGACATCTGGGGGACTCTTGGAATGGTGGCACGACCCTGGAGTTCCTCTCGCCGTTCCTGTTCAGAGGGCCTCCTCTGGAGATGCGACGGGAACGCCGGGAACTCTTTCCCGACGAAGCAGGGAAAGGATCCCTCATCTCGAGCTACGAGGCGGAAACGGGGCTCCTCTGGATGTGGGCGGGACCCTCCTGTTTCCTCTCGAGTGGAGACGGGTATGTCGGGGAACTTCTTGATTTGCACCAAGGGTGTGAAGGACCCTTTCAAAGTTCCAGAAGTGAGGTGTGATCAGCCTCGAGACGCCTCAGTGGAAATGGGCCTCATCTCGCCTTGAGGGGAGAACCTCCTGGGTTTTCTCGAGTTGCGGCAGGTCTTCTCGACTTACGACGGGGACCTCAGGGACCCGCTCTGGTGGCCTCAGGAGAGGCCAGTCCCCATGCGAGTTGCTAGGGGCCATCTCGGGATTCCTCTCCCGTCCATGCCGGGGCCTAAGACTTTGTGTGGAGTCGGGGCCGGAACCTGAGGATTCCTCTCCAGTGTTGCCATGGATCTTGGGGTGCTTGTGAGTCTCCCCAGGGGAGTCAGGCCTCGTCTCGAGTGGGGGCATGCACGTGCGCTTTCCTCCCGAGCTGCAGCAGTAGTGTCACGCTTCCTGTCACGTGGATCAAGGGATCTGTGGTTACCCTCGAGGCTTTCGCTCGAGGCTTTCCCTCGAGGCTTCCCACAGGGCTGTGCCACGTGCCACCTTGGTGTGACTCGATCCTCGGCGTGAAAGACGAGCCGGTGAAGGGGAAAGAGGTTCCTCTGGAATGGACTGAGACATCTGGGGGACTCTTGGAATGGTGGCACGACCCTGGAGTTCCTCTCGCCGTTCCTGTTGAGAGGGCCTCCTCTTGAGATGCGACGGGAACGCCGGGAACTCTTTCCCGACGAAGCAGGGAAAGGATCCCTCATCTCGAGCTACGAGGCGGAAACGGGTCTCCTCTGGATGTGGGCGGGACCTCGTGTTTCCTCTCGAGTGGAGACGGGTATGTCGGGGAACTTCTTGATTTGCACCAAGGGTGTGAAGGACCCTTTTGAAGTTCCAGAGGGGAGGTGTGATCAGCCTCGAGACGCCTCAGCGGAAATGGGCCTCATCTCGCCTGGAGGGGAGAACCTCCTGGATTTTCTCGAGTTGCGGCAGGTATTCTCGAGTTACGACGGGGACCTCAGGGACCCGCTCTGGTGGCCTCAGGAAAGGCCCGTCCCCATGCGAGTTGCTAGGGGCCATCTCGGGATTCCTCTCCCGTCCATGCCGGGGCCTAAGACTTTGTGTGGATTCGGGGCCGGAACCTGAGGATTCCTCTCCAGTGTTGCCATGGATCTTGGGGTGCTTCTGAGTTTCCCCAGGGGAGTCAGGCCTCGTCTCGAGTGGGGGCATGCACGTGCGCTTTCCTCACGAGCTGCAGCAGTAGTGTCACGCTTCCTGTCACGTGGATCAAGGGATCTGTGCTTTCCCTCGAGGCTTTCGCTCGAGGCTTTCCCAGGAATCTTTCCCACAGGGCTGTGCCAAGTGCCACCTTGGTGTGAGTCGATCCTCGGCGTGAAAGACGAGCCGGTGAAGGGGAAAGAGGTTCCTCTGGAATGGATTGAGACATCTGGGGGACTCTTGGAATGGTGGCACGACCCTGAAGTTCCTCTCGTCGATCCTCTTGAGAGGGCCTCCTCTTGAGATGCGACGGGAACGCCGGGAACTCTTTCCCGACGAAGCAGGGAAAGGATCCCTCATCTCGAGCTACGAGGCGGAAACGGGGCTCCTCTGGATGTGGGCGGGACCCTCCTGTTTCCTCTCGAGTGGAGACGGGTATGTCGGGGAACTTCTTGATTTGCACCAAGGGTGTGAAGGACCCTTTCAAAGTTCCAGAAGTGAGGTGTGATCAGCCTCGAGACGCCTCAGTGGAAATGGGCCTCATCTCGCCTTGAGGGGAGAACCTCCTGGGTTTTCTCGAGTTGCGGCAGGTCTTCTCGACTTACGACGGGGACCTCAGGGACCCGCTCTGGTGGCCTCAGGAGAGGCCAGTCCCCGTGCGAGTTGCTAGGGGCCATCTCGGGATTCCTCTCCCGTCCATGCTGGGGCCTAAGACTTTGTGTGGAGTCGGGGCCGGAACCTGAGGATTCCTCTCCAGTGTTGCCATGGATCTTGGGGTGCTTCTGAGTCTCCCCAGGGGAGTCAGGCCTCGTCTCGAGTGGGGGCATGCACGTGCGCTTGCCTCCCGAGTTGCAGCAGTAGTGTCACGCTTCCTGTCACGTGGATCAAGGGATCTGTTGTTTCCCTCGAGGCTTTCGCTCGAGGCTTTACCACGAGGCTTTCCCACAGGGCTGTGCCACGTGCCACCTTGGTGGGAGTCGATCCTCGGCGTGAAAGACGAGCCGGTGAAGGGAAAAGAGGTTCCTCTGGAATGGACTGAGACATCTGGGGGACTCTTGGAATGGTGGCACGACCCTGGAGTTCCTCTCGCCGTTCCTGTTGAGAGGGCCTCCTCTTGAGATGCGACGGGAACGCCGGGAACTCTTTCCCGACGAAGCAGGGAAAGGATCCCTCATCTCGAGCTACGAGGCGGAAACGGGGCTCCTCTGGATGTGGGCGGGACCTCGTGTTTCCTCTCGAGTGGAGACAGGTATGTCGGGGAACTTCTTGATTTGCACCAAGGGTGTGAAGGACCCTTTCGAAGTTCCAGAGGGGAGGTGTGATCAGCCTCGTGACGCCTCAGCGGAAATGGGCCTCATCTCGCCTGGAGGGGAGAACCTCCTGGATTTTCTCGAGTTGCGGCAGGTATTCTCGAGTTACGACGGGGACCTCAGGGACCCGCTCTGGTGGCCTCAGGAAAGGCCCGTCCCCATGCGAGTTGCTAGGGGCCATCTCGGGATTCCTCTCCCGTCCATGCCGGGGCCTAAGACTTTGTGTGGAGTTGGGGCCGGAACCTGAGGATTCCTCTCCAGTGTTGCCATGGATCTTGGGGTGCTTCTGAGTTTCCCCAGGGGAGTCAGGCCTCGTCTCGAGTGGGGGCATGCACGTGCGCTTTCCTCACGAGCTGCAGCAGTAGTGTCACGCTTCCTGTCACGTGGATCAAGGGATCTGTGGTTTCCCTCGAGGCTTTCGCTCGAGGCTTTCCCAGGAATCTTTCCCACAGGGCTGTGCCAAGTGCCACCTTGGTGTGAGTCGATCCTCGGCGTGAAAGACGAGCCGGTGAAGGGGAAAGAGGTTCCTCTGGAATGGACTGAGACATCTGGGGGACTCTTGGAATGGTGGCACGACCCTGAAGTTCCTCTCGTCGATCCTCTTGAGAGGGCCTCCTCTTGAGATGCGACGGGAACGCCGGGAACTCTTTCCCGACGAAGCAGGGAAAGGATCCCTCATCTCGAGCTACGAGGCGGAAACGGGGCTCCTCTGGATGTGGGCGGGACCCTTGTGTTTCCTCTCGAGTGGAGACGGGTATGTCGGGGAACTTCTTGATTTGCACCAAGGGTGTGAAGGACCCTTTCGAAGTTCCAGAGGGGAGGTGTGATCAGCCTCGAGACGCCTCAGCGGAAATGGGCCTCATCTCGCCTGGAGGGGAGAACCTCCTGGATTTTCTCGAGTTGCGGCAGGTCTTCTCGAGTTACGACGGGGACCTCAGGGACCCGCTCTGGTGGCCTCAGGAAAGGCCAGTCCCCGTGCGAGTTGCTAGGGGCCATCTCGGGATTCCTCTCCCGTCCATGCCGGGGCCTAAGACTTTGTGTGGAGTCGGGGCCGGAACCTGAGGATTCCTCTCCAGTGTTGCCATGGATCTTGGGGTGCTCCTGAGTCTCCCCAGGGGAGTCAGGCCTCGTCTCGAGTGGGGGCATGCACGTGCGCTTTCCTCCCGAGATGCAGCAGTAGTGTCACGTTTCCAGTCACGTGGATCAAGGGATCTGTGGTTTCTCTCGAGGCTTTCGCTCGAGGCTTTCCCAGGAGGCTTTCCCACAGGGCTGTGCCACGGGCCCCTTGGTGTGAGTCGATCCTCGGCGTGAAAGACGAGCCGGTGAAGGGGAAAGAGGTTCCTCTGGAATGGACTGAGACATCTGGGGGACTCTTGGAATGGTGGCACGACCCTGGAGTTCCTCTCGCCGTTCCTGTTGAGAGGGCCTCCTCTGGAGATGCGACGGGATCGCCGGGAACTCGTTCCCGACGAAGTAGGGAAGGGATCCCTCATCTCGAGCTACGAGGCGGAAACGGGGCTCCTCTGGATGTGGGCGGGACCCTCGTGTTTCCTCTCGAGTGGAGACGGGTATGTCGGGGAACTTCTTGATTTGCACCAAGGGTGTGAAGGACCCTTTCGAAGTTCCAGAGGTGAGGTGTGATCAGCCTAGAGATGCCTCAGCGGAAATGGGCCTCATCTCGCCTGGAGGGGAGAACCTCCTAGATTTTCTGGAGTTGCGGTAGGTCTTCTCGAGTTACGACGGGGACTTCAGGGACCCGCTCTGGTGGCCTCAGGAAAGGCCAGTCCCCGTGCGAATTGCTAGGGGCCATCTCGGGATTCCTCTCCCTTCCATGCCGGGGCCTAAGACCTTGTGTGGAGTCGGGGCCGGAACCTGAGGATTCCTCTCCAGTGTTGCCATGGATCTTGGGGTGCTTCTGAGTCTCCCCAGGGGCGTCAGGCCTCGTCTCGAGTGGGGGCATGCACGTGCGCTTGCCTCCCGAGCTGCAGCAGTAGTGTCACGCTTCCTGTCACGTGGATCAAGGGATCTGTGGTTACCCTCGAGGCTTTCGCTCGAGGCTTTCCCACGAGGCTTCCCACAGGGCTGTGCCACGTGCCACCTTGGTGTGACTCGATCCTCGGCGTGAAAGACGAGCCGGTGAAGGGGAAAGAGGTTCCTCTGGAATGGACTGAGACATCTGGGGGACTCTTGGAATGGTGGCACGACCCTGGAGTTCCTCTCGCCGTTCCTGTTGAGAGGGCCTCCTCTTGAGATGCGACGGGAACGCCGGGAACTCTTTCCCGACGAAGCAGGGAAAGGATCCCTCATCTCGAGCTACGAGGCGGAAACGGGGCTCCTCTGGATGTGGGCGGGACCTCGTGTTTCCTCTCGAGTGGAGACGGGTATGTCGGGGAACTTCTTGATTTGCACCAAGGGTGTGAAGGACCCTTTCGAAGTTCCAGAGGGGAGGTGTGATCAGCCTCGAGACGCCTCAGCGGAAATGGGCCTCATCTCGCTTGGAGGGGAGAACCTCCTGGATTTTCTCGAGTTGCGGCAGGTCTTCTCGAGTTACGATGGGGACCTCAGGGACCCGCTCTGGTGGCCTCAGGAAAGGGCAGTCCCCGTGCGATTTGCTAGGGGCCCTCTCGCGATTAGTCTCCCGTCCATGCCGCGGCCTCAGTCCTTGTGTGGAGTCGGGTCTGGAACCTGAGGATTCCTCTCCAGCGTTGCCATGGATCTTGGGGTGCTTCTGAGGCTCCCCAGGGAAGCCAGGCCTCGTCTCGAGTGGGGGCATGCACGTGCGCTTTCCTCCCGAGCTGCAGCAGTAGTCTCACGCTTCCTGTCACGTGGATCAAGGGATCTGTGGTTTTCCTCGAGGCTTTCGCTCGAGGCTTTCCCAGGAATCTTTCCCACAGGGATGTGCCACGTGCCACCTTGGTGTGAGTCGATCCTCGGCGTGAAAGACGAGCCGGTGAAGGGGAAAGAGTTTCCTCTGGAATGGACTGAGACATCTGGGGGACTCTTGGAATGGTGGCACGACCCTGGAGTTCCTCTCGCCGTTCCTGTTGAGAGGGCCTCCTCTTGAGATGCGACGGGAACGCCGGGAACTCTTTCCCGACGAAGCAGGGAAAGGATCCCTCATCTCGAGCTACGAGGCGGAAACGGGGCTCCTCTGGATGTGGGCGGGACCCTCGTGTTTCCTCTCGAGTGGAGACGGGTATGTCGGGGAACTTCTTGATTTGCACCAAGGGTGTGAAGGACCCTTTCGAAGTTCCAGAGGTGAGGTGTGATCAGCCTAGAGATGCCTCAGCGGAAATGGGCCTCATCTCGCCTGGAGGGGAGAACCTCCTAGATTTTCTGGAGTTGCGGTAGGTCTTCTCGAGTTACGACGGGGACTTCAGGGACCCGCTCTGGTGGCCTCAGGAAAGGCCAGTCCCCGTGCGAATTGCTAGGGGCCATCTCGGGATTCCTCTCCCTTCCATGCCGGGGCCTAAGACCTTGTGTGGAGTCGGGGCCGGAACCTGAGGATTCCTCTCCAGTGTTGCCATGGATCTTGGGGTGCTTCTGAGTCTCCCCAGGGGCGTCAGGCCTCGTCTCGAGTGGGGGCATGCACGTGCGCTTGCCTCCCGAGCTGCAGCAGTAGTGTCACGCTTCCTGTCACGTGGATCAAGGGATCTGTGGTTACCCTCGAGGCTTTCGCTCGAGGCTTTCCCACGAGGCTTCCCACAGGGCTGTGCCACGTGCCACCTTGGTGTGACTCGATCCTCGGCGTGAAAGACGAGCCGGTGAAGGGGAAAGAGGTTCCTCTGGAATGGACTGAGACATCTGGGGGACTCTTGGAATGGTGGCACGACCCTGGAGTTCCTCTCGCCGTTCCTGTTGAGAGGGCCTCCTCTTGAGATGCGACGGGAACGCCGGGAACTCTTTCCCGACGAAGCAGGGAAAGGATCCCTCATCTCGAGCTACGAGGCGGAAACGGGGCTCCTCTGGATGTGGGCGGGACCTCGTGTTTCCTCTCGAGTGGAGACGGGTATGTCGGGGAACTTCTTGATTTGCACCAAGGGTGTGAAGGACCCTTTCGAAGTTCCAGAGGGGAGGTGTGATCAGCCTCGAGACGCCTCAGCGGAAATGGGCCTCATCTCGCTTGGAGGGGAGAACCTCCTGGATTTTCTCGAGTTGCGGCAGGTCTTCTCGAGTTACGATGGGGACCTCAGGGACCCGCTCTGGTGGCCTCAGGAAAGGGCAGTCCCCGTGCGATTTGCTAGGGGCCCTCTCGCGATTAGTCTCCCGTCCATGCCGCGGCCTCAGTCCTTGTGTGGAGTCGGGTCTGGAACCTGAGGATTCCTCTCCAGCGTTGCCATGGATCTTGGGGTGCTTCTGAGGCTCCCCAGGGAAGTCAGGCCTCGTCTCGAGTGGGGGCATGCACGTGCGCTTTCCTCCCGAGCTGCAGCAGTAGTCTCACGCTTCCTGTCACGTGGATCAAGGGATCTGTGGTTTTCCTCGAGGCTTTCGCTCGAGGCTTTCCCAGGAATCTTTCCCACAGGGATGTGCCACGTGCCACCTTGGTGTGAGTCGATCCTCGGCGTGAAAGACGAGCCGGTGAAGGGGAAAGAGTTTCCTCTGGAATGGACTGAGACATCTGGGGGACTCTTGGAATGGTGGCACGACCCTGGAGTTCCTCTCGCCGTTCCTGTTGAGAGGGCCTCCTCTTGAGATGCGACGGGAACGCCGGGAACTCTTTCCCGACGAAGCAGGGAAAGGATCCCTCATCTCGAGCTACGAGGCGGAAACGGGGCTCCTCTGGATGTGGGCGGGACCCTCGTGATTCCTCTCGAGTGGAGACGGGTATGTCGGGGAACTTCTTGATTTGCACCAAGGGTGTGAAGGACCCTTTCGAAGTTCCAGAGGTGAGGTGTGATCAGCCTCGAGACGCCTCAGCGGAAATGGGCCTCATCTCGCCTGGAGGGGAGAACCTCCTGGATTTTCTCGAGTTGCGGCACGTCTTCTCGAGTTACGACGGGGACCTCAGGCACCCGCTCTGGTGGCCTCAGGAAAGGCCAGTCCCCGTGCGAGTTGCTAGGGGTCATCTCGGGATTCCTCTCCCGTCCGTTCCTGGGCCTAAGACCTTGTGTGGAGTCGGGACCGGAACCTGAGGATTCCTCTCCAGTGTTGCCATGGATCTTGGGGTGCTTCTGAGTCTCCCCAGGGGAGTCAGGCCTCGTCTCGAGTGGGGGCATGCACGTGGGCTTGCCTCCCGAGCTGCAGCAGTAGTGTCACGCTTCCTGTCACGTGGATCAAGGGATCTGTCGTTTCCCTCGAGGCTGTCCCTCGAGGCTTTCCCACGAGGCTTTCCCACAGGGCTGTGCCACGTGCCACCTTGGTGTGAGTCAATCCTCGGCCTGAAAGACGAGCCGGTGAAGGGGAAAGAGGTTCCTCTGGAATGGAAAGAGACATCTGGGGGACTCTTGGAATGGTGGCACGACCCTGGAGTTCCTCTCGCCGTTCCTGTTGAGAGGGCCTCCTCTTGAGATGCGACGGGAACACCGGGAACTCTTTCCCGACGAAGCAGGGAAAGGATCCCTCATCTCGAGCTACGAGGCGGAAACGGGGCTCCTCTGGATGTGGGCGGGACCCTCGTGTTTCCTCTCGAGTGGAGACGGGTATGTCGGGGAACTTCTTGATTTGCACCAAGGGTGTGAAGGACCCATTCTAAGTTCCAGAGGTGAGGTGTGATCAGCCTCGAGACGCCTCAGCGGAAATGGGCCTCATCTCGCCTGGAGGGGAGAACCTCCTGGATGTTCTCGAGTTGCGGCAGGTCTTCTCGAGTTACGACGGGGACCTCAGGGACCCGCTCTGGTGGCCTCAGGAAAGGCCAGTCCCCGTGCGAGTTGCTAGGGGCCCTCTCGGGATTCCTCTCCCGTCCGTTCCTGGGCCTAAGACCTTGTGTGGAGTCAGGGCCGGAACCTGAGGATTCCTTTCCAGTGTTGCCATGGATCTTGGGGTGCTCCTGAGTCTCCCCAGGGAAGTCAGGCCTCGTCTCGAGTGGGGGCATGCACGTGCGCTTTCCTCCCGAGCTGCAGCAGTAGTGTCACGTTTCCTGTCACGTGGATCAAGGGATCTGTGGTTTCCCTCGAGGCTTTCGCTCGAGGCTTTCCCAGGAGGCTTTCCCACAGGGCTGTGCCACGTGCCACCTTGGTGTGAGTCGATCCTCGGCGTGAAAGACGAGCCGGTGAAGGGGAAAGAGGTTCCTCTGGAATGGACTGAGACATCTGGGGGACTCTTGGAATGGTGGCACGACCCTGGAGTTCCTCTCGCCGTTCCTGTTGAGAGGGCCTCCTCTGGAGATGCGACGGGAACGTCGGGAACTCGTTCCCGACGAAGTAGGGAAGGGATCCCTCATCTCGAGCTACGAGGCGGAAAAGGGGCTCATCTGGATGTGGGCGGGACCCTCGTGTTTCCTCTCGAGTGGAGACGGGTATGTCGGGGAACTTCTTGATTTGCACCAAGGGTGTGAAGGACCCTTTCGAAGTTCCAGAGGTGAGGTGTGATCAGCCTAGAGATGCCTCAGCGGAAATGGGCCTCATCTCGCCTGGAGGGGAGAACCTCCTGGATTTTCTCGAGGTGCGGCACGTCTTCTCGAGTTACGACGGGGACCTCAGGCACCCGCTCTGGTGGCCTCAGGAAAGGCCAGTCCCCGTGCGAGTTGCTAGGGGTCATCTCGGGATTCCTCTCCCGTCCGTTCCTGGGCCTAAGACCTTGTGTGGAGTCAGGGCCGGAACCTGAGGATTCCTCTCCAGTGTTGCCATGGATGTTGGGGTGCTTCTGAGTCTCCCCAGGGGAGTCAGGCCTCGTCTCGAGTGGGGGCATGCACGAGGGCTTGCCTCCCGAACTGCAGCAGTAGTGTCACGCTTCCTGTCACGTGGATCAAGGGATCTGTGGTTTCCCTCGAGGCTGTCCCTCGAGGCTTTCCCACGAGGCTTTCCCACAGGGCTGTGCCACATGCCACCTTGGTGGGAGTCGATCCTCGGCGTGAAAGACGAGCCGGTGAAGGGGAAAGAGGTTCCTCTGGAATGGAAAGAGACATCTGGGGGACTCTTGGAATGGTGGCACGACCCTGGAGTTCCTCTCGCCGTTCCTGTTGAGAGGGCCTCCTCTTGAGATGCGACGGGAACGCCGGGAACTCTTTCCCGACGAAGCAGGGAAAGGATCCCTCATCTCGAGCTACGAGGCGGAAACGGGGCTCCTCTGGATGTGGGCGGGACCCTCGTGTTTCCTCTCGAGTGGAGACGGGTATGTCGGGGAACTTCTTGATTTGCACCAAGGGTGTGAAGGAGCCTTTCGAAGTTCCAGAGGTGAGGTGTGATCAGCCTCGAGACGCCTCAGCGGAAATGGGCCTCATCTCGCCTGGAGGGGAGAACCTCCTGGATGTTCTCGAGTTGCGGCAGGTCTTCTCGAGTTACGACGGGGACCTCAGGGACCCGCTCTGGTGGCCTCAGGAAAGGCCAATCCCCGTGCGAATTGCTAGTGGCCATCTCGGGATATCTCTCCAGTCCGTTCCTGGGCCTAAGACCTTGTGTGGAGTTGGGGCCGGAACCTGAGGATTCCTCTCCAGTGTTGCCATGGATCTTGGGGTGCTTCTGAGTCTCCCCAGGGGAGTCAGGCCTCGTCTCGAGTGGAGGCATGCACGTGCGCTTTCCTCCCGAGCTGCAGCAGTAGTTTCACGCTTCCTGTCACGTGGATCAAGGGATCTGTGGTTTCCCTCGAGGCTGTCCCTCGAGGCTTTCCCACGAGGCTTTCCCACAGGGCTGTGTCACGTGCCACCTTGGTGTGAGTCGATCCTCGGCGTGAAAGACGAGCCGGTGAATGGAAAAGAGGTTCCTCTGGGATGGACAGAGACATCTGTGGGAATCGTGGAATGGTGGCACGACTTTGGGGTTCCCCTCGCCGTTCCTGTTGAGAGGGCCTCCTCTTGAGATGCGACGGGAACGCCGGGAAATCTTTCCCGACGAAGCAGGGAAAGGATCCCTCATCTCGAGCTACGAGGTGGAAACGGGGCTCCTCTGGATGTGGGCGGGACCCTCGTGTTTCCTCTCGAGTGGAGACGGGTATGTTGGGGAACTTCTTGATTTGCACCAAGGGTGTGAAGGACCCTTTCGAAGTTCCAGAGGTGAGGTGTGATCAGCCTCGAGACGCCTCAGTGGAAATGGGCCTCATCTCGCCTAGAGGGGACAACCTCCTGGATTTTCTCGAGTTGCGGCAGGTCTTCTCGAGTTACGACGGGGACCTCAGGGACCCGCTCTGGTGGCCTCAGGAAAGGCCAGTCCCCATGCGAGTTGCTAGGGGCCATCTCGGGATTCCTCTCCCGTCCATGCCGGGGCCTAAGACTTTGTGTGGAGTCGGGGCCGGAACCTGAGGATTCCTCTCCAGTGTTGCCATGGATCTTGGGGTGCTTCTGAGTCTCCCCAGGGGAGTCAGGCCTCGTCTCGAGTGGGGGCATGCACGTGCGCTTTCCTCCCGAGCTGCAGCAGTAGTGTCACGCTTCCTGTCACGTGGATCAAGGGATCTGTGGTTACCCTCGAGGCTTTCGCTAGAGGCTTTCCCACGAGGCTTCCCACAGGGCTGTGCCACGTGCCACCTTGGTGTGACTCGATCTTCGGCGTGAAAGACGAGCCGGTGAAGGGGAAAGAGGTTCCTCTGGAATGGACTGAGACATCTGGTGGACTCTTGGAATGGTGGCACGACCCTGGAGTTCCTCTCGCCGTTCCTGTTGAGAGGGCCTCGTCTTGAGATGCGACGGGAACGCCGGGAACTCTTTCCCGACGAAGCAGGGAAAGGATCCCTCATCTCGAGCTACGAGGCGGAAACGGGGCTCCTCTGGATGTGGGCGGGACCTCGTGTTTCTTCTCGAGTGGAGACGGGTATGTCGGGGAACGTCTTGATTTGCACCAAGCGTGTGAAGGACCCTTTCGAAGTTCCAGAGGTGAGGTGTGATCAGCCTCGACACGCCTCAGCGGAAATGGGCCTCATCTCGCCTGGAGGGGAGAACCTCCTGGGTTTTCTCGAGTTGTGGCAGGTCTTCTCGAGTTACGACGGGGACCTCAGGGACCCGCTCTGGTGGCCTCAGGAAAGGCCAGTCCCCGTGCGGGTTGCTAGGGGGCCTCTCGGGATTCCTCTCCCGTCCATGCCGCAGCCTCAGTCCTTGTGTGGATTCAGGTCCGGAACCTGAGGATTCCTCTCCAGTGTTGCCATGGATCTTGGGGTGCTTCTGAGTCTCCCCAGGGGAGTCAGGCCTGGTCTCGAGTGGGGGCATGCACGTGCGCTTTCCTCCCGAGTTGCAGCAGTAGTGTCACACTTCCTGTCAGGTGGATCAAGGGATCTGTGGTTTCCCTCGAGGCTGTCCCTCGAGGCTTTCCCACGAGGCTTTCCCACAGGGCTGTGCCACGTGCCACCTTGGTGGGAGTCGATCCTCGGCGTGAAAGACGAGCCGGTGAAGGGAAAAGAGTTTCCTCTGGAATGGACTGAGACATCTGGGGGACTCTTGGAATGGTGGCACGACCCTGGAGTTCCTCTCGCCGTTCCTGTTGAGAGGGCCTCCCTTGAGATGCGACGGGAACGCCGGGAACTCTTTCCCGACGAAGCAGGGAAAGGATCCCTCATCTCGAGCTACGAGGTGGAAACGGGCTCCTCTGGATGTGGGCGGGACCCTCGTGTTTCCTCTCGAGTGGAGACGGGTATGTCGGGGAACTTCTTGATTTGCACCAAGGGTGTGAAGGACCCTTGCGAAGTTCCAGAGGTGAGGTGTGATCAGCCTCGAGACGCCTCAGCGGAAATGGGCCTCATCTCGCCTGGATGGGAGAACCTCCTGGATTTTCTCGAGTTGCGGCAGGTCTTCTCGAGTTACGACGGGACCTCAGGACCCGCTCTGGTGGCCTCAGGAAAGGCCAGTCCCCATGCGAGTTGCTAGGGGCCATCTCGGGATTCTTCTCCCGTCCATGCGGGGGCCTATGTCCTTGTGTGGATTCGGGGTCGGAACCTGAGGATTCCTCTCCAGTGTTGCCATGGATTTTGGGTGCTTCTGAGTTCCCCAGGGGAGTCAGGCCTCGTCTCGAGTGGGGGCATGCACGTGCGATTTCCTCCCGAGCTGCAGCAGTAGTGTCACGCTTCCTGTCATGTGGATCAAGGGATCTGTGGTTTCCCTCGAGGCTTTCGATCGAGGCTTTCCCACGAGGCTTTCCCACAGGGCTGTGCCACGTGTCACCTTGGTGTGAGTCGATCCTCGGCGTGAAAGACGACCCGGTGAAGGGAAAAGAGTTTCCTCTGGAAAGGACTGAGACATCTGGGGGACTCTTGGAATGGTGGCACGACCCTGGAGTTCCTCTCGTCGATCCTCTTCAGAGGGCCTCCTCTTGAGATGCGACGGGAACGCCGGGAACTCTTTCCCGATGAAGCAGGGAAAGGATCCCTCATCTCGAGCTACGAGGCGGAAACGGGGCTTCTCTCGATCTGGCGGGCCCCTCGTGTTTCCTCTCGAGTGGGGACGGGTATGTCGGGGAACTTCTTGATTTGCACCATGGGTGTGAAGGACCCTTGCGAAGTTCCAGAGGTGAGGTGTGATCCGCCTCGAGACACCTCAGCGGAAATGGGCCCTCATCTCGCCTGGAGGGGAGAACCTCCTGATTTCCTCGAGTTGCGGCAGGTCTTCTCGAGTTACGACGGGGACCTCAAGGACCCGCTCTGGTGGCCTCAGGAAAGGCCAGTCCCCGTGCGAGTTGCTAGGGGGCCTCTCGGGATTCCTCTCCCATCCATGCCGCGGCCTCAGTCCTTGTGTGGATTCGGTCCGGAACCTGAGGATTGCTCTCCAGTGTTGCCATGGATCTTGGGGTGCTTCTGAGTCTCCCCAGGGGAGTCAGGCCTCGTCTCGAGTGGGGGCATGCACGTGCGCTTTCATCCCGAGCTGCAGCAGTAGTGTCACGCTTCCTGTCAGGTGGATCAAGGGATCTGTGGTTTCCCTCGAGGCTGTCCTTCGAGGCTTTCCCACGAGGCTTTCCCACAGGGCTGTGCCACGTGCCACTATGGTGGGAGTCGATCCTCGGCGTGAAAGACGAGCCGGTGAAGGGAAAAGAGGTTCCACTGGAATGGACTGAGACATCTGGGGGACTCTTGGAATGGTGGCACGACCCTGGAGTTCCTCTCTCCGTTCCTGTTGAGAGGGCCTCCTCTTGAGATGCGACGGGAAAGCCGGGAACTCTTTCCCGACGAAGCAGGGAAAGGATCCCTCATCTCGAGCTACGAGGCGGAAACGGGGCTCCTCTGGATGTGGGCGGGACCCTCGTGTATCCTCTCGAGTGAGACGGGTATGTCGGGGAACTTCTTGATTTGCACCAAGGGTGTGAAGGACCCTTTCGAAGTTCCAGAGGTGAGGTGTGATCAGCCTCGTGATGTCTCAGCGGAAATGGGCCTCATCTCGCCTGGAGGGGAGAACCTCCTGGATTTTCTCGAGTTTCGCCAGGTCTTCTCGAGTTACGACGGGGACCTCAGGACCCGCTCTGGTGGCCTCAGGAAATGCCAGTCCCCGTGCGAGTTGCTAGGGGCCATCTCGGGATTCCTCTCCCGTCCATGCCGGGGCCTAAGACCTTGTGTGGAGTCGGGGCCGGAACCTGAGGATTCCTCTCCAGTGTTGCCATGGATCTTGGGGTGCTTCTGAGTCTCCCCAGGGGAGTCAGGCCTGGTCTCGAGTGGGGGCATGCACGTGCGCTTACCTCAAGAGCTGCAGCAGTAGTGTCACACTTCCTGTCACGTGGATCAAGGGATCTGTGGTTTCCCTCGAGGCTTTCGCTCGAGGCTTTCCCAGGAGGCTTTCCACAGGGCTGTGCCACGTGCCACCTTGGTGTGAGTTGATCCTCGGCATGAAAGACGAGCCGGTGAAGGGAAAAGAGGTTCCTCTGGAAAGGACAGAGAAATCTGGGGGACTCTTGGAATGGTGGCACGACCCAGGAGTTCCTCTCGCCGTTCCTGTTGAGAGGGCCTCCTGTTGAGATGTGACGGGAAGGCCGGGAACTCTTTCCCGACGAAGCAGGGAAAGGATCCCTCATCTCGAGCTACGAGGCGGAAACGGTGCTCCTCTGGATGTGGGCGGGACCCTCGTGTTTCCTCTCGAGTGGAGACGGGTATGTCGGGAACTTCTTGTTTTGCACCAAGGGTGTTAAGGACCCTTTCGACGTTCCAGAGGTGAGGTGGATCAGCCTCGAGACGCCTCAGCGGAAATGGGCCTCATCTCGCCTGGAGGGGAGAACCTCCTGGATTTCTCGAGTTGCGGTAGGTCTTCTCGAGTTACGACGGGGACCTCAGGGACCCGCTCTGTTGGCCTCAGGAAAGGCCAGTCCCCATGCGAGTTGCTAGGGGCCATCTCGGGATTCCTCTCCCGTCCATGCCGCGGCCTCAGTCCTTGTGTGGAGTCGGGGGCGGAACCTGAGGATTCCTCTCCAGTGTTGCCATGGATCTTGGGGGGCTTCTGAGTCTCCCCAGGGGAGTCAGGCCTCGTCTCGAGTGGGGGCATGCACGTGCGATTTCCTCCCGAGCTGCAGCAGTAGTGTCACGCTTCCTGTCACGTGGGTCAAGGGATCTGTGGTTTCCCTTAGGCTTTCGCTCGAGGCTTGCCCACGAGGCTTTCCACAGGGCTGTGCCACGTGCCACCTTGGTGGGAGTCGATCCTCGGCGTGAAAGACGAGCCGGTGAAGGGAAAAGAGTTTCCCCTGGAAAGGACTGAGACGTCTGGGGGACTCTTGGAATGGTGGCACGACCCTGGAGTTCCTCTCGTCGATCCTCTTCAGAGGGCCTCCTCTTGAGATGCGACGGGAACGCCGGGAACTCTTTCCCGATGAAGCAGGGAAAGGATCCCTCATCTCGAGCTACGAGGCGGAAACGGGGCTTCTCTGGATCTGGGCGGGCCCCTCGTGTTTCCTCTCGAGTGGAGACGGGTGTGTCGGGGAACTTCTTGATTTGCACCATGGGTGTGAAGGACCCTTGCGATGTTCCAGAGGTGAGGTGTGATCAGCCTCGAGACACCTCAGCGGAAATGGGCCTCATCTCGCCTGGAGGGGAGAACCTCCTGGATTTCCTCGAGTTGCGGCAGGTCTTCTCGAGTTACGACGGGGACCTCAGGGACCCGCTCTGGTGGCCTCAGGAAAGGCCAGTCCCCGTTCGATTTGCTAGGTGGCCTCTCGGGATTCCTCTCCCGTCCATGCCGCGGCCTCAGTCCTTGTGTGGAGTCGGGGCCGGAACCTGAGGATTCCTCTCCAGTGTTGCATGGATCTTGGGGTGCTTCTGAGTCTCCCCAGGGGAGTCAGGCCTCGTCTCGAGTGGGGGCATGCACGTGCGCTTTCCTCCCGAGCTGCAGCAGTAGTGTCACACTTCCTGTCACGTGGATCAAGGGATCTGTGGTTTCCCTCGAGGCTTTCGCTCGAGGCTTTCCCAGGAGGCTTTCCCACAGGGCTGTGCCACGTGCCACCTTGGTGTGAGTCGATCCTCGGCGTGAAAGACGAGCCAGTGAAGGGAAAAGTGTTTCCTCTGGAAAGGACTGAGACATCTGGGGGACTCTTGAAATGCTGGCAGGACCCTGGAGTTCCTCTCTCCGTTCCTGTTGAGAGGGCCTCCTCTTGAGATGCGACGGGAACGCCGGGAACTCTTTCCCGACGAAGCAGGGAAAGGATCCCTCATCTCGAGCTACGAGGCGGAAACGGGGCTACTCTGGATGTGGGCGGGACCCTCGTGTATCCTCTCGAGTGGAGACGGGTAGGTCGGGGAACTTCTTGATTTGCACCAAGGGTGTGAAGGTCCCTTTCGAAGTTCCAGAGGTGAGGTGTAATCAGCCTCGAGACGCCTCTGCGGAAATGGGCCTCATCTCGCCTGGAGGGGAGAACCTCCTGGATTTTCTCGAGTTGCGGCAGGTCTTCTCGAGTTACGACGGGGACCTCAGGGACCCGCTCTGGTGGCCTCAAGAAAGGCCAGTCCCCATGCGAGTTCCTAGGGTACCTCTCGGGATTCCTCTCCCGTGCATGCCGCGGCCTCAGTCCTTGTGTGGAGTCGGGCCGGAACCTGAGGATTCCTCTCCAGTTTTGCCATGGACCTTGGGGTGCTTCTGAGTCTCCCCAGGGGAGTCAGGCCTCGTCTCGAGTGGGGGCATGCACGTACGCTTTCCTCCCGAGCTTCAGCAGTAAGTGTCACGCTTCCTGTCAGGTGGATCAAGGGATCTGTGGTTTTCCCTCGAGGCTGTCCCTCGAGGCTTTCCCACGAGGCTTTCCCACAGGGCTGTGCCACGTGCCACCTTGGTGTGAGTCGATCCTCGGCGTGAAAGACGAGCCGGTGAAGGGAAAAGACGTTCCTCTGGAATGGACTGAGACATCTGGGGGACTCTTGGAATGGTGGCACGACCCTGGAGTTCCTCTCTCCGTTCCTGTTGAGAGGGCCTCCCCTTGAGATGCGACGGGAACGCCGGGAACTCTTTCCCGACGAAGCAGGGAAAGGATCCCTCATTTCGAGCTACGAGGTGGAAACGGGGCTCCTCTGGATGTGGGCGGGACCCTCGTGTTTCCTCTCGAGTGGAGACGGGTATGTCGGGGAACTTCTTGATTTGCACCAAGGGTGTGAAGGACCCTTGCGAAGTTCCATAGGTGAGGTGTGATCAGCCTCGAGACGCCTCAGCGGAAATGGGCCTCATCTCGCCTGGAGGTGAGAACCTCCTGGATTTTCTCGAGTTGCGGCAGGTCTTCTCGAGTTACGAAGGGGACCTCAGGGACCCGCTCTGGTGGCCTCAGGAAAGGCCACTCCCCATGCGAGTTGCTAGGGGCCATCTCGGGATTCCACTCCCGTCCCTGCCGGGGCCTAAGTCCTTGTGTGGATTCGGGGTCGGAACCTGAGGATTCCTCTCCAGTGTTGCCATGGATCTTGGGGGGCTTCTGAGTTCCCCAGGGGAGTCAGACCTCGTCTCGAGTGGGGGCATGCACGTGCGATTTCCTCCCGAGCTGCAGCAGTAGTGTCACGCTTCCTGTCATGTGGATCAAGGGATCTGTGGTTTCCCTCGAGGGGTTCGATCGAGGCTTTCCCACGAGGCTTTCCCACAGGGCTGTGCCACGAGTCACCTTGGTGTGAGTCGATCCTCGGCGTGAAAGACGAGCCGGTGAAGGGAAAAGAGGTTCCTCTGGAATGGACTGAGACATCTGGGGTCTCTTGGAATGGTAGCACGACCCTGGAGTTCCTCTCGCAGTTCCTGTTGAGAGGGCCTCCTCTTGAGATGCGACGGGAACGCCGGGAACTCTTTCCCGACGAAGCAGGGAAAGGATCCCTCCTCTCGAGCTACGAGGCGGAAACGGTGCTCCTCTGGATGTGGGCGGGACCCTCGTGTTTCCTCTCGAGTGGAGACGGGTATGTCGGGAACTTCTTGTTTTGCACCAAGGGTGTTAAGGACCCTTTCGACGTTCCAGAGGTGAGGTGGATCAGCCTCGAGACGCCTCAGCGGAAATGGGCCTCATCTAGCCTGGAGGGGAGAACCTCCTGGATTTTCTCGAGTTGCGGTAGGTCTTCTCGAGTTACGACGGGGACCACAGGGACCCGCTCTGTTGGCCTCAGGAAAGGCCAGTCCACATGCGAGTTGCTAGGGGCCATCTCGGGATTCCTCTCCCGTCCATGCCGCGGCCTCAGTCCCTGTGTGGAGTCGGGGGCGGAACCTGAGGATTCCTCTCCAGTGTTGCCATGGATCTTGGGGTGCTTCTGAGTCTCCCCAGAGTCAGGCCTCGTCTCGAGAGGGGGCATGCACGTGCGCTTTCCTCCCGAGCTGCAGCAGTAGTGTTATGCTTCCTGTCACGTGGATCAAGGGATCTGTGGTTTCCGTCGAGGCTTTCGCTCGAGGCTTTCCCACGAGGTTTTCCCACAGGGCTGTGCCACGTGCCACCATGGTGTGAGTCGATCCTCGGCGTGAAAGACGAGCCGGTGAAGGGAAAAGAGGTTTCTCTGGAATGGACTGAGACATCTGGGGGACTCTTGGTATGGTGGCACGACCCTGGAGTTCCTCTCGCCGTTCCTGTTGAGAGGGCCTCCTCTTGAGATGCGACGGGAACGCCGGGAACTCTTTCCCGACGAAGCAGGGAAAGGATCCCTCATCTCGAGCTACGAGGCGGAAACGGGGCTCCTCTGGATGTGGGCGGGACCCTCGTGTATCCTCTCGAGTGGAGACGGGTATGTCGGGGAACTTCTTGATTTGCACCAAGGGTGTGAAGGACCCTTTCGAAGTTCCAGAGGTGAGGTGTGATCAGCCTCGAGATGCCTCAGCGGAAATGGGCCTCATCTCGCCTGGAGGGGAGAACCTCCTGCATTTTCTCGAGTTGCGGCAGGTCTTCTCGAGTTACGACGGGGACCTCAGGGACCCGCTCTGGTGGCCTCAGGAAATGCCAGTCCCCATGCGAGTTGCTAGGGGCCATCTCGGGATTCCTCTCCCGTCCATGCCGGGGCCTAAGACCTTCTGTGGAGTCGGGGCCGGAACCTGAGGATTCCTCTCCAGTGTTGCCATGGATCTTGGGGTGCTTCTGAGTCTCCCCAGGGGAGTCAGGTCTGGTCTCGAGTGGGGGCATGCACGTGCGCTTTCCTCCCGAGCTGCAGCAGTAGTGTCACACTTCCTGTCACGTGGATCAAGGGATCTGTGGTTTCCCTCGAGGCTTTCGCTCGAGGCTTTCCCAGGAGGCTTTCCCACAGGGCTGTGCCACGTGCCACCTTGGTGTGAGTCGATCCTCGGCGTGAAAGACGAGCCGGTGAAGGGAAAAGAGGTTCCTCTGGAAAGGACTGAGAAATCTGGGGGACTCTTGGAATGGTGGCACGACCCAGGAGTTCCTCTCGCCGTTCCTGTTGAGAGGGCCTCCTCTTGAGATGTGACGGGAACGCCGGGAACTCTTTCCCGACGAAGCAGGGAAAGGATCCCTCATCTCGAGCTACGAGGCGGAAACGGTGCTCCTCTGGATGTGGGCGGGACCCTCGTGTTTCCTCTCGAGTGGAGACGGGTATGTCGGGAACTTCTTGTTTTGCACCAAGGGTGTTAAGGACCCTTTCGACGTTCCAGAGGTGAGGTGGATCAGCCTCGAGACGCCTCAGCGGAAATGGGCCTCATCTCGCCTGGAGGGGAGAACCTCCTGGATTTTCTCGAGTTGCGGTAGGTCTTCTCGAGTTACGACCGGGACCTCAGGGACCCGCTCTGGTGGCCTCAGGAAAGGCCAGTCCCCATGCGAGTTGCTAGGGGCCATCTCGGGATTCCTCTCCCGTCCATGCCGCGGCCTCAGTCCTTGTGTGGAGTCGGGGGCGGAACCTGAGGATTCCTCTCCAGTGTTGCCATGGACCTTGGGGTGCTTCTGAGTCTCCCCAGGGGAGTCAGGCCTCGTCTCGATTGGGGGCATGCACGTGCGCTTTCCTCCCGAGCTGCAGCAGTAGTGTCACGCTTCCTGTCACGTGGATCAAGGGATCTGTGGTTTCCCTCGAGGCTGTCCCTCGAGGCTTTCCCACGAGGCTTTCCCACAGGGCTGTGCCACGTGCCACCTTGGTGTGAGTCGATCCTCGGCGTGAAAGACGAGCCGGTGAAGGGAAAAGAGGTTCCTCTGGAAAGGACTGAGAAATCTGGGGGACTCTTGGAATGGTGGCACGACCCAGGAGTTCCTCTCGCCGTTCCTGTTGAGAGGGCCTCCTCTTGAGATGTGACGGGAACGCCGGGAACTCTTTCCCGACGAAGCAGGGAAAGGATCCCTCATCTCGAGCTACGAGGCGGAAACGGTGCTCCTCTGGATGTGGGCGGGACCCTCGTGTTTCCTCTCGAGTGGAGACGGGTATGTCGGGAACTTCTTGTTTTGCACCAAGGGTGTTAAGGACCCTTTCGACGTTCCAGAGGTGAGGTGGATCAGCCTCGAGACGCCTCAGCGGAAATGGGCCTCATCTCGCCTGGAGGGGAGAACCTCCTGGATTTTCTCGAGTTGCGGTAGGTCTTCTCGAGTTACGACCGGGACCTCAGGGACCCGCTCTGGTGGCCTCAGGAAAGGCCAGTCCCCATGCGAGTTGCTAGGGGCCATCTCGGGATTCCTCTCCCGTCCATGCCGCGGCCTCAGTCCTTGTGTGGAGTCGGGGGCGGAACCTGAGGATTCCTCTCCAGTGTTGCCATGGACCTTGGGGTGCTTCTGAGTCTCCCCAGGGGAGTCAGGCCTCGTCTCGATTGGGGGCATGCACGTGCGCTTTCCTCCCGAGCTGCAGCAGTAGTGTCACGCTTCCTGTCACGTGGATCAAGGGATCTGTGGTTTCCCTCGAGGCTGTCCCTCGAGGCTTTCCCACGAGGCTTTCCCACAGGGCTGTGCCACGTGCCACCTTGGTGTGAGTCGATCCTCGGCGTGAAAGACGAGCCGGTGAAGGGAAAAGAGGTTCCTCTGGAATGGACTGAGACATCTGGGGGACTCTTGGAATGGTGGCACGACCCTGGAGTTCCTCTCTCCGTTCCTGTTGAGAGGGCCTCCCCTTGAGATGCGACGGGAACGCCGGGAACTCTTTCCCGACGAAGCAGGGAAAGGATCCCTCATCTCGAGCTACGAGGTGGAAACGGGGCTCCTCTGGATGTGGGCGGGACCCTCGTGTTTCCTCTCGAGTGGAGACGGGTATGTCGGGGAACTTCTTGATTTGCACCAAGGGTGTGAAGGACCCCTGCGAAGTTCCATAGGTGAGGTGTGATCAGCCTCGAGACGCCTCAGCGGAAATGGGCCTCATCTCGCCTGGAGGTGAGAACCTCCTGGATTTTCTCGAGTTGCGGCAGGTCTTCTCGAGTTACGAAGGGGACCTCAGGGACCCGCTCTGGTGGCCTCAGGAAAGGCCACTCCCCATGCGAGTTGCTAGGGGCCATCTCGGGATTCCACTCCCGTCCCTGCCGGGGCCTAAGTCCTTGTGTGGATTCGGGGTCGGAACCTGAGGATTCCTCTCCAGTGTTGCCATGGATCTTGGGGGGCTTCTGAGTTCCCCAGGGGAGTCAGACCTCGTCTCGAGTGGGGGCATGCACGTGCGATTTCCTCCCGAGCTGCAGCAGTAGTGTCACGCTTCCTGTCATGTGGATCAAGGGATCTGTGGTTTCCCTCGAGGGGTTCGATCGAGGCTTTCCCACGAGGCTTTCCCACAGGGCTGTGCCACGAGTCACCTTGGTGTGAGTCGATCCTCGGCGTGAAAGACGAGCCGGTGAAGGGAAAAGAGGTTCCTCTGGAATGGACTGAGACATCTGGGGTCTCTTGGAATGGTAGCACGACCCTGGAGTTCCTCTCGCAGTTCCTGTTGAGAGGGCCTCCTCTTGAGATGCGACGGGAACGCCGGGAACTCTTTCCCGACGAAGCAGGGAAAGGATCCCTCCTCTCGAGCTACGAGGCGGAAACGGTGCTCCTCTGGATGTGGGCGGGACCCTTGTGTTTCCTCTCGAGTGGAGACGGGTATGTCGGGAACTTCTTGTTTTGCACCAAGGGTGTTAAGGACCCTTTCGACGTTCCAGAGGTGAGGTGGATCAGCCTCGAGACGCCTCAGTGGAAATGGGCCTCATCTCGCCTGGAGGGGAGAACCTCCTGGATTTTCTCGAGTTGCGGTAGGTCTTCTCGAGTTACGACGGGGACCTCAGGGACCCGCTCTGGTGGCCTCAGGAAAGGCCAGTCCACATGCGAGTTGCTAGGGGCCATCTCGGGATTCCTCTCCCGTCCATGCCGCGGCCTCAGTCCCTGTGTGGAGTCGGGGGCGGAACCTGAGGATTCCTCTCCAGTGTTTCCATGGATCTTGGGGTGCTTCTGAGTCTCCCCAGAGTCAGGCCTCGTCTCGAGAGGGGGCATGCACGTGCGCTTTCCTCCCGAGCTGCAGCAGTAGTGTTATGCTTCCTGTCACGTGGATCAAGGGATCTGTGGTTTCCGTCGAGGCTTTCGCTCGAGGCTTTCCCACGAGGTTTTCCCACAGGGCTGTGCCACGTGCCACCATGTTGTGAGTCGATCCTCGGCGTGAAAGACGAGCCGGTGAAGGGAAAAGAGGTTTCTCTGGAATGGACTGAGACATCTGGGGGACTCTTGGTATGGTGGCACGACCCTGGAGTTCCTCTCGCCGTTCCTGTTGAGAGGGCCTCCTCTTGAGATGCGACGGGAACGCCGGGAACTCTTTCCCGACGAAGCAGGGAAAGGATCCCTCATCTCGAGCTACGAGGCGGAAACGGGGCTCCTCTGGATGTGGGCGGGACCCTCGTGTATCCTCTCGAGTGGAGACGGGTATGTCGGGGAACTTCTTGATTTGCACCAAGGGTGTGAAGGACCCTTGCGAAGTTCCATAGGTGAGGTGTGATCAGCCTCGAGATGCCTCAGCGGAAATGGGCCTCATCTCGCCTGGAGGGGAGAACCTCCTGGATTTTCTCGAGTTGCGGCAGGTCTTCTCGAGTTACGACGGGGACCTCAGGGACCCGCTCTGGTGGCCTCAGGAAATGCCAGTCCCCGTGCGAGTTGCTAGGGGCCATCTCGGGATTCCTCTCCCGTCCATGCCGGGGCCTAAGACCTTGTGTGGAGTCGGGGCCGGAACCTGAGGATTCCTCTCCAGTGTTGCCATGGATCTTGGGGTGCTTCTGAGTCTCCCCAGGGGAGTCAGGTCTGGTCTCGAGTGGGGGCATGCACGTGCGCTTTCCTCCCGAGCTGCAGCAGTAGTGTCACACTTCCTGTCACGTGGATCAAGGGATCTGTGGTTTCCCTCGAGGCTTTCGCTCGAGGCTTTCCCAGGAGGCTTTCCCACAGGGCTGTGCCACGTGCCACCTTGGTGTGAGTCGATCCTCGGCGTGAAAGACGAGCCGGTGAAGGGAAAAGAGGTTCCTCTGGAAAGGACTGAGAAATCTGGGGGACTCTTGGAATGGTGGCACGACCCAGGAGTTCCTCTCGCCGTTCCTGTTGAGAGGGCCTCCTCTTGAGATGTGACGGGAACGCCGGGAACTCTTTCCCGACGAAGCAGGGAAAGGATCACTCATCTCGAGCTACGAGGCGGAAACGGGGCTCCTCTGGATGTGGGCGGGACCCTCGTGTATCCTCTCGAGTGGAGACGGGTATGTCGGGAACTTCTTGTTTTGCACCAAGGGTGTTAAGGACCCTTTCGACGTTCCAGAGGTGAGGTGGATCAGCCTCGAGACGCCTCAGCGGAAATGGGCTTCATCTCGCCTGGAGGGGAGAACCTCCTGGATTTTCTCGAGTTGCGGTAGGTCTTCTCGAGTTACGACCGGGACCTCAGGGACCCGCTCTGGTGGCCTCAGGAAAGGCCAGTCCCCATGCGAGTTGCTAGGGGCCATCTCGGGATTCCTCTCCCGTCCATGCCGCGGCCTCAGTCCTTGTGTGGAGTCGGGGGCGGAACCTGAGGATTCCTCTCCAGTGTTGCCATGGATCTTGGGGGGCTTCTGAGTCTCCCCAGGGGAGTCAGGCCTCGTCTCGAGTGGGGGCATGCACGTGCGCTTTCCTCCCGAGCTGCAGCAGTAGTGTCACGCTTCCTGTCACGTGGATCAAGGGATCTGTGGTTTCCCTCGAGGCTGTCCCTCGAGGCTTTCCCACGAGGCTTTCCCACAGGGCTGTGCCACGTGCCACCTTGGTATGATTCGATCCTCGGCGTGAAAGACGAGCCGGTGAAGGGAAAAGAGGTTCCTCTGGAATGGACTGAGACATCTGTGGGACTCTTGGAATGGTGGCACGACCCTTGAGTTCCTCTCGCCGTTCCTGTTGAGAGGGCCTCCTCTTGAGATGCGACGGGAACGCCGGGAACTCTTTCCCGACGAAGCAGGGAAAGGATCCCTCATCTCGAGCTACGAGGCGGAAACGGGGCTACTCTGGATGTGGGCGGGACCCTCGTGTATCCTCTCGAGTGGAGACGGGTAGGTCGGGGAACTTCTTGATTTGCACCAAGGGTGTGAAGGTCCCTTTCGAAGTTCCAGAGGTGAGGTGTAATCAGCCTCGAGACGCCTCTGCGGAAATGGGCCTCATCTCGCCTGGAGGGGAGAACCTCCTGGATTTTCTCGAGTTGCGGCAGGTCTTCTCGAGTTACGACGGGGACCTCAGGGACCCGCTCTGGTGGCCTCAGGAAAGGCCAGTCCCCACGCGAGTTCCTAGGGTACCTCTCGGGATTCCTCTCCCGTGCATGCCGCGGCCTCAGTCCTTGTGTGGAGTCGGGGCCGGAACCTGAGCATTCCTCTCCAGTTTTGCCATGGACCTTGGGGTGCTTCTGAGTCTCCCCAGGGGAGTCAGGCCTCGTCTCGTGTGGGGGCATGCACGTGCGCTTTCCTCCCGAGCTGCAGCAGTAGTGTCACGCTTCCTGTCACGTGGATCAAGGGATCTGTGGTTTCCCTCGAGGCTGTCCCTCGAGGCTTTCCCACGAGGTTTTCCCACAGGGCTGTGCCACGTGCCACCATGGTGTGAGTCGATCCTCGGCGTGAAAGACGAGCCGGTGAAGGGAAAAGAGGTTCCTCTGGAATGGACTGAGACATCTGGGGGACTCTTGGTATGGTGGCACGACCCTGGAGTTCCTCTCGCCGTTCCTGTTGAGAGGGCCTCCTCTTGAGATGTGACGGGAACGCCGGGAACTCTTTCCCGACGAAGCAGGGAAAGGATCCCTCCTCTCGAGCTACGAGGCGGAAACGGTGCTCCTCTGGATGTGGGCGGGACCCTCGTGTTTCCTCTCGAGTGGAGACGGGTATGTCGGGAACTTCTTGTTTTGCACCAAGGGTGTTAAGGACCCTTTCGACGTTCCAGAGGTGAGGTGGATCAGCCTCGAGACGCCTCAGCGGAAATGGGCCTCATCTCGCCTGGAGGGGAGAATCGCCTGGATTTTCTCGAGTTGCGGTAGGTCTTCTCGAGTTACGACGGGGACCTCACGGACCCGCTCTGTTGGCCTCAGGAAAGGCCAGTCCACATGCGAGTTGCTAGGGGCCATCTCGGGATTCCTCTCCCGTCCATGCCGCGGCCTCAGTCCCTGTGTGGAGTCGGGGGCGGAACCTGAGGATTCCTCTCCAGTGTTGCCATGGATCTTGGGGGGCTTCTGAGTCTCCCCAGGGGAGTCAGGCCTCGTCTCGAGTGGGGGCATGCACGTGCCCTTTCCTCCCGAGCTGCAGCAGTAGTGTCACGCTTCCTGTCACGTGGATCAAGGGATCTGTGGTTTCCCTCGAGGCTGTCCCTCGAGGCTTTCCCACGAGGCTTTCCCACAGGGCTGTGCCACGTGCCACCTTGGTGGGAGTCGATCCTCGGCGTGAAAGACGAGCCGGTGAAGGGAAAAGAGGTTCCTCTGGAATGGACTGAGACATCTGGGTGACTCTTGGAATGGTGGCACGACCCTGGAGTTCCTCTCTCCGTTCCTCTTGAGAGGGCCTCCCCTTGAGATGCGACGGGAACGCCGGGAACTCTTTCCCGACGAAGCAGGGAAAGGATCCCTCATCTCGAGCTACGAGGTGGAAACGGGGCTCCTCTGGATGTGGGCGGGACCCTCGTGTTTCCTCTCGAGTGGAGACGGGTATGTCGGGGAACTTCTTGATTTGCACCAAGGGTTTGAAGGACCCTTGCGAAGTTCCAGAGGTGAGGTGTGATCAGCCTCGAGACGCCTCAGCGGAAATGGGCCTCATCTCGCCTGGAGGTGAGAACCTCCTGGATTTTCTCGAGTTGCGGCAGGTCTTCTCGAGTTACGACGGGGACCTCAGGGACCCGCTCTGGTGGCCTCAGGAAAGGCCAGTCCCCATGCGAGTTGCTAGGGGCCATCTCGGGATTCCACTACCGTCCATGCCGGGGCCTAAGTCCTTGTGTGGATTCGGGGTCGGAACCTGAGGATTCCTCTCCAGTGTTGCCATGGATTTTGGGGTGCTTCTGAGTTCCCCAGGGGAGTCAGACCTCGTCTCGAGTGGGGGCATGCACGTGCGATTTCCTCCCGAGCTGCAGCAGTAGTGTCACGCTTCCTGTCACGTGAATCAATGGATCTGTGGTTTCCCTCGAGGCTTTCGCTCGAGGTTTTCCCACAAGGTTTTCCCACAGGGCTGTGCCACGTGCCACCATGGTGTGAGTCGATCCTCGGCGTGAAAGACGAGCCGGTGAAGGGAAAAGAGGTTCCTCTGGAATGGACTGAGACATCTGGGGGACTCTTGGTATGGTGGCACGACCCTGGAGTTCCTCTCGCCGTTCCTGTTGAGAGGGCCTCCTCTTGAGATGCGACGGGAACGCCGGGAACTCTTTCCCGACGAAGCAGGGAAAGGATCCCTCATCTCGAGCTACAAGGCGGAAACGGGGCTCCTCTGGATGTGGGCGGGACCCTCGTGTATCCTCTCGAGTGGAGACGGGTATGTCGGGGAACTTCTTGATTTGCACCAAGGGTGTGAAGGACCCTTTCGAAGTTCCAGAGGTGAGGTGTGATCAGCCTCGAGACGCCTCAGCGGAAATGGGCCTCATCTCGCCTGGAGGGGAGAACCTCCTGGATTTTCTCGATTTGCGGCAGGTCTTCTCGAGTTACGACGGGGACCTCAGGGACCCGCTCTGGTGGCCTCAGGAAAGGCCAGTCCCCGTGCGAGTTGCTAGGGGCCATCTCGGGATTCCTCTCCCGTCCATGCCGGGGCCTAAGACCTTGTGTGGTGTCGGGGCCGGAACCTGAGGATTCCTCTCCAGTGTTGCCATGGATCTTGGGGTGCTTCTGAGTCTCCCCAGAGTCAGGCCTCGTCTCGAGTGGGGGCATGCACGTGCGCTTTCCTCCCGAGCTGCAGCAGTAGTGTCACGCTTCCTGTCACGTGGATCAAGGGATCTGTGGTTTCCCTCGAGTCTTTCGCTCGAGGCTTTCCCACGAGGCTTTCCCACAGGGCTGTGCCACTTGCCACCTTGGTGTGATTCGATCCTCGGCGTGAAAGACGAGCCGGTGAAGGGAAAAGAGGTTCCTCTGGAATGGACTGAGACATCTGTGGGACTCTTGGAATGGTGGCACGACCCTTGAGTTCCTCTCGCCGTTCCTGTTGAGAGGGCCTCCTCTTGAGATGCGACGGGAACGCCGGGAACTCTTTCCCGACGAAGCAGGGAAAGGATCCCTCATCTCGAGCTACGAGGCGGAAACGGGGCTCCTCTGGATGTGGGCGGGACCCTCGTGTATCCTCTCGAGTGGAGACAGGTAGGTCGGGGAACTTCTTGATTTGCACCAAGGGTGTGAAGGTCCCTTTCGAAGTTCCAGAGGTGAGGTGTAATCAGCCTCGAGACGCCTCTGCGGAAATGGGCCTCATCTCGCCTGGAGGGGAGAACCTCCTGGATTTTCTCGAGTTGCGGCAGGTCTTCTCGAGTTACGACGGGGACCTCAGGGACCCGCTCTGGTGGCCTCAGGAAAGGCCAGTCCCCATGCGAGTTCCTAGGGTACCTCTCGAGATTCCTCTCCCGTGCATGCCGCGGCCTCAGTCCTTGTGTGGAGTCGGGGCTGGAACCTGAGGATTCCTCTCCAGTGTTGCCATGGATCTTGGGGTGCTTCTGAGTCTCCCCAGGGGAGTCAGGCCTCGTCTCGAGTGGGGGCATGCACGTGCGCTTTCCTCCCGAGCTACAGCAGTAGTGTCACCTTCCTGTCACGTGGATCAAGGGATCTGTGGTTTCCCTCGAGTCTTTCGATCGAGGCTTTCCCACGAGGCTTTCCCACAGGGCTGTGGCACGTGCCACCTTGGTGTGAGTCGATCCTCGGCGTGAAAGACGAGCCCGTGAATGGAAAAGAGGTTCCTCTGGAATGGACTGAGACATCAGGGGGACTCTTGGAATGGTGGCACGACCCTGGAGTTCCTCTCGCCGTTCCTGTTGAGAGGGCCTCCTCTTGAGATGCGACGGGAACGCCGGGAACTCTTTCCCGACGAAGCAGGGAAAGGATCCCTTATCTCGAGCTACGAGGCGGAAACGGGGCACCTCTGGATCTGGGCGGGCCCCTCGTGTTTCCTCTCGAGTGGAGACGGGTATGTCGGGGAACTTCTTGATTTGCACCAAGGGTGTGAAGGACCCTTTCGACGTTCCAGAGGTGAGGTGGATCAGCCTCGAGACGCCTCATCGGAAATGGGCCTCATCTCGCCTGGAGGGGAGAACCTCCTGGATTTTCTCGAGTTGCGGCAGGTCTTCTCGAGTCACGACGGGGACCTCAGGGACCCGCTCTGGTGGCCTCAGGAAAGGCCAGTCCCCATGCGAGTTGCTAGGGGCCATCTCGGGATTCCACTACCGTCCATGCCGGGGCCTAAGTCCTTGTGTGGATTCGGGGTCGGAACCTGAGGATTCCTCTCCAGTGTTGCCATGGATTTTGGGGTGCTTCTGAGTTCCCCAGGGGAGTCAGACCTCGTCTCGAGTGGGGGCATGCACGTGCGATTTCCTCCCGAGCTGCAGCAGTAGTGTCACGCTTCCTGTCACGTGAATCAATGGATCTGTGGTTTCCCTCGAGGCTTTCGATCGAGGTTTTCCCACAAGGTTTTCCCACAGGGCTGTGCCACGTGCCACCATGGTGTGAGTCGATCCTCGGCGTGAAAGACGAGCCGGTGAAGGGAAAAGAGGTTCCTCTGGAATGGACTGAGACATCTGGGGGACTCTTGGTATGGTGGCACGACCCTGGAGTTCCTCTCGCCGTTCCTGTTGAGAGGGCCTCCTCTTGAGATGCGACGGGAACGCCGGGAACTCTTTCCCGACGAAGCAGGGAAAGGATCCCTCATCTCGAGCTACAAGGCGGAAACGGGGCTCCTCTGGATGTGGGCGGGACCCTCGTGTATCCTCTCGAGTGGAGACGGGTATGTCGGGGAACTTCTTGATTTGCACCAAGGGTGTGAAGGACCCTTTCGAAGTTCCAGAGGTGAGGTGTGATCAGCCTCGAGACGCCTCAGCGGAAATGGGCCTCATCTCGCCTGGAGGGGAGAACCTCCTGGATTTTCTCGATTTGCGGCAGGTCTTCTCGAGTTACGACGGGGACCTCAGGGACCCGCTCTGGTGGCCTCAGGAAAGGCCAGTCCCCGTGCGAGTTGCTAGGGGCCATCTCGGGATTCCTCTCCCGTCCATGCCGGGGCCTAAGACCTTGTGTGGTGTCGGGGCCGGAACCTGAGGATTCCTCTCCAGTGTTGCCATGGATCTTGGGGTGCTTCTGAGTCTCCCCAGAGTCAGGCCTCGTCTCGAGTGGGGGCATGCACGTGCGCTTTCCTCCCGAGCTGCAGCAGTAGTGTCACGCTTCCTGTCACGTGGATCAAGGGATCTGTGGTTTCCCTCGAGTCTTTCGCTCGAGGCTTTCCCACGAGGCTTTCCCACAGGGCTGTGCCACTTGCCACCTTGGTGTGATTCGATCCTCGGCGTGAAAGACGAGCCGGTGAAGGGAAAAGAGGTTCCTCTGGAATGGACTGAGACATCTGTGGGACTCTTGGAATGGTGGCACGACCCTTGAGTTCCTCTCGCCGTTCCTGTTGAGAGGGCCTCCTCTTGAGATGCGACGGGAACGCCGGGAACTCTTTCCCGACGAAGCAGGGAAAGGATCCCTCATCTCGAGCTACGAGGCGGAAACGGGGCTCCTCTGGATGTGGGCGGGACCCTCGTGTATCCTCTCGAGTGGAGACAGGTAGGTCGGGGAACTTCTTGATTTGCACCAAGGGTGTGAAGGTCCCTTTCGAAGTTCCAGAGGTGAGGTGTAATCAGCCTCGAGACGCCTCTGCGGAAATGGGCCTCATCTCGCCTGGAGGGGAGAACCTCCTGGATTTTCTCGAGTTGCGGCAGGTCTTCTCGAGTTACGACGGGGACCTCAGGGACCCGCTCTGGTGGCCTCAGGAAAGGCCAGTCCCCATGCGAGTTCCTAGGGTACCTCTCGAGATTCCTCTCCCGTGCATGCCGCGGCCTCAGTCCTTGTGTGGAGTCGGGGCTGGAACCTGAGGATTCCTCTCCAGTGTTGCCATGGATCTTGGGGTGCTTCTGAGTCTCCCCAGGGGAGTCAGGCCTCGTCTCGAGTGGGGGCATGCACGTGCGCTTTCCTCCCGAGCTACAGCAGTAGTGTCACCTTCCTGTCACGTGGATCAAGGGATCTGTGGTTTCCCTCGAGTCTTTCGATCGAGGCTTTCCCACGAGGCTTTCCCACAGGGCTGTGGCACGTGCCACCTTGGTGTGAGTCGATCCTCGGCGTGAAAGACGAGCCCGTGAATGGAAAAGAGGTTCCTCTGGAATGGACTGAGACATCAGGGGGACTCTTGGAATGGTGGCACGACCCTGGAGTTCCTCTCGCCGTTCCTGTTGAGAGGGCCTCCTCTTGAGATGCGACGGGAACGCCGGGAACTCTTTCCCGACGAAGCAGGGAAAGGATCCCTTATCTCGAGCTACGAGGCGGAAACGGGGCACCTCTGGATCTGGGCGGGCCCCTCGTGTTTCCTCTCGAGTGGAGACGGGTATGTCGGGGAACTTCTTGATTTGCACCAAGGGTGTGAAGGACCCTTTCGACGTTCCAGAGGTGAGGTGGATCAGCCTCGAGACGCCTCATCGGAAATGGGCCTCATCTCGCCTGGAGGGGAGAACCTCCTGGATTTTCTCGAGTTGCGGCAGGTCTTCTCGAGTTACGACGGGGACATCAGGGACCCGCTCTGGTGGCCTCAGGAAAGGGAGTCCCCATGCGAGCTGCTAGGGGCCATCTCGGGATTCCTGCCCCGTCCATGCCAGGGCCTAAGACCTTGTGTGGAGTCGGGGCCGGAACCTGAGGATTCCTCTCCAGTGTTGCCATGGATCGTGGGGTGCTTTTGAGTCTCCCCAGGGGAGTCAGGCCTCGTCTCGAGTGGGGGCATGCACGTGCGCTTTCCTCCCGAGCTGCAACAGTAGTGTCACGCTTCCTGTCACGTGGATCAAGGGATCTGTGGTTTCCCTTGAGACTTTCGCTCGAGGCTTGCCCACGAGGCTTTCCCACAGGGCTGTGCCACGTGCCACCTTGGTGGGAGACGATCCTCGGCGTGAAAGACGAGCCGGTGCAGGGAAAAGAGTTTCCTGTGGAAAGGACTGAGACATCTGGGGGACTGTTGGAATGGTGGCACGACCCTGGAGTTCCTCTCGCCGTTCTTGTTGAGAGGGCCTCCTCTTGAGATGCGACGGGAACGCCGGGAACTCTTTCCCGACGAAGCAGGGAGAGGATCCCTCATCTCGAGCTACGAGGTGGAAACGGGGCTCCTCTGGATGTGGGCGGGACCCTCGTATTTCCTCTCGAGTGGAGACGGGTATGTCGGGGAACATCTTGATTTGCACCAAGGGTGTGAAGGTCCCTTGCGAAGTTCCAGAGGTGAGGTGTGATCAGCCTCGAGACGCCTCAGCGGAAATGGGCCTCATCTCGCCTGGAGGGGAGAACCTCCTGGATTTTCTCGAGTTGCGGCACGTCTTCTCGAGTTACGACGGGGACCTCAAGGACCCGCTCTGGTGGCCTCAGGAAAGGCCAGTCCCCGTGCAATTTGCTAGGGGGCCTCTCCGGATTCCTCTCCCGTACATGTCGAGGCCTCAGTCCTAGTGTGGAGTCGGGGCCGGAACCTGAGGATTCCTCTCCTGTGTTGCCATGGATCTTGGGGTGCTTCTGAGTCATCCCAGGGGAGTCAGGCCTCGTCTCGAGTGGGGGCATGCACGTGCGCTTTCCTCCCGAGCTGCAGCAGTAGTGTCACGCTTCCTGTCACGTGGATCAAGGGATCTGTGGTTTCCCTCGAGGCTGTCCCTCGATGTTTTCCCACGAGGCTTTCCCACAGGGCTCTGCCACGTGCCACATTTGTGTGAGTCGATCCTCGGCGTGAAAGACGAGCCGGTGAAGGGAAAAGTGGTTCCTCTGGGATAGACTGAGACATCTGGGGGACTCTAGGAATGGTGGCACGACCCTGGAGTTCCTCTCGTCAATCCTCTTGAGAGGGCCTCCTCTTGAGATCCGATGGGAACGCCGGGAACTCTTTCCCGACGAAGCAGGGAAAGGATCCCTCATCTCGAGCTACGAGGCGGAAACGGGGCTCCTCTGGATGTAGGCGGGACCCTCGTGTATCCTCTCGAGTGGAGACGGGTATGTCGGGGAACTTCTTGATTTGCACCAAGGGTGTGAAGGACCCTTTCGAAGTTCCAGAGGTGAGGTGTGATCAGCCTCGAGATGCCTCAGCGGAAATGGGCCTCATCTCGCCTGGAGGGGAGAACCTCCTGGATTTTCTCGAGTTGCGGCAGGTCTTCTCGAGTTACGACGGGGACCTCAGGGACCCGCTCTGGTGGCCTCAGGAAATGCCAGTCCCCGTGCGAGTTGCTAGGGGCCATCTCGGGATTCCTCTCCCGTCCATGCCGGGGCCTAAGACCTTGTGTGGAGTCGGGGCCGGAACCTGAGGATTCCTCTCCAGTGTTGCCATGGATCTTGGGGTGCTTCTGAGTCTCCCCAGGGGAGTCAGGTCTGGTCTCGAGTGGGGGCATGCACGTGCGCTTTCCTCCCGAGCTGCAGCAGTAGTGTCACACTTCCTGTCACGTGGATCAAGGGATCTGTGGTTTCCCTCGAGGCTTTCGCTCGAGGCTTTCCCAGGAGGCTTTCCCACAGGGCTGTGCCACGTGCCACCTTGGTGTGAGTCGATCCTCGGCGTGAAAGACGAGCCGGTGAAGGGAAAAGAGGTTCCTCTGGAAAGGACTGAGAAATCTGGGGGACTCTTGGAATGGTGGCACGACCCAGGAGTTCCTCTCGCCGTTCCTGTTGAGAGGGCCTCCTCTTGAGATGCGACGGGAACGCCGGGAACTCTTTCCCGACGAAGCAGGGAAAGGATCCCTCATCTCGAGCTACGAGGCGGAAACGGGGCTACTCTGGATGTGGGCGGGACCCTCGTGTATCCTCTCGAGTGGAGACGGGTAGGTCGGGGAACTTCTTGATTTGCACCAAGGGTGTGAAGGTCCCTTTCGAAGTTCCAGAGGTGAGGTGTAATCAGCCTCGAGACGCCTCTGCGGAAATGGGCCTCATCTCGCCTGGAGGGGAGAACCTCCTGGATTTTCTCGAGTTGCGGCAGGTCTTCTCGAGTTACGACGGGGACCTCAGGGACCCGCTCTGGTGGCCTCAGGAAAGGCCAGTCCCCACGCGAGTTCCTAGGGTACCTCTCGGGATTCCTCTCCCGTGCATGCCGCGGCCTCAGTCCTTGTGTGGAGTCGGGGCCGGAACCTGAGGATTCCTCTCCAGTTTTGCCATGGACCTTGGGGTGCTTCTGAGTCTCCCCAGGGGAGTCAGGCCTCGTCTCGAGTGGGGGCATGCACGTGCGCTTTCCTCCCGAGCTGCAGCAGTAGTGTCACGCTTCCTGTCACGTGGATCAAGGGATCTGTGGTTTCCCTCGAGGCTGTCCCTCGAGGCTTTCCCACGAGGTTTTCCCACAGGGCTGTGCCACGTGCCACCATGGTGTGAGTCGATCCTCGGCGTGAAAGACGAGCCGGTGAAGGGAAAAGAGGTTCCTCTGGAATGGACTGAGACATCTGGGGGACTCTTGGTATGGTGGCACGACCCTGGAGTTCCTCTCGCCGTTCCTGTTGAGAGGGCCTCCTCTTGAGATGTGACGGGAACGCCGGGAACTCTTTCCCGACGAAGCAGGGAAAGGATCCCTCCTCTCGAGCTACGAGGCGGAAACGGTGCTCCTCTGGATGTGGGCGGGACCCTCGTGTTTCCTCTCGAGTGGAGACGGGTATGTCGGGAACTTCTTGTTTTGCACCAAGGGTGTTAAGGACCCTTTCGACGTTCCAGAGGTGAGGTGGATCAGCCTCGAGACGCCTCAGCGGAAATGGGCCTCATCTCGCCTGGAGGGGAGAATCGCCTGGATTTTCTCGAGTTACGGTAGGTCTTCTCGAGTTACGACGGGGACCTCACGGACCCGCTCTGTTGGCCTCAGGAAAGGCCAGTCCACATGCGAGTTGCTAGGGGCCATCTCGGGATTCCTCTCCCGTCCATGCCGCGGCCTCAGTCCCTGTGTGGAGTCGGGGGCGGAACCTGAGGATACCTCTCCAGTGTTGCCATGGATCTTGGGGGGCTTCTGAGTCTCCCCAGGGGAGTCAGGCCTCGTCTCGAGTGGGGGCATGCACGTGCCCTTTCCTCCCGAGCTGCAGCAGTAGTGTCACGCTTCCTGTCACGTGGATCAAGGGATCTGTGGTTTCCCTCGAGGCTGTCCCTCGAGGCTTTCCCACGAGGCTTTCCCACAGGGCTGTGCCACGTGCCACCTTGGTGTGAGTCGATCCTCGGCGTGAAAGACGAGCCGGTGAAGGGAAAAGAGGTTCCTCTGGAATGGACTGAGACATCTGGGGGACTCTTGGAATGGTGGCACGACCCTGGAGTTCCTCTCTCCGTTCCTCTTGAGAGGGCCTCCCCTTGAGATGCGACGGGAACGCCGGGAACTCTTTCCCGACGAAGCAGGGAAAGGATCCCTCATCTCGAGCTACAAGGCGGAAACGGGGCTCCTCTGGATGTGGGCGGGACCCTCGTGTATCCTCTCGAGTGGAGACGGGTATGTCGGGGAACTTCTTGATTTGCACCAAGGGTGTGAAGGACCCTTTCGAAGTTCCAGAGGTGAGCTGTGATCAGCCTCGAGACGCCTCAGCGGAAATGGGCCTCATCTCGCCTGGAGGGGAGAACCTCCTGGATTTTCTCGATTTGCGGCAGGTCTTCTCGAGTTACGACGGGGACCTCAGGGACCCGCTCTGGTGGCCTCAGGAAAGGCCAGTCCCCGTGCGAGTTGCTAGGGGCCATCTCGGGATTCCTCTCCCGTCCATGCCGGGGCCTAAGACCTTGTGTGGTGTCGGGGCCGGAACCTGAGGATTCCTCTCCAGTGTTGCCATGGATCTTGGGGTGCTTCTGAGTCTCCCCAGAGTCAGGCCTCGTCTCGAGTGGGGGCATGCACGTGCGCTTTCCTCCCGAGCTGCAGCAGTAGTGTCACGCTTCCTGTCACGTGGATCAAGGGATCTGTGGTTTCCCTCGAGTCTTTCGCTCGAGGCTTTCCCACGAGGCTTTCCCACAGGGCTGTGCCACTTGCCACCTTGGTGTGATTCGATCCTCGGCGTGAAAGACGAGCCGGTGAAGGGAAAAGAGGTTCCTCTGGAATGGACTGAGACATCTGTGGGACTCTTGGAATGGTGGCACGACCCTTGAGTTCCTCTCGCCGTTCCTGTTGAGAGGGCCTCCTCTTGAGATGCGACGGGAACGCCGGGAACTCTTTCCCGACGAAGCAGGGAAAGGATCCCTCATCTCGAGCTACGAGGCGGAAACGGGGCTCCTCTGGATGTGGGCGGGACCCTCGTGTATCCTCTCGAGTGGAGACAGGTAGGTCGGGGAACTTCTTGATTTGCACCAAGGGTGTGAAGGTCCCTTTCGAAGTTCCAGAGGTGAGGTGTAATCAGCCTCGAGACGCCTCTGCGGAAATGGGCCTCATCTCGCCTGGAGGGGAGAACCTCCTGGATTTTCTCGAGTTGCGGCAGGTCTTCTCGAGTTACGACGGGGACCTCAGGGACCCGCTCTGGTGGCCTCAGGAAAGGCCAGTTCCCATGCGAGTTCCTAGGGTACCTCTCGAGATTCCTCTCCCGTGCATGCCGCGGCCTCAGTCCTTGTGTGGAGTCGGGGCTGGAACCTGAGGATTCCTCTCCAGTGTTGCCATGGATCTTGGGGTGCTTCTGAGTCTCCCCAGGGGAGTCAGGCCTCGTCTCGAGTGGGGGCATGCACGTGCGCTTTCCTCCCGAGCTACAGCAGTAGTGTCACCTTCCTGTCACGTGGATCAAGGGATCTGTGGTTTCCCTCGAGTCTTTCGATCGAGGCTTTCCCACGAGGCTTTCCCACAGGGCTGTGGCACGTGCCACCTTGGTGTGAGTCGATCCTCGGCGTGAAAGACGAGCCCGTGAATGGAAAAGAGGTTCCTCTGGAATGGACTGAGACATCAGGGGGACTCTTGGAATGGTGGCACGACCCTGGAGTTCCTCTCGCCGTTCCTGTTGAGAGGGCCTCCTCTTGAGATGCGACGGGAACGCCGGGAACTCTTTCCCGACGAAGCAGGGAAAGGATCCCTTATCTCGAGCTACGAGGCGGAAACGGGGCACCTCTGGATCTGGGCGGGCCCCTCGTGTTTCCTCTCGAGTGGAGACGGGTATGTCGGGGAACTTCTTGATTTGCACCAAGGGTGTGAAGGACCCTTTCGACGTTCCAGAGGTGAGGTGGATCAGCCTCGAGACGCCTCATCGGAAATGGGCCTCATCTCGCCTGGAGGGGAGAACCTCCTGGATTTTCTCGAGTTGCGGCAGGTCTTCTCGAGTTACGACGGGGACATCAGGGACCCGCTCTGGTGGCCTCAGGAAAGGGAGTCCCCATGCGAGCTGCTAGGGGCCATCTCGGGATTCCTCCCCCGTCCATGCCAGGGCCTAAGACCTTGTGTGGAGTCGGGGCCGGAACCTGAGGATTCCTCTCCAGTGTTGCCATGGATCGTGGGGTGCTTTTGAGTCTCCCCAGGGGAGTCAGGCCTCGTCTCGAGTGGGGGCATGCACGTGCGCTTTCCTCCCGAGCTGCAACAGTAGTGTCACGCTTCCTGTCACGTGGATCAAGGGATCTGTGGTTTCCCTCCAGGCTGTCCCTCGAGGCTTGCCCACGAGGCTTTCCCACAGGGCTGTGCCACGTGCCACCTTGGTGTGAGTCGATCCTCGGCGTGAAAGACGAGCCGGTGAAGGGAAAAGAGGTTCCTCTGGAATGGACTGAGACATCTGGGGGACTCTTGGTATGGTGGCACGACCCTGGAGTTCCTCTCGCCGTTTCTGTTGAGAGGGCCTCCTCTTGAGATTCGACGGGAACGCCGGGAACTCTTTCCCGACGAAGCAGGGAAAAGATCCCTCATCTCGAGCTACGAGGCGGAAACGGGGCTCCTCTGGATGTGGGCGGGACCCTCGTGTATCATCTCGAGTGGAGACGGGTAGGTCGGGGAACTTCTTGATTTGCACCAAGGGTGTGAAGGAACCTTGCGAAGTTCCAGAGGTGAGGTGTGATCATCCTCGAGACGCCTCAGCGGAAATGGGCCTCATCTCGCCTGGAGGGGAGAACCTCCTGGATTTTCTCGAGTTGCGGCAGGTCTTCTCGAGTTACGACGGGGACCTCAGGGACCCGCTCTGGTGGCCTCAGGAAAGGCCAGTCCCCGTGCGGGTTGCTAGGGGCCATTTCGGGATTCCTCTCCCGTCCATGCCAGGGCCTAAGACCTTGTGTGGAGTCGGGGCCGGAACCTGAGGATTCCTCTCCAGTGTTGCCATGGATCTTTGGGTGCTCCTGAGTCTCCCCAGGGGAGTCAGGCCTCGTCTCGAATGGGGGCATGCACGTGCGCTTTCCTCCCGAGCTGCAGCAGTAGTGTCACGCTTCCTGTCACGTGGATCAAGGGATCTGTGGTTTCCCTTGAGACTTTCGCTCGAGGCTTGCCCACGAGGCTTTCCCACAGGGCTGTGCCACGTGCCACCTTGGTGGGAGACGATCCTCGGCGTGAAAGACGAGCCGGTGCAGGGAAAAGAGTTTCCTGTGGAAAGGACTGAGACATCTGGGGGACTGTTGGAATGGTGGCACGACCCTGGAGTTCCTCTCGCCGTTCTTGTTGAGAGGGCCTCCTCTTGAGATGCGACGGGAACGCCGGGAACTCTTTCCCGACGAAGCAGGGAGAGGATCCCTCATCTCGAGCTACGAGGTGGAAACGGGGTTCCTCTGGTTGTGGGCGGGACCCTCGTATTTCCTCTCGAGTGGAGACGGGTATGTCGGGGAACATCTTGATTTGCACCAAGGGTGTGAAGGTCCCTTGCGAAGTTCCAGAGGTGAGGTGTGATCAGCCTCGAGACGCCTCAGCGGAAATGGGCCTCATCTCGCCTGGAGGGGAGAACCTCCTGGATTTTCTCGAGTTGCGGCACGTCTTCTCGAGTTACGACGGGGACCTCAAGGACCCGCTCTGGTGGCCTCAGGAAAGGCCAGTCCCCGTGCAATTTGCTAGGGGGCCTCTCCGGATTCCTCTCCCGTACATGTCGCGGCCTCAGTCCTAGTGTGGAGTCGGGGCCGGAACCTGAGGATTCCTCTCCTGTGTTGCCATGGATCTTGGGGTGCTTCTGAGTCATCCCAGGGGAGTCAGGCCTCGTCTCGAGTGGGGGCATGCACGTGCGCTTTCCTCCCGAGCTGCAGCAGTAGTGTCACGCTTCCTGTCACGTGGATCAAGGGATCTGTGGTTTCCCTCGAGGCTGTCCCTCGATGTTTTCCCACGAGGCTTTCCCACAGGGCTCTGCCACGTGCCACATTTGTGTGAGTCGATCCTCGGCGTGAAAGACGAGCCGGTGAAGGGAAAAGTGGTTCCTCTGGGATAGACTGAGACATCTGGGGGACTCTAGGAATGGTGGCACGACCCTGGAGTTCCTCTCGTCAATCCTCTTGAGAGGGCCTCCTCTTGAGATCCGATGGGAACGCCGGGAACTCTTTCCCGACGAAGCAGGGAAAGGATCCCTCATCTCGAGCTACGAGGCGGAAACGGGGCTCCTCTGGATGTGGGCGGGACCCTCGTGTATCCTCTCGAGTGGAGACGGGTATGTCGGGGAACTTCTTGATTTGCACCAAGGGTGTGAAGGACCCTTTCGAAGTTCCAGAGGTGAGGTGTGATCAGCCTCGAGATGCCTCAGCGGAAATGGGCCTCATCTCGCCTGGAGGGGAGAACCTCCTGGATTTTCTCGAGTTGCGGCAGGTCTTCTCGAGTTACGACGGGGACCTCAGGGACCCGCTCTGGTGGCCTCAGGAAATGCCAGTCCCCGTGCGAGTTGCTAGGGGCCATCTCGGGATTCCTCTCCCGTCCATGCCGGGGCCTAAGACCTTGTGTGGAGTCGGGGCCGGAACCTGAGGATTCCTCTCCAGTGTTGCCATGGATCTTGGGGTGCTTCTGAGTCTCCCCAGGGGAGTCAGGTCTGGTCTCGAGTGGGGGCATGCACGTGCGCTTTCCTGCCGAGCTGCAGCAGTAGTGTCACACTTCCTGTCACGTGGATCAAGGGATCTGTGGTTTCCCTCGAGGCTTTCGCTCGAGGCTTTCCCAGGAGGCTTTCCCACAGGGCTGTGCCACGTGCCACCTTGGTGTGAGTCGATCCTCGGCGTGAAAGACGAGCCGGTGAAGGGAAAAGAGGTTCCTCTGGAAAGGACTGAGAAATCTGGGGGACTCTTGGAATGGTGGCACGACCCAGGAGTTCCTCTCGCCGTTCCTGTTGAGAGGGCCTCCTCTTGAGATGTGACGGGAACGCCGGGAACTCTTTCCCGACGAAGCAGGTAAAGGATCACTCATCTCGAGCTACGAGGCGGAAACGGGGCTCCTCTGGATGTGGGCGGGACCCTCGTGATTCCTCTCGAGTGGAGACGGGTATGTCGGGAACTTCTTGTTTTGCACCAAGGGTGTTAAGGACCCTTTCGACGTTCCAGAGGTGAGGTGGATCAGCCTCGAGACGCCTCAGCGGAAATGGGCCTCATCTCGCCTGGAGGGGAGAACCTCCTGGATTTTCTCGAGTTGCGGCAGGTCTTCTCGAGTTACGACGGGGACCTCAGGGACCCGCTCTGGTGGCCTCAGGAAAGGCCAGTCCCCACGCGAGTTCCTAGGGTACCTCTCGGGATTCCTCTCCCGTGCATGCCGCGGCCTCAGTCCTTGTGTGGAGTCCGGGCCGGAACCTGAGGATTCCTCTCCAGTTTTGCCATGGACCTTGGGGTGCTTCTGAGTCTCCCCAGGGGAGTCAGGCCTCGTCTCGAGTGGGGGCATGCACGTGCGCTTTCCTCCCGAGCTGCAGCAGTAGTGTCACGCTTCCTGTCACGTGGATCAAGGGATCTGTGGTTTCACTCGAGGCTGTCCCTCGAGGCTTTCCCACGAGGTTTTCCCACAGGGCTGTGCCACGTGCCACCATGGTGTGAGTCGATCCTCGGCGTGAAAGACGAGCCGGTGAAGGGAAAAGAGGTTCCTCTGGAATGGACTGAGACATCTGGGGGACTCTTGGTATGGTGGCACGACCCTGGAGTTCCTCTCGCCGTTCCTGTTGAGAGGGCCTCCTCTTGAGATGTGACGGGAACGCCGGGAACTCTTTCCCGACGAAGCAGGGAAAGGATCCCTCCTCTCGAGCTACGAGGCAGAAACGGTGCTCCTCTGGATGTGGGCGGGACCCTCGTGTTTCCTCTCGAGTGGAGACGGGTATGTCGGGAACTTCTTGTTTTGCACCAAGGGTGTTAAGGACCCTTTCGACGTTCCAGAGGTGAGGTGGATCAGCCTCGAGACGCCTCAGCGGAAATGGGCCTCATCTCGCCTGGAGGGGAGAATCGCCTGGATTTTCTCGAGTTGCGGTAGGGCTTCTCGAGTTACGACGGGGACCTCACGGACCCGCTCTGTTGGCCTCAGGAAAGGCCAGTCCACATGCGAGTTGCTAGGGGCCATCTCGGGATTCCTCTCCCGTCCATGCCGCGGCCTCAGTCCCTGTGTGGAGTCGGGGGCGGAACCTGAGGATTCCTCTCCAGTGTTGCCATGGATCTTGGGGGGCTTCTGAGTCTCCCCAGGGGAGTCAGGCCTCGTCTCGAGTGGGGGCATGCACGTGCCCTTTCCTCCCGAGCTGCAGCAGTAGTGTCACGCTTCCTGTCACGTGGATCAAGGGATCTGTGGTTTCCCTCGAGGCTGTCCCTCGAGGCTTTCCCACGAGGCTTTCCCACAGGGCTGTGCCACGTGCCACCTTGGTGGGAGTCGATCCTCGGCGTGAAAGACGAGCCGGTGAAGGGAAAAGAGGTTCCTCTGGAATGGACTGAGACATCTGGGGGACTCTTGGAATGGTGGCACGACCCTGGAGTTCCTCTCTCCGTTCCTCTTGAGAGGGCCTCCCCTTGAGATGCGACGGGAACGCCGGGAACTCTTTCCCGACGAAGCAGGGAAAGGATCCCTCATCTCGAGCTACGAGGTGGAAACGGGGCTCCTCTGGATGTGGGCGGGACCCTCGTGTTTCCTCTCGAGTGGAGACGGGTATGTCGGGGAACTTCTTGATTTGCACCAAGGGTTTGAAGGACCCTTGCGAAGTTCCAGAGGTGAGGTGTGATCAGCCTCGAGACGCCTCAGCGGAAATGGGCCTCATCTCGCCTGGAGGTGAGAACCTCCTGGATTTTCTCGAGTTGCGGCAGGTCTTCTCGAGTTACGACGGGGACCTCAGGGACCCGCTCTGGTGGCCTCAGGAAAGGCCAGTCCCCATGCGAGTTGCTAGGGGCCATCTCGGGATTCCACTACCGTCCATGCCGGGGCCTAAGTCCTTGTGTGGATTCGGGGTCGGAACCTGAGGATTCCTCTCCAGTGTTGCCATGGATCTTTGGGTGCTCCTGAGTCTCCCCAGGGGAGTCAGGCCTCGTCTCGAATGGGGGCATGCACGTGCGCTTTCCTCCCGAGCTGCAGCAGTAGTGTCACGCTTCCTGTCACGTGGATCAAGGGATCTGTGGTTTCCCTTGAGACTTTCGCTCGAGGCTTTCCCACGAGGCTTTCCCACAGGGCTGTGCCACGTGCCACCTTGGTGGGAGACGATCCTCGGCGTGAAAGACGAGCCGGTGCAGGGAAAAGAGTTTCCTGTGGAAAGGACTGAGACATCTGGGGGACTGTTGGAATGGTGGCACGACCCTGGAGTTCCTCTCGCCGTTCCTGTTGAGAGGGCCTCCTCTTGAGATGCGACGGGAACGCCGGGAACTCTTTCCCGACGAAGCAGGGAGAGGATCCCTCATCTCGAGCTACGAGGTGGAAACGGGGCTCCTCTGGATGTGGGCGGGACCCTCGTATTTCCTCTCGAGTGGAGACGGGTATGTCGGGGAACATCTTGATTTGCACCAAGGGTGTGAAGGTCCCTTGCGAAGTTCCAGAGGTGAGGTGTGATCAGCCTCGAGACGCCTCAGCGGAAATGGGCCTCATCTCGCCTGGAGGGGAGAACCTCCTGCATTTTCTCGAGTTGCGGCACGTCTTCTCGAGTTACGACGGGGACCTCAAGGACCCGCTCTGGTGGCCTCAGGAAAGGCCAGTCCCCGTGCGATTTGCTAGGGGGCCTCTCCGGATTCCTCTCCCGTCCATGTCGCGGCCTCAGTCCTAGTGTGGAGTCGGGGCCGGAACCTGAGGATTCCTCTCCTGTGTTGCCATGGATCTTGGGGTGCTTCTGAGTCATCCCAGGGGAGTCAGGCCTCGTCTCGAGTGGGGGCATGCACGTGCGCTTTCCTCCCGAGCTGCAGCAGTAGTGTCACGCTTCCTGTCACGTGGATCAAGGGATCTGTGGTTTCCCTCGAGGCTGTCCCTCGAGGTTTTCCCACGAGGCTTTCCCACAGGGCTCTGCCACGTGCCACATTGGTGTGAGTCGATCCTCGGCGTGAAAGACGAGCCGGTGAAGGGAAAAGAGGTTCCTCTGGGAGAGACTGAGACATCTGGGGGACTCTTGGAATGGTGGCACGACCCTGGAGTTCCTCTCGTCAATCCTCTTGAGAGGGCCTCCTCTTGAGATCCGATGGGAACGCCGGGAACTCTTTCCCGACGAAGCAGGGAAAGGATCCCTCATCTCGAGCTATGAGGCGGAAACGGGGCTCCTCTCGATGTGGGCGGGACCCTCGTGTTTCCTCTCGAGTGGAGACGGGTATGTCGGGGAACTTCTTGATTTGCACCAAGGGTGTGAAGGACCCTTGCGAAGTTCCAGAGGTGAGGTGTGATCAGCCTCGAGACGCCTCAGCGGAAATGAGCCTCATCTCGCCTGGAGGGGAGAACCTCCTGGATTTTCTCGAGTTGCGGCAGGTCTTCTCGAGTTACGACGGGGACCTCAGGGACCCGCTCTGGTGGCCTCAGGAAAGGCCAGTCCCCGTGCCAGTTGCTAGGGGCCATTTCGGGATTCCTCTCCCGTCCATGCCAGGGCCTAAGACCTTGTGTGGAGTCGGGGCCGGAACCTGAGGATTCCTCTCCAGTGTTGCCATGGATCTTGGGGTGCTCCTGAGTCTCCCCAGGGGAGTCAGGCCTCGTCTCGAATGGGGGCATGCACGTGCGCTTTCCTCCCGAGCTGCAGCAGTAGTGTCACGCTTCCTGTCACGTGGATCAAGGGATCTGTGGTTTCCCTCGAGGCTTTCCCACGAGGCTTTCCCACAGGACTGTGCCACGTGCCACCTTGGTGTGAGTCGATCCTCGGCTTGAAAGATGAGCGGTGAAGTGAACAGATGTTACTCTGGAATGGACTGAGACATCAGGGGTCTCTTGAAATGGTGGCACGACCCTGGAGTTCCTCTCGCCGTTCCTGTTGAGAGGGCCTCCTCTTGAGATGCGACGGGAACGCCGGGGACTCTTTCCCGACGAAGCAGGGAAAGGATCCCTCATCTCGAGCTACGAGGCGGAAACGGGGCTCCACTGGATGTGGGCGGGACCCTCGTGTTTCCTCTCGAGTGCAGACGGGTATGTCGGGGAACTTCTTGAATTGCACCAAGGGTGTGAAGGAAACTTTCGAAGTTCCAGAGGTGAGGTGTGATCAGCCTCGAGACACCTCAGCGGAAATGGGCCTCATCTCGCCTGGAGGGGAGAACCTCCTGGATATTCTCGAGTTGCGGCAGGTCTTCTCGAGTTACGACGGGGACCTCAGGCACCCGCTCTGGTGGCCTCAGGAAAGGCCAGTCCCCAGGCGAGTTGCTAGGGGCCATCTCGGGATTCCTCTCCCGTCCATGCCGGGGCCTAAGACCTTGTGTGGAGTCGGGGCCGGAACCTGAGGATTCCTCTCCAATGTTGCCATGGACCTTGGGGTGCTCCTGAGTCTCCCCAGGGGAGTCAGGCCTCGTCTCGAGTGGGGGCATGCACGTGCGCTTTCCTCCCGAGCTGCAGCAGTAGTGTCACGCTTCCTGTCACCTGGCTCAAGGGATCTGTTGTTTCCCTCGAGGCTTTTGCTCGAGGCTTGCCCACGAGTCTTACCCACAGGGCTGTGCCACGTGCCACCTTGGTGGGAGTCGATCCTCGGCGTGAAAGACGAGCCGGTGAAGGGAAAAGAGGTTCCTCTGGAAAGGACTGAGACATCTGGGGGACTCTTGGAATGGTGGCACGACCCTGGAGTTCCTCTCGCCGTTCCTGTTGAGAGGGCCTCCTCTTGAGATGCGACGGGAACGCCGGGAACTCTTTCCCGACGAAGCAGGGAGAGGATCCCTCATCTCGAGCTACGTGGTGGAAACGGGGCTCCTCTGGATGTGGGCGGGACCCTCGTATTTCCTCTCGAGTGGAGACGGGTATGTCAGGGAACTTCTTGATTTGCACCCAGGGTGGTAAGGTCCCTTGCGAAGTTCCAGAGGTGAGGTGTGATCAGCCTCGAGACGCCTCAGCGGAAATGGGCGTCATCTCTCCTGGAGGGGAGAACCTCCTGGATTTTCTCGAGTTGCGGCACGTCTTCTCGAGTTACGACGGGGACCTCAAGGACCCGCTCTGGTGGCCTCAGGAAAGGCCAGTCCCCGTGCGATTTGCTAGGGGGCCTCTCCGGATTCCTCTCCCGTCCATGTCGCGGCCTCAGTCCTAGTGTGGAGTCGGGGCCGGAACCTGAGGATTCCTCTCCTGTGTTGCCATGGATCTTGGGGTGCTTCTGAGTCATCCCAGGGGAGTCAGGCCTCCTCTCGAGTGGGGGCATGCACGTGCGCTTTCCTCCCGAGCTGCAGCAGTAGTGTCACGCTTCCTGTCACGTGGATCAAGGGATCTGTGGTTTCCCTCGAGGCTGTCCCTCGAGGTTTTCCCACGAGGCTTTCCCACAGGGCTCTGCCACGTGCCACATTGGTGTGAGTCGATCCTCGGCGTGAAAGACGAGCCGGTGAAGGGAAAAGAGGTTCCTCTGGGATAGACTGAGACATCTGGGGGACTCTTGGAATGGTGGCACGACCCTGGAGTTCCTCTCGTCAATCCTCTTGAGAGGGCCTCCTCTTGAGATCCGATGGGAACGCCGGGAACTCTTTCCCGACGAAGCAGGGAAAGGATCCCTCATCTCGAGCTATGAGGCGGAAACGGGGCTCCTCTCGATGTGGGCGGGACCCTCGTGTTTCCTCTCGAGTGGAGACGGGTATGTCGGGGAACTTCTTGATTTGCACCAAGGGTGTGAAGGACCCTTGCGAAGTTCCAGAGGTGAGGTGTGATCAGCCTCGAGACGCCTCAGCGGAAATGAGCCTCATCTCGCCTGGAGGGGAGAACCTCCTGGATTTTCTCGAGTTGCGGCAGGTCTTCTCGAGTTACGACGGGGACCTCAGGGACCCGCTCTGGTGGCCTCAGGAAAGGCCAGTCCCCGTGCCAGTTGCTAGGGGCCATTTCGGGATTCCTCTCCCGTCCATGCCAGGGCCTAAGACCTTGTGTGGAGTCGGGGCCGGAACCTGAGGATTCCTCTCCAGTGTTGCCATGGATCTTGGGGTGCTCCTGAGTCTCCGCAGGGGAGTCAGGCCTCGTCTCGAATGGGGGCATGCACGTGCGCTTTCCTCCCGAGCTGCAGCAGTAGTGTCACGCTTCCTGTCACGTGGATCAAGGGATCTGTGGTTTCCCTTGAGACTTTCGCTCGAGGCTTGCCCACGAGGCTTTCCCACAGGGCTGTGCCACGTGCCACCTGGGTGGGAGTCGATCCTCGGCGTGAAAGACGAGCCGGTGCAGGAAAAAGAGTTTCCTGTGGAAAGGACTGAGATATCTGGGGGACTCTTGGAATGGTGGCACGACCCTGGAGTTCCTCTCGCCGTTCCTGTTGAGAGGGCCTCCTCTTGAGATGCGACGGGAACGCCGGGAACTCTTTCCCGACGAAGCAGGGAGAGGATCCCTCATCTCGAGCTACGTGGTGGAAACGGGGCTCCTCTGGATGTGGGCGGGACCCTCGTATTTCCTCTCGAGTGGAGACGGGTATGTCGGGGAACTTCTTGATTTGCACCCAGGGTGTGAAGGTCCCTTGCGAAGTTCCAGAGGTGAGGTGTGATCAGCCTCGAGACGCCTCAGCGGAAATGGGCGTCATCTCTCCTGGAGGGGAGAACCTCCTGGATTTTCTCGAGTTGCGGCACGTCTTCTCGAGTTACGACGGGGACCTCAAGGACCCGCTCTGGTGGCCTCAGGAAAGGCCAGTCCCCGTGCGGGTTGCTAGGGGCCATTTCGGGATTCCTCTCCCGTCCATGCCAGGGCCTAAGACCTTGTGTGGAGTCGGGGCCGGAACCTGAGGATTCCTCTCCAGTGTTGCCATGGATCTTTGGGTGCTCCTGAGTCTCCCCAGGGGAGTCAGGCCTCGTCTCGAATGGGGGCATGCACGTGCGCTTTCCTCCCGAGCTGCAGCAGTAGTGTCACGCTTCCTGTCACGTGGATCAAGGGATCTGTGGTTTCCCTTGAGACTTTCGCTCGAGGCTTGCCCACGAGGCTTTCCCACAGGGCTGTGCCACGTGCCACCTTGGTGGGAGACGATCCTCGGCGTGAAAGACGAGCCGGTGCAGGGAAAAGAGTTTCCTGTGGAAAGGACTGAGACATCTGGGGGACTGTTGGAATGGTGGCACGACCCTGGAGTTCCTCTCGCCGTTCTTGTTGAGAGGGCCTCCTCTTGAGATGCGACGGGAACGCCGGGAACTCTTTCCCGACGAAGCAGGGAGAGGATCCCTCATCTCGAGCTACGAGGTGGAAACGGGGCTCCTCTGGATGTGGGCGGGACCCTCGTATTTCCTCTCGAGTGGAGACGGGTATGTCGGGGAACTTCTTGATTTGCACCAAGGGTGTGAAGGTCCCTTGCGAAGTTCCAGAGGTGAGGTGTGATCAGCCTCGAGACGCCTCAGCGGAAATGGGCCTCATCTCGCCTGGAGGGGAGAACCTCCTGGATTTTCTCGAGTTGCGGCACGTCTTCTCGAGTTACGACGGGGACCTCAAGGACCCGCTCTGGTGGCCTCAGGAAAGGCCAGTCCCCGTGCGATTTGCTAGGGTGCCTCTCCGGATTCCTCTCCCGTCCATGTCGCGGCCTCAGTCCTAGTGTGGAGTCGGGGCCGGAACCTGAGGATTCCTCTCCTGTGTTGCCATGGATCTTGGGGTGCTTCTGAGTCATCCCAGGGGAGTCAGGCCTCGTCTCGAGTGGGGGCATGCACGTGCGCTTTCCTCCCGAGCTGCAGCAGTAGTGTCACGCTTCCTGTCACGTGGATCAAGGGATCTGTGGTTTCCCTCGAGGCTGTCCCTCGAGGTTTTCCCACGAGGCTTTCCCACAGGGCTCTGCCACGTGCCACATTGGTGTGAGTCGATCCTCGGCGTGAAAGACGAGCCGGTGAAGGGAAAAGAGGTTCCTCTGGGATAGACTTAGACATCTGGGGGACTCTTGGAATGGTGGCACGACCCTGGAGTTCCTCTAGTCAATCCTCTTGAGAGGGCCTCCTCTTGAGATCCGATGGGAACGCCGGGAACTCTTTCCCGACGAAGCAGGGAAAGGATCCCTCATCTCGTGCTATGAGGCGGAAACGGGGCTCCTCTGGATGTGGGCGGGACCCTCGTGTTTCCTCTCGAGTGGAGACGGGTATGTCGGGGAACTTCTTGATTTGCACCAAGGGTGTGAAGGACCCTTGCGAAGTTCCAGAGGTGAGGTGTGATCAGCCTCGAGACGCCTCAGCGGAAATGAGCCTCATCTCGCCTGGAGGGGAGAACCTCCTGGATTTTCTCGAGTTGCGGCAGGTCTTCTCGAGTTACGACGGGGACCTCAGGGACCCGCTCTGGTGGCCTCAGGAAAGGCCAGTCCCCGTGCCAGTTGCTAGGGGCCATTTCGGGATTCCTCTCCCGTCCATGCCAGGGCCTAAGACCTTGTGTGGAGTCGGGGCCGGAACCTGAGGATTCCTCTCCAGTGTTGCCATGGATCTTGGGGTGCTCCTGAGTCTCCCCAGGGGAGTCAGGCCTCGTCTCGAGTGGGGGCATGCACGTGCGCTTTCCTCCCTAGGTGAAGCAGTAGGGTCACGCTTCCTGTCACGTGGATCAAGGGATCTGTGTTTTCCCTCGAGGCTTTCGCTCGAGGCATGCCCACGAGGCTTTCCCACAGGGCTGTGCCACGTGCCACCTTGGTGGGAGTCGATCCTCGGCGTGAAAGACGAGCCGGTGAAGGGAAAAGAGGTTCCTCTGGAAAGGACTGAGACATCTGGGGGACTCTTGGAATGGTGGCACGACCCTGGAGTTCCTCTCGTCGATCCTCTTGAGAGGGCCTCCTCTTGAGATGCGACGGGAACGCCGGGAACTCTTTCCCGACGAAGCAGGGAAAGGATCCCTCATCTCGAGCTACGAGGCGGAAACGGGGCTCCTCTGAATGTGGGCGGGACCCTCGTGTTTCCTCTCGAGTGGAGACGGGTATGTCGGGGAACTTCTTGAATTGCACCAAGGGTGTGAAGGAAACTTTCGAAGTTCCAGAGGTGAGGTGTGATCAGCCTCGAGACGCCTCAGCGGAAATGGGCCTCATCTCGCCTGGAGGGGAGAACCTCCTGGATATTCTCGAGTTGCGGCAGGTCTTCTCGAGTTACGACGGGGACCTCATGGACCCGCTCTGGTGGCCTCAGGAAAGGCCAGTCCCCATGCGAGTTGCTAGGGGACCTCTCGGGATTCCTCTCCCGTCCATGCCGGGGCCTAAGACCTTGTGTGGAGTCGGGGCCGGAACCTGAGGATTCCTCTCCAGTGTTGCCATGGATCTTGGGGTGCTCCTGAGTCTCCGCAGGGGAGTCAGGCCTCGTCTCGAATGGGGGCATGCACGTGCGCTTTCCTCCCGAGCTGCAGCAGTAGTGTCACGCTTCCTGTCACGTGGATCAAGGGATCTGTGGTTTCCCTTGAAGCTTTCGCTCGAGGCTTGCCCACGAGGCTTTCCCACAGGGCTGTGCCACGTGCCACCTTGGTGGGAGACGATCCTCGGCGTGAAAGACGAGCCGGTGCAGGGAAAAGAGTTTCCTGTGGAAAGGACTGAGACATATGGGGGACTCTTGGAATGGTGGCACGACCCTGGAGTTCCTCTCGCCGTTCCTGTTGAGAGGGCCTCCTCTTGAGATGCGACGGGAACGCCGGGAACTCTTTCCCGACGAAGCAGGGAGAGGATCCCTCATCTCGAGCTACGAGGTGGAAACGGGTCTCCTCTGGATTTGGGCGGGACCCTCGTATTTCCTCTCGAGTGGAGACGGGTATGTCGGGGAACTTCTTGATTTGCACCAAGGGTGTGAAGGACCCTTTCGAAGTTCCAGATGTGAGGTGTGATCAGCCTCGAGACGCCTCGGCGGAAATGGGCCTCATCTCGCCTGGAGGGGAGAACCTCCTGGATTTTCTCGAGTTGCGGCAGGTCTTCTCGAGTTACGACGGGGACCTCAGGGACCCGCTCTAGTGGCCTCAGGAAAGGCCAGTCCCCGTGCGGGTTGCTAGGGGCCATTTCGGGATTCCTCTCCCGTCCATGCCAGGGCCTAAGACCTTGTGTGGAGTCGGGGCCGGAACCTGAGGATTCCTCTCCAGTGTTGCCATGGATCTTGGGGTGCTCCTGAGTCTCCGCAGGGGAGTCAGGCATCGTCTCGAATGGGGGCATGCACGTGCGCTTCCTCCCGAGCTGCAGCAGTAGTGTCACGCTTCCTGTCACGTGGATCAAGGGATCTGTGATTTCCCTTGAGACTTTCGCTCGAGGCTTGCCCACGAGGCTTTCCCACAGGGCTGTGCCACGTGCCACCTTCGTGGGAGACGATCCTCGGCGTGAAAGACGAGCCGGTGCAAGGAAAAGAGTTTCCTGTGGAAAGGACTGAGACATCTGGGGGACTGTTGGAATGGTGGCACGACCCTGGAGTTCCTCTCGCCGTTCTTGTTGAGAGGGCCTCCTCTTGAGATGCGACGGGAACGCCGGGAACTCTTTCCCGACGAAGCAGGGAGAGGATCCCTCATCTCGAGCTACGAGGTGGAAACGGGGCTCCTCTGGATGTGGGCGGGACCCTCGTATTTCCTCTCGAGTGGAGACGGGTATGTCGGGGAACTTCTTGATTTGCACCAAGGGTGTGAAGGTCCCTTGCGAAGTTCCAGAGGTGAGGTGTGATCAGCCTCGAGACGCCTCAGCGGAAATGGGCCTCATCTCGCCTGGAGGGGAGAACCTCCTGCATTTTCTCGAGTTGCGGCACGTCTTCTCGAGTTACGACGGGGACGTCAAGGACCCGCTCTGGTGGCCTCAGGAAAGGCCAGTCCCCGTGCGATTTGCTAGGGGGCCTCTCCAGATTCCTCTCCCGTCCATGTCGCGGCCTCAGTCCTAGTGTGGAGTCGGGGCCGGAACCTGAGGATTCCTCTCCTGTGTTGCCATGGATCTTGGGGTGCTTCTGAGTCATCCCAGGGGAGTCAGGCCTCGTCTCGAGTGGGGGCATGCACGTGCGCTTTCCTCCCGAGCTGCAGCAGTAGTGTCACGCTTCCTGTCACGTGGATCAAGGGATCTGTGGTTTCCCTTGAGACTTTCGCTCGAGGCTTGCCCACGAGGCTTTCCCACAGGGCTGTGCCACGTGCCACCTTGGTGGGAGACGATCCTCGGCGTGAAAGACGAGCCGGTGCAGGGAAAAGAGTTTCCTGTGGAAAGGACTGAGACATCTGGGGGACTGTTGGAATGGTGGCACGACCCTGGAGTTCCTCTCGCCGTTCTTGTTGAGAGGGCCTCCTCTTGAGATGCGACGGGAACGCCGGGAACTCTTTCCCGACGAAGCAGGGAGAGGATCCCTCATCTCGAGCTACGAGGTGGAAACGGGGCTCCTCTGGATGTGGGCGGGACCCTCGTATTTCCTCTCGAGTGGAGACGGGTATGTCGGGGAACTTCTTGATTTGCACCAAGGGTGTGAAGGTCCCTTGCGAAGTTCCAGAGGTGAGGTGTGATCAGCCTCGAGACGCCTCAGCGGAAATGGGCCTCATCTCGCCTGGAGGGGAGAACCTCCTGGATTTTCTCGAGTTGCGGCACGTCTTCTCGAGTTACGACGGGGACCTCAAGGACCCGCTCTGGTGGCCTCAGGAAAGGCCAGTCCCCGTGCGATTTGCTAGGGGGCCTCTCCGGATTCCTCTCCCGTCCATGTCGCGGCCTCAGTCCTAGTGTGGAGTCGGGGCCGGAACCTGAGGATTCCTCTCCTGTGTTGCCATGGATCTTGGGGTGCTTCTGAGTCATCCCAGGGGAGTCAGGCCTCGTCTCGAGTGGGGGCATGCACGTGCGCTTTCCTCCCGAGCTGCAGCAGTAGTGTCACGCTTCCTGTCACGTGGATCAAGGGATCTGTGGTTTCCCTCGAGGCTGTCCCTCGAGGTTTTCCCACGAGGCTTTCCCACAGGGCTCTGCCACGTGCCACATTGGTGTGAGTCGATCCTCGGCGTGAAAGACGAGCCGGTGAAGGGAAAAGAGGTTCCTCTGGGATAGACTTAGACATCTGGGGGACTCTTGGAATGGTGGCACGACCCTGGAGTTCCTCTCGTCAATCCTCTTGAGAGGGCCTCCTCTTGAGATCCGATGGGAACGCCGGGAACTCTTTCCCGACGAAGCAGGGAAAGGATCCCTCATCTCGAGCTATGAGGCGGAAACGGGGCTCCTCTGGATGTGGGCGGGACCCTCGTGTTTCCTCTCGAGTGGAGACGGGTATGTCGGGGAACTTCTTGATTTGCACCAAGGGTGTGAAGGACCCTTGCGAAGTTCCAGAGGTGAGGTGTGATCAGCCTCGAGACGCCTCAGCGGAAATGAGCCTCATCTCGCCTGGAGGGGAGAACCTCCTGGATTTTCTCGAGTTGCGGCAGGTCTTCTCGAGTTACGACGGGGACCTCAGGGACCCGCTCTGGTGGCCTCAGGAAAGGCCAGTCCCCGTGCCAGTTGCTAGGGGCCATTTCGGGATTCCTCTCCCGTCCATGCCAGGGCCTAAGACCTTGTGTGGAGTCGGGGCCGGAACCTGAGGATTCCTCTCCAGTGTTGCCATGGATCTTGGGGTGCTCCTGAGTCTCCCCAGGGGAGTCAGGCCTCGTCTCGAGTGGGGGCATGCACGTGCGCTTTCCTCCCTAGGTGAAGCAGTAGGGTCACGCTTCCTGTCACGTGGATCAAGGGATCTGTGTTTTCCCTCGAGGCTTTCGCTCGAGGCATGCCCACGAGGCTTTCCCACAGGGCTGTGCCACGTGCCACCTTGGTGGGAGTCGATCCTCGGCGTGAAAGACGAGCCGGTGAAGGGAAAAGAGGTTCCTCTGGAAAGGACTGAGACATCTGGGGGACTCTTGGAATGGTGTCACGACCCTGGAGTTCCTCTCGTCGATCCTCTTGAGAGGGCCTCCTCTTGAGATGCGACGGGAACGCCGGGAACTCTTTCCCGACGAAGCAGGGAAAGGATCCTTCATCTCGAGCTACGAGGCGGAAACGGGGCTCCTCTGAATGTGGGCGGGACCCTCGTGTTTCCTCTCGAGTGGAGACGGGTATGTCGGGGAACTTCTTGAATTGCACCAAGGGTGTGAAGGAAACTTTCGAAGTTCCAGAGGTGAGGTGTGATCAGCCTCGAGACGCCTCAGCGGAAATGGGTCTCATCTCGCCTGGAGGGGAGAACCTCCTGGATATTCTCGAGTTGCGGCAGGTCTTCTCGAGTTACGACGGGGACCTCATGGACCCGCTCTGGTGGCCTCAGGAAAGGCCAGTCCCCATGCGAGTTGCTAGGGGCCATCTCGGGATTCCTCTCCCGTCCATGCCGGGGCCTAAGACCTTGTGTGGAGTCGGGGCCGGAACCTGAGGATTCCTCTCCAGTGTTGCCATGGATCTTGGGGTGCTCCTGAGTCTCCGCAGGGGAGTCAGGCCTCGTCTCGAATGGGGGCATGCACGTGCGCTTTCCTCCCGAGCTGCAGCAGTAGTGTCACGCTTCCTGTCACGTGGATCAAGGGATCTGTGGTTTCCCTTGAGGCTTTCGCTCGAGGCTTGCCCACGAGGCTTTCCCACAGGGCTGTGCCACGTGCCACCTTGGTGGGACACGATCCTCGGCGTGAAAGACGAGCCGGTGCAGGGAAAAGAGTTTCCTGTGGAAAGGACTGAGACATATGGGGGACTCTTGGAATGGTGGCACGACCCTGGAGTTCCTCTCGCCGTTCCTGTTGAGAGGGCCTCCTCTTGAGATGCGACGGGAACGCCGGGAACTCTTTCCCGACGAAGCAGGGAGAGGATCCCTCATCTCGAGCTACGAGGTGGAAACGGGTCTCCTCTGGATGTGGGCGGGACCCTCGTATTTCCTCTCGAGTGGAGACGGGTATGTCGGGGAACTTCTTGATTTGCACCAAGGGTGTGAAGGACCCTTTCGAAGTTCCAGATGTGAGGTGTGATCAGCCTCGAGACGCCTCGGCGGAAATGGGCCTCATCTCGCCTGGAGGGGAGAACCTCCTGGATTTTCTCGAGTTGCGGCAGGTCTTCTCGAGTTACGACGGGGACGTCAAGGACCCGCTCTGGTGGCCTCAGGAAAGGCCAGTCCCCGTGCGATTTGCTAGGGGGCCTCTCCGGATTCCTCTCCCGTCCATGTCGCGGCCTCAGTCCTAGTGTGGAGTCGGGGCCGGAACCTGAGGATTCCTCTCCTGTGTTGCCATGGATCTTGGGGTGCTTCTGAGTCATCCCAGGGAATCAGGCCTCGTCTCGAGTGGGGGCATGCACGTGCGCTTTCCTCCCGAGCTGCAGCAGTAGTGTCACGCTTCCTGTCACGTGGATCAAGGGATCTGTGGTTTCCCTCGAGGCTGTCCCTCGAGGTTTTCCCACGAGGCTTTCCCACAGGGCTCTGCCACGTGCCACATTGGTGTGAGTCGATCCTCGGCGTGAAAGACGAGCCAGTGAAGGGAAAAGAGGTTCCTCTGGGATAGACTGAGACATCTGGGGGACTCTTGGAATGGTGGCACGACCCTGGAGTTCCTCTCGTCAATCCTGTTGAGAGGGCCTCCTCTTGAGATGCGACGGGAACGCCGGGAACTCTTTCCCGACGAAGCAGGGAAAGGATCCCTCATCTCGAGCTATGAGGCGGAAACGGGGCTCCTCTGGATGTGGGCGGGACCCTCGTGTTTCCTCTCGAGTGGAGACGGGTATGTCGGGGAACTTCTTGATTTGCACCAAGGGTGTGAAGGACCCTTGCGAAGTTCCAGAGGTGAGGTGTGATCAGCCTCGAGACGCCTCAGCGGAAATGAGCCTCATCTCGCCTCGAGGGGAGAACCTCCTGGATTTTCTCGAGTTGCGGCAGGTCTTCTCGAGTTACGACGGGGACCTCAGGGACCCGCTCTAGTGGCCTCAGGAAAGGCCAGTCCCCGTGCGGGTTGCTAGGGGCCATTTCGGGATTCCTCTCCCGTCCATGCCAGGGCCTAAGACCTTGTGTGGAGTCGGGGCCGGAACCTGAGGATTTCTCTCCAGTGTTGCCATGGATCTTGGGGTGCTCCTGAGTCTCCGCAGGGGAGTCAGGCATCGTCTCGAATGGGGGCATGCACGTGCGCTTCCTCCCGAGCTGCAGCAGTAGTGTCACGCTTCCTGTCACGTGGATCAAGGGATCTGTGATTTCCCTTGAGACTTTCGCTCGAGGCTTGCCCACGAGGCTTTCCCACAGGGCTGTGCCACGTGCCACCTTCGTGGGAGACGATCCTCGGCGTGAAAGACGAGCCGGTGCAAGGAAAAGAGTTTCCTGTGGAAAGGACTGAGACATCTGGGGGACTGTTGGAATGGTGGCACGACCCTGGAGTTCCTCTCGCCGTTCTTGTTGAGAGGGCCTCCTCTTGAGATGCGACGGGAACGCCGGGAACTCTTTCCCGACGAAGCAGGGAGAGGATCCCTCATCTCGAGCTACGAGGTGGAAACGGGGCTCCTCTGGATGTGGGCGGGACCCTCATATTTCCTCTCGAGTGGAGACGGGTATGTCGGGGAACTTCTTGATTTGCACCAAGGGTGTGAAGGTCCCTTGCGAAGTTCCAGAGGTGAGGTGTGATCAGCCTCGAGACGCCTCAGCGGAAATGGGCCTCATCTCGCCTGGAGGGGAGAACCTCCTGCATTTTCTCGAGTTGCGGCACGTCTTCTCGAGTTACGACGGGGACGTCAAGGACCCGCTCTGGTGGCCTCAGGAAAGGCCAGTCCCCGTGCGATTTGCTAGGGGGCCTCTCCGGATTCCTCTCCCGTCCATGTCGCGGCCTCAGTCCTAGTGTGGAGTCGGGGCCGGAACCTGAGGATTCCTCTCCTGTGTTGCCATGGATCTTGGGGTGCTTCTGAGTCATCCCAGGGAATCAGGCCTCGTCTCGAGTGGGGGCATGCACGTGCGCTTTCCTCCCGAGCTGCAGCAGTAGTGTCACGCTTCCTGTCACGTGGATCAAGGGATCTGTGGTTTCCCTCGAGGCTTTCCCACGAGGCTTTCCCACAGGACTGTGCCACGTGCCACCTTGGTGTGAGTCGATCCTCGGCTTGAAAGATGAGCGGTGAAGTGAACAGATGTTACTCTGGAATGGACTGAGACATCAGGGGTCTCTTGAAATGGTGGCACGACCCTGGAGTTCCTCTCGCCGTTCCTGTTGAGAGGGCCTCCTCTTGAGATGCGACGGGAACGCCGGGGACTCTTTCCCGACGAAGCAGGGAAAGGATCCCTCATCTCGAGCTACGAGGCGGAAACGGGGCTCCACTGGATGTGGGCGGGACCCTCGTGTTTCCTCTCGAGTGCAGACGGGTATGTCGGGGAACTTCTTGAATTGCACCAAGGGTGTGAAGGAAACTTTCGAAGTTCCAGAGGTGAGGTGTGATCAGCCTCGAGACACCTCAGCGGAAATGGGCCTCATCTCGCCTGGAGGGGAGAACCTCCTGGATATTCTCGAGTTGCGGCAGGTCTTCTCGAGTTACGACGGGGACCTCAGGCACCCGCTCTGGTGGCCTCAGGAAAGGCCAGTCCCCAGGCGAGTTGCTAGGGGCCATCTCGGGATTCCTCTCCCGTCCATGCCGGGGCCTAAGACCTTGTGTGGAGTCGGGGCCGGAACCTGAGGATTCCTCTCCAATGTTGCCATGGACCTTGGGGTGCTCCTGAGTCTCCCCAGGGGAGTCAGGCCTCGTCTCGAGTGGGGGCATGCACGTGCGCTTTCCTCCCGAGCTGCAGCAGTAGTGTCACGCTTCCTGTCACCTGGCTCAAGGGATCTGTTGTTTCCCTCGAGGCTTTTGCTCGAGGCTTGCCCACGAGTCTTACCCACAGGGCTGTGCCACGTGCCACCTTGGTGGGAGTCGATCCTCGGCGTGAAAGACGAGCCGGTGAAGGGAAAAGAGGTTCCTCTGGAAAGGACTGAGACATCTGGGGGACTCTTGGAATGGTGGCACGACCCTGGAGTTCCTCTCGCCGTTCCTGTTGAGAGGGCCTCCTCTTGAGATGCGACGGGAACGCCGGGAACTCTTTCCCGACGAAGCAGGGAGAGGATCCCTCATCTCGAGCTACGTGGTGGAAACGGGGCTCCTCTGGATGTGGGCGGGACCCTCGTATTTCCTCTCGAGTGGAGACGGGTATGTCAGGGAACTTCTTGATTTGCACCCAGGGTGGTAAGGTCCCTTGCGAAGTTCCAGAGGTGAGGTGTGATCAGCCTCGAGACGCCTCAGCGGAAATGGGCGTCATCTCTCCTGGAGGGGAGAACCTCCTGGATTTTCTCGAGTTGCGGCACGTCTTCTCGAGTTACGACGGGGACCTCAAGGACCCGCTCTGGTGGCCTCAGGAAAGGCCAGTCCCCGTGCGATTTGCTAGGGGGCCTCTCCGGATTCCTCTCCCGTCCATGTCGCGGCCTCAGTCCTAGTGTGGAGTCGGGGCCGGAACCTGAGGATTCCTCTCCTGTGTTGCCATGGATCTTGGGGTGCTTCTGAGTCATCCCAGGGGAGTCAGGCCTCGTCTCGAGTGGGGGCATGCACGTGCGCTTTCCTCCCGAGCTGCAGCAGTAGTGTCACGCTTCCTGTCACGTGGATCAAGGGATCTGTGGTTTCCCTCGAGGCTGTCCCTCGAGGTTTTCCCACGAGGCTTTCCCACAGGGCTCTGCCACGTGCCACATTGGTGTGAGTCGATCCTCGGCGTGAAAGACGAGCCGGTGAAGGGAAAAGAGGTTCCTCTGGGATAGACTGAGACATCTGGGGGACTCTTGGAATGGTGGCACGACCCTGGAGTTCCTCTCGTCAATCCTCTTGAGAGGGCCTCCTCTTGAGATCCGATGGGAACGCCGGGAACTCTTTCCCGACGAAGCAGGGAAAGGATCCCTCATCTCGAGCTATGAGGCGGAAACGGGGCTCCTCTCGATGTGGGCGGGACCCTCGTGTTTCCTCTCGAGTGGAGAGGGGTATGTCGGGGAACTTCTTGATTTGCACCAAGGGTGTGAAGGACCCTTGCGAAGTTCCAGAGGTGAGGTGTGATCAGCCTCGAGACGCCTCAGCGGAAATGAGCCTCATCTCGCCTGGAGGGGAGAACCTCCTGGATTTTCTCGAGTTGCGGCAGGTCTTCTCGAGTTACGACGGGGACCTCAGGGACCCGCTCTGGTGGCCTCAGGAAAGGCCAGTCCCCGTGCCAGTTGCTAGGGGCCATTTCGGGATTCCTCTCCCGTCCATGCCAGGGCCTAAGACCTTGTGTGGAGTCGGGGCCGGAACCTGAGGATTCCTCTCCAGTGTTGCCATGGATCTTGGGGTGCTCCTGAGTCTCCGCAGGGGAGTCAGGCCTCGTCTCGAATGGGGGCATGCACGTGCGCTTTCCTCCCGAGCTGCAGCAGTAGTGTCACGCTTCCTGTCACGTGGATCAAGGGATCTGTGGTTTCCCTTGAGACTTTCGCTCGAGGCTTGCCCACGAGGCTTTCCCACAGGGCTGTGCCACGTGCCACCTGGGTGGGAGTCGATCCTCGGCGTGAAAGACGAGCCGGTGCAGGAAAAAGAGTTTCCTGTGGAAAGGACTGAGATATCTGGGGGACTCTTGGAATGGTGGCACGACCCTGGAGTTCCTCTCGCCGTTCCTGTTGAGAGGGCCTCCTCTTGAGATGCGACGGGAACGCCGGGAACTCTTTCCCGACGAAGCAGGGAGAGGATCCCTCATCTCGAGCTACGTGGTGGAAACGGGGCTCCTCTGGATGTGGGCGGGACCCTCGTATTTCCTCTCGAGTGGAGACGGGTATGTCGGGGAACTTCTTGATTTGCACCCAGGGTGTGAAGGTCCCTTGCGAAGTTCCAGAGGTGAGGTGTGATCAGCCTCGAGACGCCTCAGCGGAAATGGGCGTCATCTCTCCTGGAGGGGAGAACCTCCTGGATTTTCTCGAGTTGCGGCACGTCTTCTCGAGTTACGACGGGGACCTCAAGGACCCGCTCTGGTGGCCTCAGGAAAGGCCAGTCCCCGTGCGGGTTGCTAGGGGCCATTTCGGGATTCCTCTCCCGTCCATGCCAGGGCCTAAGACCTTGTGTGGAGTCGGGGCCGGAACCTGAGGATTCCTCTCCAGTGTTGCCATGGATCTTTGGGTGCTCCTGAGTCTCCCCAGGGGAGTCAGGCCTCGTCTCGAATGGGGGCATGCACGTGCGCTTTCCTCCCGAGCTGCAGCAGTAGTGTCACGCTTCCTGTCACGTGGATCAAGGGATCTGTGGTTTCCCTTGAGACTTTCGCTCGAGGCTTGCCCACGAGGCTTTCCCACAGGGCTGTGCCACGTGCCACCTTGGTGGGAGACGATCCTCGGCGTGAAAGACGAGCCGGTGCAGGGAAAAGAGTTTCCTGTGGAAAGGACTGAGACATCTGGGGGACTGTTGGAATGGTGGCACGACCCTGGAGTTCCTCTCGCCGTTCTTGTTGAGAGGGCCTCCTCTTGAGATGCGACGGGAACGCCGGAAACTCTTTCCCGACGAAGCAGGGAGAGGATCCCTCATCTCGAGCTACGAGGTGGAAACGGGGCTCCTCTGGATGTGGGCGGGACCCTCGTATTTCCTCTCGAGTGGAGACGGGTATGTCGGGGAACTTCTTGATTTGCACCAAGGGTGTGAAGGTCCCTTGCGAAGTTCCAGAGGTGAGGTGTGATCAGCCTCGAGACGCCTCAGCGGAAATGGGCCTCATCTCGCCTGGAGGGGAGAACCTCCTGGATTTTCTCGAGTTGCGGCACGTCTTCTCGAGTTACGACGGGGACCTCAAGGACCCGCTCTGGTGGCCTCAGGAAAGGCCAGTCCCCGTGCGATTTGCTAGGGTGCCTCTCCGGATTCCTCTCCCGTCCATGTCGCGGCCTCAGTCCTAGTGTGGAGTCGGGGCCGGAACCTGAGGATTCCTCTCCTGTGTTGCCATGGATCTTGGGGTGCTTCTGAGTCATCCCAGGGGAGTCAGGCCTCGTCTCGAGTGGGGGCATGCACGTGCGCTTTCCTCCCGAGCTGCAGCAGTAGTGTCACGCTTCCTGTCACGTGGATCAAGGGATCTGTGGTTTCCCTCGAGGCTGTCCCTCGAGGTTTTCCCACGAGGCTTTCCCACAGGGCTCTGCCACGTGCCACATTGGTGTGAGTCGATCCTCGGCGTGAAAGACGAGCCGGTGAAGGGAAAAGAGGTTCCTCTGGGATAGACTTAGACATCTGGGGGACTCTTGGAATGGTGGCACGACCCTGGAGTTCCTCTCGTCAATCCTCTTGAGAGGGCCTCCTCTTGAGATCCGATGGGAACGCCGGGAACTCTTTCCCGACGAAGCAGGGAAAGGATCCCTCATCTCGTGCTATGAGGCAGAAACGGGGCTCCTCTGGATGTGGGCGGGACCCTCGTGTTTCCTCTCGAGTGGAGACGGGTATGTCGGGGAACTTCTTGATTTGCACCAAGGGTGTGAAGGACCCTTGCGAAGTTCCAGAGGTGAGGTGTGATCAGCCTCGAGACGCCTCAGCGGAAATGAGCCTCATCTCGCCTGGAGGGGAGAACCTCCTGGATTTTCTCGAGTTGCGGCAGGTCTTCTCGAGTTACGACGGGGACCTCAGGGACCCGCTCTGGTGGCCTCAGGAAAGGCCAGTCCCCGTGCCAGTTGCTAGGGGCCATTTCGGGATTCCTCTCCCGTCCATGCCAGGGCCTAAGACCTTGTGTGGAGTCGGGGCCGGAACCTGAGGATTCCTCTCCAGTGTTGCCATGGATCTTGGGGTGCTCCTGAGTCTCCCCAGGGGAGTCAGGCCTCGTCTCGAGTGGGGGCATGCACGTGCGCTTTCCTCCCTAGGTGAAGCAGTAGGGTCACGCTTCCTGTCACGTGGATCAAGGGATCTGTGTTTTCCCTCGAGGCTTTCGCTCGAGGCATGCCCACGAGGCTTTCCCACAGGGCTGTGCCACGTGCCACCTTGGTGGGAGTCGATCCTCGGCGTGAAAGACGAGCCGGTGAAGGGAAAAGAGGTTCCTCTGGAAAGGACTGAGACATCTGGGGGACTCTTGGAATGGTGGCACGACCCTGGAGTTCCTCTCGTCGATCCTCTTGAGAGGGCCTCCTCTTGAGATGCGACGGGAACGCCGGGAACTCTTTCCCGACGAAGCAGGGAAAGGATCCCTCATCTCGAGCTACGAGGCGGAAACGGGGCTCCTCTGAATGTGGGCGGGACCCTCGTGTTTCCTCTCGAGTGGAGACGGGTATGTCGGGGAACTTCTTGAATTGCACCAAGGGTGTGAAGGAAACTTTCGAAGTTCCAGAGGTGAGGTGTGATCAGCCTCGAGACGCCTCAGCGGAAATGGGCCTCATCTCGCCTGGAGGGGAGAACCTCCTGGATATTCTCGAGTTGCGGCAGGTCTTCTCGAGTTACGACGGGGACCTCATGGACCCGCTCTGGTGGCCTCAGGAAAGGCCAGTCCCCATGCGAGTTGCTAGGGGACCTCTCGGGATTCCTCTCCCGTCCATGCCGGGGCCTAAGACCTTGTGTGGAGTCGGGGCCGGAACCTGAGGATTCCTCTCCAGTGTTGCCATGGATCTTGGGGTGCTCCTGAGTCTCCGCAGGGGAGTCAGGCCTCGTCTCGAGTGGGGGCATGCACGTGCGCTTTCCTCCCGAGCTGCAGCAGTAGTGTCACGCTTCCTGTCACGTGGATCAAGGGATCTGTGGTTTCCCTTGAAGCTTTCGCTCGAGGCTTGCCCACGAGGCTTTCCCACAGGGCTGTGCCACGTGCCACCTTGGTGGGAGACGATCCTCGGCGTGAAAGACGAGCCGGTGCAGGGAAAAGAGTTTCCTGTGGAAAGGACTGAGACATATGGGGGACTCTTGGAATGGTGGCACGACCCTGGAGTTCCTCTCGCCGTTCCTGTTGAGAGGGCCTCCTCTTGAGATGCGACGGGAACGCCGGGAACTCTTTCCCGACGAAGCAGGGAGAGGATCCCTCATCTCGAGCTACGAGGTGGAAACGGGTCTCCTCTGGATTTGGGCGGGACCCTCGTATTTCCTCTCGAGTGGAGACGGGTATGTCGGGGAACTTCTTGATTTGCACCAAGGGTGTGAAGGACCCTTTCGAAGTTCCAGATGTGAGGTGTGATCAGCCTCGAGACGCCTCGGCGGAAATGGGCCTCATCTCGCCTGGAGGGGAGAACCTCCTGGATTTTCTCGAGTTGCGGCAGGTCTTCTCGAGTTACGACGGGGACCTCAGGGACCCGCTCTAGTGGCCTCAGGAAAGGCCAGTCCCCGTGCGGGTTGCTAGGGGCCATTTCGGGATTCCTCTCCCGTCCATGCCAGGGCCTAAGACCTTGTGTGGAGTCGGGGCCGGAACCTGAGGATTCCTCTCCAGTGTTGCCATGGATCTTGGGGTGCTCCTGAGTCTCCGCAGGGGAGTCAGGCATCGTCTCGAATGGGGGCATGCACGTGCGCTTCCTCCCGAGCTGCAGCAGTAGTGTCACGCTTCCTGTCACGTGGATCAAGGGATCTGTGATTTCCCTTGAGACTTTCGCTCGAGGCTTGCCCACGAGGCTTTCCCACAGGGCTGTGCCACGTGCCACCTTCGTGGGAGACGATCCTCGGCGTGAAAGACGAGCCGGTGCAAGGAAAAGAGTTTCCTGTGGAAAGGACTGAGACATCTGGGGGACTGTTGGAATGGTGGCACGACCCTGGAGTTCCTCTCGCCGTTCTTGTTGAGAGGGCCTCCTCTTGAGATGCGACGGGAACGCCGGGAACTCTTTCCCGACGAAGCAGGGAGAGGATCCCTCATCTCGAGCTACGAGGTGGAAACGGGGCTCCTCTGGATGTGGGCGGGACCCTCGTATTTCCTCTCGAGTGGAGACGGGTATGTCGGGGAACTTCTTGATTTGCACCAAGGGTGTGAAGGTCCCTTGCGAAGTTCCAGAGGTGAGGTGTGATCAGCCTCGAGACGCCTCAGCGGAAATGGGCCTCATCTCGCCTGGAGGGGAGAACCTCCTGCATTTTCTCGAGTTGCGGCACGTCTTCTCGAGTTACGACGGGGACGTCAAGGACCCGCTCTGGTGGCCTCAGGAAAGGCCAGTCCCCGTGCGATTTGCTAGGGGGCCTCTCCGGATTCCTCTCCCGTCCATGTCGCGGCCTCAGTCCTAGTGTGGAGTCGGGGCCGGAACCTGAGGATTCCTCTCCTGTGTTGCCATGGATCTTGGGGTGCTTCTGAGTCATCCCAGGGGAGTCAGGCCTCGTCTCGAGTGGGGGCATGCACGTGCGCTTTCCTCCCGAGCTGCAGCAGTAGTGTCACGCTTCCTGTCACGTGGATCAAGGGATCTGTGGTTTCCCTTGAGACTTTCGCTCGAGGCTTGCCCACGAGGCTTTCCCACAGGGCTGTGCCACGTGCCACCTTGGTGGGAGACGATCCTCGGCGTGAAAGACGAGCCGGTGCAGGGAAAAGAGTTTCCTGTGGAAAGGACTGAGACATCTGGGGGACTGTTGGAATGGTGGCACGACCCTGGAGTTCCTCTCGCCGTTCTTGTTGAGAGGGCCTCCTCTTGAGATGCGACGGGAACGCCGGGAACTCTTTCCCGACGAAGCAGGGAGAGGATCCCTCATCTCGAGCTACGAGGTGGAAACGGGGCTCCTCTGGATGTGGGCGGGACCCTCGTATTTCCTCTCGAGTGGAGACGGGTATGTCGGGGAACTTCTTGATTTGCACCAAGGGTGTGAAGGTCCCTTGCGAAGTTCCAGAGGTGAGGTGTGATCAGCCTCGAGACGCCTCAGCGGAAATGGGCCTCATCTCGCCTGGAGGGGAGAACCTCCTGGATTTTCTCGAGTTGCGGCACGTCTTCTCGAGTTACGACGGGGACCTCAAGGACCCGCTCTGGTGGCCTCAGGAAAGGCCAGTCCCCGTGCGATTTGCTAGGGGGCCTCTCCGGATTCCTCTCCCGTCCATGTCGCGGCCTCAGTCCTAGTGTGGAGTCGGGGCCGGAACCTGAGGATTCCTCTCCTGTGTTGCCATGGATCTTGGGGTGCTTCTGAGTCATCCCAGGGGAGTCAGGCCTCGTCTCGAGTGGGGGCATGCACGTGCGCTTTCCTCCCGAGCTGCAGCAGTAGTGTCACGCTTCCTGTCACGTGGATCAAGGGATCTGTGGTTTCCCTCGAGGCTGTCCCTCGAGGTTTTCCCACGAGGCTTTCCCACAGGGCTCTGCCACGTGCCACATTGGTGTGAGTCGATCCTCGGCGTGAAAGACGAGCCGGTGAAGGGAAAAGAGGTTCCTCTGGGATAGACTTAGACATCTGGGGGACTCTTGGAATGGTGGCACGACCCTGGAGTTCCTCTCGTCAATCCTCTTGAGAGGGCCTCCTCTTGAGATCCGATGGGAACGCCGGGAACTCTTTCCCGACGAAGCAGGGAAAGGATCCCTCATCTCGAGCTATGAGGCGGAAACGGGGCTCCTCTGGATGTGGGCGGGACCCTCGTGTTTCCTCTCGAGTGGAGACGGGTATGTCGGGGAACTTCTTGATTTGCACCAAGGGTGTGAAGGACCCTTGCGAAGTTCCAGAGGTGAGGTGTGATCAGCCTCGAGACGCCTCAGCGGAAATGAGCCTCATCTCGCCTGGAGGGGAGAACCTCCTGGATTTTCTCGAGTTGCGGCAGGTCTTCTCGAGTTACGACGGGGACCTCAGGGACCCGCTCTGGTGGCCTCAGGAAAGGCCAGTCCCCGTGCCAGTTGCTAGGGGCCATTTCGGGATTCCTCTCCCGTCCATGCCAGGGCCTAAGACCTTGTGTGGAGTCGGGGCCGGAACCTGAGGATTCCTCTCCAGTGTTGCCATGGATCTTGGGGTGCTCCTGAGTCTCCCCAGGGGAGTCAGGCCTCGTCTCGAGTGGGGGCATGCACGTGCGCTTTCCTCCCTAGGTGAAGCAGTAGGGTCACGCTTCCTGTCACGTGGATCAAGGGATCTGTGTTTTCCCTCGAGGCTTTCGCTCGAGGCATGCCCACGAGGCTTTCCCACAGGGCTGTGCCACGTGCCACCTTGGTGGGAGTCGATCCTCGGCGTGAAAGACGAGCCGGTGAAGGGAAAAGAGGTTCCTCTGGAAAGGACTGAGACATCTGGGGGACTCTTGGAATGGTGTCACGACCCTGGAGTTCCTCTCGTCGATCCTCTTGAGAGGGCCTCCTCTTGAGATGCGACGGGAACGCCGGGAACTCTTTCCCGACGAAGCAGGGAAAGGATCCTTCATCTCGAGCTACGAGGCGGAAACGGGGCTCCTCTGAATGTGGGCGGGACCCTCGTGTTTCCTCTCGAGTGGAGACGGGTATGTCGGGGAACTTCTTGAATTGCACCAAGGGTGTGAAGGAAACTTTCGAAGTTCCAGAGGTGAGGTGTGATCAGCCTCGAGACGCCTCAGCGGAAATGGGTCTCATCTCGCCTGGAGGGGAGAACCTCCTGGATATTCTCGAGTTGCGGCAGGTCTTCTCGAGTTACGACGGGGACCTCATGGACCCGCTCTGGTGGCCTCAGGAAAGGCCAGTCCCCATGCGAGTTGCTAGGGGCCATCTCGGGATTCCTCTCCCGTCCATGCCGGGGCCTAAGACCTTGTGTGGAGTCGGGGCCGGAACCTGAGGATTCCTCTCCAGTGTTGCCATGGATCTTGGGGTGCTCCTGAGTCTCCGCAGGGGAGTCAGGCCTCGTCTCGAATGGGGGCATGCACGTGCGCTTTCCTCCCGAGCTGCAGCAGTAGTGTCACGCTTCCTGTCACGTGGATCAAGGGATCTGTGGTTTCCCTTGAGGCTTTCGCAAGAGGCTTGCCCACGAGGCTTTCCCACAGGGCTGTGCCACGTGCCACCTTGGTGGGACACGATCCTCGGCGTGAAAGACGAGCCGGTGCAGGGAAAAGAGTTTCCTGTGGAAAGGACTGAGACATATGGGGGACTCTTGGAATGGTGGCACGACCCTGGAGTTCCTCTCGCCGTTCCTGTTGAGAGGGCCTCCTCTTGAGATGCGACGGGAACGCCGGGAACTCTTTCCCGACGAAGCAGGGAGAGGATCCCTCATCTCGAGCTACGAGGTGGAAACGGGTCTCCTCTGGATGTGGGCGGGACCCTCGTATTTCCTCTCGAGTGGAGACGGGTATGTCGGGGAACTTCTTGATTTGCACCAAGGGTGTGAAGGACCCTTTCGAAGTTCCAGATGTGAGGTGTGATCAGCCTCGAGACGCCTCGGCGGAAATGGGCCTCATCTCGCCTGGAGGGGAGAACCTCCTGGATTTTCTCGAGTTGCGGCAGGTCTTCTCGAGTTACGACGGGGACGTCAAGGACCCGCTCTGGTGGCCTCAGGAAAGGCCAGTCCCCGTGCGATTTGCTAGGGGGCCTCTCCGGATTCCTCTCCCGTCCATGTCGCGGCCTCAGTCCTAGTGTGGAGTCGGGGCCGGAACCTGAGGATTCCTCTCCTGTGTTGCCATGGATCTTGGGGTGCTTCTGAGTCATCCCAGGGAATCAGGCCTCGTCTCGAGTGGGGGCATGCACGTGCGCTTTCCTCCCGAGCTGCAGCAGTAGTGTCACGCTTCCTGTCACGTGGATCAAGGGATCTGTGGTTTCCCTCGAGGCTGTCCCTCGAGGTTTTCCCACGAGGCTTTCCCACAGGGCTCTGCCACGTGCCACATTGGTGTGAGTCGATCCTCGGCGTGAAAGACGAGCCAGTGAAGGGAAAAGAGGTTCCTCTGGGATAGACTGAGACATCTGGGGGACTCTTGGAATGGTGGCACGACCCTGGAGTTCCTCTCGTCAATCCTGTTGAGAGGGCCTCCTCTTGAGATGCGACGGGAACGCCGGGAACTCTTTCCCGACGAAGCAGGGAAAGGATCCCTCATCTCGAGCTATGAGGCGGAAACGGGGCTCCTCTGGATGTGGGCGGGACCCTCGTGTTTCCTCTCGAGTGGAGACGGGTATGTCGGGGAACTTCTTGATTTGCACCAAGGGTGTGAAGGACCCTTGCGAAGTTCCAGAGGTGAGGTGTGATCAGCCTCGAGACGCCTCAGCGGAAATGAGCCTCATCTCGCCTCGAGGGGAGAACCTCCTGGATTTTCTCGAGTTGCGGCAGGTCTTCTCGAGTTACGACGGGGACCTCAGGGACCCGCTCTAGTGGCCTCAGGAAAGGCCAGTCCCCGTGCGGGTTGCTAGGGGCCATTTCGGGATTCCTCTCCCGTCCATGCCAGGGCCTAAGACCTTGTGTGGAGTCGGGGCCGGAACCTGAGGATTTCTCTCCAGTGTTGCCATGGATCTTGGGGTGCTCCTGAGTCTCCGCAGGGGAGTCAGGCATCGTCTCGAATGGGGGCATGCACGTGCGCTTCCTCCCGAGCTGCAGCAGTAGTGTCACGCTTCCTGTCACGTGGATCAAGGGATCTGTGATTTCCCTTGAGACTTTCGCTCGAGGCTTGCCCACGAGGCTTTCCCACAGGGCTGTGCCACGTGCCACCTTCGTGGGAGACGATCCTCGGCGTGAAAGACGAGCCGGTGCAAGGAAAAGAGTTTCCTGTGGAAAGGACTGAGACATCTGGGGGACTGTTGGAATGGTGGCACGACCCTGGAGTTCCTCTCGCCGTTCTTGTTGAGAGGGCCTCCTCTTGAGATGCGACGGGAACGCCGGGAACTCTTTCCCGACGAAGCAGGGAGAGGATCCCTCATCTCGAGCTACGAGGTGGAAACGGGGCTCCTCTGGATGTGGGCGGGACCCTCATATTTCCTCTCGAGAGGAGACGGGTATGTCGGGGAACTTCTTGATTTGCACCAAGGGTGTGAAGGTCCCTTGCGAAGTTCCAGAGGTGAGGTGTGATCAGCCTCGAGACGCCTCAGCGGAAATGGGCCTCATCTCGCCTGGAGGGGAGAACCTCCTGCATTTTCTCGAGTTGCGGCACGTCTTCTCGAGTTACGACGGGGACGTCAAGGACCCGCTCTGGTGGCCTCAGGAAAGGCCAGTCCCCGTGCGATTTGCTAGGGGGCCTCTCCGGATTCCTCTCCCGTCCATGTCGCGGCCTCAGTCCTAGTGTGGAGTCGGGGCCGGAACCTGAGGATTCCTCTCCTGTGTTGCCATGGATCTTGGGGTGCTTCTGAGTCATCCCAGGGAATCAGGCCTCGTCTCGAGTGGGGGCATGCACGTGCGCTTTCCTCCCGAGCTGCAGCAGTAGTGTCACGCTTCCTGTCACGTGGATCAAGGGATCTGTGGTTTCCCTCGAGGCTGTCCCTCGAGGTTTTCCCACGAGGCTTTCCCACAGGGCTCTGCCACGTGCCACATTGGTGTGAGTCGATCCTCGGCGTGAAAGACGAGCCAGTGAAGGGAAAAGAGGTTCCTCTGGGATAGACTGAGACATCTGGGGGACTCTTGGAATGGTGGCACGACCCTGGAGTTCCTCTCGTCAATCCTGTTGAGAGGGCCTCCTCTTGAGATGCGACGGGAACGCCGGGAACTCTTTCCCGACGAAGCAGGGAAAGGATCCCTCATCTCGAGCTATGAGGCGGAAACGGGGCTCCTCTGGATGTGGGCGGGACCCTCGTGTTTCCTCTCGAGTGGAGACGGGTATGTCGGGGAACTTCTTGATTTGCACCAAGGGTGTGAAGGACCCTTGCGAAGTTCCAGAGGTGAGGTGTGATCAGCCTCGAGACGCCTCAGCGGAAATGAGCCTCATCTCGCCTCGAGGGGAGAACCTCCTGGATTTTCTCGAGTTGCGGCAGGTCTTCTCGAGTTACGACGGGGACCTCAGGGACCCGCTCTGGTGGCCTCAGGAAAGGCCAGTCCCCGTGCGAGTTGCTAGGGGCCATTTCGGCATTCCTCTCCCGTCCATGCCAGGGCCTAAGACCTTGTGTGGAGTCGGGGCCGGAACCTGAGGATTCCTCTCCAGTGTTGCCATGGATCTTGGGGTGCTCCTGAGTCTCCCCAGGGGAGTCAGGCCTCGTCTCGAATGGGGGCATGCACGTGCGCTCTCCTCCCGAGCTGCAGCAGTAGTGTCACGCTTCCTGTCACGTGGATCAAGGGATCTGTGGTTTCCCTCGAGGCTTTCCCACGAGGCTTTCCCACAGGACTGTGCCACGTGCCACCTTGGTGTGAGTCGATCCTCGGCTTGAAAGATGAGCGGTGAAGGGAACAGATGTTACTCTGGAATGGACTGAGACATCAGGGGTCTCTTGAAATGGTGGCACGACCCTGGAGTTCCTCTCGCCGTTCCTGTTGAGAGGGCCTCCTCTTGAGATGCGACGGGAACGCCGGGGACTCTTTCCCGACGAAGCAGGGAAAGGATCCCTCATCTCGAGCTACGAGGCGGAAACGGGGCTCCACTGGATGTGGGCGGGACCCTCGTGTTTCCTCTCGAGTGGAGACGGGTATGTCGGGGAACTTCTTGATTTGCACCAAGGGTGTGAAGGACCCTTGCGAAGTTCCAGAGGTGAGGTGTGATCAGCCTCGATACGCCTCAGCGGAAATGGGCCTCATCTCGCCTGGAGGGGAGAACCTCCTGCATTTTCTCGAGTTGCGGCAAGTCTTCTCGAGTTACGACGGGGACCTCAGGCACCCGCTCTGGTGGCCTCAGGAAAGGCCAGTCCCCGTGCGAGTTGCTAGCGGCCACCTCAGGATTCCTCTCTCGTCCATGCGGGCGCCTAAGACCTTGTGTGGAGTCGGGGCCGGAACCTGAGGATTCCTCTCCAGTGTTGCCATGGATCTTGGGGTGCTCCTGAGTCTCCCCAGGGGAGTCAGGCCTCGTCTCGAGTGGGGGCATGCACGTGCGCTTTCCTCCCTAGCTGCAGCAGTAGGGTCACGCTTCCTGTCACGTGGATCAAGGGATCTGTGTTTTCCCTCGAGGCTTTCGCTCGAGGCATTCCCACGAGGCTTTCCCACAGGGCTGTGCCACGTGCCACCTTGGTGGGAATCGATCCTCGGCGTGAAAGAAGAGCCGGTGAAGGGAAAAGAGGTTCCTCTGGAAAGGACTGAGACATCTGGGGGACTCTTGGAATGGTGGCACGACCCTGGAGTTCCTCTCGTCGATCCTCTTGAGAGGGCCTCCTCTTGAGATGCGACGGGAACGCCGGGAACTCTTTCCCGACGAAGCAGGGAAAGGATCCCTCATCTCGAGCTACGAGGCGGAAACGGGGCTCCTCTGAATGTGGGCGGGACCCTCGTGTTTCCTCTCGAGTGGAGACGGGTATGTCGGGGAACTTCTTGAATTGCACCAAGGGTGTGAAGGAAACTTTCGAAGTTCCAGAGGTGAGGTGTGATCAGCCTCGAGACGCCTCAGCGGAAATGGGCCTCATCTCGCCTGGAGGGGAGAACCTCCTGCATTTTCACGAGTTGCGGCACGTCTTCTTGAGTTACGACGGGGACGTCAAGGACCCGCTCTGGTGGCCTCAGGAAAGGCCAGTCCCCGTGCGAGTTGCTAGCGGCCATCTCGGGATTCCTCTCTCGTCCATGCGGGCGCCTAAGACCTTGTGTGGAGTCGGGGCCGGAACCTGAGGATTCCTCTCCAGTGTTGCCATGGATCTTGGGGTGCTCCTGAGTCTCCCCAGGGGAGTCAGGCCTCGTCTCGAGTGGGGGCATGCACGTGCGCTTTCCTCCCTAGCTGAAGCAGTCGGGTCACGCTTCCTGTCACGTGGATCAAGGGATCTGTGTTTTCCCTCGAGGCTTTCGCTCGAGGCATGCCCACGAGGCTTTCCCACAGGGCTGTGCCACGTGCCACCTTGGTGGGAGTCGATCCTCGGCGTGAAAGACGAGCCGGTGAAGGGAAAAGAGGTTCCTCTGGAAAGGACTGAGACATCTGGGGGACTCTTGGAATGGTGGCACGACCCTGGAGTTCCTCTCGTCGATCCTCTTGAGAGGGCCTCCTCTTGAGATGCGACGGAAACGCCGGGAACTCTTTCCCGACGAAGCAGGGAAAGGATCCCTCATCTCGAGCTACGAGGCGGAAACGGGGCTCCTCTGAATGTGGGCGGGACCCTCGTGTTTCCTCTCGAGTGGAGACGGGTATGTCGGGGAACTTCTTGAATTGCACCAAGGGTGTGAAGGAAACTTTCGAAGTTCCAGAGGTGAGGTGTGATCAGCCTCGAGACGCCTCAGCGGAAATGGGCCTCATCTCGCCTGGAGGGGAGAACCTCCTGCATTTTCTCGAGTTGCGGCACGTCTTCTCGAGTTACGACGGGGACGTCAAGGACCCGCTCTGGTGGCCTCAGGAAAGGCCAGTCCCCGTGCGAGTTGCTAGCGGCCATCTCGGGATTCCTCTCTCGTCCATGCGGGCGCCTAAGACCTTGTGTGGAGTCGGGGCCGGAACCTGAGGATTCCTCTCCAGTGTTGCCATGGATCTTGGGGTGCTCCTGAGTCTCCCCAGGGGAGTCAGGCCTCGTCTCGAGTGGGGGCATGCACGTGCGCTTTCCTCCCTAGCTGAAGCAGTAGGGTCACGCTTCCTGTCACGTGGATCAAGGGATCTGTGTTTTCCCTCGAGGCTTTCGCTCGAGGCATGCCCCCGAGGCTTTCCCACAGGGCTGTGCCACGTGCCACCTTGGTGGGAGTCGATCCTCGGCGTGAAAGACGAGCCGGTGAAGGGAAAAGAGGTTCCTCTGGAATGGACTGAGACATCTGGGGGACTCTTGGAATGGTGGCACGACCCTGGAGTTCCTCTCGTCGATCCTCTTGAGAGGGCCTCCTCTTGAGATGCGACGGGAACGCCGGGAACTCTTTCCCGACGAAGCAGGGAAAGGATCCCTCATCTCGAGCTACGAGGCGGAAACGGGGCTCCTCTGAATGTGGGCGGGACCCTCTTGTTTCCTCTCGAGTGGAGACGGGTATGTCGGGGAACTTCTTGAATTGCACCAAGGGTGTGAAGGAAACTTTCGAAGTTCCAGAGGTGAGGTGTGATCAGCCTCGAGACGCCTCAGCGGAAATGGGCCTCATCTCGCCTGGAGGGGAGAACCTCCTGGATATTCTCGAGTTGCGGCAGGTCTTCTCGAGTTACGACGGGGACCTCATGGACCCGCTCTGTTGGCCTCAGGAAAGGCCAGTCCCCATGCGAGTTGCTAGGGGCCATCTCGGGTTTCCTCTCCCGTCCATGCCGGGGCCTAAGACCTTGTGTGGAGTCGGGGCCGGAACCTGAGGATTCCTCTCCAGTGTTGCCATGGATCTTGGGGTGCTCCTGAGTCTCCCCAGGGGAGTCAGGCCTCGTCTCCAGTGGGGGCATGCACGTGCGCTTTCCTCCCGAGCTGCAGCAGTAGTGTCACGCTTCCTGTCACGTGGATCAAGGGATCTGTGGTTTCCCTCGAGGCTTTCGCTCGAGGCTTGCCCACGGGTCTTACCCACAGGGCTGTGCCACGTGCCACCTTGGTGGGAGTCGATCCTCGGCGTGAAAGACGAGCCGGTGAAGGGAAAAGAGGTTCCTTTGGAAAGGACTGAGACATCTGGGGGACTCTTGGAATGGTGGCACGACCCTGGAGTTCCTCTCGTCGATCCTCTTGAGAGGGCCTCCTCTTGAGATGCGACGGGAACGCCGGGAACTCTTTCCCGACGAAGCAGGGAAAGGATCCCTCATCTCGAGCTACGAGGCGGAATCGGGGCTCCTCTGAATGTGGGCGGGACCCTCGTGTTTCCTCTGGAGTGGAGACGGGTATGTCGGGGAACTTCTTGATTTGCACCAAGGGTGTGAAGGACCCTTGGGAAGTTCCAGAGGTGAGGTGTGATCATCCTCGAGACGCCTCATCGGAAATGGGCCTCATCTCGCCTGGAGGGGAGAACCTCCTGGATTTTCTCGAGTTGCGGCAGGTCTTCTCGAGTTACGACGGGGACCTCAGGGAACCGCTCTGGTGGCCTCAGGAAAGGCCAGTCCCCGTGCGGGTTGCTAGTGGCCATTTCGGGATTCCTCTCCCGTCCATGCAAGGGCCTAAGACCTTGTGTGGAGTCGGGGCCGGAACCTGAGGATTCCTCTCCAGTGTTGCCATGGATCTTGGGGTGCTCCTGAGTCTCCGCAGGGGAGTCAGGCCTCGTCTCGAATGGGGGCATGCACGTGCGCTTTCCTCCCGAGCTGCAGCAGTAGTGTCACGCTTCCTGTCACGTGGATCAAGGGATCTGTGGTTTCCCTTGAGGCTTTCGCAAGAGGCTTGCCCACGAGGCTTTCCCACAGGGCTGTGCCACGTGCCACCTTGGTGGGACACGATCCTCGGCGTGAAAGACGAGCCGGTGCAGGGAAAAGAGTTTCCTGTGGAAAGGACTGAGACATATGGGGGACTCTTGGAATGGTGGCACGACCCTGGAGTTCCTCTCGCCGTTCCTGTTGAGAGGGCCTCCTCTTGAGATGCGACGGGAACGCCGGGAACTCTTTCCCGACGAAGCAGGGAGAGGATCCCTCATCTCGAGCTACGAGGTGGAAACGGGTCTCCTCTGGATGTGGGCGGGACCCTCGTATTTCCTCTCGAGTGGAGACGGGTATGTCGGGGAACTTCTTGATTTGCACCAAGGGTGTGAAGGACCCTTTCGAAGTTCCAGATGTGAGGTGTGATCAGCCTCGAGACGCCTCGGCGGAAATGGGCCTCATCTCGCCTGGAGGGGAGAACCTCCTGGATTTTCTCGAGTTGCGGCAGGTCTTCTCGAGTTACGACGGGGACCTCAGGGACCCGCTCTGGTGGCCTCAGGAAAGGCCAGTCCCCGTGCGATTTGCTAGGGGGCCTCTCCGGATTCCTCTCCCGTCCATGTCGCGGCCTCAGTCCTAGTGTGGAGTCGGGGCCGGAACCTGAGGATTCCTCTCCTGTGTTGCCATGGATCTTGGGGTGCTTCTGAGTCTTCCCAGGGGAGTCAGGCCTCGTCTCGAGTGGGGGCATGCACGTGCGCTTTCCTCCCGAGCTGCAGCAGTAGTGTCACGCTTCCTGTCACGTGGATCAAGGGATCTGTGGTTTCCCTCGAGGCTGTCCCTCGAGGTTTTCACACGAGGCTTTCCCACAGGGCTCTGCCACGTACCACATTGGTGTGAGTCGATCCTCGGCGTTAAAGACGAGCCGGTGAAGGGAAAAGAGTTTCCTCTGGAATAGACTGAGACATCTGGGGGACTCTTGGAATGGTGGCACGACCCTGGAGTTCCTCTCGTCGATGCTCTTGAGAGGGCCTCCTCTTGAGATCCGATGGGAACGCCGGGAACTCTTTCCCGACGAAGCAGGGAAAGGATCCCTCATCTCGAGCTACGAGGCGGAAACGGGGCTCCTCTGGATGTGGGCGGGATCCTCGTGTTTCCTCTCGAGTGGAGACGTGTATGTCGGGGAACTTCTTGATTTGCACCAAGGGTGTGAAGGACCCTTGCGAAGTTCCAGAGGTGAGGTGTGATCAGCCTCGAGACGCCTCAGCGGAAATGGGCCTCATCTCGCCTGGAGGGGAGAACCTCCTGGATTTTCTCGAGTTGCGGCAAGTCTTCTCGAGTTACGACGGGGACCTCAGGGACCCGCTCTGGTGGCCTCAGGAAAGGCCAGTCCACGTGCGAGTTGCTAGCGGCCATCTCGGGATTCCTCTCTCGTCCATGCCGGCGCATAAGACCTTGTGTGGAGTCGGGGCCGGAACCTGAGGATTCCTCTCCAGTGTTGCCATGGATCTTGGGGTGCTCCTGAGTCTCCCCAGGGGAGTCAGGCCTCGTCTCGAGTGGGGGCATGCACGTGCGCTTTCCTCCCTAGCTGAAGCAGTAGTGTCACGCTTCCTGTCACGTGGATCAAGGGATCTGTGTTTTCCCTCGAGGCTTTCGCTCGAGGCATGCCCACGAGGCTTTCCCACAGGGCTGTTCCACGTGCCACCTTGGTGGGAGTCGATCCTCGGCGTGAAAGACGAGCCGGTGAAGGGAAAAGAGGTTCCTCTGGAAAGGACTGAGACATCTGGGGGACTCTTGGAATGGTGGCACGACCCTGGAGTTCCTCTCGTCGATCCTCTTGAGAGGGCCTCCTCTTGGATGCGACGGGAACGCCGGGAACTCTTTCCCGACGAAGCAGGGAAAGGATCCCTCATCTCGAGCTACGAGGCGGAAACGGGGCTCCTCTGGATGTGGGCGGGACCCTCGTGTTTCCTCTCGAGTGGAGACGGGTATGTCGGGGAACTTCTTGAGTTGCACCAAGGGTGTAAAGGACGCTTTCGACGTTCCAGAGGTGAGGTGTGATTAGCCCCGAGAAGCCTCTGCGGAAATGGGCCTCTTCTCGCCTGGAGGGGAGAACCTCCTGGATGTTCTCGAGTTGCGGCAGGTCTTCTCGAGTTACGACGGGGACCTCAGGGACCCGCTCTGGTGGCCTCAGGAAGGGCCAGTCCCCATGCGAGTTGCTAGGGGCCATCTCGGGATTCCTCTCCCGTTGATGCCGGGGCCTAAGACCTTGTGTGGAGTCGGGGCCGGAACCTGAGGATTCCTCTCCAGTGTTGACATGGATCTTGGGGTGCCGCTGAGTCACTCCAGGGGAATCAGGCCTCGTCTCGAGTGGGGGCATGCGCGTGCGCTTCCCTCCCGAGCTGCAGCAGTAGGGTCACGCTTCCTGTCACGTGGATCAAGGGATCTGTGGCTTTCCCTCGAGGCTTTCCCTCGAGGCTTTCCCACGAGGCTTTCCCACGGGGCTGTGCCAAGTGCCACCTTGGTGTGAGTCGATCCTCGGCGTGAAAGACGAGCCGGTGAAGGGAAAAGAGTTTCCTCTGGAATGGACTGAGACATCTGGGGGACTCTTGGAATGGTGGCACGAACTGGAGTTCTTCTCGCCGTTCCTGTTGAGAGGGCCTCCTCTTGAGATGCGACGGGAACGCCGGGAATTCTTTCCCGACGAAGCAGGGAAAGGATCCCTCACCTCGAGCTACGAGGCGGAAACGGGGCTCCTCTGGATGTGGGCGGGACCCTCGTGTTTCCTCTCGAGTAGAGACGGGGATGTCGGGGAACTTCTTGAGTTTCACCAAGGGTGTGAATGACCCTTTCGACGTTCCAGAGGTGAGGTGTGATTAGCCCCGAGAAGCCTCTGCGGAAATGGGCCTCATCTCGCCTGCAGGGGAGAACCTCCTGGATTTCCTCGAGTTGTGGCAGGTCTTCTCGAGTTACGACGGGGACCTCAGGGACCCGCTCTGGTGGCCTCAGGAAAGGCCAGTCCCCGTGCGATTTGCTAGGGGGCCTCTCCGAATTACTCTCCCGTCCATGCCGCGGCCTCAGTCCTTGTGTGGAGTCGGGGCCGGAACCTGAGGATTCCTCTCCAGTGTTGCCATGGATCTTGGGGTGCTTCTGAGTCTCCCCAGGGGAGTCAGGCCCCGTCTCGAGTTGGGGCATGCACGTGCGCTTTCCTCCCGAGCTGCAGCAGTAGTGTCACGCTTCCTGTCACGTGGATCAAGGGATCTTTGGTTTCCCTCGAGGCTTTCACACGAGGCTTTCCCACAGGAATGTGCCACGTGCCACCTTGGTGTGAGTCGATCCTCGGCTTGAAAGACGAGCCGGTGAAGGGAAAAGAGGTTCCTCTGGAATGGACTGAGACATCTGGGGGACTCTTGGAATGGTGGCACGATCCTGGAGTTCCTCTCGCCGTTCCTGTTGAGAGGGCCTCCTCTTGAGATGCGACGGGAACGCCGGGAACTCTTTCCCGACGAAGCAGGGAAAGAATCCCACATCTCGAGCTACGAGGCGGAAACGGGGCTCCTCTGGATGTGGGCGGGACCCTCGTGTTTCCTCTCGAGTGGAGACGGGTATGTCGGGAACTTCTTGATTTGCACCAAGGGTGTGAAGGACGCTTTTGACGTTCCAGAGGTGAGGTGGATCAGCCTCGAGACGCCTCAGCGGAAATGGGCCTCATCTCGCCTGGAGGGGAGAACCTCCTGGATTTTCTCGAGTTGCGGTAGGTCTTCTCGAGTTACGACGGGGACCTCAGGGACCCGCTCTGGTGGCCTCAGGAAAGGCCAGTCCCCATGCGAGTTGCTGGGGCCATCTCGGGATTCCTCTCCCGTCCATGCCACGGCCTCAGTCCTTGTGTTGAGTTGGGGGCGGAACCTGAGGATTCCTCTCCAGTGTTGCAATGGATCTTGGGGGGCTTCTGAGTCTCCCCAGGGGAGTCAGGCCTCGTCTCGACTGGGGGCATGCACGTGCGCTTTCCTCCCGAGCTGCAGCAGTAGTGTCACACTTCCTGTCACGTGGATCAAGGGATCTGTGGTTTCCCTTGAGGCTGTCCCTTGAGGCTTTCCCACGAGGCTTTCCCACAGGGCTGTGCCACGTGCCACCTTGGTGTGAGTCGATCCTCGGCGTGAAAGACGAGCCGGTGAAGGGAAAAGCGGTTCCTCTGTAATGGACTGAGACATCTGGGGGACTCTTGGAATGGTGGCACGACCCTGGAGTTCCTCTCGCCGTTCCTGTTGAGAGGGCCTCCTCTTGAGATGCGACGGGAACGCCGGGAACTCTTTCCCGACGAAGCAGGGAAAGGATCCCTCATCTCGAGATACCAGGCGGAAACGGGGCTCCTCTGGATGTGGGCGGGACCCTCGTGATTCCTCTCGAGTGGAGACGGGTATGTCGGGGAACGTCTTGATTTGCACCAACGGTGTGAAGGACCCTTGCGAAGTTCCAGAGGTGAGGTGTGATCAGCCTCGAGACGCCTCAGGGGAAATGGGCCTCATCTCGTCTTGAGGGGAGAACCTCCTGCATTTTCTCGAGTTACGGCAGGTCTTCTCGAGATACGACGGGGACCTCAGGGACCCGCTCTGGTGGCCTCAGGAAAGGCCAGTCCCCAGGCGAGTTGCTAGGTGCCATCTCGGGATTCCTCTCCCGTCCATGCCGGGGCCTAAGACCTTGTGTGGAGTCGGGGCCGGAACCTGAGGATTCCTCTCCAGTGTTGCCATGGATCTTGGGGTGCTCCTGAGTCTCCCCAGGGGAGTCAGGCCTCGTCTCCAGTGGGGGCATGCACGTGCGCTTTCCTCCCGAGCTGCAGCAGTAGTGTCACGCTTCCTGTCACCTGGATCAAGGGATCTGTGGTTTCCGTCGAGGCTTTCGCTCGAGGCTTGCCCACGAGTCTTACCCACAGGGCTGTGCCACGTGCCACCTTGTTGGGAGTCGATCCTCGGCGTGAAAGACGAGCCGGTGAAGGGAAAAGAGTTCCTTTGGAAAGGACTGAGACATCTGGGGGACTCTTGAAATGGTTTCACGACCCTGGAGTTCCTCTCGTCGATCCTCTTGAGAGGGCCTCCTCTTGAGATGCGACGGGAACGCCGGGAACTCTTTCCCGACGAAGCAGGGAAAGGATCCCTCATCTCGAGCTACGAGGTGGAATCGGGGCTCCTCTGAATGTGGGCGGGACCCTCGTGTTTCCTCTCGAGTGGAGACGGGTATGTCGGGGAACTTCTTGATTTGCACCAAGGGTGTGAAGGACCCTTGGGAAGTTCCAGAGGTGAGGTGTGATCATCCTCGAGACGCCTCAGCGGAAATGGGCCTCATCTCGCCTGGAGTGGAGAACCTCCTGGATTTTCTCGAGTTGCGGCAGGTCTTCTCGAGTTACGACGGGGACCTCAGGGACCCGCTCTGGTGGCCTCAGGAAAGGCCAGTCCCCGTGCGGGTTGCTAGGGGCCATTTCGGGATTCCTCTCCCGTCCATGCCAGGGCCTAAGACCTTGTGTGGAGTCGGGGCCGGAACCTGAGGATTCCTCTCCGGTGTTGCCATGGATCTTGGGGTGCTCCTGAGTCTCCGCAGGGGAGTCAGGCCTCGTCTCGAATGGGGGCATGCACGTGCGCTTTCCTCCCGAGCTGCAGCAGTAGTGTCACGATTCCTGTCACGTGGATCAAGGGATCTGTGGTACCCTTGAGGCTTTCGCTCGAGGCTTGCCCACGAATCTTTCCCACAGGGCTGTGCCACGTGCCACCTTGGTGGGAGACGATCCTCGGCGTGAAAGACGAGCCGGTGCAGGGAAAAGAGTTTCCTGTGGAAAAGACTGAGACATATGGGGGACTCTTGGAATGGTGGCACGACCCTGGAGTTCCTCTCGTCGATACTCTTGAGAGGGCCTCCTCTTGAGATGCGACGGGAACGCCGGGAACTCTTTCCCGACGAAGCAGGGAAAGGATCCCTCATCTCGAGCTACGAGGCGGAAACGGTGCTCCTCTGGATCTGGGCGGGACCCTCGTGTTTCCTCTCGAGTGGAGACGGGTATGTCGGCAACTTCTTGATTTGCACCAAGGGTGTGAAGGACCCTTTCGACGTTCCAGAGGTGAGGTGGATCAGCCTCGAGACGCCTCATCGGAAATGGGCCTCATCTCGCCTGGAGGGGAGAACCTCCTGGATTTTCTCGAGTTGCGGCAGGTCTTCTCGAGTTACGACGGGGACCTCAGGGACCCGCTCTGGTGGCCTCAGGAAAGGCCAGTCCCCGTGCGAGTTGCTAGGGGCCATCTCGGGATTCCTCTCCCGTCCATGCCGGGGCCTAAGACCTTGTGTGGATTCGGGGCCGGAACCTGAGGATTCCTCTCCAGTGTTGCCATGGATCTTGGGGTGCTCCTGAGTCTCCCCAGGGGAGTCAGGCCTCGTCTCGAGTGGGGGCATGCACGTGCGCTTTCCTCCCGAGCTGCAGCAGTAGTGTCACGCTTCCTGTCACGTGGATCAAGGGATCTGTGGTTTCCCTCGAGGCTTTCGCTCGAGGCTTGCCCACGAGGCTTTCCCACAGGGCTGTGCCACGTGCCACCTTGGTGGGAGTCGATCCTCGGCGTGAAAGACTAGCCGGTGAAGGGAAAAGCGGTTCCTCTGGAAAGGACTGAGACATCTGGGGGACTCTTGGAATGGTGGCACGACCCTGGAGTTCCTCTCGTCGATCCTCTTGAGAGGGCCTCCTCTTGAGATGCGACGGGAACGCCGGGAACTCTTTCCCGACGAAGCAGGGAAAGGATCCCTCATCTCGAGCTACGAGGCGGAAACGGGGCTCCTCTGAATGTGTGCGGGACCCTCGTGTTTCCTCTCGAGTGGAGACGGGTATGTCGGGGAACTTCTTGATTTGCACCAAGGGTGTGAAGGAAACTTTCGAAGTTCCAGAGGTGAGGTGTGATCAGCCTCGAGACGCCTCAGCGGAAATGGGCCTCATCTCGCCTGGAGGGGAGACCCTCCTGGATATTCTCGAGTTGCGGCAGGTCTTTTCGTGTTACGACGGGGACCTCAGGGACCCGCTCTGGTGGCCTCAGGAAAGGCCAGTCCCCATGCGAGTTGCTAGGGGCCATCTCGGGATTCCTCTCCCGTCCATGCCGGGGCCTAAGACCTTGTGTGCAGTCGGGGCCGGAACCTGAGGATTCCTCTCCAGTTTTGCCATGGATCTTGGGGTGCTCCTGAGTCTCACCAGGGGAGTCAGGCCTCGTCTCGAGTTGGGGCATGCACGTGCGCTTTCCTCCCGAGCTGCAGCAGTAGTGTCACGCTTCCTGTCACGTGGATCAAGGGATCTGTGGTTTCCCTCGAGGCTTTCACTCGAGGCTTGCCCACGAGGCTTTCCACAGGGCTGTGCCACGTGCCACCTTGGGGGGAGTCGATTCTCGGCGTGAAAGACGAGCCGGTGAAGGGAAAAGAGTTTCCTCTGGAAAGGACTGAGACATCTGCTGGACTCTTGGAATGGTGGCACGACCCTGGAGTTCCTCTCGTCGATCCTCTTGAGAGGGCCTCCTCTTGAGATGCGAAGGGAACGCCGGGAACTCTTTCCCGACGAAGCAGGGAAAGGATCCCTCATCTCGAGCTACGAGGCGGAAACAGGGCTCCTCTGGATGTGGGCGGGACCCTCGTCTTTCCTCTCGAGTGGAGAAGGGTATGTCGGGGAACTTCTTGAGTTGCACCAAGGGTGTGAAGGACGCTTTCGACGTTCCAGAGGTGAGGTGTGATTAGCCCCGAGAAGCCTCAGCGGAAATGGGCCTCTTCTCGCCTGGAGGGGAGAACCTCCTGGATGTTCTCGAGTTGCGGCAGGTCTTCTCGAGTTACGACGGGGACCTCAGGGACCCGCTCTGGTGGCCTCAGGAAGGGCCAGTCCCCATGCGAGTTGCTAGGGGCCATCTCGGGATTCCTCTCCCGTTGATGCCGGGGCCTAAGACCTTGTGTGGAGTCGGGGCCGGAACCTGAGGATTCCTCTCCAGTGTTGACATGGATCTTGGGGTGCCGCTGAGTCACTCCAGGGGAATCAGGCCCCGTCTCGAGTGGGGGCATGCGCGTGCGCTTCCCTCCCGAGCTGCAGCAGTAGGGTCACGCTTCCTGTCACGTGGATCAAGGGATCTGTGGCTTTCCCTCGAGGCTTTCCCTCGAGGCTTTCCCACGAGGCTTTCCCACAGGGCTGTGCCAAGTGCCACCTTGGTGTGAGTCGATCCTCGGCGTGAAAGACGAGCCGGTGAAGGGAAAAGAGTTTCCTCTCGAATGGACTGAGACATCTGGGGGACTCTTGGAATGGTGGCACGACCCTGGAGTTCCTCTCGCCGTTCCTGTTGAGAGGGCCTCCTCTTGAGATGCGACGGGAACGCCGGGAACTCTTTCCCGACGAAGCAGGGAAAGGATCCCTCACCTCGAGCTACGAGGCGGAAATAGGGCTCCTCTGGATGTGGGCGGGACCGTCGTGTTTCCTCTCGAGTAGAGACGGGGATGTCGGGGAACTTCTTGAGTTTCACCAAGGGTGTGAATGACCCTTTCGACGTTCCAGAGGTGAGGTGTGATTAGCCCCGAGAAGCCTATGCGGAAATGGGCCTCATCTCGCCTGCAGGGGAGAACCTCCTGGATTTCCTCGAGTTGTGGCAGGTCTTCTCGAGTTACGACGGGGACCTCAGGGACCCGCTCTGGTGGCCTCAGGAAAGGCCAGTCCCCATGCGAGTTGCTGGGGCCATCTCGGGATTCCTCTCCCGTCCATGCCACGGCCTCAGTCCTTGTGTGGAGTCGGGGGCGGAACCTGAGGATTCCTCTCCAGTGTTGCAATGGATCTTGGGGGGCTTCTGAGTCTCCCCAGGGGAGTCAGGCCTCGTCTCGACTGGGGGCATGCACGTGCGCTTTCCTCCCTAGCTGCAGCAGTAGTGTCACACTTCCTGTCACGTGGATCAAGGGATCTGTGGTTTCCTTTGAGGCTGTCCCTTGAGGCTTTCCCACGAGGCTTTCCCACAGGGCTGTGCCACGTGCCACCTTGGTGTGAGTCGATCCTCGGCGTGAAAGACGAGCCGGTGAAGGGAAAAGCGGTTCCTCTGGAATGGACTGAGACATCTGGGGGACTCTTGGAATGGTGGCACGACCCTGGAGTTCCTCTCGCCGTTCCTGTTGAGAGGGCCTCCTCTTGAGATGCGACGGGAACGCCGGGAACTCTTTCCCGACGAAGCAGGGAAAGGATCCCTCATCTCGAGCTACGAGGCGGAAACGGGGCTCCTCTGGATGTGGGCGGGGCCCTCGTGATTCCTCTCGAGTGGAGACGGGTATGTCGGGGAACTTCTTGATTTGCACCAACGGTGTGAAGGACCCTTGCGAAGTTCCAGAGGTGAGGTGTGATCAGCCTCGAGACGCCTCAGGGGAAATGGGCCTCATCTCGCCTTGAGGGGAGAACCTCCTGCATTTTCTCGAGTTACGGCAGGTCTTCTCAAGATACGACGGGGACCTCAGGGACCCGCTCTGGTGGCCTCAGGAAAGGCCAGTCCCCAGGCGAGTTGCTAGGTGCCATCTCGGGATTCCTCTCCCGTCCATGCCGGGGCCTAAGACCTTGTGTGGAGTCGGGGCCGGAACCTGAGGATTCCTCTCCAGTGTTGCCATGGATCTTGGGGTGCTCCTGAGTCTCCCCAGGGGAGTCAGGCCTCGTCTCCAGTGGGGGCATGCACGTGCGCTTTCCTCCCGAGCTGCAGCAGTAGTGTCACGCTTCCTGTCACCTGGATCAAGGGATCTGTGGTTTCCCTCGAGGCTTTCGCTCGAGGCTTGCCCACGAGTCTTACCCACAGGGCTGTGCCACGTGCCACCTTGTTGGGAGTCGATCCTCGGCGTGAAAGACGAGCCGGTGAAGGGAAAAGAGTTCCTTTGGAAAGGACTGAGACATCTGGGGGACTCTTGGAATGGTGGCACGACCCTGGAGTTCCTCTCGTCGATCCTCTTGAGAGGGCCTCCACTTGAGATGCGACGGGAACGCCGGGAACTCTTTCCCGACGAAGCAGGGAAAGGATCCCTCATCTCGAGCTACGAGGCGGAATCGGGGCTCCTCTGAATGTGGGCGGGACCCTCGTGTTTCCTCTCGAGTGGAGACGGGTATGTCGGGGAACTTCTTGATTTGCACCAAGGGTGTGAAGGACCCTTTCGAAGTTCCAGAGGTGAGGTGTGATCAGCCTCGAGACGCCTCAGTGGAAATGGGCCTCATCTCGCCTAGAGGGGACAACCTCCTGGATTTTCTCGAGTTGTGGCAGGTCTTCTCGAGTTACGACAGGGACCTCAGGGACCCGCTGTGGTGGCCTCAGGAAAGGCCCGTCCCCATGCGAGTTGCTAGGGGCCCTCTCGGGATTCCTCTCCCGTCCATGCCGGGGCCTAAGACTATGTGTGGAGCCGGGCAGGAACCTGAGGATTCCTCTCCAGTGTTGCCTTGGATTTTGGGGTGCTTCTGAGTCTCCCCAGGGGAGTCAGGCCTCGTCTCGAGTGGGGGCATGCACGTGCGCTTTCCTCCCGAGCTGCAGCAGTAGTGTCACGCTTCCTGTCACGTGGATCAAGTGATCTGTGGTTTCCCTCGAGGCTTTCGCTCGAGGCTTTCCCACGAGGCTTTCCCACAGGGCTGTGCCACGTGCCACCTTGGTGTGAGTCGATCCTCGGTGTGAAAGACGAGCCGGTGAAGGGAAAAGAGGTTCCTCTGGAATGGACTGAGACATCTGGGCGACTCTTGGAATGGTGGCTCGACCCTGGAGTTCCTCTCGCCGTTCCTGTTGAGAGGGCCTCCTCTTGAGTTGTGACGGGAACGCCGGGAACTCTTTCCCGAAGAACCAGGGAGAGGATCCCTCATCTCGAGCAACGAGGCGGAAACGGGGCTCCTCTGGATGTGGGCGGGACCCTCGTGTTTCCTCTCGAGTGGAGACGGGTATGTCGGGGAACTTCTTGATTTGCACCAAGGGTGTGAAGGACCCTTGCGAAGTTCCAGAGGTGAGGTGTGATCAGCCTCGAGACGCCTCAGCGGAAATGGGCCTCATCTCGCCTGGAGGGGAGAACCTCCTGGATTTTCTCGAGTTGCGGCAGGTCTTCTCGAGTTACGACGGGGACCTCAGGGACCCGCTCTGGTGGCCTCAGGAAAGGCCCGTCCCCGTGCGAGTTGCTAGGGGCCATTTCGGGATTCCTCTCCCGTCCATGCCAGGGCCAAAGACCTTTTGTGGAGTCGGGGCCGGAACCTGAGGATTCCTCTCCAGTGTTGCCATGGATCTTGGGGTGCTCCTGAGTCTCCCCAGGGGAGTCAGGCCTCGTCTCGAATGGGGGCATGCACGTGCAATTTTCTCCCTAGCTGCAGCAATAGTGTCACGCTTCCTGTCACGTGGATCAAGGGATCTGTGGTTTCCCTCGAGGCTTTCGCTCGAGGCTTGCCCACGAGGCTTTCCCACAGGGCTGTGCCACGTGCCACCTTGGTGGGAGACGATCCTCGGCGTGAAAAACGAGCCAGTGCAGGGAAAAGAGTTTCCTCTGGAAAGGACTGAGACATCTGGGGGACTCTTGGAATGGTGGCACGACCCTGGAGTTCCTCTCGCCGTTCCTGTTGAGAGGGCCTCCTCTTGAGATGCGACGGGAACGCCAGGAACTCTTTCCCGACGAAGCAGGGAAAGGATCCCTCATCTCGAGCTACGAGGCGGAAACGGGGCTCCTCTGGATGTGGGCGGGACCCTCGTGTTTCCTCTCGAGTGGAGACGGGTATGTCGTGGAACTTCTTGATTTGCACCAAGGGTGTGAAGGACCCTTTCGAAATTCCAGAGGTGAGGTGTGATCAGCCTCAAGACGCCTACGCGGAAATGGGACTCATCTCGCCTGGAGGGGAGAACCTCCTGGATTTCCTCGAGTTGTGGCAGGTCTTCTCGAGTTACGACGGGGACCTCAGGGACCCGCTCTGGTGGCCTCAGGAAAGGCCAGTCCCCGTGCGGGTTGCTAGGGGCCATTTCGGGATTCCTCTCCCGTCCATGCCAGGGCCTAAGACCTTGTGTGGAGTCGGGGCCGGAACCTGAGGATTCCTCTCCGGTGTTGCCATGGATCTTGGGGTGCTCCTGAGTCTCCGCAGGGGAGTCAGGCCTCGTCTCGAATGGGGGCATGCACCTGCGCTTTCCTCCCGAGCTGCAGCAGTAGTGTCACGATTCCTGTCACGTGGATCAAGGGATCTGTGGTACCCTTGAGGCTTTCGCTCGATGCTTGCCCACGAATCTTTCCCACAGGGCTGTGCCACGTGCCACCTTGGTGGGAGACGATCCTCGGCGTGAAAGACGAGCCGGTGCAGGGAAAAGAGTTTCCTGTGGAAAAGACTGAGACATATGGGGGACTCTTGGAATGGTGGCACGACCCTGGAGTTCCTCTCGTCGATCCTCTTGAGAGGGCCTCCTCTTGAGATGCGACGGGAACGCCGGGAACTCTTTCCCGACGAAGCAGGGAAAGGATCCCTCATCTCGAGCTACGAGGCGGAAACGGTGCTCCTCTGGATCTGGGCGGGACCCTCGTGTTTCCTCTCGAGTGGAGACGGGTATGTCGGGGAACTTCTTGATTTGCACCAACGGTGTGAAGGACCCTTGCGAAGTTCCAGAGGTGAGGTGTGATCAGCCTCGAGACGCCTCAGCGGAAATGGGCCTCATCTCGCCTGGAAGGGAGAACCTCCTGGATTTCCTCGAGTTGGGGCAGGTCTTCTCGAGTTACGACGGGGACCTCAGGGACCCGCTCTGGTGGCCTCAGGAAAGGCCAGTCCCCGTGCGAGTGGCTAGGGGCCATCTCGGGATTCCTCTCCCGTCCATGCCGGTGCCTAAGACCTTGTGTGGAGTCGGGGCCGGAACCTGAGGATTCCTCTCCAGTGTTGCCATGGATCTTGCGGTGCTTCTGTGTCTCCCCAGGGGAGTCAGGCCTCGTCTCGAGTGGGGGCATGCACGTGCGCTTTCCTCCCGAGCTGCATCAGTAGTGTCACGCTTCCTGTCACGTGGATCAAGGGATCTGTGGTTTCCCTCGAGGCTTTCGCTCGAGGCTTGCCCACGAGGCTTTCCCACAGGGCTGTGCCACGTGCCACCTTGGTGTGAGTTGATCCTCGGCGTGATAGACGAGCCGGTGAAGGGAAAAGAGGTTCCTCTGGAATGGACTGAGATATCTGGGGGACTCTTGGAATGGTGACACGACCCTGGAGTTCCTCTCGCCGTTCCTGTTGAGAGGGCCTCCTCTTGAGGTGTGACGGGAACGCCGGGAACTCTTTCCCGACGAAGCAGGGAAAGGATCCCTCATCTCGAGCTACGAGGCGGAAACGGGGCTCCTCTGGATGTGGGCGGGACCCTCGTGTTTCCTCTCGAGTGGAGACGGGTATGTCGGGGAACTTCTTGATTTGCACCAAGGGTGTGAAGGACCCTTGCGAAGTTCCAGAGGTGAGGTGTGATCAGCCTCGAGACGCCTCAGCGGAAATGGGCCTCATCTCGCCTGGAGGGGAGAATCTCCTGGATTTCCTCGAGTTGCGGCAGGTCTTCTCGAGTTACGACGGGGACCTCAGGGACCCGCTCTGGTGGCCTCAGGAAAGGCCAGTCCCCGTGCGAGTTGCTAGGGGCCATCTCGGGATACCTCTCCCGTCCATGCCGGGGCCTAAGACCTTGTGTGGAGTCGGGGCCGGAACCTGAGGATTCCTCTCCAGGGTACCCATGGATCTTGGGGTGCTCCTGAGTCTCCCCAGGGGAGTCAGGCCTCGTCTCGAGTGGGGGCATGCACATGCGATTTCCTCCCGAGCTGCAGCAGTAGTGTCACGCTTCCTGTCACGTGGATCAAGGGATCTGTGGTTTCCCTCGAGGCTTTCGCTCGAGGCTTGCCCACGAGGCTTTCCCACAGGGCTGTGCCACGTGCCACCTTGGTGTGAGTCGATCTTCGGCGTGAAAGACGAGCCGGTGAAGGGAAAAGAGGTTCCTCTGGAATGGACTGCGACATCTGGGGTACTCTTGGAATGGTGGCACGACCCAGGAGATACTCTCGCCGTTCCTGTTGAGAGGGCCTTCTCTTGAGATGTGACGGGAACGCCGGGAACTCTTTCCCGACGAAGCAGGGAAAGGATCCCTCATCTCGAGCTACGAGGCGGAAACGGTTCTCCTCTGGATCTGGGCGGGACCCTCGTGTTTCCTCTCGAGTGGAGACGGGTATGTCGGGAACTTCTTGATTTGCACCAAGGGTGTGAAGGACCCTTTCGACGTTCCAGAGGTGAGGTGTGATCAGCCTCGAGACGCCTCATCGGAAATGGGCCTCATCTCGCCTGGAGGGGAGAACCTCCTGGAATTTCTCGAGTTGCGGCAGGTCTTCTCGAGTTACGACGGGGACCTCTGGGACCCGCTCTGGTGGCCTCAGGAAAGGCCAGTCCCCGTGCGAGTGGCTAGGGGCCATCTCGGGATTCCTCTCCCGTCCATGCCGGTGCCTAAGACCTTGTGTGGAGTCGGTGCCGGAACCTGAGGATTCCTCTCCAGTGTTGCCATGGATCTTGGGGTGCTTCTGTGTCTCCCCAGGGGAGTCAGGCCTCGTCTCGAGTGGGGGCATGCACGTGCGCTTTCCTCCCGAGCTGCATCAGTAGTGTCACGCTTCCTGTCACGTGGATCTAGGGATCTGTGGTTTCCCTCGAGGCTTTCGCTCGAGGCTTGCCCACGAGGCTTTCCCACAGGGCTGTGCCATGTGCCACCTTGGTGTGAGTCGATCCTCGGCGTGATAGACGAGCCGGTGAAGGGAATTGAGGTTCCTCTGGAATGGACTGAGACATCTGGGGGACTCTTGGAATGGTGACACGAATCTGGAGTTCCTCTCACCGTTTTTGTTGAGAGGGCCTCCTCTTGAGATGTGATGGGAACGCCGGGAACTCTTTCCCGACGAAGCAGGGAAAGGATCCCTCATCTCGAGCTACGAGGCGGAAACGGGGCTCCTCTGGATGTGGGCGGGACCCTCGTGTTTCCTCTCGAGTGGAGACGGGTATGTCGGGGAACTTCTTGATTTGCACCAAGGGTGTGAAGGACCCTTGCGAAGTTCCAGAGGTGAAGTGTGATCAGCCTCGAGACGCATCAGCGGAAATGGGCCTCATCTCGCCTGGAGGGGAGAATCTCCTGGATTTCCTCGAGTTGCGGCAGGTCTTCTCCAGTTACGACGGGGACCTCAGGGACCCGCTCTGGTGGCCTCAGGAAAGGCCAGTCCCCGTGCGAGTTGCTAGGGGCCATCTCGGGATTCCTCTCCCGTCCATGCCGGGGCCTCAGTCCTTGTGTGGAGTCGGGGCCGGAACCTGAGGATTCCTCTCCAGGGTACCCATGGATCTTGGGGTGCTCCTGAGTCTCCCCAGGGGAGTCAGGCCTCGTCTCGAGTGGGGGCATGCACATGCGCTTTCCTCCCGAGCTGCAGCAGTAGTGTCACGCTTCCTGTCACGTGGATCAAGGGATCTGTGGTTTCCCTCGAGGCTTTCGCTCGAGGCTTGCCCACGAGGCTTTCCCACAGGGCTGTGCCACGTGCCACCTTGGTGGGAGTCGATCCTCGGCGTGATAGACGAGCCGGTGAAGGGAAAAGAGTTTCCTCTGGAAAGGACTGAGACATCTGGGGGACTCTTGGAATGGTGGCACGACCCTGGAGTTCCTCTCGTCGATCCTCTTGAGAGGGCCTCCTCTTGAGATGCGAAGGGAATGCCGGGAACTCTTTCCCGACGAAGCAGGGAAAGGATCCCTCATCTCGAGCTACGAGGCGGAAACGGGGCTCCTCTGGATCTGGGCCGGCCCCTCGTGGTTCCTCTCGAGTGGAGACGGGTATGTCGGGGAACTTCTTGATTTGCACCAAGGGTGTGAAGGACCCTTGCGAAGTTCCAGAGGTGAGGTGTGATCAGCCTCGAGACGCCTCAGCGGAAATGGGCCTCATCTCGCCTGCAAGGGAGAACCTCCTGGATTTCCTCGAGTTGCGGCAGGTCTTCTCGAGTTACGACGGGGACCTCAGGGACCCGCTCTGGTGGCCTCAGGAAAGGCCAGTCCCCGTGCGAGTTGCTAGGGGCCATCTCGGGATTCCTCTCCCGTCCATGCCGGTGCCTAAGAGCTTGTGTGGAGTCGGGGCCGGAACCTGAGGATTCCTCTCCAGTGTTGCCATGGATCTTGGGGTGCTTCTGTGTCTCCCCAGGGGAGTCAGGCCTCGTCTCGAGTTGGGGCATGCACGTGCGCTTTCCTCCCGAGCTGCATCAGTAGTGTCACGCTTCCTGTCACGTGGATCAAGGGATCTGTGGTTTCCCTCGAGACTTTCGCTCGAGGCTTGCCCACGAGGCTTTCCCACAGGGCTGTGCCACGTGCCACCTTGGTGTGAGTCGATCCTCGGCGTGATAGACGAGCCGGTTAAGGGAAAAGAGGTTCCTCAGGAATGGACTGAGATATCTGGGGGACTCTTGGAATGGTGACACGACCCTGGAGTTCCTCTCGCCGTTCCTGTTGAGAGGGCCTCCTCTTGAGATGTGACGGGAACGCCGGGAACTCTTTCCCGACGAAGCAGGGAAAGGATCCCTCATCTCGAGCTACGAGGCGGAAACGGGGCTCCTCTGGATGTGGGCGGGACCCTCGTGTTTCCTCTCGAGTGGAGACGGGTATGTCGGGGAACTTCTTGATTTGCACCAAGGGTGTGAAGGACCCTTGCGAAGTTCCAGAGGTGAGGTGTGATCAGCCTCGAGACGCCTCAGCGGAAATGGGCCTCATCTCGCCTGGAGGGGAGAATCTCCTGGATTTCCTCGAGTTGCGGCAGGTCTTCTCGAGTTAGGACGGGGACCTCAGGGACCCGCTCTGGTGGCCTCAGGAAAGGCCAGTCCCCGTGCGAGTTGCTAGGGGCCATCTCGGGATTCCTCTCCCGTCCATGCCGGGGCCTAAGACCTTGTGTGGAGTCGGGGCCGGAACCTGAGGATTCCTCTCCAGTGTAGCCATGGATCTTGTGGTGCTCCTGAGTCTCCCCAGGGGAGTCAGGCCTCGTCTCGAGTAGGGGCATGCACGTGCGCTTTCCTCCCGAGCTGCAACAGTAGTGTCACGCTTCCTGTCACGTGGATCAAGGGATCTGTGGCTTTCCCTCGAGGCTGTCCCTCAAGGCTTTCCCACGAGGCTTTCCCACAGTGCTGTGCCACGTGCCACCTTGGTGTGAGTCGATCTTCGGCGTGAAAGACGAGCCGGTGAAGGGAAAAGAGGTTCCTCTGGAATGGACTGCGATATCTGGGGTACTCTTGGAATGGTGGCACGACCCAGGAGATACTCTCGCCGTTCCTGTTGAGAGGGCCTTCTCTTGAGATGTGACGGGAACGCCGGGAACTCTTTCCCGACGAAGCAGGGAAAGGATCCCTCATCTCGAGCTACGAGGCGGAAACGGTTCTCCTCTGGATATGGGCGGGACCCTCGTGTTTCCTCTCGAGTGGAGACGGGTATGTCGGGAACTTCTTGATTTGCACCAAGGGTGTGAAGGACCCTTTCGACGTTCCAGAGGTGAGGTGTGATCAGCCTCGAGACGCCTCATCGGAAATGGGCCTCATCTCGCCTGGAGGGGAGAACCTCCTGGAATTTCTCGAGTTGTGACAGGTCTTCTCGAGTTACGACGGGGACCTCACGGACCCGCTCTGGTGGCCTCAGGAAAGGCCAGTCCCCGTGCGAGTGGCTAGGGGCCATCTCGGGATTCCTCTCCCATCCATGCCGGTGCCTAAGACCTTGTGTGGAGTCGGGGCCGGAACCTGAGGATTCCTCTCCAGTGTTGCCATGGATCTTGGGGTGCTTCTGTGTCTCCCCAGGGGAGTCAGGCCTCGTCTGGAGTGGGGGCATGCACGTGCGCTTTCCTCCCGAGCTGCAGCAGTAGTGTCACGCTTCCTGTCACGTGGATCAAGGGATCTGTGGTTTCCCTCGAGGCTTTCGCTCGAGGCTTGCCCACGAGGCTTTCCCACAGGGCTGTGCCATGTGCCACCTTGGTGTGAGTCGATCCTCGGCGTGATAGACGAGCCGGTGAAGGGAAAAGAGGTTCCTCTGGAATGGACTGAGACATTTGGGGGACTCTTGGAATGGTGGCACGACCCTGGAGTTCATCTCGTCGATCCTCTTGAGAGGGCCTCCTCTTGAGATGCGACGGGAACGCCGGGAACTCTTTCCCGACGAAGCAGGGAAAGGATCCCTCATCTCGATCTACGAGGCGGAAACGGGGCTCCTCTGGATGTGGGCGGGACCCTCGTGTTTCCTCTCGAGTGGAGACGGGTATGTCGGGGAACTTCTTGATTTGCACCAAGGGTGTGAAGGACCCTTGCGAAGTTCCAGAGGTGAGGTGTGATCAGCCTCGAGACGCCTCAGCGGAAATGGGCCTCATCTCGCCTGGAGGGGAGAACCTACTGCATTTTCTCGAGTTGCGGCAGGTCTTCTCGAGTTACAACGGGGACCTCAGGGACCCACTCTGGTGGCCTCAGGAAAGGCCAGTCATCGTGCGAGTTGCTAGGGGCCATCTCGGGATTCCTCTCCCGTCCATGCCGGGGCCTAAGACCTTGAGTGGAGTCGGGGCCGGAACCTGAGGATTCCTCTCCAGTGTTGCCTTGGATCTTGGGGTGCTCCTGAGTCTCCCCAGGGGAGTCAGGCCTCGTCTCGAGTGGGGGCATGCACGTGCGCTTTCCTCCCGAGCTGCAGCAGTAGTGTCACGCTTCCTGTCACGTGGATCAAGGGATCTGTGGTTTCCCTCGAGGCTTTCGCTCGAGGCTTGCCCACGAGGCTTTCCCACAGGGCTGTGCCATGTGCCACCTTGGTGTGAGTCGATCCTCGGCGTGATAGACGAGCCGGTGAAGGGAAAAGAGGTTCCTCTGGAATGGACTGAGACATTTGGGGGACTCTTGGAATGGTGGCACGACCCTGGAGTTCATCTCGTCGATCCTCTTGAGAGGGCCTCCTCTTGAGATGCGACGGGAACGCCGGGAACTCTTTCCCGACGAAGCAGTGAAAGGATCCCTCATCTCGAGCTACGAGGCGGAAACGGGGCTCCTCTGGATGTGGGCGGGACCCTCGTGTTTCCTCTCGAGTGGAGACGGGTATGTCGGGGAACTTCTTGATTTGCACCAACGGTGTGAAGGGCCCTTGCGAAGTTCCAGAGGTGAGGTGTGATCAGCCTCGAGACGCCTCAGCGGAAATGGGCCTCATCTCGCCTGGAGGGGAGAACCTCCTGAATTTTCTCGTGTTGCGGCAGGTCTTCTCGAGTTACGACGGGGACCTCAGGGACCCGCTCTGGTGGCCTCAGGAAAGGCCAGTCCCCGTGCGAGTTGCTAGGGGCCATCTCGGGATTCCTCTCCCGTCCATGCCGGGGCCTAAGACCTTGTGTGGAGTCGGGGCCGGAACCTGAGGATTCCTCTCCATTGTTGCCATGGATCTTGGGGTGCTCCTGAGTCTCCCCAGGGGAGTCAGGCCTCGTCTGGAGTGGGGGCATGCACGTGCGCTTTCCTCCCGAGCTGCAGCAGTAGTGTCACGCTTCCTGTCACGTGGATCAAGGGATCTGTGGTTTCCCTTGAGGCTTTCGCTGGAGGCTTGCCCACGAGGATTTCCCACAGGGCTGTGCCACGTGCCACCTTGGCGGGAGTCGATCCTCGGCGTGAAAGACGAGCCGGTGAAGGGAAAAGAGGTTCCTCTGGAAAGGACTGAGACATCTGGGGGACTCTTGGAATGGTGGCACGACCCACGAGTTCCTCTCGTCGACCCTCTTGAGAGCGCCTCCTCTTGAGATGTGACGGGAACGTCGGGAACTCTTTCCCGATGAAGCAGGGAAAGGATCCCTCATCTCGAGCTACGAGGCGGAAACGGGGCTCCTCTGGATCTGGGCGGGCCCCTCGTGTTTCCTCTCGAGTGGAGACGGGTATGTCGGGGAACTTCTTGATTTGCACCAAGGGTGTGAAGGACCCTTGCGAAGTTCCAGAGGTGAGGTGTGATCAGCCTCGAGACGCCTCAGCGGAAATGGGCCTCATCTCGCCTGGAGGGGAGAACCTACTGCATTTTCTCGAGTTGCGGCAGGTCTTCTCGAGTTACAACGGGGACCTCAGGGACCCACTCTGGTGGCCTCAGGAAAGGCCAGTCATCGTGCGAGTTGCTAGGGGCCATCTCGGGATTCCTCTCCCGTCCATGCCGGGGCCTAAGACCTTGAGTGGAGTCGGGGCCGGAACCTGAGGATTCCTCTCCAGTGTTGCCTTGGATCTTGGGGTGCTCCTGAGTCTCCCCAGGGGAGTCAGGCCTCGTCTCGAGTGGGGGCATGCACGTGCGCTTTCCTCCCGAGCTGCAGCAGTAGTGTCACGCTTCCTGTCACGTGGATCAAGGGATCTGTGGTTTCCCTCAAGGCTGTCCCTCGAGGCTTTGCCACGAGGCTTTCCCACAGGGCTGTGCCACGTGCCACCTTGGTGTGAGTCGATCCTCGGCGTGAAAGACGAGCCGGTGAAGGGAAAATAGGTTGTCTGGAATGGACTGAGACATCAGGGGGACTCTTGAAATGGTGGCACGACCCTGGAGTTCCTCTCGTCCATCCTCTTGAGAGGGCTTCCTCTTGAGATGCGAAGGGAACGCCGGGAACTCTTTCCCGACGAAGCAGGGAAAGGATCCCTCATCTCGAGCTACGATGCGGAAACGGGGCTCCTCTGGATCTGGGCCGGCCCTTCGTGTTTCCTCTCGAGTGGAGACGGGTATGTCGGGGAACTTCTTGATTTGCACCAAGGGTGTGAAGGACCCTTGCGAAGTTCCAGAGGTGAGGTGTGATCAGTCTCAAGACGCCTCAGCGGAAATGGGCCTCATCTCGCCTGGAGGGGAGAACCTCCTGGATTTCCTCGAGTTGCGGCAGGTCTTCTCGAGTTACGACGGGGACCTCAGGGACCCGCTCTGGTGGCCTCAGGAAAGGCCAGTCCCCATGCGAGTTGCTAGGGGCCATCTCGGGATTCCTCTCCCGTCCATGCCGGGGCCTAAGACCTTGTGTGGAGTCGGGGCCGGAACCTGAGGATTCCTCTCCAGTGTTGCCATGGATCTTGGGGTGCTCCTGAGTCTCCCCAGGGGAGTCAGGCCTCGTCTGGAGTGGGGGCATGCACGTTCGCTTTCCTCCCGAGCTGCAGCAGTAGTGTCACGCTTCCTGTCACGTGGATCAAGGGATCTGTGGTTTCCCTCGAGGCTTTCGCTCGAGGCTTGCCCACGAGGCTTCCCCACAGGGCTGTGCCACGTGCCACCTTGGTGGGAGTCGATCCTCGGCGTGAAAGACGAGCCGGTGAAGGGAAAAGAGGTTCCTCTGGAAAGGACGGAGACATCTGGGGGACTCTTGGAATGGTGGCACGACCCTGGAGTTCCTCTCGTCGATCCTCTTGAGAGGGCCTCCTCTTGAGATGCGACGGGAACGCCGGGAACTCTTTCCCAATGAAGAAGGGAAAGGATCCCTCATCTCGAGCTACGAGGCGGAAACGGGGCTCCTCTGGATCTGGGCGGGCCCCTCGTGTTTCCTCTCGAGTGGAGACGGGTATGTCGGGGAACTTCTTGATTTGCACCAAGGGTGTGAAGGACCCTTGCGAAGTTCCAGAGGTGAGGTGTGATCAGCCTCGAGACGCCTCAGCGGAAAAGGACCTCATCTCGCCTGGAGGTGAGAACCTCCTGCATTTCCTCGAGTTGCGGCAGGTCTTCTCGAGTTACGACGGGGACCTCAGGAACCCGCTCTGGTGGCCTCAGGAAAGGCCAGTCCCCATGTGATTTGCTAGGGGGCCTCTCCGAATTCCTCTCCCGTCCATGCCGCGGCCTCAGTCCTTGTGTGGATTCGGGGCTGGAACCTGAGGATTCCTCTCCAGTGTTGCCATGGATCTTGGGGTGCTTCTGAGTCTCCCCAGGAGAGTCAGGCCTCGTCTCGAGTGGGAGCATGCAAGTGCGCTTTCCTCCGGAGCTGGAGCAGTAGTGTCACGCTTCCTGTCACGTGGATCAAGGGATCTGTGGTTTCCCTCGAGGCTGTCCCTCGAGGCTTTCCCACGAGGCTTTCCCACAGGGCTGTGCCACGTGCCACCTTGGTGGGAGTCGATCCTTGGCGTGAAAGACGAGCCGGTGAAGGGAACAGAGGTTCCTCTGGAATGGACTGAGACATCAGGGGGACTCTTGGAATGGTGGCACGACCCTGGAGTTCCTCTCGCCGTTCCTGTTGAGAGGGCCTCCTCTTGAGATGCGACGGGAACGCCGGGAACTCTTTCCCGACGAAGCAGGGAAAGGATCCCTCATCTCGAGCTACGAGGCGGAAACGGGGTTCCTCTGGATGTGGGCGGGACCCTCGTGTTTCCTCTCGAGTGGAGACGGGTATGTCGGGGAACTTCTTGATTTGCACCAACGGTGTGAAGGGCCCTTGCGAAGTTCCAGAGGTGAGGTGTGATCAGCCTCGAGACGCCTCAGCGGAAATGGGCCTCATCTCGCCTGGAGGGGAGAACCTCCTGAATTTTCTCGTGTTGCGGCAGGTTTTCTCGAGTTACGACGGGGACCTCAGGGACCCGCTCTGGTGGCCTCAGGAAAGGCCAGTCCCCGTGCGAGTTGCTAGGGGCCATCTCGGGATTCCTCTCCCGTCCATGCCGGGGCCTAAGACCTTGTGTGGAGTCGGGGCCGGAACCTGAGGATTCCTCTCCATTGTTGCCATGGATCTTGGGGTGCTCCTGAGTCTCCCCAGGGGAGTCAGGCCTCGTCTGGAGTGGGGGCATGCACGTGCGCTTTCCTCCCGAGCTGCAGCAGTAGTGTCACGCTTCCTGTCACGTGGATCAAGGGATCTGTGGTTTCCCTTGAGGCTTTCGCTGGAGGCTTGCCCACGAGGATTTCCCACAGGGCTGTGCCACGTGCCACCTTGGCGGGAGTCGATCCTCGGCGTGAAAGACGAGCCGGTGAAGGGAAAAGAGGTTCCTCTGGAAAGGACTGAGACATCTGGGGGACTCTTGGAATGGTGGCACGACCCACGAGTTCCTCTCGTCGACCCTCTTGAGAGCGCCTCCTCTTGAGATGTGACGGGAACGTCGGGAACTCTTTCCCGATGAAGCAGGGAAAGGATCCCTCATCTCGAGCTACGAGGCGGAAACGGGGCTCCTCTGGATCTGGGCGGGCCCCTCGTGTTTCCTCTCGAGTGGAGACGGGTATGTCGGGGAACTTCTTGATTTGCACCAAGGGTGTGAAGGACCCTTGCGAAGTTCCAGAGGTGAGGTGTGATCAGCCTCGAGACGCCTCAGCGGAAATGGGCCTCATCTCGCCTGGAGGGGAGAACCTACTGCATTTTCTCGAGTTGCGGCAGGTCTTCTCGAGTTACAACGGGGACCTCAGGGACCCACTCTGGTGGCCTCAGGAAAGGCCAGTCATCGTGCGAGTTGCTAGGGGCCATCTCGGGATTCCTCTCCCGTCCATGCCGGGGCCTAAGACCTTGAGTGGAGTCGGGGCCGGAACCTGAGGATTCCTCTCCAGTGTTGCCTTGGATCTTGGGGTGCTCCTGAGTCTCCCCAGGGGAGTCAGGCCTCGTCTCGAGTGGGGGCATGCACGTGCGCTTTCCTCCCGAGCTGCAGCAGTAGTGTCACGCTTCCTGTCACGTGGATCAAGGGATCTGTGGTTTCCCTCAAGGCTGTCCCTCGAGGCTTTGCCACGAGGCTTTCCCACAGGGCTGTGCCACGTGCCACCTTGGTGTGAGTCGATCCTCGGCGTGAAAGACGAGCCGGTGAAGGGAAAATAGGTTGTCTGGAATGGACTGAGACATCAGGGGGACTCTTGAAATGGTGGCACGACCCTGGAGTTCCTCTCGTCCATCCTCTTGAGAGGGCTTCCTCTTGAGATGCGAAGGGAACGCCGGGAACTCTTTCCCGACGAAGCAGGGAAAGGATCCCTCATCTCGAGCTACGATGCGGAAACGGGGCTCCTCTGGATCTGGGCCGGCCCTTCGTGTTTCCTCTCGAGTGGAGACGGGTATGTCGGGGAACTTCTTGATTTGCACCAAGGGTGTGAAGGACCCTTGCGAAGTTCCAGAGGTGAGGTGTGATCAGTCTCAAGACGCCTCAGCGGAAATGGGCCTCATCTCGCCTGGAGGGGAGAACCTCCTGGATTTCCTCGAGTTGCGGCAGGTCTTCTCGAGTTACGACGGGGACCTCAGGGACCCGCTCTGGTGGCCTCAGGAAAGGCCAGTCCCCATGCGAGTTGCTAGGGGCCATCTCGGGATTCCTCTCCCGTCCATGCCGGGGCCTAAGACCTTGTGTGGAGTCGGGGCCGGAACCTGAGGATTCCTCTCCAGTGTTGCCATGGATCTTGGGGTGCTCCTGAGTCTCCCCAGGGGAGTCAGGCCTCGTCTGGAGTGGGGGCATGCACGTTCGCTTTCCTCCCGAGCTGCAGCAGTAGTGTCACGCTTCCTGTCACGTGGATCAAGGGATCTGTGGTTTCCCTCGAGGCTTTCGCTCGAGGCTTGCCCACGAGGCTTCCCCACAGGGCTGTGCCACGTGCCACCTTGGTGGGAGTCGATCCTCGGCGTGAAAGACGAGCCGGTGAAGGGAAAAGAGGTTCCTCTGGAAAGGACGGAGACATCTGGGGGACTCTTGGAATGGTGGCACGACCCTGGAGTTCCTCTCGTCGATCCTCTTGAGAGGGCCTCCTCTTGAGATGCGACGGGAACGCCGGGAACTCTTTCCCAATGAAGAAGGGAAAGGATCCCTCATCTCGAGCTACGAGGCGGAAACGGGGCTCCTCTGGATCTGGGCGGGCCCCTCGTGTTTCCTCTCGAGTGGAGACGGGTATGTCGGGGAACTTCTTGATTTGCACCAAGGGTGTGAAGGACCCTTGCGAAGTTCCAGAGGTGAGGTGTGATCAGCCTCGAGACGCCTCAGCGGAAAAGGACCTCATCTCGCCTGGAGGTGAGAACCTCCTGCATTTCCTCGAGTTGCGGCAGGTCTTCTCGAGTTACGACGGGGACCTCAGGGACCCGCTCTGGTGGCCTCAGGAAAGGCCAGTCCCCATGTGATTTGCTAGGGGGCCTCTCCGAATTCCTCTCCCGTCCATGCCGCGGCCTCAGTCCTTGTGTGGATTCGGGGCTGGAACCTGAGGATTCCTCTCCAGTGTTGCCATGGATCTTGGGGTGCTTCTGAGTCTCCCCAGGAGAGTCAGGCCTCGTCTCGAGTGGGAGCATGCAAGTGCGCTTTCCTCCGGAGCTGGAGCAGTAGTGTCACGCTTCCTGTCACGTGGATCAAGGGATCTGTGGTTTCCCTCGAGGCTGTCCCTCGAGGCTTTCCCACGAGGCTTTCCCACAGGGCTGTGCCACGTGCCACCTTGGTGGGAGTCGATCCTTGGCGTGAAAGACGAGCCGGTGAAGGGAACAGAGGTTCCTCTGGAATGGACTGAGACATCAGGGGGACTCTTGGAATGGTGGCACGACCCTGGAGTTCCTCTCGCCGTTCCTGTTGAGAGGGCCTCCTCTTGAGATGCGACGGGAACGCCGGGAACTCTTTCCCGACGAAGCAGGGAAAGGATCCCTCATCTCGAGCTACGAGGCGGAAACGGGGCTCCTCTGGATGTGGGCGGGACCCTCGTGTTTCCTCTCGAGTGGAGATGGGTATGTCGGGGAACTTCTTGATTTGCACCAACGGTGTGAAGGGCCCTTGCGAAGTTCCAGAGGTGAGGTGTGATCAGCCTCGAGACGCCTCAGCGGAAATGGGCCTCATCTCGCCTGGAGGGGAGAACCTCCTGGATTTTCTCGTGTTGCGGCAGGTCTTCTCGAGTTACGACGGGGACCTCAGGGACCCGCTCTGGTGGCCTCAGGAAAGGCCAGTCCCCGTGCGAGTTGCTAGGGGCCATCTCGGGTTTCCTCTCCCGTCCATGCCGGGGCCTAAGACCTTGTGTGGAGTCGGGGCCGGAACCTGAGGATTCCTCTCCATTGTTGCCATGGATCTTGGGGTGCTCCTGAGTCTCCCCAGGGGAGTCAGGCCTCGTCTGGAGTGGGGGCATGCACGTGCGCTTTCCTCCCGAGCTGCAGCAGTAGTGTCACGCTTCCTGTCACGTGGATCAAGGGATCTGTGGTTTCCCTTCAGGCTTTCGCTGGAGGCTTGCCCACGAGGATTTCCCACAGGGCTGTGCCACGTGCCACCTTGGCGGGAGTCGATCCTCGGCGTGAAAGACGAGCCGGTGAAGGGAAAAGAGGTTCCTCTGGAAAGGACTGAGACATCTGGGGGACTCTTGGAATGGTGGCACGACCCACGAGTTCCTCTCGTCGACCCTCCTGAGAGCGCCTCCTCTTGAGATGTGACGGGAACGTCGGGAACTCTTTCCCGATGAAGCAGGGAAAGGATCCCTCATCTCGAGCTACGAGGCGGAAACGGGGCTCCTCTGGATCTGGGCGGGCCCCTCGTGTTTCCTCTCGAGTGGAGACGGGTATGTCGGGGAACTTCTTGATTTGCACCAAGGGTGTGAAGGACCCTTGCGAAGTTCCAGAGGTGAGGTGTGATCAGCCTCGAGACGCCTCAGCGGAAATGGGCCTCATCTCGCCTGGAGGGGAGAACCTACTGCATTTTCTCGAGTTGCGGCAGGTCTTCTCGAGTTACAACGGGGACCTCAGGGACCCACTCTGGTGGCCTCAGGAAAGGCCAGTCATCGTGCGAGTTGCTAGGGGCCATCTCGGGATTCCTCTCCCGTCCATGCCGGGGCCTAAGACCTTGAGTGGAGTCGGGGCCGGAACCTGAGGATTCCTCTCCAGTGTTGCCTTGGATCTTGGGGTGCTCCTGAGTCTCCCCAGGGGAGTCAGGCCTCGTCTCGAGTGGGGGCATGCACGTGCGCTTTCCTCCCGAGCTGCAGCAGTAGTGTCACGCTTCCTGTCACGTGGATCAAGGGATCTGTGGTTTCCCTCAAGGCTGTCCCTCGAGGCTTTGCCACGAGGCTTTCCCACAGGGCTGTGCCACGTGCCACCTTGGTGTGAGTCGATCCTCGGCGTGAAAGACGAGCCGGTGAAGGGAAAATAGGTTGTCTGGAATGGACTGAGACATCAGGGGGACTCTTGAAATGGTGGCACGACCCTGGAGTTCCTCTCGTCCATCCTCTTGAGAGGGCTTCCTCTTGAGATGCGAAGGGAACGCCGGGAACTCTTTCCCGACGAAGCAGGGAAAGGATCCCTCATCTCGAGCTACGATGCGGAAACGGGGCTCCTCTGGATCTGGGCCGGCCCTTCGTGTTTCCTCTCGAGTGGAGACGGGTATGTCGGGGAACTTCTTGATTTGCACCAAGGGTGTGAAGGACCCTTGCGAAGTTCCAGAGGTGAGGTGTGATCAGTCTCAAGACGCCTCAGCGGAAATGGGCCTCATCTCGCCTGGAGGGGAGAACCTCCTGGATTTCCTCGAGTTGCGGCAGGTCTTCTCGAGTTACGACGGGGACCTCAGGGACCCGCTCTGGTGGCCTCAGGAAAGGCCAGTCCCCATGCGAGTTGCTAGGGGCCATCTCGGGATTCCTCTCCCGTCCATGCCGGGGCCTAAGACCTTGTGTGGAGTCGGGGCCGGAACCTGAGGATTCCTCTCCAGTGTTGCCATGGATCTTGGGGTGCTCCTGAGTCTCCCCAGGGGAGTCAGGCCTCGTCTGGAGTGGGGGCATGCACGTTCGCTTTCCTCCCGAGCTGCAGCAGTAGTGTCACGCTTCCTGTCACGTGGATCAAGGGATCTGTGGTTTCCCTCGAGGCTTTCGCTCGAGGCTTGCCCACGAGGCTTCCCCACAGGGCTGTGCCACGTGCCACCTTGGTGGGAGTCGATCCTCGGCGTGAAAGACGAGCCGGTGAAGGGAAAAGAGGTTCCTCTGGAAAGGACGGAGACATCTGGGGGACTCTTGGAATGGTGGCACGACCCTGGAGTTCCTCTCGTCGATCCTCTTGAGAGGGCCTCCTCTTGAGATGCGACGGGAACGCCGGGAACTCTTTCCCAATGAAGAAGGGAAAGGATCCCTCATCTCGAGCTACGAGGCGGAAACGGGGCTCCTCTGGATCTGGGCGGGCCCCTCGTGTTTCCTCTCGAGTGGAGACGGGTATGTCGGGGAACTTCTTGATTTGCACCAAGGGTGTGAAGGACCCTTGCGAAGTTCCAGAGGTGAGGTGTGATCAGCCTCGAGACGCCTCAGCGGAAAAGGACCTCATCTCGCCTGGAGGTGAGAACCTCCTGCATTTCCTCGAGTTGCGGCAGGTCTTCTCGAGTTACGACGGGGACCTCAGGGACCCGCTCTGGTGGCCTCAGGAAAGGCCAGTCCCCATGTGATTTGCTAGGGGGCCTCTCCGAATTCCTCTCCCGTCCATGCCGCGGCCTCAGTCCTTGTGTGGATTCGGGGCTGGAACCTGAGGATTCCTCTCCAGTGTTGCCATGGATCTTGGGGTGCTTCTGAGTCTCCCCAGGAGAGTCAGGCCTCGTCTCGAGTGGGAGCATGCAAGTGCGCTTTCCTCCGGAGCTGGAGCAGTAGTGTCACGCTTCCTGTCACGTGGATCAAGGGATCTGTGGTTTCCCTCGAGGCTGTCCCTCGAGGCTTTCCCACGAGGCTTTCCCACAGGGCTGTGCCACGTGCCACCTTGGTGGGAGTCGATCCTTGGCGTGAAAGACGAGCCGGTGAAGGGAACAGAGGTTCCTCTGGAATGGACTGAGACATCAGGGGGACTCTTGGAATGGTGGCACGACCCTGGAGTTCCTCTCGCCGTTCCTGTTGAGAGGGCCTCCTCTTGAGATGCGACGGGAACGCCGGGAACTCTTTCCCGACGAAGCAGGGAAAGGATCCCTCATCTCGAGCTACGAGGCGGAAACGGGGCTCCTCTGGATGTGGGCGGGACCCTCGTGTTTCCTCTCGAGTGGAGACGGGTATGTCGGGGAACTTCTTGATTTGCACCAACGGTGTGAAGGGCCCTTGCGAAGTTCCAGAGGTGAGGTGTGATCAGCCTCGAGACGCCTCAGCGGAAATGGGCCTCATCTCGCCTGGAGGGGAGAACCTCCTGGATTTTCTCGTGTTGCGGCAGGTCTTCTCGAGTTACGACGGGGACCTCAGGGACCCGCTCTGGTGGCCTCAGGAAAGGCCAGTCCCCGTGCGAGTTGCTAGGGGCCATCTCGGGTTTCCTCTCCCGTCCATGCCGGGGCCTAAGACCTTGTGTGGAGTCGGGGCCGGAACCTGAGGATTCCTCTCCATTGTTGCCATGGATCTTGGGGTGCTCCTGAGTCTCCCCAGGGGAGTCAGGCCTCGTCTGGAGTGGGGGCATGCACGTGCGCTTTCCTCCCGAGCTGCAGCAGTAGTGTCACGCTTCCTGTCACGTGGATCAAGGGATCTGTGGTTTCCCTTCAGGCTTTCGCTGGAGGCTTGCCCACGAGGATTTCCCACAGGGCTGTGCCACGTGCCACCTTGGCGGGAGTCGATCCTCGGCGTGAAAGACGAGCCGGTGAAGGGAAAAGAGGTTCCTCTGGAAAGGACTGAGACATCTGGGGGACTCTTGGAATGGTGGCACGACCCACGAGTTCCTCTCGTCGACCCTCCTGAGAGCGCCTCCTCTTGAGATGTGACGGGAACGTCGGGAACTCTTTCCCGATGAAGCAGGGAAAGGATCCCTCATCTCGAGCTACGAGGCGGAAACGGGGCTCCTCTGGATCTGGGCGGGCCCCTCGTGTTTCCTCTCGAGTGGAGACGGGTATGTCGGGGAACTTCTTGATTTGCACCAAGGGTGTGAAGGACCCTTGCGAAGTTCCAGAGGTGAGGTGTGATCAGCCTCGAGACGCCTCAGCGGAAATGGACCTCATCTCGCCTGGAGGTGAGAACCTCCTGGATTTCCTCGAGTTGTGGCAGGTCTTCTCGAGTTACGTCGGGGACCTCAGGGACCCGCTGTGGTGGCCTCAGGAAAGGCCAGTCCCCGAGCGATTTGCTAGGGGGCCTCTCCGAATTCCTCTCCCGTCCATGCCGCGGCCTCAGTCCTTGTGTGGATTCGGGGCTGGAACCTGAGGATTCCTCTCCAGTGTTGCCATGGATCTTGGGGTGCTTCTGAGTCTCCCCAGGGGAGTCAGGCCTCGTCTCGAGTGGGGGCATGCACGTGCGCTTTCCTCCCGAGCTGCAGCAGTAGTGTCACGCTTCCTGTCACGTGGATCAAGGGATCTGTGGTTTCCCTCGAGGCTTTCGCTCGAGGCTTTCCCACGAGGCTTCCCCACAGGGCTGTGCCACGTGCCACCTTGGTGGGAGTCGATCCTCGGCGTGAAAGACGAGCCGGTGAAGGGAAAAGAGGTTCCTCTGGAAAGGACGGAGACATCTGGGGGACTCTTGGAATGCTGGCACGACCCTGGAGTTCCTCTCGTCGATCCTCTTGAGAGGGCCTCCTCTTGAGATGCGACGGGAACGCCGGGAACTCTTTCCCGATGAAGAAGGGAAAGGATCCCTCATCTCGAGCCACGAGGCGGAAACGGGGCTCCTCTGGATCTGGGCGGGCCCCTCGTGTTTCCTCTCGAGTGGAGACGGGTATGTCGGGGAACTTCTTGATTTGCACCAAGGGTGTGAAGGACCCTTGCGAAGTTCCAGAGGTGAGGTGTGATCAGCCTCGAGACGCCTCAGCGGAAATGGACCTCATCTCGCCTGGAGGTGAGAACCTCCTGCATTTCCTCGAGTTGCGGCAGGTCTTCTCGAGTTACGACGGGGACCTCAGGGACCCGCTCTGGTGGCCTCAGGAAAGGCCAGTCCCCATGTGATTTGCTAGGGGGCCTCTCCGAATTCCTCTCCCGTCCATGCCGCGGCCTCAGTCCTTGTGTGGAGTCGGGGCTGGAACCTGAGGATTCCTCTCCAGTGTTGCCATGGATCTTGGGGTGCTTCTGAGTCTCCCCAGGAGAGTCAGGCCTCGTCTCGAGTGGGAGCATGCAAGTGCGCTTTCCTCCGGAGCTGGAGCAGTAGTGTCACGCTTCCTGTCACGTGGATCAAGGGATCTGTGGTTTCCCTCGAGGCTGTCCCTCGAGGCTTTCCCACGAGGCTTTCCCACAGGGCTGTGCCACGTGCCACCTTGGTGGGAGTCGATCCTTGGCGTGAAAGACGAGCCGGTGAAGGGAACAGAGGTTCCTCTGGAATGGACTGAGACATCAGGGGGACTCTTGGAATGGTGGCACGACCCTGGAGTTCCTCTCGCCGTTCCTGTTGAGAGGGCCTCCTCTTGAGATGCGACGGGAACGCCGGGAACTCTTTCCCGACGAAGCAGGGAAAGGATCCCTCATCTCGAGCTACGAGGCGGAAACGGGGCTCCTCTGGATGTGGGCGGGACCCTCGTGTTTCCTCTCGAGTGGAGACGGGTATGTCGGGGAACTTCTTGATTTGCACCAACGGTGTGAAGGGCCCTTGCGAAGTTCCAGAGGTGAGGTGTGATCAGCCTCGAGACGCCTCAGCGGAAATGGGCCTCATCTCGCCTGGAGGGGAGAACCTCCTGGATTTTCTCGTGTTGCGGCAGGTCTTCTCGAGTTACGACGGGGACCTCAGGGACCTGCTCTGGTGGCCTCAGGAAAGGCCAGTCCCCGTGCGAGTTGCTAGGGGCCATCTCGGGATTCCTCTCCCGTCCATGCCGGGGCCTAAGACCTTGTGTGGAGTCGGGGCCGGAACCTGAGGATTCCTCTCCATTGTTGCCATGGATCTTGGGGTGCTCCTGAGTCTCCCCAGGGGAGTCAGGCCTCGTCTGGAGTGCGGGCATGCACGTGCGCTTTCCTCCCGAGCTGCAGCAGTAGTGTCACGCTTCCTGTCACGTGGATCAAGGGATCTGTGGTTTCCCTTGAGGCTTTCGCTGGAGGCTTGCCCACGAGGATTTCCCACAGGGCTGTGCCACGTGCCACCTTGGCGGGAGTCGATCCTCGGCGTGAAAGACGAGCCGGTGAAGGGAAAAGAGGTTCCTCTGGAAAGGACTGAGACATCTGGGGGACTCTTGGAATGGTGGCACGACCCACGAGTTCCTCTCGTCGACCCTCTTGAGAGCGCCTCCTCTTGAGATGTGACGGGAACGTCGGGAACTCTTTCCCGATGAAGCAGGGAAAGGATCCCTCATCTCGAGCTACGAGGCGGAAACGGGGCTCCTCTGGATCTGGGCGGGCCCCTCGTGTTTCCTCTCGAGTGGAGACGGGTATGTCGGGGAACTTCTTGATTTGCACCAAGGGTGTGAAGGACCCTTGCGAAGTTCCAGAGGTGAGGTGTGATCAGCCTCGAGACGCCTCAGCGGAAATGGGCCTCATCTCGCCTGGAGGGGAGAATCTACTGCATTTTCTCGAGTTGCGGCAGGTCTTCTCGAGTTACAACGGGGACCTCAGGGACCCACTCTGGTGGCCTCAGGAAAGGCCAGTCATCGTGCGAGTTGCTAGGGGCCATCTCGGGATTCCTCTCCCGTCCATGCCGGGGCCTAAGACCTTGAGTGGAGTCGGGGCCGGAACCTGAGGATTCCTCTCCAGTGTTGCCTTGGATCTTGGGGTGCTCCTGAGTCTCCCCAGGGGAGTCAGGCCTCGTCTCGAGTGGGGGCATGCACGTGCGCTTTCCTCCCGAGCTGCAGCAGTAGTGTCACGCTTCCTGTCACGTGGATCAAGGGATCTGTGGTTTCCCTCAAGGCTGTCCCTCGAGGCTTTGCCACGAGGCTTTCCCACAGGGCTGTGCCACGTGCCACCTTGGTGTGAGTCGATCCTCGGCGTGAAAGACGAGCCGGTGAAGGGAAAATAGGTTGTCTGGAATGGACTGAGACATCAGGGGGACTCTTGAAATGGTGGCACGACCCTGGAGTTCCTCTCGTCCATCCTCTTGAGAGGGCTTCCTCTTGAGATGCGAAGGGAACGCCGGGAACTCTTTCCCGACGAAGCAGGGAAAGGATCCCTCATCTCGAGCTACGATGCGGAAACGGGGCTCCTCTGGATCTGGGCCGTCCCTTCGTGTTTCCTCTCGAGTGGAGACGGGTATGTCGGGGAACTTCTTGATTTGCACCAAGGGTGTGAAGGACCCTTGCGAAGTTCCAGAGGTGAGGTGTGATCAGTCTCAAGACGCCTCAGCGGAAATGGGCCTCATCTCGCCTGGAGGGGAGAACCTCCTGGATTTCCTCGAGTTGCCGCAGGTCTTCTCGAGTTACGACGGGGACCTCAGGGACCCGCTCTGGTGGCCTCAGGAAAGGCCAGTCCCCATGCGAGTTGCTAGGGGCCATCTCGGGATTCCTCTCCCGTCCATGCCGGGGCCTAAGACCTTGTGTGGAGTCGGGGCCGGAACCTGAGGATTCCTCTCCAGTGTTGCCATGGATCTTGGGGTGCTCCTGAGTCTCCCCAGGGGAGTCAGGCCTCGTCTGGAGTGGGGGCATGCACGTGCGCTTTCCTCCCGAGCTGCAGCAGTAGTGTCACGCTTCCTGTCACGTGGATCAAGGGATCTGTGGTTTCCCTCGAGGCTTTCGCTCGAGGCTTGCCCACGAGGCTTCCCCACAGGGCTGTGCCACGTGCCACCTTGGTGGGAGTCGATCCTCGGCGTGAAAGACGAGCCGGTGAAGGGAAAAGAGGTTCCTCTGGAAAGGACGGAGACATCTGGGGGACTCTTGGAATGGTGGCACGACCCTGGAGTTCCTCTCGTCGATCCTCTTGAGAGGGCCTCCTCTTGAGATGCGACGGGAACGCCGGGAACTCTTTCCCAATGAAGAAGGGAAAGGATCCCTCATCTCGAGCTACGAGGCGGAAACGGGGCTCCTCTGGATCTGGGCGGGCCCCTCGTGTTTCCTCTCGAGTGGAGACGGGTATGTCGGGGAACTTCTTGATTTGCACCAAGGGTGTGAAGGACCCTTGCGAAGTTCCAGAGGTGAGGTGTGATCAGCCTCGAGACGCCTCAGCGGAAAAGGACCTCATCTCGCCTGGAGGTGAGAACCTCCTGCATTTCCTCGAGTTGCGGCAGGTCTTCTCGAGTTACGACGGGGACCTCAGGGACCCGCTCTGGTGGCCTCAGGAAAGGCCAGTCCCCATGTGATTTGCTAGGGGGCCTCTCCGAATTCCTCTCCCGTCCATGCCGCGGCCTCAGTCCTTGTGTGGATTCGGGGCTGGAACCTGAGGATTCCTCTCCAGTGTTGCCATGGATCTTGGGGTGCTTCTGAGTCTCCCCAGGAGAGTCAGGCCTCGTCTCGAGTGGGAGCATGCAAGTGCGCTTTCCTCCGGAGCTGGAGCAGTAGTGTCACGCTTCCTGTCACGTGGATCAAGGGATCTGTGGCTTTCCCTCGAGGCTGTCCCTCGAGGCTTTCCCACGAGGCTTTCCCACAGGGCTGTGCCACGTGCCACCTTGGTGGGAGTCGATCCTTGGCGTGAAAGACGAGCCGGTGAAGGGAACAGAGGTTCCTCTGGAATGGACTGAGACATCAGGGGGACTCTTGGAATGGTGGCACGACCCTGGAGTTCCTCTCGCCGTTCCTGTTGAGAGGGCCTCCTCTTGAGATGCGACGGGAACGCCGGGAACTCTTTCCCGACGAAGCAGGGAAAGGATCCCTCATCTCGAGCTACGAGGCGGAAACGGGGCTCCTCTGGATGTGGGCGGGACCCTCGTGTTTCCTCTCGAGTGGAGACGGGTATGTCGGGGAACTTCTTGATTTGCACCAACGGTGTGAAGGGCCCTTGCGAAGTTCCAGAGGTGAGGTGTGATCAGCCTCGAGACGCCTCAGCGGAAATGGGCCTCATCTCGCCTGGAGGGGAGAACCTCCTGGATTTTCTCGTGTTGCGGCAGGTCTTCTCGAGTTACGACGGGGACCTCAGGGACCCGCTCTGGTGGCCTCAGGAAAGGCCAGTCCCCGTGCGAGTTGCTAGGGGCCATCTCGGGATTCCTCTCCCGTCCATGCCGGGGCCTAAGACCTTGTGTGGAGTCGGGGCCGGAACCTGAGGATTCCTCTCCATTGTTGCCATGGATCTTGGGGTGCTCCTGAGTCTCCCCAGGGGAGTCAGGCCTCGTCTGGAGTGGGGGCATGCACGTGCGCTTTCCTCCCGAGCTGCAGCAGTAGTGTCACGCTTCCTGTCACGTGGATCAAGGGATCTGTGGTTTCCCTTGAGGCTTTCGCTGGAGGCTTGCCCACGAGGATTTCCCACAGGGCTGTGCCACGTGCCACCTTGGCGGGAGTCGATCCTCGGCGTGAAAGACGAGCCGGTGAAGGGAAAAGAGGTTCCTCTGGAAAGGACTGAGACATCTGGGGGACTCTTGGAATGGTGGCACGACCCACGAGTTCCTCTCGTCGACCCTCTTGAGAGCGCCTCCTCTTGAGATGTGACGGGAACGTCGGGAACTCTTTCCCGATGAAGCAGGGAAAGGATCCCTCATCTCAAGCTACGAGGCCGAAACGGGGCTCCTCTGGATCTGGGCGGGCCCCTCGTGTTTCCTCTCGAGTGGAGACGGGTATGTCGGGGAACTTCTTGATTTGCACCAAGGGTGTGAAGGACCCTTGCGAAGTTCCAGAGGTGAGGTGTGATCAGCCTCGAGACGCCTCAGCGGAAATGTACCTCATCTCGCCTGGAGGTGAGAACCTCCTGGATTTCCTCGAGTTGTGGCAGGTCTTCTCGAGTTACGTCGGGGACCTCAGGGACCCGCTGTGGTGGCCTCAGGAAAGGCCAGTCCCCGAGCGATTTGCTAGGGGGCCTCTCCGAATTCCTCTCCCGTCCATGCCGCGGCCTCAGTCCTTGTGTGGATTCGGGGCTGGAACCTGAGGATTCCTCTCCAGTGTTGCCATGGATCTTGGGGTGCTTCTGAGTCTCCCCAGGGGAGTCAGGCCTCGTCTCGAGTGGGGGCATGTACGTGCGCTTTCCTCCCGAGCTGCAGCAGTAGTGTCACGCTTCCTGTCACGTGGATCAAGGGATCTGTGGCTTTCCCTCGAGGCTTTCGCTCGAGGCTTTCCCACGAGGCTTCCCCACAGGGCTGTGCCACGTGCCACCTTGTTGGGAGTCGATCCTCGGCGTGAAAGACGAGCCGGTGAAGGGAAAAGAAGTTCCTCTGGAAAGGACGGAGACATCTGGGGGACTCTTGGAATGGTGGCACGACCCTGGAGTTCCTCTCGTCGATCCTCTTGAGAGGGCCTCCTCTTGAGATGCGACGGGAACGCCGGGAACTCTTTCCCGATGAAGAAGGGAAAGGATCCCTCATCTCGAGCCACGAGGCGGAAACGGGGCTCCTCTGGATCTGGGCGGGCCCCTCGTGTTTCCTCTCGAGTGGAGACGGGTATGTCGGGGAACTTCTTGATTTGCACCAAGGGTGTGAAGGACCCTTGCGAAGTTCCAGAGGTGAGGTGTGATCAGCCTCGAGACGCCTCAGCGGAAATGGACCTCATCTCGCCTAGAGGTGAGAACCTCCTGGATTTCCTCGAGTTGCGGCAGGTCTTCTCGAGTTACGACGGGGACCTCAGGGACCCGCTCTGGTGGCCTCAGGAAAGGCCAGTCCCCATGCGATTTGCTAGGGGGCCTCTCCGAATTCCTCTCCCGTCCATGCCGCGGCCTCAGTCCTTGTGTGGAGTCGGGGCTGGAACCTGAGGATTCCTCTCCAGTGTTGCCATGGATCTTGGGGTGCTTCTGAGTCTCCCCAGGAGAGTCAGGCCTCGTCTCGAGTGGGGGCATGCAAGTGCGCTTTCCTCCCGAGCTGGAGCAGTAGTGTCACGCTTCCTGTCACGTGGATCAAGTGATCTGTGGTTTCCCTCGAGGCTGTCCCTCGAGGCTTTCCCACGAGGCTTTCCCACAAAGCTGTGCCACGTGCCACCTTGGTGGGAGTCGATCCTTGGCGTGAAAGACGAGCCGGTGAAGGGAACAGAGGTTCCTCTGGAATGGACTGAGACATCAGGGGGACTCTTGGAATGGTGGCACGACCCTGGAGTTCCTCTCGCCGTTCCTGTTGAGAGGGCCTCCTCTTGAGATGCGACGGGAACGCCGGGAACTCTTTCCCGACGAAGCAGGGAGAGGATCCCTCATCTCGAGCTACGAGGCGGAAACGGGGCTCCTCTGGATGTGGGCGGGACCCTCGTGTTTCCTCTCGAGTGGAGACGGGTATGTCGGGGAACTTCTTGATTTGCACCAAGGGTGTGAAGGGCCCTTGCGAAGTTCCAGAGGTGAGGTGTGATCAGCCTCGAGACGCCTCAGCGGAAATGGGCCTCATCTCGCCTGGAGGGGAGAACCTCCTGGATTTTCTCGAGTTGCGGCAGGTCTTCTCGAGTTACGACGGGGACCTCAGGGACCCGCTCTGGTGGCCTCAGGAAAGGCCAGTCCCCGTGCGAGTTGCTAGGGGCCATCTCGGGATTCCTCTCCCGTCAATGCCGGGGCCTAAGACCTTGTGTGGAGTCGGGGCCGGAACCTGAGGATTCCTCTCCATTGTTGCCATGGATCTTGGGGTGCTCCTGAGTCTCCCCAGGGGAGTCAGGCCTCGTCTGGAGTGGGGGCATGCACGTGCGCTTTCCTCCCGAGCTGTAGCAATAGTGTCACGCTTCCTGTCACGTGGATCAAGGGATCTGTGGCTTTCCCTCGAGGCTGTCCCTCAAGGCTTTCCCACGAGGCTTTCCCACAGGGCTGTGCCACGTGCCACCTTGGTGTGAGTCGATCTTCGGCATGAAAGACGAGCCGGTGAAGGGAAAAGAGGTTCCTCTGGAATGGACTGCGACATCTGGGGGACTCTTGGAATGGTGGCACGACCCTGGAGATCCTCTCGCCATTCCTGTTGAGAGAGCCTTCTCTTGAGATGTGACGGGAACGCCAGGAACTCTTTCCCGACGAAGCAATGAAAGGATCCCTCATCTCGAGCTACGAGGGGGAAACGGTGCTCCTCTGGATCTGGGCGGGACCCTCGTGTTTCCTCTCGAGTGGAGACGGGTATGTCGGGAACTTCTTGATTTGCACCAAGGGTGTGAAGGACCCTTTCGACGTTCCAGAGGTGTGGTGGATCAGCCTCGAGACGCCTCATCGGAAATGGGCCTCATCTCGCCTGGAGGGGAGAACCTCCTGGATTTTCTCGCGTTGCGGCAGGTCTTCTCGAGTTACGACGGGGACCTCAGGGACCCGCTGTGGTGGCCTCAGGAAAGGCCAGTCCCCGTGCGATTTGCTAGGGGGCCTCTCCGAATTCCTCTCCCGTCCATGCCGGGGCCTAAGACCTTGTGTGGAGTCGGGGCCGGAACCTGAGGATTCCTCTCCAGTGTTGCCATGGATCTTGGGGTGCTCCTGAGTCTCCCCAGGGGAGTCAGGCCTCGTCTGGAGTGGGGGCATGCACGTGCGCTTTCCTCCCGAGCTGCAGCAGTAGTGTCACGCTTCCTGTCACGTGGATCAAGGGATCTGTGGTTTCCCTCGAGGCTTTCGCTCGAGGCTTGCCCACGAGGCTTCCCCACAGGGCTGTGCCACGTGCCACCTTGGTGGGAGTCGATCCTCGGCGTGAAAGACGAGCCGGTGAAGGGAAAAGAGGTTCCTCTGGAAAGGACGGAGACATCTGGGGGACTCTTGGAATGGTGGCACGACCCTGGAGTTCCTCTCGTCGATCCTCTTGAGAGGGCCTCCTCTTGAGATGCGACGGGAACGCCGGGAACTCTTTCCCAATGAAGAAGGGAAAGGATCCCTCATCTCGAGCTACGAGGCGGAAACGGGGCTCCTCTGGATCTGGGCGGGCCCCTCGTGTTTCCTCTCGAGTGGAGACGGGTATGTCGGGGAACTTCTTGATTTGCACCAAGGGTGTGAAGGACCCTTGCGAAGTTCCAGAGGTGAGGTGTGATCAGCCTCGAGACGCCTCAGCGGAAATGGACCTCATCTCGCCTGGAGGTGAGAACCTCCTGCATTTCCTCGAGTTGCGGCAGGTCTTCTCGTGTTACGACGGGGACCTCAGGGACCCGCTCTGGTGGCCTCAGGAAAGGCCAGTCCCCATGTGATTTGCTAGGGGGCCTCTCCGAATTCCTCTCCCGTCCATGCCGCGGCCTCAGTCCTTGTGTGGATTCGGGGCTGGAACCTGAGGATTCCTCTCCAGTGTTGCCATGGATCTTGGGGTGCTTCTGAGTCTCCCCAGGAGAGTCAGGCCTCGTCTCGAGTGGGGGCATGCAAGTGCGCTTTCCTCCGGAGCTGGAGCAGTATTGTCACGCTTCCTGTCACGTGGATCAAGGGATCTGTGGTTTCCCTCGAGGCTGTCCCTCGAGGCTTTCCCACGAGGCTTTCCCACAGGGCTGTGCCACGTGCCACCTTGGTGGGAGTCGATCCTTGGCGTGAAAGACGAGCCGGTGAAGGGAACAGAGGTTCCTCTGGAATGGACTGAGACATCAGGGGGACTCTTGGAATGGTGGCACGACCCTGGAGTTCCTCTCGCCGTTCCTGTTGAGAGGGCCTCCTCTTGAGATGCGACGGGAACGCCGGGAACTCTTTCCCGACGAAGCAGGGACAGGATCCCTCATCTCGAGCTACGAGGCGGAAACGGGGCTCCTCTGGATGTGGGCGGGACCCTCGTGTATCCTCTCGAGTGGAGACGGGTATGTCGGGGAACTTCTTGATTTGCACCAACGGTGTGAAGGGCCCTTGCGAAGTTCCAGAGGTGAGGTGTGATCAGCCTCGAGACGCCTCAGCGGAAATGGGCCTCATCTCGCCTGGAGGTGAGAACCTCCTGGATTTCCTCGAGTTGTGGCAGGTCTTCTCGAGTTACGACGGGGACCTCAGGGACCCGCTCTGGTGGCCTCAGGAAAGGCCAGTCCCCGTGCGAGTTGCTAGGGGCCATCTCGGGATTCCTCTCCCGTCAATGCCGGGGCCTAAGACCTTGTGTGGAGTCGGGGCCGGAACCTGAGGATTCCTCTCCAGTGTTGCCATGGATCTTGGGGTGCTCCTGAGTCTCCCCAGGGGAGTCAGGCCTCGTCTGGAGTGGGGGCATGCACGTGCGCTTTCCTCCCGAGCTGTAGCAATAGTGTCACGCTTCCTGTCACGTGGATCAAGGGATCTGTGGCTTTCCCTCGAGGCTGTCCCTCAAGGCTTTCCCACGAGGCTTTCCCACAGGGCTGTGCCACGTGCCACCTTGGTGTGAGTCGATCTTCGGCATGAAAGACGAGCCGGTGAAGGGAAAAGAGGTTCCTCTGGAATGGACTGCGACATCTGGGGGACTCTTGGAATGGTGGCACGACCCTGGAGATCCTCTCGCCATTCCTGTTGAGAGAGCCTTCTCTTGAGATGTGACGGGAACGCCAGGAACTCTTTCCCGACGAAGCAGGGAAAGGATCCCTCATCTCGAGCTACGAGGGGGAAACGGTGCTCCTCTGGATCTGGGCGGGACCCTCGTGTTTCCTCTCGAGTGGAGACGGGTATGTCGGGAACTTCTTGATTTGCACCAAGGGTGTGAAGGACCCTTTCGACGTTCCAGAGGTGTGGTGGATCAGCCTCGAGACGCCTCATCGGAAATGGGCCTCATCTCGCCTGGAGGGGAGAACCTCCTGGATTTTCTCGCGTTGCGGCAGGTCTTCTCGAGTTACGACGGGGACCTCAGGGACCCGCTGTGGTGGCCTCAGGAAAGGCCAGTCCCCGTGCGATTTGCTAGGGGGCCTCTCCGAATTCCTCTCCCGTCCATGCCGGGGCCTAAGACCTTGTGTGGAGTCGGGGCCGGAACCTGAGGATTCCTCTCCAGTGTTGCCATGGATCTTGGGGTGCTCCTGAGTCTCCCCAGGGGAGTCAGGCCTCGTCTGGAGTGGGGGCATGCACGTGCGCTTTCCTCCCGAGCTGCAGCAGTAGTGTCACGCTTCCTGTCACGTGGATCAAGGGATCTGTGGTTTCCCTCGAGGCTTTCGCTCGAGGCTTGCCCACGAGGCTTCCCCACAGGGCTGTGCCACGTGCCACCTTGGTGGGAGTCGATCCTCGGCGTGAAAGACGAGCCGGTGAAGGGAAAAGAGGTTCCTCTGGAAAGGACGGAGACATCTGGGGGACTCTTGGAATGGTGGCACGACCCTGGAGTTCCTCTCGTCGATCCTCTTGAGAGGGCCTCCTCTTGAGATGCGACGGGAACGCCGGGAACTCTTTCCCAATGAAGAAGGGAAAGGATCCCTCATCTCGAGCTACGAGGCGGAAACGGGGCTCCTCTGGATCTGGGCGGGCCCCTCGTGTTTCCTCTCGAGTGGAGACGGGTATGTCGGGGAACTTCTTGATTTGCACCAAGGGTGTGAAGGACCCTTGCGAAGTTCCAGAGGTGAGGTGTGATCAGCCTCGAGACGCCTCAGCGGAAATGGACCTCATCTCGCCTGGAGGTGAGAACCTCCTGCATTTCCTCGAGTTGCGGCAGGTCTTCTCGTGTTACGACGGGGACCTCAGGGACCCGCTCTGGTGGCCTCAGGAAAGGCCAGTCCCCATGTGATTTGCTAGGGGGCCTCTCCGAATTCCTCTCCCGTCCATGCCGCGGCCTCAGTCCTTGTGTGGATTCGGGGCTGGAACCTGAGGATTCCTCTCCAGTGTTGCCATGGATCTTGGGGTGCTTCTGAGTCTCCCCAGGAGAGTCAGGCCTCGTCTCGAGTGGGGGCATGCAAGTGCGCTTTCCTCCGGAGCTGGAGCAGTATTGTCACGCTTCCTGTCACGTGGATCAAGGGATCTGTGGTTTCCCTCGAGGCTGTCCCTCGAGGCTTTCCCACGAGGCTTTCCCACAGGGCTGTGCCACGTGCCACCTTGGTGGGAGTCGATCCTTGGCGTGAAAGACGAGCCGGTGAAGGGAACAGAGGTTCCTCTGGAATGGACTGAGACATCAGGGGGACTCTTGGAATGGTGGCACGACCCTGGAGTTCCTCTCGCCGTTCCTGTTGAGAGGGCCTCCTCTTGAGATGCGACGGGAACGCCGGGAACTCTTTCCCGACGAAGCAGGGACAGGATCCCTCATCTCGAGCTACGAGGCGGAAACGGGGCTCCTCTGGATGTGGGCGGGACCCTCGTGTATCCTCTCGAGTGGAGACGGGTATGTCGGGGAACTTCTTGATTTGCACCAACGGTGTGAAGGGCCCTTGCGAAGTTCCAGAGGTGAGGTGTGATCAGCCTCGAGACGCCTCAGCGGAAATGGGCCTCATCTCGCCTGGAGGTGAGAACCTCCTGGATTTCCTCGAGTTGTGGCAGGTCTTCTCGAGTTACGACGGGGACCTCAGGGACCCGCTCTGGTGGCCTCAGGAAAGGCCAGTCCCCGTGCGATTTGCTAGGGGGCCTCTCCGAATTCCTCTCCCGTCCATGCCGGGGCCTAAGACCTTGTGTGGAGTCGGGGCCGGAACCTGAGGATTCCTCTCCAGTGTTGCCATGGATCTTGGGGTGCTCCTGAGTCTCCCCAGGGGAGTCAGGCCTCGTCTGGAGTGGGGGCATGCACGTGCGCTTTCCTCCCGAGCTGCAGCAGTAGTGTCACGCTTCCTGTCACGTGGATCAAGGGATCTGTGGTTTCCCTCGAGGCTTTCGCTCGAGGCTTGCCCACGAGGCTTCCCCACAGGGCTGTGCCACGTGCCACCTTGGTGGGAGTCGATCCTCGGCGTGAAAGACGAGCCGGTGAAGGGAAAAGAGGTTCCTCTGGAAAGGACGGAGACATCTGGGGGACTCTTGGAATGGTGGCACGACCCTGGAGTTCCTCTCGTCGATCCTCTTGAGAGGGCCTCCTCTTGAGATGCGACGGGAACGCCGGGAAATCTTTCCCAATGAAGAAGTGAAAGGATCCCTCATCTCGAGCTACGAGGCGGAAACGGGGCTCCTCTGGATCTGGGCGGGCCCCTCGTGTTTCCTCTCGAGTGGAGACGGGTATGTCGGGGAACTTCTTGATTTGCACCAAGGGTGTGAAGGACCCTTGCGAAGTTCCAGAGGTGAGGTGTGATCAGCCTCGAGACGCCTCAGCGGAAATGGACCTCATCTCGCCTGGAGGTGAGAACCTCCTGCATTTCCTCGAGTTGCGGCAGGTCTTCTCGAGTTACGACGGGGACCTCAGGGACCCGCTCTGGTGGCCTCAGGAAAGGCCAGTCCCCATGTGATTTGCTAGGGGGCCTCTCCGAATTCCTCTCCCGTCCATGCCGCGGCCTCAGTCCTTGTGTGGATTCGGGGCTGGAACCTGAGGATTCCTCTCCAGTGTTGCCATGGATCTTGGGGTGCTTCTGAGTCTCCCCAGGAGAGTCAGGCCTCGTCTCGAGTGGGGGCATGCAAGTGCGCTTTCCTCCGGAGCTGGAGCAGTAGTGTCACGCTTCCTGTCACGTGGATCAAGGGATCTGTGGTTTCCCTCGAGGCTGTCCCTCGAGGCTTTCCCACGAGGCTTTCCCACAGGGCTGTGCCACGTGCCACCTTGGTGGGAGTCGATCCTTGGCGTGAAAGACGAGCCGGTGAAGGGAACAGAGGTTCCTCTGGAATGGACTGAGACATCAGGGGGACTCTTGGAATGGTGGCACGACCCTGGAGTTCCTCTCGCCGTTCCTGTTGAGAGGGCCTCCTCTTGAGATGCGACGGGAACGCCGGGAACTCTTTCCCGACGAAGCAGGGACAGGATCCCTCATCTCGAGCTACGAGGCGGAAACGGGGCTCCTCTGGATGTGGGCGGGACCCTCGTGTATCCTCTCGAGTGGAGACGGGTATGTCGGGGAACTTCTTGATTTGCACCAACGGTGTGAAGGGCCCTTGCGAAGTTCCAGAGGTGAGGTGTGATCAGCCTCGAGACGCCTCAGCGGAAATGGGCCTCATCTCTCCTGGAGGGGAGAACCTCCTGGATTTCCTCGAGTTGCGGCAGGTCTTCTCGAGTTACGACGGGGACCTCAGGGACCCGCTCTGGTGGCCTCAGGAAAGGCCAGTCCCCATGCGATTTGCCAGGGGGCCTCTCCGAATTCCTCTCCCGTCCATGCCGCGGCCTCAGTCCTTGTGTGGAGTCGGGGCTGGAACCTGAGGATTCCTCTCCATTGTTGCCATGGATCTTGGGGTGCTCCTGAGTCTCCCCAGGGGAGTCAGGCCTCGTCTGGAGTGGGGGCATGCACGTGCGCTTTCCTCCCGAGCTGCAGCAGTAGTGTCACGCTTCCTGTCACGTGGATCAAGGGATCTGTGGTTTCCCTTGAGGCTTTCGCTCGAGGCTTGTCCACGAGGATTTCCCACAGGGCTGTGCCACGTGCCACCTTGGTGGGAGTCGATCCTCGGCGTGAAAGACGAGCCGGTGAAGGGAAAAGAGGTTCCTCTGGAAAGGACTGAGACATCTGGGGGACTCTTGGAATGGTGGCATGACCCACGAATTCCTCTCGTCGACCCTCTTGAGAGGGCCTCCTCTTGAGATCCGATGGGAACGCCGGGAACTCTTTCCCGACGAAGTAGGGAAAGGATCCCTCAACTCGAGCTACGAGGCGGAAACGGGGCTCCTCTGGATGTGGGCGGGACCCTCGTGTTTCCTCTCGAGTGGAGACGGGTATGTCGGGGAACTTCTTGAGTTGCACAAAGGGTGTGAAGGACCCTTTCGAAGTTCCAGAGGTGAGGTGTGATCAGCCTCGAGACGCCTCAGCGGAAATGGGCCTCATCTCGCCTGGAGGGGAGAACCTCCTGGATTTCCTCGAGTTGTGGCAGGTCTTCTCGAGTTACAACGGGAACCTCAGGGACCCGCTCTGGTGGCCTCAGGAAAGGCCAGTCCCCGTGCGATTTGCTAGGGGGCCTCTCGGATTTCCTCTCCCGTCCATGCCGTGGCCTCAGTCCTTGTGTGGAGTCGGGGCCGGAACCTGAGGATTCCTCTCCAGTGTTGCCATGGATCTTGGGGTGCTTCTGATCTCCCCAGGGGAGTCAGGCCTCGTCTCGAGTGGGGGCATGCACGTGGGCTTTCCTCCCGAGCTACAGCAGTAGTGTCACGCTTCCTGTCACGTGGAGCAAGGGATCTGTGGTTTCCCTCGAGGCTTTCCAACGAGGCTTTCCCACAGGAATGTGCCACGCGCCACCTTGGTGGGAGTCGATCCTCGGCGTGAAAGACGAGCCGGTGAAGGGAAAAGAGGTTCCTCTGGAAAGGACTGAGACATCTGGGGGACTCTTGGAGTGGTGGCACGACCCTGGAGTTCCTCTCGTCGATCCTCTGGAGAGGGCCTCCCCTTGAGATGCGACGGGAACGCCGGGAACTCTTTCCCGACGAAGCAGGGAAAGGATCCCTCATCTCGAGCTACGAGGCGGAAACGAGGCTCCTCTGGATGTGGGCGGAACCCTCGTGATTCCTCTCGAGTGGAGACGGGTATGTCGGGGAACTTCTTGATTTGCACCAAGGGTGTGAAGGAGCCTTTCGAAGTTCCAGAGGGGAGGTGTGATCAGCCTCGAGACGCCTCAGCGTTAATGGGCCTCATCTCGCCTGGAGGGGAGAACCTCCTGGATATTCTCGAGTTGCGGCAGGTCTTCTCGAGTTACGACGGGGACTTCAGGGACCCGTCTGGTGGCCTCAGGAAAGGCCAGTCCCCGTGCGAGTTGCTAGGGTCCATCTCGGGATTCCTCTCCCGTCCATGCCAGGGGCCTAAGACCTTGTGTGGAGTCGGGGCCGGAACCTGAGGATTCCTCTCCAGTGTTGCCATGGATCTTGGGGTGCTTCTGAGTCTCCCCAGAGTCAGGCCTCGTCTGGAGTGGGGGCATGCACGTGCGCTTTCCTCCCGAGCTGCAGCAGTAGTGTCACGCTTCCTGTCACGTGGATCAAGGGATCTGTGGTTTCCCTTGAGGCTTTCGCTCGAGGCTTGCCCACGAGGATTTCCCACTGGGCTGTGCCACGTGCCACCTTGGTGGGAGTCGATCCTCGGCGTGAAAGACGAGCCGGTGTAGGGAAAAGAGGTTCCTCTGGAAAGGACTGAGACATCTGGGGGACTCTTGGAATGGTGGCACGACCCACGAATTCCTCTCGTCGACCCTCTTGAGAGGGCCTCCTCTTGAGATCCGATGGGAACGCCGGGAACTCTTTCCCGACGAAGCAGGGAAAGGATCCCTCAACTCGAGCTACGAGGCGGAAACGGGGCTCCTCTGGATGTGGGCGGGACCCTCGTGTTTCCTCCCGAGTGGAGACGGGTATGTCGGGGAACTTCTTGAGTTGCACCAAGGGTGTGAAGGACCCTTTCGAAGTTCCAGAGGTGAGGTGTGATCAGCCTCGAGACGCCTCAGCGGAAATGGGCCTCATCTCGCCTGGAGGGGAGAACCTCCTGGATTTTCTCTAGTTGCGGCGGGTCTTCTCGAGTTACGACAGGGACCTCAGAGACCCCCTCTGGTGGCCTCAGGAAAGGCCAGTCCCCATGAGAGTTCCTAAGGTACCTCTCGGGATTCCTCTCCCGTCCATGCCGCGGCCTCAGTCCTTGTGTGGAGTCGGGGCCGGAACCTGAGGATTCCTCTCCAGTGTTGCCATGGATCTTGGGGTGCTTCTGAGTCTCCCCAGGGGAGTCAGGCCTCGTCTCGAGTGGGTGCATGCACGTGCGCTTTCCTCCCGAGCTGCAGCAGTAGTGTCACGCTTCCTGTCACGTGGATCAAGGGATCTGTGGTTTCCCTCGAGGCTTTCGCTCGAGGCTTTCCCACGACGCTTTCCCACAGGGCTGTGCCACGTGCCACCTTGGTGTGAGTCGATCTTCGGCGTGAAAGACGAGCCGGTGAAGGGAAAAGAGGTTCCTCTGGAAAGGACTGAGACATCTGGGGGACTCTTGGAATGGTGGAACGACCCTGGAGTTCCTCTCGTCGATCCTCTGGAGAGGGCTTCCTCTTGAGATGCGACGGGAACGCCGGGAACTCTTTCCCGATGAAGCAGGGAAAGGATCCCTCATCTCGAGCTACGAGGCGGAAATGGGGCTCCTCTGGATCTGGGCGGGCCCCTCGTGTTTCCTCTCGAGTGGAGACGGGTATGTCGGGGAACTCCTTGATTTGCACCAAGGGTGTGAAGGACCCTTTCGAAGTTCCAGAGGTGAGGTGTGATCAGCCTCGAGACGCCTCAGCAGTAATGGGCCTCATCTCGCCTGGAGGGGAGAACCTCCTGGATTTCCTCGAGTTGCGGCAGGTCTTCTCGTTTTACGACGGGGACCTCAGGGACCCGCTCTGGTGGCCTCAGGAAAGGCCAGTCCCCGTGTGATTTGCTAGGGGGCCTCTCCGAATTCCTCTCCCGTCCATGCCGCGACCTCAGTCCTTGTGTGGAGTCGGGGCTATAACCTGAGGATTCCACTCCAGTGTTGCCATGGATCTTGGGGTGCTTCTGAGTCTCCCCAGGGGAGCCAGGCCTCGGCTCGTGTGGGGGCATGCACGTGAGCTTACCTCCCGAGCTGCAGCAGTAGTGTCACGCTTCCTGTCACGTGGATCAAGGGATCTGTGGTTTCCCTCGAGGGTTTCACTCGAGGCTTTCCCCCGAGGCTTTCCCACACGGCTGTGCCACGTGCCACCTTGGTGGGAGTCGATCCTTGGCGTGAAAGACGAGCCAGTGAAGGGAACAGAGGTTCCTCTGGAATGGACTGAGACATCAGGGGGACTCTTGGAATGGTGGCACGACCCTGGAGTTCCTCTCGCCGTTCCTGTTGAGAGGGCCTCCTCTTGAGATGCGACGGGAACGCCGGGAACTCTTTCCCGACGAAGCAGGGAAAGGATCCCTCATTTCGAGCTACGAGGCGGAAACGGGGCTCCTCTGGATGTGGGCGGGACCCTCGTGTTTCCACTCGAGTGGAGACGGGTATGTCGGGGAACTTCTTGATTTGCACCAAGGGTGTGAAGGACCCTTGCGAAGTTCCAGAGGAGAGGTGTGATCAGCCTCGAGACGCCTCAGCGGAAATGGGCCTCATCTCGCCTGGAGGGGAGAACCTCCTGGATATTCTCCAGTTGCGGCAGGTCTTCTCCAGTTGCGACGGGGAACTCATGGACCCGGTCTGGTGGCCTCAGGAAAGGCCAGTCCCCATGCGAGTTGCTAGGGGCCCTCTCGGGATTCCTCTCCCGTCCATGCCGGGGCCTAAGAATATGTGTGGATTCGGGGCAGGAACCTGAGGATTCCTCTCCAGTGTTGCCATGGATCTTGGGGTGCTTCTGAGTCTCCCCAGGGGAGTCAGGCCTCGTCTCGAGTGGGGGCATGCACGTGCGCTTTCCTCCCGAGCTGCAGCAGTAGTGTCACGCTTCCTGTCACGTGGATCAAGGGATCTGTGGTTTCCCTCGAGGCTTTCGCTCGAGGCTTTCCCACGAGGCTTTCCCACAGGGCTGTGCCACTTGCCACCTTGGTGTGAGTCGATCCTCGGTGTGAAAGACGAGCCGGTGCAGGGAAAAGAGGTTCCTCTGGAATGGACTGAGACATCTGGGCGACTCTTGGAATGGTGGCTCGACCCTGGAGTTCCTCTCGCCGTTCCTGTTGAGAGGGCTTCCTCTTGAGTTGTGACGGGAACGCCGGGAACTCTTTCCCGAAGAAGCAGGGAGAGGATCCCTCATCTCGAGCAACGAGGCGGAAACGGGGCTCCTCTGGATGTGGGCGGGACCCTCGTGTTTCCTCTAGAATGGAGACGGGTATGTCGGGGAACTTCTTGATTTGCACCAAGGGTGTGTAGTACCCTTGCGAAGTTCCAGAGGTGAGGTGTGATCAGCCTCGAGACGCCTCAGCGGAAATGGGCTTCATCTCACCTGCAGGGGAGAACCTCCTGGATTTTCTCGAGTTGTGGCAGGTCTTCTCGAGTTACGACGGGGACCTCAGGGACCCGCTCTGGTGGCCTCAGGAAAGGCCAGTCCCCGTGCGAGTTGCTAGGCGCCATCTCGGGATTCCTCTCCCGTCCATGCCAGGGGCATAAGACCTTGTGTGGAGTCGGGGCCGGAACCTGAGGATTCCTCTCCAGTGTTGCCATGGATCTTGGGGTGCTTCTGAGTCTCCCCAGGGGAGTCAGGCCTCGTCTCGAGTGGGGGCATGCACGTGCGCTTTCCTCCCGAGCTGGAGCAGTAGTGTCACGCTTCCTGTCACGTGGATCAAGGGATCTGTGGCTTTCCCTCGAGGCTTTCGCTCGAGGCTTTCCCACGACGCTTTCCCACAGGGCTGTGCCACGTGCCACCTTGGTGTGAGTCGATCTTCGGCGTGAAAGACGAGCCGGTGACCGGAAAAGAGGTTCCTCTGGAAAGGACTGAGACATCTGGGGGACTCTTGGAATGGTGGAACGACCCTGGAGTTCCTCTCGTCGATCCTCTGGAGAGGGCTTCTTTTGAGATGCGACGGGAACGCCGGGAACTCTTTCCCGATGAAGCAGGGAAAGGATCCCTCATCTCGAGCTACGAGGCGGAAATGGGGCTCCTCTGGATCTGGGCGGGCCCCTCGTGTTTCCTCTCGAGTGGAGACGGGTATGTCGGGGAACTCCTTGATTTGCACCAAGGGTGTGAAGGACCCTTTCGAAGTTCCAGAGGTGAGGTGTGATCAGCCTCGAGACGCCTCAGCAGTAATGGGCCTCATCTCGCCTGGAGGGGAGAACCTCCTGGATTTCCTCGAGTTGCGGCAGGTCTTCTCGTTTTACGACGGGGACCTCAGGGACCCGCTCTGGTGGCCTCAGGAAAGGCCAGTCCCCGTGCGATTTGCTAGGGGGCCTCTCCGAATTACTCTCCCGTCCATGCCGCGGCCTCAGTCCTTGTGTGGAGTCGGGGCTATTACCTGAGGATTCCTCTCCAGTGTTGCCATGGATCTTGGGGTGCTTCTGAGTCTCCCCAGGGGAGTCAGGCCTCGTCTCCAGTGGGGGCATGCACGTACGCTTTCCTCCCGAGCTGCAGCAGTAGTGTCACGCTTCCTGTCACGTGGATCAAGGGATCTGTGGTTTCCCTCGAGGCTTTCGCTCGAGGCTTGCCCACGAGGGTTTCCCACAGGGCTGTGCCACGTGCCACCTTGGTGGGAGTCGATCCTTGGCGTGAAAGACGAGCCGGTGAAGGGAAAAGAGGTTCCTCTGGGTTGTACTGAGACATCTGTGGGACTCTTGGAATGGTGGCACGACCCTGGAGTTCCTCTCATCGATCCTCTTGAGAGGGCTTCCTCTTGAGATGCGACGGGAACGCCGGGAACTCTTTCCCGATGAAGAAGGGAAAGGATCCATCATCTCGAGCTACGAGGCGGAAACGGGGCTCCTCTGGATCTGGGCGGGCCCCTCGTGTTTCCTCTCGAGTGGAGACGGGTATGTCGGGGAACTTCTTGATTTGCACCATGGGTGTGAAGGACCCTTGCGAAGTTCCAGAGGTGAGGTGTGATCAGCCTCGAGACGCCTCAGCGGAAATGGGCCTCATCTCGCCTGGAGGGGAGAACCTCCTGGATTTCCTCAAGTTTTGGCAGGTCTTCTCGAGTTACGACGGGGACCTCAGGGACCCGCTCTGGTGGCCTCAGGAAAGGCCAGTCCCCATGCGAGTTGCTAGGGGCCATCTCGGGATTCTCTTCCCGTCCATGCCGGGGCCTAAGTCCTTGTGTGGATTCGGGGTCGGAACCTCAGGATTCCTCTCCAGTTTTGCCATGGATCTTGGGGTGCTTCTGAGTTCCCCAGGGGAGTCAGGCCTCGTCTCGAGTGGGGGCATGCACGTGCGATTTCTTCCCGAGCTGCAGCAGTAGTGTCACGCTTCCTGTCATATGGATCAAGGGATCTGTGGTTTCCCTCCAGGCTTTCGATCGAGGCTTTCCCACGAGTTTTTCCCACAGGAATGTGCCACGTGCCACCATGGTGTGAGTCGATTCTCGGCGTGAAAGACGAGCCGGTGAAGGGAAAAGAGGATCCTCTGGAATGGACTGAGACATCTGGGGGACTCTTGGAATGGTGGCACGACCCTGGAGTTCCTCTCGCCGTTCCTGTTGAGAGGGCCTCCTCTTGAGATGCGACGGGAATGCCAGGAACTCTTTCCCGACGAAGCAGGGAAAGGATCCCTCATCTCGAGCTACGAGGCGGAAACGGGGCTCCTCTGGATGTGGGCGGGACCCTCGTGTATCCTCTCGAGTGGAGACGGGTATGTCGGGGAACTTCTTGATTTGCACCAAGGGTGTGAAGGACCCTTTCGAAGTTCCAGAGGTGAGGTGTGATCAGCCTCGAGACGCCTCAGCGGAAATGGGCCTCATCTCGCCTGGATGGGAGAACCTCCTGGATTTTCTCAAGTTGCGGCAGGTCTTCTCGAGTTACGACGGGGACTTCAGGGACCCGCTCTGGTGGCCTCAGGAAAGGCCAGTCCCCGTGCGAGTTGCTAGGGGCCATCTCGGGATTCCTCTCCCGTCCATGCCAGGGGCATAAGACCTTGTGTGGAGTCGGGGCCGGAACCTGAGGATTCCTCTCCAGTTTTGCCATGGATCTTGGGGTGCTTCTGAGTCTCCCCAGAGTCAGGCCTCGTCTCGAGTGGGGGCATGCACGTGCGATTTCCTTCCGAACTGCAGCAGTAGTGTCACGCTTCCTGTCACGTGGATCAAGGGATCTGTGGTTTCCCTCGAGGCTTTCGCTCGAGGCTTTCCCACGAGGCTTTCCCACAGGGCTGTGCCACGTGACAACTTGGTGTGATTCGATCCTCGGCGTGAAAGACGAGCCGGTGAAGGGAAAAGATGTTCCTCTGGAATGGACTGAGACATCTGGGGGACTCTTGGAATGGTGGCACGACCCTGGAGTTACTCTCGCCGTTCCTGTTGAGAGGGCCTCCTCTTGAGATGCGACGGGAACGCCGGGAACTCTTTCCCGACGAAGCAGGGAAAGGATCCCTCATCTCGAGCTACGAGGCGGAAACGGGTCTCCTCTGGATGTGGGCGGGACCCTCGTGTTTCCTCTCGAGTGGAGACGGGTAGGTCGGGGAACTTCTTGATTTGCACCAAGGTTGTGAAGGTCCCTTTCGAAGTTCCAGAGGTGAGGTGTGATCAGCCTCGAGACGCCTCAGAGGAAATGGGCCTCATCTCGCCTGGAGGGGAGAACCTCCTGGATTTCCTCGAGTTGTGGAAGGTCTTATCGAGTTACGACGGGGACCTCAGGGACCCGCTCTGGTGTCCTCAGGAAAGGCCAGTCCCCGTGCGATTTGCTAGGGGGCCTCCCGGAATTCTTCTCCCGTTCATGCCGCGGACTCAGTCCTTGTGTGGAGTCGGGGCCGGAACCTGAGGATTCCTCTCCAGTGTTGCCATGGATCTTGGGGGGCTTCTGAGTCTCCCCAGGGGAGTCAGGCCTCGTCTCGAGTGGGGGCATGCACGTGCGCTTTCCTCCCGAGCTGCAGCAGTAGTGTCACGCTTCCTGTCACGTCGATCAAGGGATCTGTGGTTTCCCTCGAGGCTTTCCCATGAGGCTTTCCCACAGGACTGTGCCACGTGCCACCTTGGTGTGAGTCGATCCTCGGTTTGAAAGAGGAGCCGGTGAAGGGAAAAGAGGATCCTCTGGAATGGACTGAGACATCTGGGGGACTCTTGGAATGGTGGCACGACCCTGGAGTTCCTCTCGCCGTTCCTGTTGAGAGGGCCTCCTCTTGAGATGCGACGGGAATGCCGGGAACTCTTTCCCGACGAAGCAAGGATAGGATCCCTCATCTCGAGCTACGAGGCGGAAACGGGGCTCCTCTGGATGTGGGCGGGACCCTCGTGTTTCCTCTCGAGTGGAGACGGGTATGTCGGGGAACTTCTTGATTTGCACCAAGGGTGTGAAGGACCCTTTCGAAGTTCCAGAGGTGAGGTGTGATCAGCCTCGAGACGCCTCAGTGGAAATGGGCCTCATCTCGCCTAGAGGGGACAACCTCCTGGATTTTCTCGAGTTGTGGCAGGTCTTCTCGAGTTACGACAGGGACCTCAGGGACCCGCTGTGGTGGCCTCAGGAAAGGCCCGTCCCCATGCGAGTTGCTAGGGGCCCTCTCGGGATTCCTCTCCCGTCCATGCCGGGGCCTAAGACTATGTGTGGAGTCGGGGCAGGAACCTGAGGATTCCTCTCCAGTGTTGCCTTGGATCTTGGGGTGCTTCTGAGTCTCCCCAGGGGAGTCAGGCCTCGTCTCGAGTGGGGGCATGCACGTGCGCTTTCCTCCCGAGCTGCAGCAGTAGTGTCACGCTTCCTGTCACGTGGATCAAGTGATCTGTGGTTTCCCTCGAGGCTTTCGCTCGAGGCTTTCCCACGAGGCTTTCCCACAGGGCTGTGCCACGTGCCACCTTGGTGTGAGTCGATCCTCGGTGTGAAAGACGAGCCGGTGAAGGGAAAAGAGGTTCCTCTGGAATGGACTGAGACATCTGGGCGACTCTTGGAATGGTGGCTCGACCCTGGAGTTCCTCTCGCCGTTCCTCTTGAGAGGGCCTCCTCTTCAGTTGTGACGGGAACGCCGGGAACTCTTTCCCGAAGAAGCACGGAGAGGATCCCTCATCTCGAGCAACGAGGCGGAAACGGGGCTCCTCTGGATGTGGGCGGGACCCTCGTGTTTCCTCTAGAGTGGAGACGGGTATGTCGGGGAACTTCTTGATTTGCACCAAGGGTGTGTAGTACCCTTGCGAAGTTCCAGAGGTGAGGTGTGATCAGCCTCGAGACGCCTCAGTGGGAATGGGCTTCATCTCACCTGCAGGGGAGAACCTCCTGGATTTTCTCGAGTTGTGGCAGGTCTTCGCGAGTTACGACGGGGACCTCAGGGACCCGCTCTGGTGGCCTCAGGAAAGGCCAGTCCCCGTGCGAGTTGCTAGGGGCCATCTCGGGATTCCTCTCCCGTCCATGCCGGGGCCTAAGACCTTGTGTGGAGTCGAGGCCGAAACCTGAGGATTCCTCTCCAGTGTTGCCATGGATCTTGGGGTGCTTCTGAGTTTCCCCAGGGGTGTCAGGCCTCGTGAGGAGTGGGGGCATGCACGTGCGCTTTCCTCCCGAGCTGCAGCAGTAGTGTCACGCTTCCTGTCGCGTGGATCAAGGGATCTGTGGTTTCCCTCGAGGCTTTCGCTCGAGGCTTGCCCACGAGGCTTTCCCACAGGGCTGTGCCACGTGCCACCTTGGTGTGAGTCGATCCTCGGCGTGAAAGACGAGCCGGTGAAGGGAAAACAGGTTCCTCTGGAATGGACTGAGACATCTGGGGGACTCTTGGAATGCTGGCACGACCCTGGAGTTCCTCTCGCCGTTCCTGTTGAGAGGGCCTCCTCTTGAGATGCGACGGGAACGCCGGGAACTCTTTCCCGACGAAGCAGGGAAAGGATCCCTCATCTCGAGCTACGAGGCGGAAACGGGGCTCCTCTGGATGTGGGCGGGACCCTCGTGTTTCCTCTCGAGTGGAGACGGGTATGTCGTGGAACTTCTTGATTTGCACCAAGGGTGTGAAGGACCCTTTCGAAGTTCCAGAGGTGAGGTGTGATCAGCCTCGAGATGCCTCAGCGGAAATGGGCCTCATCTCGCCTGGAGGGGAGAACCTCCTGGATTTTCTCGAGTTGCGGCAGGTCTTCTCGAGTTACGACGGGGACCTCAGGGACCCGCTCTGGTGGCCTCAGGAAAGGCCAGTCCCCATGCGAGTTCCTAGGGGGCCTCTCGGGATTCCTCTCCCGTCCATGCCGGGGCCTCAGTCCTTGTGTGGAGTCGGGGCCGGAACCTGAGGATTCTTCTCCAGTGTTGCCATGGATCTTGGGGTGCTTCTGAGTCTCCCCAGGGGAGTCAGGCCTCGTCTCGAGTGGGGCCATGCACGTGCGCTTTCCTCCCGAGCTGCAGCAGTAGTGTCACGCTTCCTGTCACGTGGATCAAGGGATCTGTGGTTTCCCTCGAGGCTTTCGCTCGAGGCTTGCCCACGAGGCTTTCCCACAGGGCTGTGCCACGTGCCACCTTGGTGGGAGAAGATTCTCGGCGTGAAAAACGAGCCAGTGCAGGGAAAAGAGTTTCCTCTGGAAAGGACTGAGACATCTGGGTGACTCTTGGAATGGTGGCACGACCCTGGAGTTCCTCTCGCCGTTCCTGTTGAGAGGGCCTCCTCTTGAGATACGACGGGAACGCCAGGAACTCTTTCCCGACGAAGCAGGGAAAGGATCCCTCATCTCGAGCTACGAGGCGGAAACGGAGCTCCTCTGGATGTGGGCGGGACCCTCGTGTTTCCTCTCGAGTGGAGACGGGTATGTCGTGGAACTTCTTGATTTGCACCAAGGGTGTGAAGGACCCTTTCGAAGTTCCAGAGGTGAGGTGTGATCAGCCTCGAGACGCCTCAGCGGAAATGGGCCTCATCTCGCCTGGAGGGGAGAACCTCCTGGATTTCCTCGAGTTGTGGCAGGTCTTCTCGAGTTACGACGGGGACCTCAGGGACCCGCTCTGGTGGCCTCAGGAAAGGCCAGTCCCCGTGCGATTTGCTAGGGGGCCTCTCGGAATTCCTCTCCCGTCCATGCCGCGGACTCAATCCTTGTGTGGAGTCGGGGCCGGAACCTGAGGTTTCCTCTCCAGTGTTGCCATGGATCTTGGGGGGCTTCTGAGTCTCCCCAGGGGAGTCAGGCCTCGTCTCGAGTGGGGGCATGCACGTGCGCTTTCCTCCCGAGCTGCAGCAGTAGTGTCACGCTTCCTGTCACGTGGATCAAGGGATCTGTGGTTTCCCTCGAGGCTTTCGCTCGAGGCTTTCCCACGAGGCTTTCCCACAGGGCTGTGCCACGTGCCACCATGGTGTGAGTCGATCCTCGGTGTGAAAGACGAGCCGGTGAAGGGAAAAGAGGTTCCTCTGGAATGGACTGAGACATCTGGGGGACTCTTGGAATGGTGGCTCGACCCTGGAGTTCCTCTCGCCGTTCCTGTTGAGAGGGCCCCCTCTTGAGTTGTGACGGGAACGCCGGGAACTCTTTCTCGAAGAAGCAGGGAGAGGATCCCTCATCTCGAGCTACGAGGCGGAAACGGGGCTCCTCTGGATGTGGGCGGTACCTTCGTGTTTCCTCTCGAGTGGAGACGGGTATGTCGGGGATCTTCTTGATTTGCACCAAGGGTGTGAAGGACCCTTTCGAAGTTCCAGAGGTGAGGTGTGATCAGCCTCGAGACGCCTCAGGGGAAATGGGCGTCATCTCGCCTGGAGGGGAGAACCTCCTGGATTTTCTCGAGTTGCGGCAGGTCTTCTCGAGTTACGACGGGGACCTCAGGGACCCGCTCTGGTGGCCTCAGGAAAGGCCAGTCCCCATGCGAGTTCCTAGTGGGCCTCTCGGGATTCCTCTCCCGTCCATGCCGGGGCCTCAGTCCTTGTGTGGAGTCGGGGCCGGAACCTGAGGATTCCTCTCCAGTGTTGCCATGGTTCTTGGGGTGCTCCTGAGTCTCCCCAGGGGAGTCAGGCCTCGTCTCGAATGGGGGCATGCACGTGCACTTTCCTCCCGAGCTGCAGCAGTAGTGTCACGCTTCCTGTCACGTGGATCAAGGGATCTGTGGTTTCCCTTGAGGCTTTCGCTCGAGGCTTGCCCACGAGGCTTTCCCACAGGGCTGTGCCACGTGCCACCTTGGTTGGAGACGATCCTCGGCGTGAAAAACGAGCCAGTGCAGGGAAAAGAGTTTCCTCTGGAAAGGACTGAGACATCTGGGGGAATCTTGGAATGGTGGCACGACCCTGGAGTTCCTCTCGCCGTTCCTGTTGAGAGGGCCTCCCCTTGAGATGCGACGGGAACGCCAGGAACTCTTTCCCGACGAAGCAGGGAGAGGATCCCTCATCTCGAGCTACGAGGCGGAAACGGGGCTCCTATGGATGTGGGCGGGACCCTCGTGTTTCCTCTAGAGTGGAGACGGGTATGTCGGGGAACTTCTTGATTTGCACCAAGGGTGTGAAGTACCCTTGCGAAGTTCCAGAGGTGAGGTGTGATCAGCCTCGAGACGCCTCAGCGGAAATGGGCCTCATCTCGCCTGGAGGGGAGAACCTCCTGGATTTTCTCGAGTTGCGGCAGGTCTTCTCGAGTTACGACGGGGACCTCAGCGACCCCCTCTGGTGGCCTCTGGAAAGGCCCGTCCCCATGCGAGTTGCTAGGGGCCAACTCGGGTTTCCTCTCCCGTCCATGCCGGGGCCTAAGACTTTATGTGGAGTCGGGGCCAGAACCTGAGGATTCCTCTCCAGTGTTGCCATGGATCTTGGGGTGCTGCTGAGTTTCCCCAGGGGAGTCAGGCCTCGTCTCGAGTGGGGGCATGCACGTGCGCTTTCCTCCCGAGCTGCAGCAGTAGTGTCACGCTTCCTGTCGCGTGGATCAAGGGATCTGTGGTTTCCCTCGAGGCTTTTGCTCGAGGCTTTCCCACGAGGCTTACCCACAGGGCTGTTCCACGTGCCATCTTGGTGTGAGTCGATCCTCGGCGTGAAAGACGAGCCGGTGAATGGAAAAGAGGTTCCTCTGGAATGGACTGAGACATCTGGGCGACTCTTGGATTGGTGGCACGACCCTGGAGTTCCTCTCGCCGTTCCTGTTGACAGGGCCTCCTCTTGAGATGCGACGGGAACGCCGGGAACTCTTTCCCGACGAAGCAGGGAAAGGATCCCTCATCTCGAGCTACGAGGCGGAAACGGGGCTCCTCTGGATGTGGGCGGGACCCTCGTGTTTCCTCTCGAGTGGAGACGGGTATCTCGGGGAACTTTTTGATTTGCACCAAGGGTGTGAAGGACCCTTTCGAAGTTCCAGAGGTGAGGTGTGATCAGCCTCGAGATGCCTCAGCGGAAATGGGCCTCATCTCGCCTGGAAGGGAGAACCTCCTGGATTTTCTCGAGTTGCGGCAGGTCTTCTCGAGTTACGACGGGGACCTCAGGGACCCGCTCTGGTGGCCTCAGGAAAGGCCAGTCCCCGTGCGAGTTGCTAGGGGCCATTTCGGGATTCCTCTCCCGTCCATGCCAGGGCCTAAGACCTTGTGTGGAGTCGGGGCCGGAACCTGAGGATTCCTCTCCAGTGTTGCCATGGATCTTGGGGTGCTCCTGAGTCTCCCCAGGGGAGTCAGGCCTCGTCTCGAATGGGGGCATGCACGTGCACTTTCCTCCCGAGCTGCAGCAGTAGTATCACGCTTCCTGTCACGTGGATCAAGGGATCTGTGGTTTCCCTTGAGGCTTTCGCTCGAGGCTTGCCCACGAGGCTTTCCCACAGGGCTGTGCCACGTGCCACCTTGGTTGGAGACGATCCTCGGCGTGAAAAACGAGCCAGTGCAGGGAAAAGAGTTTCCTCTGGAAAGGACTGAGACATCTGGGGGAATCTTGGAATGGTGGCACGACCCTGGAGTTCCTCTCGCCGTTCCTGTTGAGAGGGCCTCCCCTTGAGATGCGACGGGAACGCCAGGAACTCTTTCCCGACGAAGCAGGGAAAGGATCCCTCATCTCGAGCTACGAGGCGGAAACGGGGCTCCTCTGGATGTGGGCGGGACCCTCGTGTTTCCTCTCGAGTGGAGACGGGTATGTCGTGGAACTTCTTGATTTGCACCAAGGGTGTGAAGGACCCTTTCGAAGTTCCAGAGGTGAGGTGTGATCAGCCTCGAGACGCCTCAGCGGAAATGGGCCTCATCTCGCCTGGAGGGGAGAACCTCCTGGATTTCCTCGAGTTGTGGCAGGTCTTCTCGAGTTACGACGGGGACCTCAGGGACCCGCTCTGGTGGGCTCAGGAAAGGCCAGTCCCCGTGCGATTTGCTAGGGGGCCTCTCGGAATTCCTCTCCCGTCCATGCCGCGGCCTAAGTCCTTGTGTGGAGTCGGGGCCGGATCCTGAGGATTCCTCTCCAGTGTTGCCATGGATCTTGGGGGGCTTCTGAGTCTCCCCAGGGGAGTCAGGCCTCGTCTCGAGTGGGGGCATGCACGTGCGCTTTCCTCCCGAGCTGCAGCAGTAGTGTCACGCTTCCTGTCACGTGGATCAAGGGATCTGTGGTTTCCCTCGAGGCTTTCGCTCGAGGCTTTCCCACGAGGCTTTCCCACAGGGCTGTGCCACGTGCCACTATGGTGTGAGTCGATCCTCGGTGTGAAAGACGAGCCGGTGAAGGGAAAAGAGGTTCCTCTGGAATGGACTGAGACATCTGGGCGACTCTTGGAATGGTGGCTCGACCCTGGAGTTCCTCTCGCCGTTCCTGTTGAGAGGGCCTCCTCTTGAGTTGTGACGGGAACGCCGGGAACTCTTTCCCGAAGAAGCAGGGAGAGGATCCCTCATCTCGAGCTACGAGGCGGAAACGGGGCTCCTCTGGATGTGGGCGGGACCCTCGTGTTTCCTCTCGAGTGGAGACGGGTATGTCGGGGAACTTCTTGATTTGCACCAAGGGTGTGAAGTACCCTTGCGACGTTCCAGAGGTGAGGTGTGATCAGCCTCGAGACGCCTCAGCGGAAATGGGCCTCATCTCGCCTGGAGGGGAGAACCTCCTGGATTTTCTCGAGTTGCGGCAGGTCTTCTCGAGTTACGACGGGGACCTCAGCGACCCCCTCTGGTGGCCTCTGGAAAGGCCCGTCCCCATGCGAGTTGCTAGGGGACCGCTCGGGATTCCTCTCCCGTCCATGCCGGGGCCTCAGTCCTTGTGTGGTCTCGGGGCCGGAACCTGAGGATTCCTCTCCAGTGTTGCCATGGATCTTGGGGTGCTTCTGAGTCTCCCCAGGGGAGTCAGGCCTCGTCTCGAGTGGGGGCATGCACGTGCGCTTTCCTCCCGAGCTGCAGCAGTAGTGTCACGCTTCCTGTCACGTGGATCAAGGGATCTGTGGCTTTCCCTCGAGGCTGTCCCTCGAGGCTTTCCCACGAGGCTTTCCCACAGGGCTGTGCCACGTGCCACCTTGGTGTGAGTCGATCCTCGGCGTGAAAGACGAGCCGGTGAAGGGAAAAGAGCTTCCACTGGAATGGACTGAGACATCTGGGGGACTCTTGGAATGGTGGCACGACCCTGAAGTTCCTCTCGCCGTTCCTGTTGAGAGGGCCTCCTCTTGAGATGCGACGGGAATGCCGGGATCTCTTTCCCGACGAAGCAGGGAACGGATCCCTCATCTCGAGCTACGAGGCGGAAACGGGGCTCCTCTGGATGTGGGCGGGACCCTCGTGATTCCTCTCGAGTGGAGACGGGTATGTCGGGGAACTTCTTGATTTGCACCAAGGGTGTGAAGGACCCTTTCGAAGTTCCAGAGGTGAGGTGTGATCAGCCTCGAGACCCCTCAGCGGAAATGGGCCTCATCTCGCCTGGAGGGGAGAACCTCCTGGATTTTCTCGAGTTGCGGCAGGTCTTCTCGAGTTACGACGGGGACCTCAGGGACCCGCTCTGGTGGCCTCAGGAAAGGCCAGTCCCCATGCGAGTGGCTAGGGGACCGCTCGGGTTTCCTCTCCCGTCCATGCCGGGGCCTCAGTCCTTGTGTGGAGTGGGGGCAGGAACCTGAGGATTCCTCTCCAGTGTTGCCATGGATCTTTGGGTGCTTCTGAGTCTCCCCAGGGGAGTCAGGCCTCGTCTCGGGTGGGGGCATGCACGTGCGCTTTCCTCCCGAGCTGCAGCAGTAGTGTCACGTGGATCAAGGGATCTGTGGCTTTCCCTCGAGGCTGTCCCTCGAGGCTTTCCCACGAGGCTTTCCCACAGGGCTGTGCCACGTGCCACCTTGGTGTGAGTCGATCCTCGGCGTGAAAGACGAGCCGGTGAAGGGAAAAGAGGTTCCTCTGGAATGGACTGAGACATCTGGGGGACTCTTGGAAAGGTGGCACGACCCTGGAGTTCCTCTCGCCGTTCCTGTTGAGAGGGCCTCCTCTTGAGATGCGACAGGAACGCCGGGAACTCTTTCCCGACGAAGCAGGGACAGGATCCCTCATCTCGAGCTACGAGGCCGAAACGGGGCTCCTCTGGATGTGGGCGGGACCCTCGTGATTCCTCTCGAGTGGAGACGGGTATGTCGGGGAACTTCTTGATTTGCAGCAAGGGTGCGAAGGAGCCTTTCGAAGTTCCAGAGGTGAGGTGTGATCCGCCTCGTGACACCTCAGCAGAAATGGGCCTCATCTCGCCTGGAGGGGAGAACCTCCTGGATTTTCTCGAGTTGCGGCAGGTCTTCTCGAGTTATGACGGGGACCTCAGGGACCCGCTCTGGTGGCCTCAGGAAAGGCCAGTCCCCATGCGAGTTGCTAGGGGACCTCTCGGGATTCCTCTCCCGTCCATGCCGGGGCCTCAGTCCTTGTGTGGAGTCGGGGCCGGAACCTGAGGATTCCTCTCCAGTGTTGCCATGGATCTTGGGGTGCTTCTGAGTCTCCCCAGGGGAGTCAGGCCTCGTCTCGAGTGGGGGCATGCACGTGCGCTTTCCTCCCGAGCTGCAGCAGTAGTGTCACGCTTCCTGTCACGTGGATCAAGGGATCTGTGGCTTTCCCTCGAGGCTGTCCCTCGAGGCTTTCCCACGAGGCTTTCCCACAGGGCTGTGCCACGTGCCACCTTGGTGTGAGTCGATCCTCGGCGTGAAAGACGAGCCGGTGAAGGGAAAAGAGCTTCCACTGGAATGGACTGAGACACCTGGGGGACTCTTGGAATGGTGGCACGACCCTGAAGTTCCTCTCGCCGTTCCTGTTGAGAGGGCCTCCTCTTGAGATGCGACGGGAATGCCGGGATCTCTTTCCCGACGAAGCAGGGAAAGGATCCCTCATCTCGAGCTACGAGGCGGACCCGGGGCTCCTCTGGATGTGGGCGGGACCCTCGTGATTCCTCTCGAGTGGAGACGGGTATGTCGGGGAACTTCTTGATTTGCACCAAGGGTGTGAAGGACCCTTTCGAAGTTCCAGAGGTGAGGTGTGATCAGCCTCGAGACGCCTCAGCGGAAATGGGCCTCATCTCGCCTGGAGGGGAGAACCTCCTGGATTTTCTCGAGTTGCGGCAGGTCTTCTCGAGTTACGACGGGGACCTCAGGGACCCGCTCTGGTGGCCTCAGGAAAGGCCAGTCCCCATGCGAGTGGCTAGGGGACCGCTCGGGTTTACTCTCCCGTCCATGCCGGGGCCTCAGTCCTTGTGTGGAGTGGGGGCAGGAACCTGAGGATTCCTCTCCAGTGTTGCCATGGATATTTGGGTGCTTCTGAGTCTCCCCAGGGGAGTCAGGCCTCGTCTCGGGTGGGGGCATGCACGTGCGCTTTCCTCCCGAGCTGCAGCAGTAGTGTCACGCTTCCTGTCACGTGGATCAAGGGATCTGTGGCTTTCCCTCGAGGCTGTCCCTCGAGGCTTTCCCACGAGGCTTTCCCACAGGGCTGTGCCACGTGCCACCTTGGTGTGAGTCGATCCTCGGCGTGAAAGACGAGCCGGTGAAGGGAAAAGAGGTTCCTCTGGAATGGACTGAGACATCTGGGGGACTCTTGGAAAGGTGGCACGACCCTGGAGTTCCTCTCGCCGTTCCTGTTGAGAGGGCCTCCTCTTGAGATGCGACGGGAACGCCGGGAACTCTTTCCCGACGAAGCAGGGACAGGATCCCTCATCTCGAGCTACGAGGCCGAAACGGGGCTCCTCTGGATGTGGGCGGGACCCTCGTGATTCCTCTCGAGTGGAGACGGGTATGTCGGGGAACTTCTTGATTTGCAGCAAGGGTGTGAAGGAGCCTTTCGAAGTTCCAGAGGTGAGGTGTGATCCGCCTCGTGACACCTCAGCAGAAATGGGCCTCATCTCGCCTGGAGGGGAGAACCTCCTGGATTTTCTCGAGTTGCGGCAGGTCTTCTCGAGTTACGACGGGGACCTCAGGGACCCGCTCTGGTGGCCTCAGGAAAGGCCAGTCCCCATGCGAGTTGCTAGGGGACCGCTCGGGATTCCTCTCCCGTCCATGCCGGGGCCTCAGTCCTTGTGTGGAGTCGGGGCCGGAACCTGAGGATTCCTCTCCAGTGTTGCCATGGATCTTGGGGTGCTTCTGAGTCTCCCCAGGGGAGTCAGGCCTCGTCTCGAGTGGGGGCATGCACGTGCGCTTTCCTCCCGAGCTGCAGCAGTAGTGTCACGCTTCCTGTCACGTGGATCAAGGGATCTGTGGCTTTCCCTCGAGGCTGTCCCTCGAGGCTTTCCCACGAGGCTTTCCCACAGGGCTGTGCCACGTGCCACCTTGGTGTGAGTCGATCCCCGGCGTGATAGACGAGCCGGTGAAGGGAAAAGAGGTTCCTCTGGAATGGACTGAGACATCTGGGGGACTCTTGGAAAGGTGGCACGACCCTGGAGTTCCTCTCGCCGTTCCTGTTGAGAGGGCCTCCACTTGAGATGCGACGGGAACGCCGGGAACTCTTTCCCGACGAAGCAGGGACAGGATCCCTCATCTCGAGCTACGAGGCCGAAACGGGGCTCCTCTGGATGTGGGCGGGACCCTCGTGATTCCTCTCGAGTGGAGACGGGTATGTCGGGGAACTTCTTGATTTGCAGCAAGGGTGTGAAGGAGCCTTTCGAAGTTCCAGAGGTGAGGTGTGATCCGCCTCGTGACACCTCAGCAGAAATGGGCCTCATCTCGCCTGGAGGGGAGAACCTCCTGGATTTTCTCGAGTTGCGGCAGGTCTTCTCGAGTTACGACGGGGACCTCAGGGACCCGCTCTGGTGGCCTCAGGAAAGGCCAGTCCCCATGCGAGTTGCTAGGGGACCTCTCGGGATTCCTCTCCCGTCCATGCCGGGGCCTCAGTCCTTGTGTTGAGTCGGGGCCGGAACCTGAGGATTCCTCTCCAGTGTTGCCATGGATCTTGGGGTGCTTCTGAGTCTCCCCAGGGGAGTCAGTCCTCGTCTCGAGTGGGGGCATGCACGTGCGCTTTCCTCCCGAGCTGCAGCAGTAGTGTCACGCTTCCTGTCACGTGGATCAAGGGATCTGTGGCTTTCCCTCGAGGCTGTCCCTCGAGGCTTTCCCACGAGGCTTACCCACAGGGCTGTGCCACGTGCCACCTTGGTGTGAGTCGATCCTCGGCGTGAAAGACGAGCCGGTGAAGGGAAAAGAGCTTCCACTGGAATGGACTGAGACATCTGGGGGACTCTTGGAATGGTGGCACGACCCTGAAGTTCCTCTCGCCGTTCCTGTTGAGAGGGCCTCCTCTTGAGATGCGACGGGAATGCTGGGATCTCTTTCCCGACGAAGCAGGGAAAGGATCCCTCATCTCGAGCTACGAGGCCGAAACTGGGCTCCTCTGGATGTGGGCGGGACCCTCTTGATTCCTCTCGAGTGGAGACGGGTATGTCGGGGAACTTCTTGATTTGCAGCAAGGGTGTGAAGGAGCCTTTCGACGTTCCAGAGGTGAGGTGTGATCCGCCTCGTGACACCTCAGCAGAAATGGGCCTCATCTCGCCTGGAGGGGAGAACCTCCTGGATTTTCTCGAGTTGCGGCAGGTCTTCTCGAGTTACGACGGGGACCTCAGGGACCCGCTCTGGTGGCCTCAGGAAAGGCCAGTCCCCATGCGAGTTGCTAGGGGACCTCTCGGGATTCCTCTCCCGTCCATGCCGGGGCCTCAGTCCTTGTGTGGAGTCGGGCCCGGAACCTGAGGATTCCTCTCCAGTGTTGCCATGGATCTTGGGGTGCTTCTGAGTCTCCCCAGGGGAGTCAGGCCTCGTCTCGAGTGGGGACATGCACGTGCGCTTTCCTCCCGAGCTGCAGCAGTAGTGTCACGCTTCCTGTCACGTGGATCAAGGGATCTGTGGCTTTCCCTCGAGGCTGTCCCTCGAGGCTTTCCCACGAGGCTTTCCCACAGGGCTGTGCCACGTGCCACCTTGGTGTGAGTCGATCCTCGGCGTGAAAGACGAGCCGGTGAAGGGAAAAGAGTTTCCTCTGCAATGGACTGAGACATCTGGGGGACTCGTGGAATGGTGGCACGACCCTGGAGTTCCTCTCGCCGTTCCTGTTGAGAGGGCCTCCTCTTGAGATGCGACGGGAACGCCGGGAACTCTTTCCCGACGAAGCAGGGAAAGGATCCCTCATCTCGAGCTACGAGGCGGAAACGGGGCTCCTCTGGATGTGGGAGGGACCCTCGTGATTCCTCTCGAGTGGAGACGGGTATGTCGGGAAACTTCTTGATTTGCACCAAGGGTGTGAAGGACCCTTTCGATGTTCCAGAGGTGAGGTGTGATCAGCCTCGACACGCCTCAGCGGAAATGGGCCTCATCTCGCCTGGAGGGGAGAACCTCCTGGATTTTCACGAGTTGCGGCAGGTTTTCTCGAGTTACGACGGGGACCTCAGGGACCCGCTCTGGTGGCCTCAGGAAAGGCCAGTCCCCATGCGAGTGGCTAGGGGACCTCTCGGGTTTCTTCTCCCGTCCATGCCGGGGCCTCAGTCCTTGTGTGGAGTCGGGGCCGGAACCTGAGGATTCCTCTCCAGTGTTGCCATGGATCTTGGGGTGCTTCTGAGTCTCCCCAGGGGAGTCAGGGCTCGTCTCAAGTGGGGGCATGCACGTGCGCTTTCCTCCCGAGCTGCAGCAGTAGTGTCACGCTTCCTTTCACGTGGATCAAGGGATCTGTGGCTTTCCCTCGAGGCTGTCCCTCGAGGCTTTCCCACGAGGCTTTCCCAAAGGGCTGTGCCAGGTGCCACCTTGGTGTGAGTCGATCCTCGGCGTGAAAGACGAGCCGGTGAAGGGAAAAGAGGTTCCTCTGCAATGTACTGAGACATCTGGGGGACTCTTGGAATGGTGGCACGACCCTGGAGTTCCTCTCGCCGTTCCTGTTGAGAGGGCCTCCTCTTGAGATGCGACGGGAACGCCGGGAACTCTTTCCCGAAGAAGCAGGGAAAGGATCCCTCATCTCGAGCTTCGAGGCGGAAACGGGGCTCCTCTGGATGTGGGCGGGACCCTCGTGATTCCTCTCGAGTGGAGACGGGTATGTCGGGGAACTTCTTGATTTGCAGCAAGGGTGTGAAGGAGCCTTTCGAAGTTCCAGAGTTGAGGTGTGATCAGCCTCGAGACGCCTCAGCGGAAATGGGCCTCATCTCGCCTGGAGGGGAGAACCTCCTGGATTTTCTCGAGTTGCGGCAGGTCTTCTCGAGTTACGACGGGGACCTCAGGAACCCGCTCTGGTGGCCTCAGGAAAGGCCAGTCACCATGCGAGTTGCTAGGGGACCTCTCAGGATTCCTCTACCGTCCATGCCGGGGCCTCAGTCCTTGCGTGGAGTCGGGCCCGGAACCTGAGGATTCCTCTCCAGTGTTGCCATGGATCTTGGGGTGCTTCTGAGTCTCCCCAGGGGAGTCAGGCCTCGTCTCGAGTGGGGGCATGCACGTGCGCTTTCCTCCCGAGCTGCAGCAGTAGTGTCACGTTTCCTGTCACGTGGATCAAGGGATCTGTGGCTTTCCCTCGAGGCTGTCCCTCGAGGCTTTCCCACGAGGCTTTCCCACAGGGCTGTGCCACGTGCCACCTTGGTGTGAGTCGATCCTCGGCGTGAAAGACGAGCCGGTGAAGGGAAAAGAGGTTCCTCTGCAATGGACTGAGACATCTGGGCGACTCTTGGAATGGTGGCTCGACCCTGGAGTTCCTCTCGCCGTTCCTCTTGAGAGGGCCTCCTCTTCAGTTGTGACGGGAACGCCGGGAACTCTTTCCCGAAGAAGCACGGAGAGGATCCCTCATCTCGAGCAACGAGGCGGAAACGGGGCTCCTCTGGATGTGGGCGGGACCCTCGTGTTTCCTCTAGAGTGGAGACGGGTATGTCGGGGAACTTCTTGATTTGCACCAAGGGTGTGTAGTACCCTTGCGAAGTTCCAGAGGTGAGGTGTGATCAGCCTCGAGACGCCTCAGTGGAAATGGGCTTCATCTCACCTGCAGGGGAGAACCTCCTGGATTTTCTCGAGTTGTGGCAGGTCTTCGCGAGTTACGACGGGGACCTCAGGGACCCGCTCTGGTGGCCTCAGGAAAGGCCAGTCCCCGTGCGAGTTGCTAGGGGCCATCTCGGGATTCCTCTCCCGTCCATGCCGGGGCCTAAGACCTTGTGTGGAGTCGAGGCCGAAACCTGAGGATTCCTCTCCAGTGTTGCCATGGATCTTGGGGTGCTTCTGAGTTTCCCCAGGGGTGTCAGGCCTCGTGAGGAGTGGGGGCATGCACGTGCGCTTTCCTCCCGAGCTGCAGCAGTAGTGTCACGCTTCCTGTCGCGTGGATCAAGGGATCTGTGGTTTCCCTCGAGGCTTTCGCTCGAGGCTTGCCCACGAGGCTTTCCCACAGGGCTGTGCCACGTGCCACCTTGGTGTGAGTCGATCCTCGGCGTGAAAGACGAGCCGGTGAAGGGAAAACAGGTTCCTCTGGAATGGACTGAGACATCTGGGGGACTCTTGGAATGCTGGCACGACCCTGGAGTTCCTCTCGCCGTTCCTGTTGAGAGGGCCTCCTCTTGAGATGCGACGGGAACGCCGGGAACTCTTTCCCGACGAAGCAGGGAAAGGATCCCTCATCTCGAGCTACGAGGCGTAAACGGGGCTCCTCTGGATGTGGGCGGGACCCTCGTGTTTCCTCTCGAGTGGAGACGGGTATGTCGTGGAACTTCTTGATTTGCACCAAGGGTGTGAAGGACCCTTTCGAAGTTCCAGAGGTGAGGTGTGATCAGCCTCGAGATGCCTCAGCGGAAATGGGCCTCATCTCGCCTGGAGGGGAGAACCTCCTGGATTTTCTCGAGTTGCGGCAGGTCTTCTCGAGTTACGACGGGGACCTCAGGGACCCGCTCTGGTGGCCTCAGGAAAGGCCAGTCCCCATGCGAGTTCCTAGGGGGCCTCTCGGGATTCCTCTCCCGTCCATGCCGGGGCCTCAGTCCTTGTGTGGAGTCGGGGCCGGAACCTGAGGATTCTTCTCCAGTGTTGCCATGGATCTTGGGGTGCTTCTGAGTCTCCCCAGGGGAGTCAGGCCTCGTCTCGAGTGGGGCCATGCACGTGCGCTTTCCTCCCGAGCTGCAGCAGTAGTGTCACGCTTCCTGTCACGTGGATCAAGGGATCTGTGGTTTCCCTCGAGGCTTTCGCTCGAGGCTTGCCCACGAGGCTTTCCCACAGGGCTGTGCCACGTGCCACCTTGGTGGGAGACGATTCTCGGCGTGAAAAACGAGCCAGTGCAGGGAAAAGAGTTTCCTCTGGAAAGGACTGAGACATCTGGGGGACTCTTGGAATGGTGGCACGACCCTGGAGTTCCTCTCGCCGTTCCTGTTGAGAGGGCCTCCTCTTGAGATACGACGGGAACGCCAGGAACTCTTTCCCGACGAAGCAGGGAAAGGATCCCTCATCTCGAGCTACGAGGCGGAAACGGAGCTCCTCTGGATGTGGGCGGGACCCTCGTGTTTCCTCTCGAGTGGAGACGGGTATGTCGTGGAACTTCTTGATTTGCACCAAGGGTGTGAAGGACCCTTTCGAAGTTCCAGCGGTGAGGTGTGATCAGCCTCGAGACGCCTCAGCGGAAATGGGCCTCATCTCGCCTGGATTGGAGAACCTCCTGGATTTCCTCGAGTTGTGGCAGGTCTTCTGGAGTTACGACGGGGACCTCAGGGACCCGCTCTGGTGGCCTCAGGAAAGGCCAGTCCCCGTGCGATTTGCTAGGGGGCCTCTCGGAATTCCTCTCCCGTCCATGCCGCGGACTCAATCCTTGTGTGGAGTCGGGGCCGGAACCTGAGGATTCCTCTCCAGTGTTGCCATGGATCTTGGGGGGCTTCTGAGTCTCCCCAGGGGAGTCAGGCCTCGTCTCGAGTGGGGGCATGCACGTGCGCTTTCCTCCCGAGCTGCAGCAGTAGTGTCACGCTTCCTGTCACGTGGATCAAGGGATCTGTGGTTTCCCTCGAGGCTTTCGCTCGAGGCTTTCCCACGAGGCTTTCCCACAGGGCTGTGCCACGTGCCACCATGGTGTGAGTCGATCCTCGGTGTGAAAGACGAGCCGGTGAAGGGAAAAGAGGTTCCTCTGGAATGGACTGAGACATCTGGGGGACTCTTGGAATGGTGGCTCGACCCTGGAGTTCCTCTCGCCGTTCCTGTTGAGAGGGCCCCCTCTTGAGTTGTGACGGGAACGCCGGGAACTCTTTCCCGAAGAAGCAGGGAGAGGATCCCTCATCTCGAGCTACGAGGCGGAAACGGGGCTCCTCTGGATGTGGGCGGGACCTTCGTGTTTCCTCTCGAGTGGAGACGGGTATGTCGGGGATCTTCTTGATTTGCACCAAGGGTGTGAAGGACCCTTTCGAAGTTCCAGAGGTGAGGTGTGATCAGCCTCGAGACGCCTCAGGGGAAATGGGCGTCATCTCGCCTGGAGGGGAGAACCTCCTGGATTTTCTCGAGTTGCGGCAGGTCTTCTCGAGTTACGACGGGGACCTCAGGGACCCGCTCTGGTGGCCTCAGGAAAGGCCAGTCCCCATGCGAGTTCCTAGGGGGCCTCTCGGGATTCCTCTCCCGTCCATGCCGGGGCCTCAGTCCTTGTGTGGAGTCGGGGCCGGAACCTGAGGATTCTTCTCCAGTGTTGCCATGGATCTTGGGGTGCTTCTGAGTCTCCCCAGGGGAGTCAGGCCTCGTCTCGAGTGGGGCCATGCACGTGCGCTTTCCTCCCGAGCTGCAGCAGTAGTGTCACGCTTCCTGTCACGTGGATCAAGGGATCTGTGGTTTGCCTCGAGGGTTTCGCTCGAGGCTTTCCCACGAGGCTTTCCCACAGGGCTGTGCCACATGCCACCTTGGTGTGAGTCGATCTTCGGCGTGAAAGACGAGCCGATGAAGGGAAAAGAGGTTCCTCTGGAATGGACTGAGACATCTGGGGGACTCTTGGAATGGTGGCACGACCCTGGAGTTCCTCTCGCCGTTCCTGTTGAGAGGGCCTCCTCTTGAGTTGCGACGGGAAGGCAGGGAACTCTTTCCCGACGAAGCAGGGAAAGGATCCCTCATCTCGAGCTACGAGGCGGAAACGGGGCTCCTCTGGATGTGGGCGGGACCCTCGTGTTTCCTCTCCAGTGGAGACGGGTATGTCGGGGAACTTCTTGATTTGCACCAAGGGTGTGAAGGACCCTTGCGAAGTTCCAGAGGTGAGGTGTGATCAGCCTCGAGACGCCTCAGCGGAAATGGGCCTCATCTCGCCTGGAGGGGAGAACCTCCTGGATTTTCTCGAGTTGCGGCAGGTCTTCTCGAGTTACGACGGGGACCTCAGGGACCCGCTCTGGTGGCCTCAGGAAAGGCCCGTCCCCGTGCGAGTTGCCAGGGGCCATTTCGGGATTCCTCTCCCGTCCATGCCAGGGCCAAAGACCTTGTGTGGAGTCGGGGCCGGAACCTGAGGATTCCTCTCCAGTGTTGCCATGGATCTTGGGGTGCTCCTGAGTCTCCCCAGGGGAGTCAGGCCTCGTCTCGAATGGGGGCATGCACGTGCAATTTCCTCCAGAGCTGCAGCAGTAGTGTCACGCTTCCTGTCACGTGGATCAAGGGATCTGTGGTTTCCCTCGAGGCTTTCGCTCGAGGCTTGCCCACGAGGCTTTCCCACAGGGCTGTGCCACGTGCCACCTTGGTGGGAGACGATCCTCGGCGTGAAAAACGAGCCAGTGCAGGGAAAAGAGTTTCCTCTGGAAAGGACTGAGACATCTGGGGGACTCTTGGAATGGTGGCACGACCCTGGAGTTCCTCTCGCCGTTCCTGTTGAGAGGGCCTCCTCTTGAGTTGCGACGGGAACGCCAGGAACTCTTTCCCGACGAAGCAGGGAAAGGATCCCTCATCTCGAGCTACGAGGCGGAAACGGGGCTCCTCTGGATGTGGGAGGGACCCTCGTGTTTCCTCTCGAGTGGAGACGGGTATGTCGTGGAACTTCTTGATTTGCACCAAGGGTGTGAAGGACCCTTTCGAAGTTCCAGAGGTGAGGTGTGATCAGCCTCGAGACGCCTCAGCGGAAATGGGCCTCATCTCGCCTGGAGGGGAGAACCTCCTGGATTTCCTCGAGTTGTGGCAGGTCTTCTCGAGTTACGACGGGGACCTCAGGGACCCGCTCTGGTGGCCTCAGGAAAGGCCAGTCCCCGTGCGATTTGCTAGGGGGCCTCTCGGAATTCCTCTCCCGTCCATGCCGCGGACTCAATCCTTGTGTGGAGTCGGGGCCGGAACCTGAGGATTCCTCTCCAGTGTTGCCATGGATCTTGGGGGGCTTCTGAGTCTCCCCAGGGGAGTCAGGCCTCGTCTCGAGTGGGGGCATGCACGTGCGCTTTCCTCCCGAGCTGCAGCAGTAGTGTCACGCTTCCTGTCACGTGGATCAAGGGATCTGTGGTTTCCCTCGAGGCTTTCGCTCGAGGCTTTCCCACGAGGCTTTCCCACAGGGCTGTGCCACGTGCCACGATGGTGTGAGTCGATCCTCGGTGTGAAAGACGAGCCGGTGAAGGGAAAAGAGGTTCCTCTGGAATGGACTGAGACATCTGGGGGACTCTTGGAATGGTGGCTCGACCCTGGAGTTCCTCTCGCCGTTCCTGTTGAGAGGGCCCCCTCTTGAGTTGTGACGGGAACGCCGGGAACTCTTTCCCGAAGAAGCAGGGAGAGGATCCCTCATCTCGAGCTACGAGGCGGAAACGGGGCTCCTCTGGATGTGGGCGGGACCCTCGTGTTTCCTCTCGAGTGGAGACGGGTATGTCGGGGAACTTCTTGATTTGCACTAAGGGTGTGAAGGACCCTTTCGAAGTTCCAGAGGTGAGGTGTGATCAGCCTCGAGACGCCTCAGGGGAAATGGGCGTCATCTCGCCTGGAGGGGAGAACCTCCTGGATATTCTCGAGTTGCGGCAGGTCTTCTCGAGTTACGACGGGGACCTCAGGGACCCGCTCTGGTGGCCTCAGGAAAGGACAGTCCCCGTGCGAGTTGCTAGGGGCCATTTCGGGATTCCTCTCCCGTCCATGCCAGGGCCTAAGACCTTGTGTGGAGTCGGGGCCGGAACCTGAGGATTCCTCTCCAGTGTTGCCATGGATCTTGGGGTGCTCCTGAGTCTCCCCAGGGGAGTCAGGCCTCGTCTCGAATGGGGGCATGCACGTGCACTTTCCTCCCGAGCTGCAGCAGTAGTGTCACGCTTCCTGTCACGTGGATCAAGGGATCTGTGGTTTCCCTTGAGGCTTTCGCTCGAGGCTTGCCCACGAGGCTTTCCCACAGGGCTGTGCCACGTGCCACCTTGGTTGGAGACGATCCTCGGCGTGAAAAACGAGCCAGTGCAGGGAAAAGAGTTTCCTCTGGAAAGGACTGAGACATCTGGGGGAATCTTGGAATGGTGGCACGACCCTGGAGTTCCTCTCGCCGTTCCTGTTGAGAGGGCCTCCCCTTGAGATGCGACGGGAACGCCAGGAACTCTTTCCCGACGAAGCAGGGAGAGGATCCCTCATCTCGAGCTACGAGGCGGAAACGGGGCTCCTATGGATGTGGGCGGGACCCTCGTGTTTCCTCTAGAGTGGAGACGGGTATGTCGGGGAACTTCTTGATTTGCACCAAGGGTGTGAAGTACCCTTGCGAAGTTCCAGAGGTGAGGTGTGATCAGCCTCGAGACGCCTCAGCGGAAATGGGCCTCATCTCGCCTGGAGGGGAGAACCTCCTGGATTTTCTCGAGTTGCGGCAGGTCTTCTCGAGTTACGACGGGGACCTCAGCGACCCCCTCTGGTGGCCTCTGGAAAGGCCCGTCCCCATGCGAGTTGCTAGGGGCCAACTCGGGTTTCCTCTCCCGTCCATGCCGGGGCCTAAGACTTTATGTGGAGTCGGGGCCAGAACCTGAGGATTCCTCTCCAGTGTTGCCATGGATCTTGGGGTGCTGCTGAGTTTCCCCAGGGGAGTCAGGCCTCGTCTCGAGTGGGGGCATGCACGTGCGCTTTCCTCCCGAGCTGCAGCAGTAGTGTCACGCTTCCTGTCGCGTGGATCAAGGGATCTGTGGTTTCCCTCGAGGCTTTTGCTCGAGGCTTTCCCACGAGGCTTACCCACAGGGCTGTTCCACGTGCCATCTTGGTGTGAGTCGATCCTCGGCGTGAAAGACGAGCCGGTGAATGGAAAAGAGGTTCCTCTGGAATGGACTGAGACATCTGGGCGACTCTTGGATTGGTGGCACGACCCTGGAGTTCCTCTCGCCGTTCCTGTTGACAGGGCCTCCTCTTGAGATGCGACGGGAACGCCGGGAACTCTTTCCCGACGAAGCAGGGAAAGGATCCCTCATCTCGAGCTACGAGGCGGAAACGGGGCTCCTCTGGATGTGGGCGGGACCCTCGTGTTTCCTCTCGAGTGGAGACGGGTATGTCGGGGAACTTCTTGATTTGCACCAAGGGTGTGAAGGACCCTTTCGAAGTTCCAGAGGTGAGGTGTGATCAGCCTCGAGATGCCTCAGCGGAAATGGGCCTCATCTCGCCTGGAAGGGAGAACCTCCTGGATTTTCTCGAGTTGCGGCAGGTCTTCTCGAGTTACGACGGGGACCTCAGGGACCCGCTCTGGTGGCCTCAGGAAAGGCCAGTCCCCGTGCGAGTTGCTAGGGGCCATTTCGGGATTCCTCTCCCGTCCATGCCAGGGCCTAAGACCTTGTGTGGAGTCGGGGCCGGAACCTGAGGATTCCTCTCCAGTGTTGCCATGGATCTTGGGGTGCTCCTGAGTCTCCCCAGGGGAGTCAGGCCTCGTCTCGAATGGGGGCATGCACGTGCACTTTCCTCCCGAGCTGCAGCAGTAGTATCACGCTTCCTGTCACGTGGATCAAGGGATCTGTGGTTTCCCTTGAGGCTTTCGCTCGAGGCTTGCCCACGAGGCTTTCCCACAGGGCTGTGCCACGTGCCACCTTGGTTGGAGACGATCCTCGGCGTGAAAAACGAGCCAGTGCAGGGAAAAGAGTTTCCTCTGGAAAGGACTGAGACATCTGGGGGAATCTTGGAATGGTGGCACGACCCTGGAGTTCCTCTCGCCGTTCCTGTTGAGAGGGCCTCCCCTTGAGATGCGACGGGAACGCCAGGAACTCTTTCCCGACGAAGCAGGGAAAGGATCCCTCATCTCGAGCTACGAGGCGGAAACGGGGCTCCTCTGGATGTGGGCGGGACCCTCGTGTTTCCTCTCGAGTGGAGACGGGTATGTCGTGGAACTTCTTGATTTGCACCAAGGGTGTGAAGGACCCTTTCGAAGTTCCAGAGGTGAGGTGTGATCAGCCTCGAGACGCCTCAGCGGAAATGGGCCTCATCTCGCCTGGAGGGGAGAACCTCCTGGATTTCCTCGAGTTGTGGCAGGTCTTCTCGAGTTACGACGGGGACCTCAGGGACCCGCTCTGGTGGGCTCAGGAAAGGCCAGTCCCCGTGCGATTTGCTAGGGGGCCTCTCGGAATTCCTCTCCCGTCCATGCCGCGGCCTCAGTCCTTGTGTGGAGTCGGGGCCGGATCCTGAGGATTCCTCTCCAGTGTTGCCATGGATCTTGGGGGGCTTCTGAGTCTCCCCAGGGGAGTCAGGCCTCGTCTCGAGTGGGGGCATGCACGTGCGCTTTCCTCCCGAGCTGCAGCAGTAGTGTCACGCTTCCTGTCACGTGGATCAAGGGATCTGTGGTTTCCCTCGAGGCTTTCGCTCGAGGCTTTCCCACGAGGCTTTCCCACAGGGCTGTGCCACGTGCCACTATGGTGTGAGTCGATCCTCGGTGTGAAAGACGAGCCGGTGAAGGTAAAAGAGGTTCCTCTGGAATGGACTGAGACATCTGGGCGACTCTTGGAATGGTGGCTCGACCCTGGAGTTCCTCTCGCCGTTCCTGTTGAGAGGGCCTCCTCTTGAGTTGTGACGGGAACGCCGGGAACTCTTTCCCGAAGAAGCAGGGAGAGGATCCCTCATCTCGAGCTACGAGGCGGAAACGGGGCTCCTCTGGATGTGGGCGGGACCCTCGTGTTTCCTCTAGAGTGGAGACGGGTATGTCGGGGAACTTCTTGATTTGCACCAAGGGTGTCAAGTACCCTTGCGAAGTTCCAGAGGTGAGGTGTGATCAGCCTCGAGACGCCTCAGCGGAAATGGGCCTCATCTCGCCTGGAGGGGAGAACCTCCTGGATTTTCTCGAGTTGCGGCAGGTCTTCTCGAGTTACGACGGGGACCTCAGCGACCCCCTCTGGTGGCCTCTGGAAAGGCCCGTCCCCATGCGAGTTGCTAGGGGCCAACTCGGGTTTCCTCTCCCGTCCATGCCGGGGCCTAAGACTTTATGTGGAGTCGGGGCCAGAACCTGAGGATTCCTCTCCAGTGTTGCCATGGTTCTTGGGGTGCTTCTGAGTCTCCCCAGGGGAGTCAGGCCTCGTCTCGAGTGGGGGCATGCACGTGCGCTTTCCTCCCGAGCTGCAGCAGTAGTGTCACGCTTCCTGTCACGTGGATCAAGGGATCTGTGGTTTCCCTCGAGGCTTTCGCTCGAGGCTTTCCCACGAGGCTTTCCCACAGGGTTGTGCCACGTGCCACCTTGGTGTGAGTCGATCCTCGGCGTGAAAGACGAGCCGGTGAAGGGAAAACAGGTTCCTCTGGAATGGACTGAGACATCTGGGGGATTCTTGGAATGCTGGCACGACCCTGGAGTTCCTCTCGCCGTTCCTGTTGAGAGGGCCTCCTCTTGAGATGCGACGGGAACGCCGGGAACTCTTTCCCGACGAAGCAGGGAAAGGATCCCTCATCTCGAGCTACGAGGCGGAAACGGGGCTCCTCTGGATGTGGGCGGGACCCTCGTGTTTCCTCTCGAGTGGAGACGGGTATGTCGGGGAACTTCTTGATTTGCACCAAGGGTGTGAAGGACCCTTTCGAAATTCCAGAGGTGAGGTTTGATCAGCCTCGAGACGCCTCAGCGGAAATGGGCTTCATCTCACCTGCAGGGGAGAACCTCCTGGATTTTCTCGAGTTTTGGCAGGTCTTCTCGAGTTACGACGGGGACCTCAGGGACCCGCTCTGGTGGCCTCAGGAAAGGCCAGTCCCCGTGCGAGTTGCTAGGGGCCATCTCGGGATTCCTCTCCCGTCCATGCCGGGGCCTAAGACCTTGTGTGGAGTCGAGGCCGAAACCTGAGGATTCCTCTCCAGTGTTGCCATGGATCTTGGGGTGCTGCTGAGTTTCCCCAGGGGAGTCAGGCCTCGTCTCGAGTGGGGGCATGCACGTGCGCTTTCCTCCCGAGCTGCAGCAGTAGTGTCACGCTTCCTGTCGCGTGGATCAAGGGATCTGTGGTTTCCCTCGAGGCTTTTGCTCGAGGCTTTCCCACGAGGCTTACCCACAGGGCTGTTCCACGTGCCATCTTGGTGTGAGTCGATCTTCGGCGTGAAAGACGAGCCGGTGAATGGAAAAGAGGTTCCTCTGGAATGGACTGAGACATCTGGGCGACTCTTGGATTGGTGGCACGACCCTGGAGTTCCTCTCGCCGTTCCTGTTGACAGGGCCTCCTCTTGAGATGCGACGGGAACGCCGGGAACTCTTTCCCGACGAAGCAGGGAAAGGATCCCTCATCTCGAGCTACGAGGCGGAAACGGGGCTCCTCTGGATGTGGGCGGGACCCTCGTGTTTCCTCTCGAGTGGAGACGGGTATGTCGGGGAACTTCTTGATTTGCACCAAGGGTGTGAAGGACCCTTTCGAAGTTCCAGAGGTGAGGTGTGATCAGCCTCGAGATGCCTCAGCGGAAATGGGCCTCATCTCGCCTGGAGGGGAGAACCTCCTGGATTTTCTCGAGTTGCGGCAGGTCTTCTCGAGTTACGACGGGGACCTCAGGGACCCGCTCTGGTGGCCTCAGGAAAGGCCAGTCCCCGTGCGATTTGCTAGGGGGCCTCTCGGGATTCCTCTCCCGTCCATGCCGCGGCCTCAGTCCTTGTGTGGAGTCGGTGCCGGAACCTGAGGATTCCTCTCCAGTGTTGCCATGGATCTTGGGGTGCTGCTGAGTTTCCCCAGGGGAGTCAGGCCTCGTCTCGAGTGGGGGCATGCACGTGCGCTTTCCTCCCGAGCTGCAGCAGTAGTGTCACGCTTCCTGTCACGTGGATCAAGGGATCTGTGGTTTCCCTCGAGGGTTTCGCTCGAGGCTTTCCCACGAGGCTTTCCCACAGGGCTGTGCCACGTGCCACCTTGGTGTGAGTCGATCTTCGGCGTGAAAGACGAGCCGGTGAAGGGAAAAGAGGTTCCTCTGGAATGGACTGTGACATCTGGGGGACTCTTGGAATGGTGGCACGACCCTGGAGTTCCTCTCGCCGTTCCTGTTGAGAGGGCCTCCTCTTGAGTTGTGACGGGAACGCCGGGAACTCTTTCCCGAAGAAGCAGGGAGAGGATCCCTCATCTCGAGCTACGAGGCGGAAACGGGGCTCCTCTGGATGTGGGCGGGCCCCTCGTGTTTCCTCTAGAGTGGAGACGGGTATGTCGGGGAACTTCTTGATTTGCACCAAGGGTGTGAAGTACCCTTGCGAAGTTCCAGAGGTGAGGTGTGATCAGCCTCGAGACGCCTCAGCGGAAATGGGCCTCATCTCGTCTGGAGGGGAGAACCTCCTGGATTTTCTCGAGTTGCGGCAGGTCTTCTCGAGTTACGACGGGGACCTCAGCGACCCCCTCTGGTGGCCTCTGGAAAGGCCCGTCCCCAGGCGAGTTGCTAGGGGCCAACTCGGGTTTCCTCTCCCGTCCATGCCGGGGCCTAAGACTTTATGTGGAGTAGGGGCCAGAACCTGAGGATTCCTCTCCAGTGTTGCCATGGTTCTTGGGGTGCTTCTGAGTCTCCCCAGGGGAGTCAGGCCTCGTCTCGAGTGGGGGCATGCACGTGCGCTTTCCTCCCGAGCTGCAGCAGTAGTGTCACGCTTCCTGTCACGTGGATAAAGGGATCTGTGGTTTCCCTCGAGGCTTTCGCTCGAGGCTTTCCCACGAGGCTTTCCCACAGGGTTGTGCCACGTGCCACCTTGGTGTGAGTCGATCCTCGGCGTGAAAGACGAGCCGGTGAAGGGAAAACAGGTTCCTCTGGAATGGACTGAGACATCTGGGGGACTCTTGGAATGCTGGCACGACCCTGGAGTTCCTCTCGCCGTTCCTGTTGAGAGGGCCTCCTCTTGAGATGCGACGGGAACGCCGGGAACTCTTTCCCGACGAAGCAGGGAAAGGATCCCTCATCTCGAGCTACGAGGCGGAAACGGGGCTCCTCTGGATGTGGGCGGGACCCTCGTGTTTCCTCTCGAGTGGAGACGGGTATGTCGGGGAACTTCTTGATTTGCACCAAGGGTGTGAAGGACCCTTTCGAAATTCCAGAGGTGAGGTTTGATCAGCCTCGAGACGCCTCAGCGGAAATGGGCTTCATCTCACCTGCAGGGGAGAACCTCCTGGATTTTCTCGAGTTTTGGCAGGTCTTCTCGAGTTACGACGGGGACCTCAGGGACCCGCTCTGGTGGCCTCAGGAAAGGCCAGTCCCCGTGCGAGTTGCTAGGGGCCATCTCGGGATTCCTCTCCCGTCCATGCCGGGGCCTAAGACCTTGTGTGGAGTCGAGGCCGAAACCTGAGGATTCCTCTCCAGTGTTGCCATGGATCTTGGGGTGCTGCTGAGTTTCCCCAGGGGAGTCAGGCCTCGTCTCGAGTGGGGGCATGCACGTGCGCTTTCCTCCCGAGCTGCAGCAGTAGTGTCACGCTTCCTGTCGCGTGGATCAAGGGATCTGTGGTTTCCCTCGAGGCTTTTGCTCGAGGCTTTCCCACGAGGCTTACCCACAGGGCTGTTCCACGTGCCATCTTGGTGTGAGTCGATCCTCGGCGTGAAAGACGAGCCGGTGAATGGAAAAGAGGTTCCTCTGGAATGGACTGAGACATCTGGGCGACTCTTGGATTGGTGGCACGACCCTGGAGTTCCTCTCGCCGTTCCTGTTGACAGGGCCTCCTCTTGAGATGCGACGGGAACGCCGGGAACTCTTTCCCGACGAAGCAGGGAAAGGATCCCTCATCTCGAGCTACGAGGCGGAAACGGGGCTCCTCTGGATGTGGGCGGGACCCTCGTGTTTCCTCTCGAGTGGAGACGGGTATGTCGGGGAACTTTTTGATTTGCACCAAGGGTGTGAAGGACCCTTTCGAAGTTCCAGAGGTGAGGTGTGATCAGCCTCGAGATGCCTCAGCGGAAATGGGCCTCATCTCGCCTGGAAGGGAGAACCTCCTGGATTTTCTCGAGTTGCGGCAGGTCTTCTCGAGTTACGACGGGGACCTCAGGGACCCGCTCTGGTGGCCTCAGGAAAGGCCAGTCCCCGTGCGATTTGCTAGGGGGCCTCTCGGGATTCCTCTCCCGTCCATGCCGCGGCCTCAGTCCTTGTGTGGAGTCGGTGCCGGAACCTGAGGATTCCTCTCCAGTGTTGCCATGGATCTTGGGGTGCTGCTGAGTTTCCCCAGGGGAGTCAGGCCTCGTCTCGAGTGGGGGCATGCACGTGCGCTTTCCTCCCGAGCTGCAGCAGTAGTGTCACGCTTCCTGTCACGTGGATCAAGGGATCTGTGGTTTCCCTCGAGGGTTTCGCTCGAGGCTTTCCCACGAGGCTTTCCCACAGGGCTGTGCCACGTGCCACCTTGGTGTGAGTCGATCTTCGGCGTGAAAGACGAGCCGGTGAAGGGAAAAGAGGTTCCTCTGGAATGGACTGTGACATCTGGGGGACTCTTGGAATGGTGGCACGACCCTGGAGTTCCTCTCGCCGTTCCTGTTGAGAGGGCCTCCTCTTGAGTTGTGACGGGAACGCCGGGAACTCTTTCCCGAAGAAGCAGGGAGAGGATCCCTCATCTCGAGCTACGAGGCGGAAACGGGGCTCCTCTGGATGTGGGCGGGCCCCTCGTGTTTCCTCTAGAGTGGAGACGGGTATGTCGGGGAACTTCTTGATTTGCACCAAGGGTGTGAAGTACCCTTGCGAAGTTCCAGAGGTGAGGTGTGATCAGCCTCGAGACGCCTCAGCGGAAATGGGCCATATCTCGCCTGGAGGGGAGAACCTCCTGGATTTTCTCGAGTTGCGGCAGGTCTTCTCGAGTTACGACGGGGACCTCAGCGACCCCCTCTGGTGGCCTCTGGAAAGGCCCGTCCCCATGCGAGTTGCTAGGGGCCAACTCGGGTTTCCTCTCCCGTCCATGCCGGGGCCTAAGACTTTATGTGGAGTCGGGGCCAGAACCTGAGGATTCCTCTCCAGTGTTGCCATGGTTCTTGGGGTGCTTCTGAGTCTCCCCAGGGGAGTCAGGCCTCGTCTCGAGTGGGGGCATGCACGTGCGCTTTCCTCCCGAGCTGCAGCAGTAGTGTCACGCTTCCTGTCACGTGGATCAAGGGATCTGTGGTTTCCCTCGAGGCTTTCGCTCGAGGCTTGCCCACGAGGCTTTCCCACAGGGCTGTGCCACGTGCCACCTTGGTGGGAGACGATCCTCGGCGTGAAAGACGAGCCAGTGCAGGGAAAAGAGTTTCCTCTGGAAAGGACTGAGACATCTGGGGGACTCTTGGAATGCTGGCACGACCCTGGAGTTCCTCTCGCCGTTCCTGTTGAGAGGGCCTCCTCTTGAGATGCGACGGGAACGCCAGGAACTCTTTCCCGACGAAGCAGGGAAAGGATCCCTCATCTCGAGCTACGAGGCGGAAACGGGGCTCCTCTGGATGTGGGCGGGACCCTCGTGTTTCCTCTCGAGTGGAGACGGGTATGTCGTGGAACTTCTTGATTTGCACCAAGGGTGTGAAGGACCCTTTCGAAGTTCCAGAGGTGAGGTGTGATCAGCCTCGAGACGCCTCAGCGGAAATGGGCCTCATCTCGCCTGGAGGGGAGAACCTCCTGGATTTCCTCGAGTTGTGGCAGGTCTTCTCGAGTTACGACGGGGACCTCAGGGACCCGCTCTGTTGGCCTCAGGAAAGGCCAGTCCCCGTGCGAGTTGCTAGGGGCCATTTCGGGATTCCTCTCCCGTCCATGCCAGGGCCTAAGACCTTGTGTGGAGTCCGGGCCGGAACCTGAGGATTCCTCTCCAGTGTTGCCATGGATCTTGGGGTGCTCCTGAGTCTCCCCAGGGGAGTCAGGCCTCGTCTCGAATGGGGGCATGCACGTGCACTTTCCTCCCGAGCTGCAGCAGTAGTGTCACGCTTCCTGTCACGTGGATCAAGGGATCTGTGGTTTCCCTTGAGGCTTTCGCTCGAGGCTTGCCCACGAGGCTTTCCCACAGGGCTGTGCCACGTGCCACCTTGGTTGCAGACGATCCTCGGCGTGAAAAACGAGCCAGTGCAGGGAAAAGAGTTTCCTCTGGAAAGGACTGAGACATCTGGGGGAATCTTGGAATGGTGGCACGACCCTGGAGTTCCTCTCGCCGTTCCTGTTGAGAGGGCCTCCCCTTGAGATGCGACGGGAACGCCAGGAACTCTTTCCCGACGAAGCAGGGAAAGGATCCCTCATCTCGAGCTACGAGGCGGAAACGGGGCTCCTCTGGATGTGGGCGGGACCCTCGTGTTTCCTCTCGAGTGGAGACGGGTATGTCGTGGAACTTCTTGATTTGCACCAAGGGTGTGAAGGACCCTTTCGAAGTTCCAGAGGTGAGGTGTGATCAGCCTCGAGACGCCTCAGCGGAAATGGGCCTCATCTCGCCTGGAGGGGAGAACCTCCTGGATTTCCTCGAGTTGTGGCAGGTCTTCTCGAGTTACGACGGGGACCTCAGGGACCCGCTCTGGTGGGCTCAGGAAAGGCCAGTCCCCGTGCGATTTGCTAGGGGGCCTCTCGGAATTCCTCTCCCGTCCATGCCGCGGCCTCAGTCCTTGTGTGGAGTCGGGGCCGGATCCTGAGGATTCCTCTCCAGTGTTGCCATGGATCTTGGGGGGCTTCTGAGTCTCCCCAGGGGAGTCAGGCCTCGTCTCGAGTGGGGGCATGCACGTGCGCTTTCCTCCCGAGCTGCAGCAGTAGTGTCACGCTTCCTGTCACGTGGATCAAGGGATCTGTGTTTTCCCTCGAGGCTTTCGCTCGAGGCTTTCCCACGAGGCTTTCCCACAGGGCTGTGCCACGTGCCACTATGGTGTGAGTCGATCCTCGGTGTGAAAGACGAGCCGGTGAAGGTAAAAGAGGTTCCTCTGGAATGGACTGAGACATCTGGGCGACTCTTGGAATGGTGGCTCGACCCTGGAGTTCCTCTCGCCGTTCCTGTTGAGAGGGCCTCCTCTTGAGTTGTGACGGGAACGCCGGGAACTCTTTCCCGAAGAAGCAGGGAGAGGATCCCTCATCTCGAGCTACGAGGCGGAAACGGGGCTCCTCTGGATGTGGGCGGGAACCCTCGTGTTTCCTCTAGAGTGGAGACGGGTATGTCGGGGAACTTCTTGATTTGCACCAAGGGTGTGAAGTACCCTTGCGAAGTTCCAGAGGTGAGGTGTGATCAGCCTCGAGACGCCTCAGCGGAAATGGGCCTCATCTCGCCTGGAGGGGAGAACCTCCTGGATTTTCTCGAGTTGCGGCAGGTCTTCTCGAGTTACGACGGGGACCTCAGCGACCCCCTCTGGTGGCCTCTGGAAAGGCCCGTCCCCATGCGAGTTGCTAGGGGCCAACTCGGGTTTCCTCTCCCGTCCATGCCGGGGCCTAAGACTTTATGTGGAGTCGGGGCCAGAACCTGAGGATTCCTCTCCAGTGTTGCCATGGTTCTTGGGGTGCTTCTGAGTCTCCCCAGGGGAGTCAGGGCTCGTCTCGAGTGGGGGCATGCACGTGCGCTTTCCTCCCGAGCTGCAGCAGTAGTGTCACGCTTCCTGTCACGTGGATCAAGGGATCTGTGGTTTCCCTCGAGGCTTTCGCTCGAGGCTTTCCCACGAGGCTTTCCCACAGGGTTGTGCCACGTGCCACCTTGGTGTGAGTCGATCCTCGGCGTGAAAGACGAGCCGGTGAAGGGAAAACAGGTTCCTCTGGAATGGACTGAGACATCTGGGGGACTCTTGGAATGCTGGCACGACCCTGGAGTTCCTCTCGCCGTTCCTGTTGAGAGGGCCTCCTCTTGAGATGCGACGGGAACGCCGGGAACTCTTTCCCGACGAAGCAGGGAAAGGATCCCTCCTCTCGAGCTACGAGGCGGAAACGGGGCTCCTCTGGATGTGGGCGGGACCCTCGTGTTTCCTCTCGAGTGGAGACGGGTATGTCGGGGAACTTCTTGATTTGCACCAAGGGTGTGAAGGACCCTTTCGAAATTCCAGAGGTGAGGTTTGATCAGCCTCGAGACGCCTCAGCGGAAATGGGCCTCATCTCGCCTGCAGGGGAGAACCTCCTGGATTTTCTCGAGTTTTGGCAGGTCTTCTCGAGTTACGACGGGGACCTCAGGGACCCGCTCTGGTGGCCTCAGGAAAGGCCAGTCCCCGTGCGAGTTGCTAGGGGCCATCTCGGGATTCCTCTCCCGTCCATGCCGGGGCCTAAGACCTTGTGTGGAGTCGAGGCCGAAACCTGAGGATTCCTCTCCAGTGTTGCCATGGATCTTGGGGTGCTGCTGAGTTTCCCCAGGGGAGTCAGGCCTCGTCTCGAGTGGGGGCATGCACGTGCGCTTTCCTCCCGAGCTGTAGCAGTAGTGTCACGCTTCCTGTCGCGTGGATCAAGGGATCTGTGGTTTCCCTCGAGGCTTTTGCTCGAGGCTTTCCCACGAGGCTTACCCACAGGGCTGTTCCACGTGCCATCTTGGTGTGAGTCGATCTTCGGCGTGAAAGACGAGCCGGTGAATGGAAAAGAGGTTTCTCTGGAATGGACTGAGACATCTGGGCGACTCTTGGATTGGTGGCACGACCCTGGAGTTCCTCTCGCCGTTCCTGTTGACAGGGCCTCCTCTTGAGATGCGACGGGAACGCCGGGAACTCTTTCCCGACGAAGCAGGGAAAGGATCCCTCATCTCGAGCTACGAGGCGGAAACGGGGCTCCTCTGGATGTGGGCGGGACCCTCGTGTTTCCTCTCGAGTGGAGACGGGTATGTCGGGGAACTTCTTGATTTGCACCAAGGGTGTGAAGGACCCTTTCGAAGTTCCAGAGGTGAGGTGTGATCAGCCTCGAGATGCCTCAGCGGAAATGGGCCTCATCTCGCCTGGAGGGGAGAACCTCCTGGATTTTCTCGAGTTGCGGCAGGTCTTCTCGAGTTACGACGGGGACCTCAGGGACCCGCTCTGGTGGCCTCAGGAAAGGCCAGTCCCCGTGCGATTTGCTAGGGGGCCTCTCGGGATTCCTCTCCCGTCCATGCCGCGGCCTCAGTCCTTGTGTGGAGTCGGTGCCGGAACCTGAGGATTCCTCTCCAGTGTTGCCATGGATCTTGGGGTGCTGCTGAGTTTCCCCAGGGGAGTCAGGCCTCGTCTCGAGTGGGGGCATGCACGTGCGCTTTCCTCCCGAGCTGCAGCAGTAGTGTCACGCTTCCTGTCACGTGGATCAAGGGATCTGTGGTTTCCCTCGAGGGTTTCGCTCGAGGCTTTCCCACGAGGCTTTCCCACAGGGCTGTGCCACGTGCCACCTTGGTGTGAGTCGATCTTCGGCGTGAAAGACGAGCCGGTGAAGGGAAAAGAGGTTCCTCTGGAATGGACTGTGACATCTGGGGGACTCTTGGAATGGTGGCACGACCCTGGAGTTCCTCTCGCCGTTCCTGTTGAGAGGGCCTCCTCTTGAGTTGTGACGGGAACGCCGGGAACTCTTTCCCGAAGAAGCAGGGAGAGGATCCCTCATCTCGAGCTACGAGGCGGAAACGGGGCTCCTCTGGATGTGGGCGGGCCCCTCGTGTTTCCTCTAGAGTGGAGACGGGTATGTCGGGGAACTTCTTGATTTGCACCAAGGGTGTGAAGTACCCTTGCGAAGTTCCAGAGGTAAGGTGTGATCAGCCTCGAGACGCCTCAGCGGAAATGGGCCTCATCTCGTCTGGAGGGGAGAACCTCCTGGATTTTCTCGAGTTGCGGCAGGTCTTCTCGAGTTACGACGGGGACCTCAGCGACCCCCTCTGGTGGCCTCTGGAAAGGCCCGTCCCCAGGCGAGTTGCTAGGGGCCAACTCGGGTTTCCTCTCCCGTCCATGCCGGGGCCTAAGACTTTATGTGGAGTCGGGGCCAGAACCTGAGGATTCCTCTCCAGTGTTGCCATGGTTCTTGGGGTGCTTCTGAGTCTCCCCAGGGGAGTCAGGCCTCGTCTCGAGTGGGGGCATGCACGTGCGCTTTCCTCCCGAGCTGCAGCAGTAGTGTCACGCTTCCTGTCACGTGGATAAAGGGATCTGTGGTTTCCCTCGAGGCTTTCCCACAGGGTTGTGCCACGTGCCACCTTGGTGTGAGTCGATCCTCGGCGTGAAAGACGAGCCGGTGAAGGGAAAACAGGTTCCTCTGGAATGGACTGAGACATCTGGGGGACTCTTGGAATGGTGGCACGACCCTGGAGTTCCTCTCGCCGTTCCTGTTGAGAGGGCCTCCTCTTGAGATGCGACGGGAACGCCGGGAACTCTTTCCCGACGAAGCAGGGAAAGGATCCCTCATCTCGAGCTACGAGGCGGAAACGGGGCTCCTCTGGATGTGGGCGGGACCCTCGTGTTTCCTCTCGAGTGGAGACGGGTATGTCGGGGAACTTCTTGATTTGCACCAAGGGTGTGAAGGACCCTTTCGAAATTCCAGAGGTGAGGTTTGATCAGCCTCTAGACGCCTCAGCGGAAATGGGCTTCATCTCGCCTGCAGGGAGAACCTCCTGGATTTTCTCGAGTTTTGGCAGGTCTTCTCGAGTTACGACGGGGACCTCAGGGACCCGCTCTGGTGGCCTCAGGAAAGGCCAGTCCCCGTGCGAGTTGCTAGGGGCCATCTCGGGATTCCTCTCCCGTCCATGCCGGGGCCTAAGACCTTGTGTGGAGTCGAGGCCGAAACCTGAGGATTCCTCTCCAGTGTTGCCATGGATCTTGGGGTGCTGCTGAGTTTCCCCAGGGGAGTCAGGCCTCGTCTCGAGGGGGGCATGCACGTGCGCTTTCCTCCCGAGCTGCAGCAGTAGTGTCACGCTTCCTGTCGCGTGGATCAAGGGATCTGTGGTTTCCCTCGAGGCTTTTGCTCGAGGCTTTCCCACGAGGCTTTCCCACAGGGCTGTGCCACGTGCCACCTTGGTGTGAGTCGATCTTCGGCGTGAAAGACGAGCCGGTGAAGGGAAAAGAGGTTCCTCTGGAATGGACTGTGACATCTGGGGGACTCTTGGAATGGTGGCACGACCCTGGAGTTCCTCTCGCCGTTCCTGTTGAGAGGGCCTCCTCTTGAGTTGTGACGGGAACGCCGGGAACTCTTTCCCGAAGAAGCAGGGAGAGGATCCCTCATCTCGAGCTACAAGGCGGAAACGGGGCTCCTCTGGATGTGGGCGGGCCCCTCGTGTTTGCTCTAGAGTGGAGACGGGTATGTCGGGGAACTTCTTGATTTGCACCAAGGGTGTGAAGTACCCTTGCGAAGTTCCAGAGGTGAGGTGTGATCAGCCTCGAGACGCCTCAGCGGAAATGGGCCTCATCTCGCCTGGAGGGGAGAACCTCCTGGATTTTCTCGAGTTGCGGCAGGTCTTCTCGAGTTACGACGGGGACCTCAGCGACCCCCTCTGGTGGCCTCTGGAAAGGCCCGTCCCCATGCGAGTTGCTAGGGGCCAACTCGGGTTTCCTCTCCCGTCCATGCCGGGGCCTAAGACTTTATGTGGAGTCGGGGCCAGAACCTGAGGATTCCTCTCCAGTGTTGCCATGGTTCTTGGGGTGCTTCTGAGTCTCCCCAGGGGAGTCAGGCCTCGTCTCGAGTGGGGGCATGCACGTGCGCTTTCCTCCCGAGCTGCAGCAGTAGTGTCACGCTTCCTGTCACGTGGATCAAGGGATCTGTGGTTTCCCTCGAGGCTTTCGCTCGAGGCTTGCCCACGAGGCTTTCCCACAGGGCTGTGCCACGTGCCACCTTGGTGGGAGACGATCCTCGGCGTGAAAAACGAGCCAGTGCAGGGAAAAGAGTTTCCTCTGGAAAGGACTGAGACATCTGGGGGACTCTTGGAATGCTGGCACGACCCAGGAGTTCCTCTCGCCGTTCCTGTTGAGAGGGCCTCCTCTTGAGATGCGACGGGAACGCCAGGAACTCTTTCCCGACGAAGCAGGGAAAGGATCCCTCATCTCGAGCTACGAGGCGGAAACGGGGCTCCTCTGGATGTGGGCGGGACCCTCGTGTTTCCTCTCGAGTGGAGACGGGTATGTCGTGGAACTTCTTGATTTGCACCAAGGGTGTGAAGGACCCTTTCGAAGTTCCAGAGGTGAGGTGTGATCAGCCTCGAGACGCCTCAGCGGAAATGGGCCTCATCTCGCCTGGAGGGGAGAACCTCCTGGATTTCCTCGAGTTGTGGCAGGTCTTCTCGAGTTACGACGGGGACCTCAGGGACCCGCTCTGGTGGCCTCAGGAAAGGCCAGTCCCCGTGCGATTTGCTAGGGGGCCTCTCGGAATTCCTCTCCCGTCCATGCCGCGGACTCAATCCTTGTGTGGAGTCGGGGCCGGAACCTGAGGATTCCTCTCCAGTGTTGCCATGGATCTTGGGGGGCTTCTGAGTCTCCCCAGGGGAGTCAGGCCTCGTCTCGAGTGGGGGCATGCACGTGCGCTTTCCTCCCGAGCTGCAGCAGTAGTGTCACGCTTCCTGTCACGTGGATCAAGGGATCTGTGGTTTCCCTCGAGGCTTTCGCTCGAGGCTTTCCCACGAGGCTTTCCCACAGGGCTGTGCCACGTGCCACCATGGTGTGAGTCGATCCTCGGTGTGAAAGACGAGCCGGTGAAGGGAAAAGAGGTTCCTCTGGAATGGACTGAGACATCTGGGGGACTCTTGGAATGGTGGCTCGACCCTGGAGTTCCTCTCGCCGTTCCTGTTGAGAGGGCCCCCTCTTGAGTTGTGACGGGAACGCCGGGAACTCTTTCCCGAAGAAGCAGGGAGAGGATCCCTCATCTCGAGCTACGAGGCGGAAACGGGGCTACTCTGGATGTGGGCGGGACCCTCGTGTTTCCTCTCGAGTGGAGACGGGTATGTCGGGGAACTTCTTGATTTGCACCAAGGGTGTGAAGGACCCTTTCGAAGTTCCAGAGGTGAGGTGTGATCAGCCTCGAGACGCCTCAGGGGAAATGGGCGTCATCTCGCCTGGAGGGGAGAACCTCCTGGATTTTCTCGAGTTGCGGCAGGTCTTCTCGAGTTACGACGGGGACCTCAGGGACCCGCTCTGGTGGCCTCAGGAAAGGCCAGTCCCCGTGCGAGTTGCTAGGGGCCATTTCGGGATTCCTCTCCCGTCCATGCCAGGGCCTAAGACCTTGTGTGGAGTCCGGGCCGGAACCTGAGGATTCCTCTCCAGTGTTGCCATGGATCTTGGGGTGCTCCTGAGTCTCCCCAGGGGAGTCAGGCCTCGTCTCGAATGGGGGCATGCACGTGCACTTTCCTCCCGAGCTGCAGCAGTAGTGTCACGCTTCCTGTCACGTGGATCAAGGGATCTGTGGTTTCCCTTGAGGCTTTCGCTCGAGGCTTGCCCACGAGGCTTTCCCACAGGGCTGTGCCACGTGCCACCTTGGTTGGAGACGATCCTCGGCGTGAAAAACGAGCCAGTGCAGGGAAAAGAGTTTCCTCTGGAAAGGACTGAGACATCTGGGGGAATCTTGGAATGGTGGCACGACCCTGGAGTTCCTCTCGCCGTTCCTGTTGAGAGGGCCTCCCCTTGAGATGCGACGGGAACGCCAGGAACTCTTTCCCGACGAAGCAGGGAAAGGATCCCTCATCTCGAGCTACGAGGCGGAAACGGGGCTCCTCTGGATGTGGGCGGGACCCTCGTGTTTCCTCTCGAGTGGAGACGGGTATGTCGTGGAACTTCTTGATTTGCACCAAGGGTGTGAAGGACCCTTTCGAAGTTCCAGAGGTGAGGTGTGATCAGCCTCGAGACGCCTCAGCGGAAATGGGCCTCATCTCGCCTGGAGGGGAGAACCTCCTGGATTTCCTCGAGTTGTGGCAGGTCTTCTCGAGTTACGACGGGGACCTCAGGGACCCGCTCTGGTGGGCTCAGGAAAGGCCAGTCCCCGTGCGATTTGCTAGGGGGCCTCTGGGAATTCCTCTCCCGTCCATGCCGCGGCCTCAGTCCTTGTGTGGAGTCGGGGCCGGATCCTGAGGATTCCTCTCCAGTGTTGCCATGGATCTTGGGGGGCTTCTGAGTCTCCCCAGGGGAGTCAGGCCTCGTCTCGAGTGGGGGCATGCACGTGCGCTTTCCTCCCGAGCTGCAGCAGTAGTGTCACGCTTCCTGTCACGTGGATCAAGGGATCTGTGGTTTCCCTCGAGGCTTTCGCTCGAGGCTTTCCCACGAGGCTTTCCCACAGGGCTGTGCCACGTGCCACTATGGTGTGAGTCGATCCTCGGTGTGAAAGACGAGCCGGTGAAGGTAAAAGAGGTTCCTCTGGAATGGACTGAGACATCTGGGCGACTCTTGGAATGGTGGCTCGACCCTGGAGTTCCTCTCGCCGTTCCTGTTGAGAGGGCCTCCTCTTGAGTTGTGACGGGAACGCCGGGAACTCTTTCCCGAAGAAGCAGGGAGAGGATCCCTCATCTCGAGCTACGAGGCGGAAACGGGGCTCCTCTGGATGTGGGCGGGACCCTCGTGTTTCCTCTAGAGTGGAGACGGGTATGTCGGGGAACTTCTTGATTTGCACCAAGGGTGTGAAGTACCCTTGCGAAGTTCCAGAGGTGAGGTGTGATCAGCCTCGAGACGCCTCAGCGGAAATGGGCCTCATCTCGCCTGGAGGGGAGAACCTCCTGGATTTTCTCGAGTTGCGGCAGGTCTTCTCGAGTTACGACGGGGACCTCAGCGACCCCCTCTGGTGGCCTCTGGAAAGGCCCGTCCCCATGCGAGTTGCTAGCGGCCAACTCGGGTTTCCTCTCCCGTCCATGCAGGGGCCTAAGACTTTATGTGGAGTCGGGGCCAGAACCTGAGGATTCCTCTCCAGTGTTGCCATGGTTCTTGGGGTGCTTCTGAGTCTCCCCAGGGGAGTCAGGGCTCGTCTCGAGTGGGGGCATGCACGTGCGCTTTCCTCCCGAGCTGCAGCAGTAGTGTCACGCTTCCTGTCACGTGGATCAAGGGATCTGTGGTTTCCCTCGAGGCTTTCGCTCGAGGCTTTCCCACGAGGCTTTCCCACAGGGTTGTGCCACGTGCCACCTTGGTGTGAGTCGATCCTCGGCGTGAAAGACGAGCCGGTGAAGGGAAAACAGGTTCCTCTGGAATGGACTGAGACATCTGGGGGACTCTTGGAATGCTGGCACGACCCTGGAGTTCCTCTCGCCGTTCCTGTTGAGAGGGCCTCCTCTTGAGATGCGACGGGAACGCCGGGAACTCTTTCCCGACGAAGCAGGGAAAGGATCCCTCATCTCGAGCTACGAGGCGGAAACGGGGCTCCTCTGGATGTGGGCGGGACCCTCGTGTTTCCTCTCGAGTGGAGACGGGTATGTCGGGGAACTTCTTGATTTGCACCAAGGGTGTGAAGGACCCTTTCGAAATTCCAGAGGTGAGGTTTGATCAGCCTCGAGACGCCTCAGCGGAAATGGGCTTCATCTCACCTGCAGGGGAGAACCTCCTGGATTTTCTCGAGTTTTGGCAGGTCTTCTCGAGTTACGATGGGGACCTCAGGGACCCGCTCTGGTGGGCTCAGGAAAGGCCAGTCCCCGTGCGATTTGCTAGGGGGCCTCTCGGAATTCCTCTCCCGTCCATGCCGCGGCCTCAGTCCTTGTGTGGAGTCGGGGCCGGATCCTGAGGATTCCTCTCCAGTGTTGCCATGGATCTTGGGGGGCTTCTGAGTCTCCCCAGGGGAGTCAGGCCTCGTCTCGAGTGGGGGCATGCACGTGCGCTTTCCTCCCGAGCTGCAGCAGTAGTGTCACGCTTCCTGTCACGTGGATCAAGGGATCTGTGGTTTCCCTCGAGGCTCTCGCTCGAGGCTTTCCCACGAGGCTTTCCCACAGGGCTGTGCCACGTGCCACTATGGTGTGAGTCGATCCTCGGTGTGAAAGACGAGCCGGTGAAGGGAAAAGAGGTTCCTCTGGAATGGACTGAGACATCTGGGCGACTCTTGGAATGGTGGCTCGAACCTGGAGTTCCTCTCGCCGTTCCTGTTGAGAGGGCCTCCTCTTGAGTTGTGACGGGAACGCTGGGAACTCTTTCCCGAAGAAGCAGGGAGAGGATCCCTCATCTCGAGCTACGAGGCGGAAACGGGGCTCCTATGGATGTGGGCGGGACCCTCGTGTTTCCTCTAGAGTGGAGACGGGTATGTCGTGGAACTTCTTGATTTGCACCAAGGGTATGAAGGACCCTTTCGAAGTTCCAGAGGTGAGGTGTGATCAGCCTCGAGACGCCTCAGCGGAAATGGGCCTCATCTCGCCTGGAGGGGAGAACCTCCTGGATTTCCTCGAGTTGTGGCAGGTCTTCTCGAGTTACGACGGGGACCTCAGGGACCCGCTCTGGTGGGCTCAGGAAAGGCCAGTCCCCGTGCGATTTGCTAGGGGGCCTCTCGGAATTCCTCTCCCGTCCATGCCGCGGCCTCAGTCCTTGTGTGGAGTCGGGGCCGGATCCTGAGGATTCCTCTCCAGTGTTGCCATGGATCTTGGGGGGCTTCTGAGTCTCCCCAGGGGAGTCAGGCCTCGTCTCGAGTGGGGGCATGCACGTGCGCTTTCCTCCCGAGCTGCAGCAGTAGTGTCACGCTTCCTGTCACGTGGATCAAGGGATCTGTGGTTTCCCTCGTGGCTTTCGCTCGAGGCTTTCCCACGAGGCTTTCCCACAGGGCTGTGCCACGTGCCACTATGGTGTGAGTCGATCCTCGGTGTGAAAGACGAGCCGGTGAAGGGAAAAGAGGTTCCTCTGGAATGGACTGAGACATCTGGGCGACTCTTGGAATGGTGGCTCGACCCTGGAGTTCCTCTCGCCGTTCCTGTTGAGAGGGCCTCCTCTTGAGTTGTGACGGGAACGCCGGGAACTCTTTCCCGACGAAGCAGGGAGAGGATCCATCATCTCGAGCTACGAGGCGGAAACGGGGCTCCTCTGGATGTGGGCGGGACCCTCGTGTTTCCTCTAGAGTGGAGACGGGTATGTCGGGGAACTTCTTGATTTGCACCAAGGGTGTGAAGTACCCTTGCGAAGTTCCAGAGGTGAGGTGTGATCAGCCTCGAGACGCCTCAGCGGAAATGGGCCTCATCTCGCCTGGAGGGGAGAACCTCCTGGATTTTCTCGAGTTGCGGCAGGTCTTCTCGAGTTACGACGGGGACCTCAGCGACCCCCTCTGGTGGCCTCTGGAAAGGCCCGTCCCCATGCGAGTTGCTAGGGGCCAACTCGGGTTTCCTCTCCCGTCCATGCCGGGGCCTAAGACTTTATGTGGAGTCGGGGCCAGAACCTGAGGATTCCTCTCCAGTGTTGCCATGGTTCTTGGGGTGCTTCTGAGTCTCCCCAGGGGAGTCAGGCCTCGTCTCGAGTGGGGGCATGCACGTGCGCTTTCCTCCCGAGCTGCAGCAGTAGTGTCACGCTTCCTGTCACGTGGATCAAGGGATCTGTGGTTTCCCTCGAGGCTTTCGCTCGAGGCTTTCCCACGAGGCTTTCCCACAGGGTTGTGCCACGTGCCACCTTGGTGTGAGTCGATCCTCGGCGTGAAAGACGAGCCGGTGAAGGGAAAACAGGTTCCTCTGGAATGGACTGAGACATCTGGGGGACTCTTTGAATGCTGGCACGACCCTGGAGTTCCTCTCGCCGTTCCTGTTGAGAGGGCCTCCTCTTGAGATGCGACTGGAACGCCGGGAACTCTTTCCCGACGAAGCAGGGAAAGGATCCCTCATCTCGAGCTACGAGGCGGAAACGGGGCTCCTCTGGATGTGGGCGGGACCCTCGTGTTTCCTCTTGAGTGGAGACGGGTATGTCAGGGAACTTCTTGATTTCCACCAAGGGTGTGAAGGACCCTTTCGAAATTCCAGAGGTGAGGTTTGATCAGCCTCGAGACGCCTCAGCGGAAATGGGCTTCATCTCACCTGCAGGGGAGAACCTCCTGGATTTTCTCGAGTTTTGGCAGGTCTTCTCGAGTTAAGACGGGGACCTCAGGGACCCGCTCTGGTGGCCTCAGGAAAGGCCAGTCCCCGTGCGAGTTGCTAGGGGCCATCTCGGGATTCCTCTCCCGTCCATGCCGGGGCCTAAGACCTTGTGTGGAGTCGAGGCCGAAACCTGAGGATTCCTCTCCAGTGTTGCCATGGATCTTGGGGTGCTGCTGAGTTTCCCCAGGGGAGTCAGGCCTCGTCTCGAGTGGGGGCATGCACGTGCGCTTTCCTCCCGAGCTGCAGCAGTAGTGTCACGCTTCCTGTCGCGTGGATCAAGGGATCTGTGGTTTCCCTCGAGGCTTTTGCTCGAGGCTTTCCCACGAGGCTTACCCACAGGGCTGTTCCACGTGTCATCTTGGTGTGAGTCGATCCTCGGCGTGAAAGACGAGCCGGTGAATGGAAAAGAGGTTCCTCTGGAATGGACTGAGACATCTGGGCAACTCTTGGATTGGTGGCACGACCCTGGAGTTCCTCTCGCCGTTCCTGTTGACAGGGCCTCCTCTTGAGATGCGACGGGAACGCCGGGAACTCTTTCCCGACGAAGCAGGGAAAGGATCCCTCATCTCGAGCTACGAGGCGGAAACGGGGCTCCTCTGGATGTTGGCGGGACCCTCGTGTTTTCCTCTCGAGCGGAGACGGGTATGTCGGGGAACTTTTTGATTTGCACCAAGGGTGTGAAGGACCCTTTCGAAGTTCCAGAGGTGAGGTGTGATCAGCCTCGAGATGCCTCAGCGGAAATGGGCCTCATCTCGCCTGGAGGGGAGAACCTCCTGGATTTTCTCGAGTTGCGGCAGGTCTTCTCGAGTTACGACGGGGACCTCAGGGACCCGCTCTGGTGGCCTCAGGAAAGGCCAGTCCCCGTGCGATTTGCTAGGGGGCCTCTCGGGATTCCTCTCCCGTCCATGCCGCGGCCTCAGTCCTTGTGTGGAGTCGGTGCCGGAACCTGAGGATTCCTCTCCAGTGTTGCCATGGATCTTGGGGTGCTGCTGAGTTTCCCCAGGGGAGTCAGGCCTCGTCTCGAGTGGGGGCATGCACGTGCGCTTTCCTCCCGAGCTGCAGCAGTAGTGTCACGCTTCCTGTCACGTGGATCAAGGGATCTGTGGTTTCCCTCGAGGGTTTCGCTCGAGGCTTTCCCACGAGGCTTTCCCACAGGGCTGTGCCACGTGCCACCTTGGTGTGAGTCGATCTTCGGCGTGAAAGACGAGCCGGTGAAGGGAAAAGAGGTTCCTCTGGAATGGACTGTGACATCTGGGGGACTCTTGGAATGGTGGCACGACCCTGGAGTTCCTCTCGCCGTTCCTGTTGAGAGGGCCTCCTCTTGAGTTGTGACGGGAACGCCGGGAACTCTTTCCCGAAGAAGCAGGGAGAGGATCCCTCATCTCGAGCTACGAGGCGGAAACGGGGCTCCTCTGGATGTGGGCGGGCCCCTCGTGTTTCCTCTAGAGTGGAGACGGGTATGTCGGGGAACTTCTTGATTTGCACCAAGGGTGTGAAGTACCCTTGCGAAGTTCCAGAGGTGAGGTGTGATCAGCCTCGAGACGCCTCAGCGGAAATGGGCCTCATCTCGCCTGGAGGGGAGAACCTCCTGGATTTTCTCGAGTTGCGGCAGGTCTTCTCGAGTTACGACGGGAACCTCAGCGACCCCCTCTGGTGGCCTCTGGAAAGGCCCGTCCCCATGCGAGTTGCTAGGGGCCAACTCGGGTTTCCTCTCCCGTCCATGCCGGGGCCTAAGACTTTATGTGGAGTCGGGGCCAGAACCTGAGGATTCCTCTCCAGTGTTGCCATGGTTCTTGGGGTGCTTCTGAGTCTCCCCAGGGGAGTCAGGCCTCGTCTCGAGTGGGGGCATGCACGCGCGCTTTCCTCCCGAGCTGCAGCAGTAGTGTCACGCTTCCTGGCACGTGGATAAAGGGATCTGTTGTTTCCCTCGAGGCTTTCGCTCGAGGCTTTCCCACGAGGCTTTCCCACAGGGTTGTGCCACGTGCCACCTTGGTGTGAGTCGATCCTCGGCATGAAAGACGAGCCGGTGAAGGGAAAACAGGTTCCTCTGGAATGGACTGAGACATCTGGGGGACTCTTGGAATGGTGGCTCGACCCTGGAGTTCCTCTCGCCGTTCCTGTTGAGAGGGCCCCCTCTTGAGTTGTGACGGGAACGCCGGGAACTCTTTCCCGAAGAAGCAGGGAGAGGATCCCTCATCTCGAGCTACGAGGCGGAAACGGGGCTCCTCTGGATGTGGGCGGGACCCTCGTGTTTCCTCTCGAGTGGAGACGGGTATGTCGGGGAACTTCTTGATTTGCACCAAGGGTGTGAAGGACCCTTTCGAAGTTCCAGAGGTGAGGTGTGATCAGCCTCGAGACGCCTCAGGGGAAATGGGCGTCATCTCGCCTGGAGGGGAGAACCTCCTGGATTTTCTCGAGTTGCGGCAGGTCTTCTCGAGTTACGACGGGGACCTCAGGGACCCGCTCTGGTGGCCTCAGGAAAGGCCAGTCCCCGTGCGAGTTGCTAGGGGCCATTTCGGGATTCCTCTCCCGTCCATGCCAGGGCCTAAGACCTTGTGTGGAGTCGGGGCCGGAACATGAGGATTCCTCTCCAGTGTTGCCATGGATCTTGGGGTGCTCCTGAGTCTCCCCAGGGGAGTCAGGCCTCGTCTCGAATGGGGGCATGCACGTGCACTTTCCTCCCGAGCTGCAGCAGTAGTGTCACGCTTCCTGTCACGTGGATCAAGGGATCTGTGGTTTCCCTTGAGGCTTTCACTCGAGGCTTGCCCACGAGGCTTTCCCACAGGGCTGTGCCACGTGCCACCTTGGTTGGAGACGATCCTCGGCGTGAAAAACGAGCCAGTGCAGGGAAAAGAGTTTCCTCTGGAAAGGACTGAGACATCTGGGGGAATCTTGGAATGGTGGCACGACCCTGGAGTTCCTCTCGCCGTTCCTGTTGAGAGGGCCTCCCCTTGAGATGCGACGGGAACGCCAGGAACTCTTTCCCGACGAAGCAGGGAAAGGATCCCTCATCTCGAGCTACGAGGCGGAAACGGGGCTCCTCTGGATGTGGGCGGGACCCTCGTGTTTCCTCTCGAGTGGAGACGGGTATGTCGTGGAACTTCTTGATTTGCACCAAGGGTGTGAAGGACCCTTTCGAAGTTCCAGAGGTGAGGTGTGATCAGCCTCGAGACGCCTCAGCGGAAATGGGCCTCATCTCGCCTGGAGGGGAGAACCTCCTGGATTTCCTCGAGTTGTGGCAGGTCTTCTCGAGTTACGACGGGGACCTCAGGGACCCGCTCTGGTGGGCTCAGGAAAGGCCAGTCCCCGTGCGATTTGCTAGGGGGCCTCTCGGAATTCCTCTCCCGTCCATGCCGCGGCCTCAGTCCTTGTGTGGAGTCGGGGCCGGATCCTGAGGATTCCTCTCCAGTGTTGCCATGGATCTTGGGGGGCTTCTGAGTCTCCCCAGGGGAGTCAGGCCTCGTCTCGAGTGGGGGCATGCACGTGCCCTTTCCTCCCGAGCTGCAGCAGTAGTGTCATGCTTCCTGTCACGTGGATCAAGGGATCTGTGGTTTCCCACGAGGCTTTCCCACAGGGCTGTTCCACGTGCCATCTTGGTGTGAGTCGATCCTCGGCGTGAAAGACGAGCCGGTGAAGGGAAAAGAGGTTCCTCTGGAATGGACTGAGACATCTGGGCGACTCTTGGATTGGTGGCACGACCCTGGAGTTCCTCTCGCCGTTCCTGTTGACAGGGCCTCCTCTTGAGATGCGACGGGAACGCCGGGAACTCTTTCCCGACGAAGCAGGGAAAGGATCCCTCATCTCGAGCTACGAGGCGGAAACGGGGCTCCTCTGGATGTGGGCGGGACCCTCGTGTTTCCTCTCGAGCGGAGACGGGTATGTCGCGGAACTTTTTGATTTGCACCAAGGGTGTGAAGGACCCTTTCGAAGTTCCAGAGGTGAGGTGTGATCAGCCTCGAGATGCCTCAGCGGAAATGGGCCTCATCTCGCCTGGAGGGGAGAACCTCCTGGATTTTCTCGAGTTGCGGCAGGTCTTCTCGAGTTACGACGGGGACCTCAGGGACCCGCTCTGGTGGCCTCAGGAAAGGCCAGTCCCCGTGCGATTTGCTAGGGGGCCTCTCGGGATTCCTCTCCAGTCCATGCCGCGGCCTCAGTCCTTGTGTGGAGTCGGTGCCGGAACCTGAGGATTCCTCTCCAGTGTTGCCATGGATCTTGGGGTGCTGCTGAGTTTCCCCAGGGGAGTCAGGCCTCGTCTCGAGTGGGGGCATGCACGTGCGCTTTCCTCCCGAGCTGCAGCAGTAGTGTCACGCTTCCTGTCACGTGGATCAAGGGATCTGTGGTTTCCCTCGAGGGTTTCGCTCGAGGCTTTCCCACGAGGCTTTCCCACAGGGCTGTGCCACGTGCCACCTTGGTGTGAGTCGATCTTCGGCGTGAAAGACGAGCCGGTGAAGGGAAAAGAGGTTCCTCTGGAATGGACTGTGACATCTGGGGGACTCTTGGAATGGTGGCACGACCCTGGAGTTCCTCTCGCCATTCCTGTTGAGAGGGCCTCCTCTTGAGTTGTGACGGGAACGCCGGGAACTCTTTCCCGAAGAAGCAGGGAGAGGATCCCTCATCTCGAGCTACGAGGCGGAAACGGGGCTCCTCTGGATGTGGGCGGGCCCCTCGTGTTTCCTCTAGAGTGGAGACGGGTATGTCGGGGAACTTCTTGATTTGCACCAAGGGTGTGAAGTACCCTTGCGAAGTTCCAGAGGTGAGGTGTGATCAGCCTCGAGACGCCTCAGCGGAAATGGGCCTCATCTCGCCTGGAGGGGAGAACCTCCTGGATTTTCTCGAGTTGCGGCAGGTCTTCTCGAGTTACGACGGGGACCTCAGCGACCCCCTCTGGTGGCCTCTGGAAAGGCCCGTCCCCATGCGAGTTGCTAGGGGCCAACTCGGGTTTCCTCTCCCGTCCATGCCGGGGCCTAAGACTTTATGTGGAGTCGGGGCCAGAACCTGAGGATTCCTCTCCAGTGTTGCCATGGTTCTTGGGGTGCTTCTGAGTCTCCCCAGGGGAGTCAGGCCTCGTCTCGAGTGGGGGCATGCACGTGCGCTTTCCTCCCGAGCTGCAGCAGTAGTGTCACGCTTCCTGTCACGTGGATAAAGGGATCTGTTGTTTCCCTCGAGGCTTTCGCTCGAGGCTTTCCCACGAGGCTTTCCCACAGGGTTGTGCCACGTGCCACCTTGGTGTGAGTCGATCCTCGGCATGAAAGACGAGCCGGTGAAGGGAAAACAGGTTCCTCTGGAATGGACTGAGACATCTGGGGGACTCTTGGAATGCTGGCACGACCCTGGAGTTCCTCTCGCCGTTCCTGTTGAGAGGGCCTCCTCTTGAGATGCGACGGGAACGCCGGGAACTCTTTCCCGACGAAGCAGGGAAAGGATCCCTCATCTCGAGCTACGAGGCGGAAACGGGGCTCCTCTGGATGTGGGCGGGACCCTCGTGTTTCCTCTCGAGTGGAGACGGGTATGTCGGGGAACTTCTTGATTTGCACCAAGGGTGTGAAGGACCCTTTCGAAATTCCAGAGGTGAGGTTTGATCAGCCTCGAGACGCCTCAGCGGAAATGGGCTTCATCTCACCTGCAGGGGAGAACCTCCTGGATTTTCTCGAGTTGCGGCAGGTCTTCTCGAGTTACGACGGGGACCTCAGGGACCCGCTCTGGTGGCCTCAGGAAAGGCCAGTCCCCGTGCGATTTGCTAGGGGGCCTCTCGGAATTCCTCTCCCGTCCATGCCGCGGATTCAATCCTTGTGTGGAGTCGGGGCCGGAACCTGAGGATTCCTCTCCAGTGTTGCCATGGATCTTGGGGGGCTTCTGAGTCTCCCCAGGGGAGTCAGGCCTCGTCTCGAGTGGGGGCATGCACGTGCGCTTTCCTCCCGAGCTGCAGCAGTAGTGTCACGCTTCCTGTCACGTGGATCAAGGGATCTGTGGTTTCCCTCGAGGCTTTCGCTCGAGGCTTTCCCACGAGGCTTTCCCACAGGGCTGTGCCACGTGCCACCATGGTGTGAGTCGATCCTCGGTGTGAAAGACGAGCCGGTGAAGGGAAAAGAGGTTCCTCTGGAATGGACTGAGACATCTGGGGGACTCTTGGAATGGTGGCTCGACCCTGGAGTTCCTCTCGCCGTTCCTGTTGAGAGGGCCCCCTCTTGAGTTGTGACGGGAACGCCGGGAACTCTTTCCCGAAGAAGCAGGGAGAGGATCCCTCATCTCGAGCTACGAGGCGGAAACGGGGCTCCTCTGGATGTGGGCGGGACCCTCGTGTTTCCTCTCGAGTGGAGACGGGTATGTCGGGGAACTTCTTGATTTGCACCAAGGGTGTGAAGGACCCTTTCGAAGTTCCAGAGGTGAGGTGTGATCAGCCTCGAGACGCCTCAGGGGAAATGGGCGTCATCTCGCCTGGAGGGGAGAACCTCCTGGATTTTCTCGAGTTGCGGCAGGTCTTCTCGAGTTACGACGGGGACCTCAGGGACCCGCTCTGGTGGCCTCAGGAAAGGCCAGTCCCCGTGCGAGTTGCTAGGGGCCATTTCGGGATTCCTCTCCCGTCCATGCCAGGGCCTAAGACCTTGTGTGGAGTCGGGGCCGGAACCTGAGGATTCCTCTCCAGTGTTGCCATGGATCTTGGGGTGCTCCTGAGTCTCCCCAGGGGAGTCAGGCCTCGTCTCGAATGGGGGCATGCACGTGCACTTTCCTCCCGAGCTGCAGCAGTAGTGTCACGCTTCCTGTCACGTGGATCAAGGGATCTGTGGTTTCCCTTGAGGCTTTCACTCGAGGCTTGCCCACGAGGCTTTCCCACAGGGCTGTGCCACGTGCCACCTTGGTTGGAGACGATCCTCGCCGTGAAAAACGAGCCAGTGCAGGGAAAAGAGTTTCCTCTGGAAAGGACTGAGACATCTGGGGGAATCTTGGAATGGTGGCACGACCCTGGAGTTCCTCTCGCCGTTCCTGTTGAGAGGGCCTCCCAATGAGATGCGACGGGAACGCCAGGAACTCTTTCCCGACGAAGCAGGGAAAGGATCCCTCATCTCGAGCTACGAGGCGGAAACGGGGCTCCTCTGGATGTGGGCGGGACCCTCGTGTTTCCTCTCGAGTGGAGACGGGTATGTCGTGGAACTTCTTGATTTGCACCAAGGGTGTGAAGGACCCTTTCGAAGTTCCAGAGGTGAGGTGTGATCAGCCTCGAGACGCCTCAGCGGAAATGGGCCTCATCTCGCCTGGAGGGGAGAACCTCCTGGATTTCCTCGAGTTGTGGCAGGTCTTCTCGAGTTACGACGGGGACCTCAGGGACCCGCTCTGGTGGGCTCAGGAAAGGCCAGTCCCCGTGCGATTTGCTGGCGGCCTCTCGGAATTCCTCTCCCGTCCATGCCGCGGCCTCAGTCCTTGTGTGGAGTCGGGGCCGGATCCTGAGGATTCCTCTCCAGTGTTGCCATGGATCTTGGGGGGCTTCTGAGTCTCCCCAGGGGAGTCAGGCCTCGTCTCGAGTGGGGGCATGCACGTGCGCTTTCCTCCCGAGCTGCAGCAGTAGTGTCACGCTTCCTGTCACGTGGATCAAGGGATCTGTGGTTTCCCTCGAGGCTTTCGCTCGAGGCTTTCCCACGAGGCTTTCCCACAGGGCTGTGCCACGTGCCACTATGGTGTGAGTCGATCCTCGGTGTGAAAGACGAGCCGGTGAAGGGAAAAGAGGTTCCTCTGGAATGGACTGAGACATCTGGGCGACTCTTGGAATGGTGGCTCGACCCTGGAGTTCCTCTCGCCGTTCCTGTTGAGAGGGCCTCCTCTTGAGTTGTGACGGGAACGCCAGGAACTCTTTCCCGAAGAAGCAGGGAGAGGATCCCTCATCTCGAGCTACGAAGCGGAAACGGGGCTCCTCTGGATGTGGGCGGGACCCTCGTGTTTCCTCTAGAGTGGAGACGGGTATGTCGGGGAACTTCTTGATTTGCACCAAGGGTGTGAAGTACCCTTGCGAAGTTCCAGAGGTGAGGTGTGATCAGCCTCGAGACGCCTCAGCGGAAATGGGCCTCATCTCGCCTGGAGGGGAGAACCTCCTGGATTTTCTCGAGTTGCGGCAGGTCTGCTCGAGTTACGACGGGGACCTCAGCGACCCCCTCTGGTGGCCTCTGGAAAGGCCCGTCCCCATGCGAGTTGCTAGGGGCCAACTCGGGTTTCCTCTCCCGTCCATGCCGGGGCCTAAGACTTTATGTGGAGTCGGGGCCAGAACCTGAGGATTCCTCTCCAGTGTTGCCATGGTTCTTGGGGTGCTTCTGAGTCTCCCCAGGGGAGTCAGGCCTCGTCTCGAGTGGGGGCATGCACGTGCGCTTTCCTCCCGAGCTGCAGCAGTAGTGTCACGCTTCCTGTCACGTGGATCAAGGGATCTGTTGTTTCCCTCGAGGCTTTCGCTCGAGGCTTTCCCACGAGGCTTTCCCACAGGGTTGTGCCACGTGCCACCTTGGTGTGAGTCGATCCTCGGCGTGAAAGACGAGCCGGTGAAGGGAAAAGAGGTTCCTCTGGAATGGACTGAGACATCTGGGGGACTCTTGGAATGGTGGCTCGACCCTGGAGTTCCTCTCGCCGTTCCTGTTGAGAGGGCCTCCTCTTGAGATGCGACGGGAACGCCGGGAACTCTTTCCCGACGAAGCAGGGAAAGGATCCCTCATCTCGAGCTACGAGGCGGAAACGGGGCTCCTCTGGATGTGGGCGGGACCCTCGTGTTTCCTCTCGAGTGGAGACGGGTATGTCGGGGAACTTCTTGATTTGCACCAAGGGTGTGAAGGACCCTTTCGAAATTCCAGAGGTGAGGTGTGATCAGCCTCGAGACGCCTCAGCGGAAATGGGCTTCATCTCACCTGCAGGGGAGAACCTCCTGGATTTTCTCGAGTTTTGGCAGGTCTTCTCGAGTTACGACGGGGACCTCAGGGACCCGCTCTGGTGGCCTCAGGAAAGGCCAGTCCCCGTGCGAGTTGCTAGGGGCCATCTCGGGATTCCTCTCCCGTCCATGCCGGGGCCTAAGACCTTGTGTGGAGTCGAGGCCGAAACCTGAGGATTCCTCTCCAGTGTTGCCATGGATCTTGGGGTGCTGCTGAGTTTCCCCAGGGGAGTCAGGCCTCGTCTCGAGTGGGGGCATGCACGTGCGCTTTCCTCCCGAGCTGCAGCAGTAGTGTCACGCTTCCTGTCGCGTGGATCAAGGGATCTGTGGTTTCCCTCGAGGCTTTTGCTCGAAGCTTTCCCACGAGGCTTACCCACAGGGCTGTGCCACGTGCCATCTTGGTGTGAGTCGATCCTCGGCGTGAAAGACGAGCCGGTGAATGGAAAAGAGGTTCCTCTGGAATGGACTGAGACATCTGGGCGACTCTTGGATTGGTGGCACGACCCTGGAGTTCCTCTCGCCGTTCCTGTTGACAGGGCCTCCTCTTGAGATGCGACGGGAACGCCGGGAACTCTTTCCCGACGAAACAGGGAAAGGATCCCTCATCTCGAGCTACGAGGCGGAAACGGGGCTCCTCTGGATGTGGGCGGGACCCTCGTGTTTCCTCTCGAGTGGAGACGGGTATGTCGGGGAACTTTTTGATTTGCACCAAGGGTGTGAAGGACCCTTTCGAAGTTCCAGAGGTGAGGTGTGATCAGCCTCGAGATGCCTCAGCGGAAATGGGCCTCATCTCGCCTGGAGGGGAGAACCTCCTGGATTTTCTCGAGTTGCGGCAGGTCTTCTCGAGTTACGACGGGGACCTCAGGGACCCGCTCTGGTGGCCTCAGGAAAGGCCAGTCCCCGTGCGATTTGCTAGGGGGCCTCTCGGGATTCCTCTCCCGTCCATGCCGCGGCCTCAGTCCTTGTGTGGAGTCGGTGCCGGAACCTGAGGATTCCTCTCCAGTGTTGCCATGGATCTTGGGGTGCTGCTGAGTTTCCCCAGGGGAGTCAGGCCTCGTCTCGAGTGGGGGCATGCACGTGCGCTTTCCTCCCGAGCTGCAGCAGTAGTGTCACGCTTCCTGTCACGTGGATCAAGGGATCTGTGGTTGCCCTCGGGGGTTTCGCTCGAGGCTTTCCCACGAGGCTTTCCCACAGGGCTGTGCCACGTGCCACATTGGTGTGAGTCGATCTTCGGCGTGAAAGACGAGCCGGTGAAGGGAAAAGAGGTTCCTCTGGAATGGACTGAGACATCTGGGGGACTCTTGGAATGGTGGCACGACCCTGGAGTTCCTCTCGCCGTTCCTGTTGAGAGGGCCTCCTCTTGAGTTGTGACGGGAACGCCGGGAACTCTTTCCCGAAGAAGCAGGGAGAGGATCCCTCATCTCGAGCTACGAGGCGGAAACGGGGCTCCTCTGGATGTGGGCGGGCCCCTCGTGTTTCCTCTAGAGTGGAGACGGGTATGTCGGGGAACTTCTTCATTTGCACCAAGGGTGTGAAGTACCCTTGCGAAGTTCCAGAGGTGAGGTGTGATCAGCCTCGAGACGCCTCAGCGGAAATGGGCCTCATCTCGCCTGGAGGGGAGAACCTCCTGGATTTTCTCGAGTTGCGGCAGGTCTTCTCGAGTTACGACGGGGACCTCAGCGACCCCCTCTGGTGGCCTCTGGAAAGGCCCGTCCCCATGCGAGTTGCTAGGGGCCAACTCGGGTTTCCTCTCCCGTCCATGCCGGGGCCTAAGACTTTATGTGGAGTCGGGGCCAGAACCTGAGGATTCCTCTCCAGTGTTGCCATGGTTCTTGGGGTGCTTCTGAGTCTCCCCAGGGGAGTCAGGCCTCGTCTCGAGTGGGGGCATGCACGTGCGCTTTCCTCCCGAGCTGCAGCAGTAGTGTCACGCTTCCTGTCACGTGGATCAAGGGATCTGTGGTTTCCCTCGAGGCTTTCGCTCGAGGCTTTCCCACGAGGCTTTCCCACAGGGTTGTGCCACGTGCCACCTTGGTGTGAGTCGATCCTCGGCATGAAAGACGAGCCGGTGAAGGGAAAACAGGTTCCTCTGGAATGGACTGAGACATCTGGGCGACTCTTGGATTGGTGGCACGACCCTGGAGTTCCTCTCGCCGTTCCTGTTGACAGGGCCTCCTCTTGAGATGCGACGGGAACGCCGGGAACTCTTTCCCGACGAAACAGGGAAAGGATCCCTCATCTCGAGCTACGAGGCGGAAACGGGGCTCCTCTGGATGTGGGCGGGACCCTCGTGTTTCCTCTCGAGTGGAGACGGGTATTTCGGGGAACTTTTTGATTTGCACCAAGGGTGTGAAGGACCCTTTCGAAGTTCCAGAGGTGAGGTGTGATCAGCCTCGAGATGCCTCAGCGGAAATGGGCCTCATCTCGCCTGGAGGGGAGAACCTCCTGGATTTTCTCGAGTTGCGGCAGGTCTTCTCGAGTTACGACGGGGACCTCAGGGACCCGCTCTGGTGGCCTCAGGAAAGGCCAGTCCCCGTGCGATTTGCTAGGGGGCCTCTCGGGATTCCTCTCCCGTCCATGCCGCGGCCTCAGTCCTTGTGTGGAGTCGGTGCCGGAACCTGAGGATTCCTCTCCAGTGTTGCCATGGATCTTGGGGTGCTGCTGAGTCTCCCCAGGGGAGTCAGGCCTCGTCTCGAGTGGGGGCATGCACGTGCGCTTTCCTCCCGAGCTGCAGCAGTAGTGTCACGCTTCCTGTCACGTGGATCAAGGGATCTGTGGTTGCCCTCGGGGGTTTCGCTCGAGGCTTTCCCACGAGGCTTTCCCACAGGGCTGTGCCACGTGCCACATTGGTGTGAGTCGATCTTCGGCGTGAAAGACGAGCCGGTGAAGGGAAAAGAGGTTCCTCTGGAATGGACTGAGACATCTGGGGGACTCTTGGAATGGTGGCACGACCCTGGAGTTCCTCTCGCCGTTCCTGTTGAGAGGGCCTCCTCTTGAGTTGTGACGGGAACGCCGGGAACTCTTTCCCGAAGAAGCAGGGAGAGGATCCCTCATCTCGAGCTACGAGGCGGAAACGGGGCTCCTCTGGATGTGGGCGGGCCCCTCGTGTTTCCTCTAGAGTGGAGACGGGTATGTCGGGGAACTTCTTCATTTGCACCAAGGGTGTGAAGTACCCTTGCGAAGTTCCAGAGGTGAGGTGTGATCAGCCTCGAGACGCCTCAGCGGAAATGGGCCTCATCTCGCCTGGAGGGGAGAACCTCCTGGATTTTCTCGAGTTGCGGCAGGTCTTCTCGAGTTACGACGGGGACCTCAGCGACCCCCTCTGGTGGCCTCTGGAAAGGCCCGTCCCCATGCGAGTTGCTAGGGGCCAACTCGGGTTTCCTCTCCCGTCCATGCCGGGGCCTCAGTCCTTGTGTGGAGTCGGGCCCGGAACCTGAGGATTTTTCTCCAGTGTTGCCATGGATCTTGGGGTGCTTCTGAGTCTCGCCAGGGGAGTCAGGCCTCGTCTCGAGTGGGGCCATGCACGTGCGCTTTCCTCCCGAGCTGCAGCAGTAGTGTCACGCTTCCTGTCACGTGGATCAAGGGATCTGTGGTTTGCCTCGAGGGTTTCGCTCGAGGCTTTCCCACGAGGCTTTCCCACAGGGCTGTGCCACATGCCACCTTGGTGTGAGTCGATCTTCGGCGTGAAAGACGAGCCGGTGAAGGGAAAAGAGGTTCCTCTGGAATGGACTGAGACATCTGGGGGACTCTTGGAATGGTGGCACGACCCTGGAGTTCCTCTCGCCGTTCCTGTGGAGAGGGCCTCCTCTTGAGTTGCGACGGGAAGGCAGGGAACTCTTTCCCGACGAAGCAGGGAAAGGATCCCTCATCTCGAGCTACGAGGCGGAAACGGGGCTCCTCTGGATGTGGGCGGGACCCTCGTGTTTCCTCTCGAGTGGAGACGGGTATGTCGGGGAACTTCTTGATTTGCACCAAGGGTGTGAAGGACCCTTGCGAAGTTCCAGAGGTGAGGTGTGATCAGCCTCGAGACGCCTCAGCGGAAATGGGCCTCATCTCGCCTGGAGGGGAGAACCTCCTGGATTTTCTCGAGTTGCAGCAGGTCTTCTCGAGTTACGACGGGGACCTCAGGGACCCGCTCTGGTGGCCTCAGGAAAGGCCCGTCCCCGTGCGAGTTGCTAGGGGCCATTTCGGGATTCCTCTCCCGTCCATGCCAGGGCCAAAGACCTTGTGTGGTGTCGGTGCCGGAACCTGAGGATTCCTCTCCAGTGTTGCCATGGATCTTGGGGTGCTCCTGAGTCTCCCCAGGGGAGTCAGGCCTCGTCTCGAATGGGGGCATGCACGTGCACTTTCCTCCCGAGCTGCAGCAGTAGTGTCACGCTTCCTGTCACGTGGATCAAGGGATCTGTGGTTTCCCTCGAGGCTTTCGCTCGAGGCTTGCCCACGAGGCTTTCCCACAGGGCTGTGCCACGTGCCACCTTGGTGGGAGACGATCCTCGGCGTGAAAAACGAGCCAGTGCAGGGAAAAGAGTTTCCTCTGGAAAGGACTGAGACATCTGGGGGACTCTTGGAATGGTGGCACGACCCTGGAGTTCCTCTCGCCGTTCCTGTTGAGAGGGCCTCCTCTTGAGATGCGACGGGAACGCCAGGAACTCTTTCCCGACGAAGCAGGGAAAGGATCCCTCATCTCGAGCTACGAGGCGGAAACGGGGCTCCTCTGGATGTGGGCGGGACCCTCGTGTTTCCTCTCGAGTGGAGACGGGTATGTCGTGGAACTTCTTGATTTGCACCAAGGGTGTGAAGGACCCTTTCGAAGTTCCAGAGGTGAGGTGTGATCAGCCTCGAGACGCCTCAGCGGAAATGGGCCTCATCTCGCCTGGAGGGGAGAACCTCCTGGATTTCCTCGAGTTGTGGCAGGTCTTCTCGAGTTAAGACGGGGACCTCAGGGACGAGCTCTGGTGGCCTCAGGAAAGGCCAGTCCCCGTGCGATTTGCTAGGGGGCCTCTCGGAATTCCTCTCCCGTCCATGCCGCGGACTCAATCCTTGTGTGGAGTCGGGGCCGGAACCTGAGGATTCCTCTCCAGTGTTGCCATGGATCTTGGGGGGCTTCTGAGTCTCCCCAGGGGAGTCAGGCCTCGTCTCTAGTGGGGTCACGCACGTGCGCTTACCTCCCGAGCTGCAGCAGTAGTGTCACGCTTCCTGTCACGTGGATCAAGGGATCTGTGGCTTTCCCTCGAGGCTGTCCCTCGAGGCTTTCCCACGAGGCTTTCCCGCAGGGCTGTGCCACGTGCCACCTTGGTGTGAGTCGATCCTCGGCGTGAAAGACGAGCCGGTGAAGGGAAAAGAGGTTCCTCTGGAATGGACTGAGACATCTGGGGGACTCTTGGAATGGTGGCACGACCCTGGAGTTCCTCTCGCCGTTCCTGTTGAGAGGGCCTCCTCTTGAGATGCGACGGGAACGCCGGGAACTCTTTCCCGACGAAGCAAGGAAAGGATCCCTCTTCTCGAGCTACGAGGCGGAAACGGGGCTCCTCTGGATTTAGGCGGGACCCTCGTGTTTCCTCTCGAGCGGAGACGGGTATGTCGGGGAACTTCGTGATTTGCACCAAGGGTGTGAACGATCCTTTCGAAGTTCCAGAGGTGAGGTGTGATCAGCCTCCTGACACCTCAGCGGAAATGGGCCTCATCTAGCCTGGAGGGAAGAACCTCCTGGATTTTCTCGAGTTGCAGCAGATCTACTCGATTTACGACGGGGACCTCAGGGACCCGGTCTGGTGGCCTCAGGAAAGGCCAGTCCCCGTGCGAGTTGCTAGGGGCCATCTCGGGATTCCTCTCCTATCCATGCCGCGGCCTCAGTCCTTGTGTGGAGTCGGGGCCGGAACGTGAGGATTCCTCTCCAGCGTTGCCATGGATCTTGACGTACTTCTGAGTCTCTCCAGGGGAGTCAGGCGTCGTCTCCAGTGGGGGCATGCACGTGCGCTTTCATCCCGAGCTGCAGCAGTAGTGTCACGCTTCCTGTCACGTGGATCAAGGGATCTGTGGTTTCCCTCGAGGCTTTCGCTCGAGGCTTTCCCACGAGGCTTTCCCAAAGGGATGTGTCACGTGATACCTTGGTGTGAGTCGATCCTAGGCGTGAAAGACGACCCGGTGAAGGGAAAAGAGGTTCCTCTGGAATGGACTGAGTCATCTGGGGGACTCTTGGAATGGTGGCACGACCCTGGATTTCCTCTCGCCGTTCCTGTTGAGATGGCCTCCCAATGAGATGCGACGGGAACGCCAGGAACTCTTTCCCGACGAAGCAGGGAAAGGATCCCTCATCTCGAGCTACGAGGCGGAAACGGGGCTCCTCTGGATGTGGGCGGGACCCTCGTGTTTCCTCTCGAGTGGAGACGGGTATGTCGTGGAACTTCTTGATTTGCACCAAGGGTGTGAAGGACCCTTTCGAAGTTCCAGAGGTGAGGTGTGATCAGCCTCGAGACGCCTCAGCGGAAATGGGCCTCATCTCGCCTGGAGGGGAGAACCTCCTGGATTTCCTCGAGTTGTGGCAGGTCTTCTCGAGTTACGACGGGGACCTCAGGGACCCGCTCTGGTGGGCTCAGGAAAGGCCAGTCCCCGTGCGATTTGCTGGCGGCCTCTCGGAATTCCTCTCCCGTCCATGCCGCGGCCTCAGTCCTTGTGTGGAGTCGGGGCCGGATCCTGAGGATTCCTCTCCAGTGTTGCCATGGATCTTGGGGGGCTTCTGAGTCTCCCCAGGGGAGTCAGGCCTCGTCTCGAGTGGGGGCATGCACGTGCGCTTTCCTCCCGAGCTGCAGCAGTAGTGTCACGCTTCCTGTCACGTGGATCAAGGGATCTGTGGTTTCCCTCGAGGCTTTCGCTCGAGGCTTTCCCACGAGGCTTTCCCACAGGGCTGTGCCACGTGCCACTATGGTGTGAGTCGATCCTCGGTGTGAAAGACGAGCCGGTGAAGGGAAAAGAGGTTCCTCTGGAATGGACTGAGACATCTGGGCGACTCTTGGAATGGTGGCTCGACCCTGGAGTTCCTCTCGCCGTTCCTGTTGAGAGGGCCTCCTCTTGAGTTGTGACGGGAACGCCAGGAACTCTTTCCCGAAGAAGCAGGGAGAGGATCCCTCATCTCGAGCTACGAAGCGGAAACGGGGCTCCTCTGGATGTGGGCGGGACCCTCGTGTTTCCTCTAGAGTGGAGACGGGTATGTCGGGGAACTTCTTGATTTGCACCAAGGGTGTGAAGTACCCTTGCGAAGTTCCAGAGGTGAGGTGTGATCAGCCTCGAGACGCCTCAGCGGAAATGGGCCTCATCTCGCCTGGAGGGGAGAACCTCCTGGATTTTCTCGAGTTGCGGCAGGTCTGCTCGAGTTACGACGGGGACCTCAGCGACCCCCTCTGGTGGCCTCTGGAAAGGCCCGTCCCCATGCGAGTTGCTAGGGGCCAACTCGGGTTTCCTCTCCCGTCCATGCCGGGGCCTAAGACTTTATGTGGAGTCGGGGCCAGAACCTGAGGATTCCTCTCCAGTGTTGCCATGGTTCTTGGGGTGCTTCTGAGTCTCCCCAGGGGAGTCAGGCCTCGTCTCGAGTGGGGGCATGCACGTGCGCTTTCCTCCCGAGCTGCAGCAGTAGTGTCACGCTTCCTGTCACGTGGATCAAGGGATCTGTTGTTTCCCTCGAGGCTTTCGCTCGAGGCTTTCCCACGAGGCTTTCCCACAGGGTTGTGCCACGTGCCACCTTGGTGTGAGTCGATCCTCGGCGTGAAAGACGAGCCGGTGAAGGGAAAAGAGGTTCCTCTGGAATGGACTGAGACATCTGGGGGACTCTTGGAATGGTGGCTCGACCCTGGAGTTCCTCTCGCCGTTCCTGTTGAGAGGGCCTCCTCTTGAGATGCGACGGGAACGCCGGGAACTCTTTCCCGACGAAGCAGGGAAAGGATCCCTCATCTCGAGCTACGAGGCGGAAACGGGGCTCCTCTGGATGTGGGCGGGACCCTCGTGTTTCCTCTCGAGTGGAGACGGGTATGTCGGGGAACTTCTTGATTTGCACCAAGGGTGTGAAGGACCCTTTCGAAATTCCAGAGGTGAGGTGTGATCAGCCTCGAGACGCCTCAGCGGAAATGGGCTTCATCTCACCTGCAGGGGAGAACCTCCTGGATTTTCTCGAGTTTTGGCAGGTCTTCTCGAGTTACGACGGGGACCTCAGGGACCCGCTCTGGTGGCCTCAGGAAAGGCCAGTCCCCGTGCGAGTTGCTAGGGGCCATCTCGGGATTCCTCTCCCGTCCATGCCGGGGCCTAAGACCTTGTGTGGAGTCGAGGCCGAAACCTGAGGATTCCTCTCCAGTGTTGCCATGGATCTTGGGGTGCTGCTGAGTTTCCCCAGGGGAGTCAGGCCTCGTCTCGAGTGGGGGCATGCACGTGCGCTTTCCTCCCGAGCTGCAGCAGTAGTGTCACGCTTCCTGTCGCGTGGATCAAGGGATCTGTGGTTTCCCTCGAGGCTTTTGCTCGAAGCTTTCCCACGAGGCTTACCCACAGGGCTGTGCCACGTGCCATCTTGGTGTGAGTCGATCCTCGGCGTGAAAGACGAGCCGGTGAATGGAAAAGAGGTTCCTCTGGAATGGACTGAGACATCTGGGCGACTCTTGGATTGGTGGCACGACCCTGGAGTTCCTCTCGCCGTTCCTGTTGACAGGGCCTCCTCTTGAGATGCGACGGGAACGCCGGGAACTCTTTCCCGACGAAACAGGGAAAGGATCCCTCATCTCGAGCTACGAGGCGGAAACGGGGCTCCTCTGGATGTGGGCGGGACCCTCGTGTTTCCTCTCGAGTGGAGACGGGTATGTCGGGGAACTTTTTGATTTGCACCAAGGGTGTGAAGGACCCTTTCGAAGTTCCAGAGGTGAGGTGTGATCAGCCTCGAGATGCCTCAGCGGAAATGGGCCTCATCTCGCCTGGAGGGGAGAACCTCCTGGATTTTCTCGAGTTGCGGCAGGTCTTCTCGAGTTACGACGGGGACCTCAGGGACCCGCTCTGGTGGCCTCAGGAAAGGCCAGTCCCCGTGCGATTTGCTAGGGGGCCTCTCGGGATTCCTCTCCCGTCCATGCCGCGGCCTCAGTCCTTGTGTGGAGTCGGTGCCGGAACCTGAGGATTCCTCTCCAGTGTTGCCATGGATCTTGGGGTGCTGCTGAGTTTCCCCAGGGGAGTCAGGCCTCGTCTCGAGTGGGGGCATGCACGTGCGCTTTCCTCCCGAGCTGCAGCAGTAGTGTCACGCTTCCTGTCACGTGGATCAAGGGATCTGTGGTTGCCCTCGGGGGTTTCGCTCGAGGCTTTCCCACGAGGCTTTCCCACAGGGCTGTGCCACGTGCCACATTGGTGTGAGTCGATCTTCGGCGTGAAAGACGAGCCGGTGAAGGGAAAAGAGGTTCCTCTGGAATGGACTGAGACATCTGGGGGACTCTTGGAATGGTGGCACGACCCTGGAGTTCCTCTCGCCGTTCCTGTTGAGAGGGCCTCCTCTTGAGTTGTGACGGGAACGCCGGGAACTCTTTCCCGAAGAAGCAGGGAGAGGATCCCTCATCTCGAGCTACGAGGCGGAAACGGGGCTCCTCTGGATGTGGGCGGGCCCCTCGTGTTTCCTCTAGAGTGGAGACGGGTATGTCGGGGAACTTCTTCATTTGCACCAAGGGTGTGAAGTACCCTTGCGAAGTTCCAGAGGTGAGGTGTGATCAGCCTCGAGACGCCTCAGCGGAAATGGGCCTCATCTCGCCTGGAGGGGAGAACCTCCTGGATTTTCTCGAGTTGCGGCAGGTCTTCTCGAGTTACGACGGGGACCTCAGCGACCCCCTCTGGTGGCCTCTGGAAAGGCCCGTCCCCATGCGAGTTGCTAGGGGCCAACTCGGGTTTCCTCTCCCGTCCATGCCGGGGCCTAAGACTTTATGTGGAGTCGGGGCCAGAACCTGAGGATTCCTCTCCAGTGTTGCCATGGTTCTTGGGGTGCTTCTGAGTCTCCCCAGGGGAGTCAGGCCTCGTCTCGAGTGGGGGCATGCACGTGCGCTTTCCTCCCGAGCTGCAGCAGTAGTGTCACGCTTCCTGTCACGTGGATCAAGGGATCTGTGGTTTCCCTCGAGGCTTTCGCTCGAGGCTTTCCCACGAGGCTTTCCCACAGGGTTGTGCCACGTGCCACCTTGGTGTGAGTCGATCCTCGGCATGAAAGACGAGCCGGTGAAGGGAAAACAGGTTCCTCTGGAATGGACTGAGACATCTGGGCGACTCTTGGATTGGTGGCACGACCCTGGAGTTCCTCTCGCCGTTCCTGTTGACAGGGCCTCCTCTTGAGATGCGACGGGAACGCCGGGAACTCTTTCCCGACGAAACAGGGAAAGGATCCCTCATCTCGAGCTACGAGGCGGAAACGGGGCTCCTCTGGATGTGGGCGGGACCCTCGTGTTTCCTCTCGAGTGGAGACGGGTATTTCGGGGAACTTTTTGATTTGCACCAAGGGTGTGAAGGACCCTTTCGAAGTTCCAGAGGTGAGGTGTGATCAGCCTCGAGATGCCTCAGCGGAAATGGGCCTCATCTCGCCTGGAGGGGAGAACCTCCTGGATTTTCTCGAGTTGCGGCAGGTCTTCTCGAGTTACGACGGGGACCTCAGGGACCCGCTCTGGTGGCCTCAGGAAAGGCCAGTCCCCGTGCGATTTGCTAGGGGGCCTCTCGGGATTCCTCTCCCGTCCATGCCGCGGCCTCAGTCCTTGTGTGGAGTCGGTGCCGGAACCTGAGGATTCCTCTCCAGTGTTGCCATGGATCTTGGGGTGCTGCTGAGTCTCCCCAGGGGAGTCAGGCCTCGTCTCGAGTGGGGGCATGCACGTGCGCTTTCCTCCCGAGCTGCAGCAGTAGTGTCACGCTTCCTGTCACGTGGATCAAGGGATCTGTGGTTGCCCTCGGGGGTTTCGCTCGAGGCTTTCCCACGAGGCTTTCCCACAGGGCTGTGCCACGTGCCACATTGGTGTGAGTCGATCTTCGGCGTGAAAGACGAGCCGGTGAAGGGAAAAGAGGTTCCTCTGGAATGGACTGAGACATCTGGGGGACTCTTGGAATGGTGGCACGACCCTGGAGTTCCTCTCGCCGTTCCTGTTGAGAGGGCCTCCTCTTGAGTTGTGACGGGAACGCCGGGAACTCTTTCCCGAAGAAGCAGGGAGAGGATCCCTCATCTCGAGCTACGAGGCGGAAACGGGGCTCCTCTGGATGTGGGCGGGCCCCTCGTGTTTCCTCTAGAGTGGAGACGGGTATGTCGGGGAACTTCTTCATTTGCACCAAGGGTGTGAAGTACCCTTGCGAAGTTCCAGAGGTGAGGTGTGATCAGCCTCGAGACGCCTCAGCGGAAATGGGCCTCATCTCGCCTGGAGGGGAGAACCTCCTGGATTTTCTCGAGTTGCGGCAGGTCTTCTCGAGTTACGACGGGGACCTCAGCGACCCCCTCTGGTGGCCTCTGGAAAGGCCCGTCCCCATGCGAGTTGCTAGGGGCCAACTCGGGTTTCCTCTCCCGTCCATGCCGGGGCCTCAGTCCTTGTGTGGAGTCGGGCCCGGAACCTGAGGATTTTTCTCCAGTGTTGCCATGGATCTTGGGGTGCTTCTGAGTCTCGCCAGGGGAGTCAGGCCTCGTCTCGAGTGGGGCCATGCACGTGCGCTTTCCTCCCGAGCTGCAGCAGTAGTGTCACGCTTCCTGTCACGTGGATCAAGGGATCTGTGGTTTGCCTCGAGGGTTTCGCTCGAGGCTTTCCCACGAGGCTTTCCCACAGGGCTGTGCCACATGCCACCTTGGTGTGAGTCGATCTTCGGCGTGAAAGACGAGCCGGTGAAGGGAAAAGAGGTTCCTCTGGAATGGACTGAGACATCTGGGGGACTCTTGGAATGGTGGCACGACCCTGGAGTTCCTCTCGCCGTTCCTGTGGAGAGGGCCTCCTCTTGAGTTGCGACGGGAAGGCAGGGAACTCTTTCCCGACGAAGCAGGGAAAGGATCCCTCATCTCGAGCTACGAGGCGGAAACGGGGCTCCTCTGGATGTGGGCGGGACCCTCGTGTTTCCTCTCGAGTGGAGACGGGTATGTCGGGGAACTTCTTGATTTGCACCAAGGGTGTGAAGGACCCTTGCGAAGTTCCAGAGGTGAGGTGTGATCAGCCTCGAGACGCCTCAGCGGAAATGGGCCTCATCTCGCCTGGAGGGGAGAACCTCCTGGATTTTCTCGAGTTGCAGCAGGTCTTCTCGAGTTACGACGGGGACCTCAGGGACCCGCTCTGGTGGCCTCAGGAAAGGCCCGTCCCCGTGCGAGTTGCTAGGGGCCATTTCGGGATTCCTCTCCCGTCCATGCCAGGGCCAAAGACCTTGTGTGGTGTCGGTGCCGGAACCTGAGGATTCCTCTCCAGTGTTGCCATGGATCTTGGGGTGCTCCTGAGTCTCCCCAGGGGAGTCAGGCCTCGTCTCGAATGGGGGCATGCACGTGCACTTTCCTCCCGAGCTGCAGCAGTAGTGTCACGCTTCCTGTCACGTGGATCAAGGGATCTGTGGTTTCCCTCGAGGCTTTCGCTCGAGGCTTGCCCACGAGGCTTTCCCACAGGGCTGTGCCACGTGCCACCTTGGTGGGAGACGATCCTCGGCGTGAAAAACGAGCCAGTGCAGGGAAAAGAGTTTCCTCTGGAAAGGACTGAGACATCTGGGGGACTCTTGGAATGGTGGCACGACCCTGGAGTTCCTCTCGCCGTTCCTGTTGAGAGGGCCTCCTCTTGAGATGCGACGGGAACGCCAGGAACTCTTTCCCGACGAAGCAGGGAAAGGATCCCTCATCTCGAGCTACGAGGCGGAAACGGGGCTCCTCTGGATGTGGGCGGGACCCTCGTGTTTCCTCTCGAGTGGAGACGGGTATGTCGTGGAACTTCTTGATTTGCACCAAGGGTGTGAAGGACCCTTTCGAAGTTCCAGAGGTGAGGTGTGATCAGCCTCGAGACGCCTCAGCGGAAATGGGCCTCATCTCGCCTGGAGGGGAGAACCTCCTGGATTTCCTCGAGTTGTGGCAGGTCTTCTCGAGTTAAGACGGGGACCTCAGGGACGAGCTCTGGTGGCCTCAGGAAAGGCCAGTCCCCGTGCGATTTGCTAGGGGGCCTCTCGGAATTCCTCTCCCGTCCATGCCGCGGACTCAATCCTTGTGTGGAGTCGGGGCCGGAACCTGAGGATTCCTCTCCAGTGTTGCCATGGATCTTGGGGGGCTTCTGAGTCTCCCCAGGGGAGTCAGGCCTCGTCTCTAGTGGGGTCACGCACGTGCGCTTACCTCCCGAGCTGCAGCAGTAGTGTCACGCTTCCTGTCACGTGGATCAAGGGATCTGTGGCTTTCCCTCGAGGCTGTCCCTCGAGGCTTTCCCACGAGGCTTTCCCGCAGGGCTGTGCCACGTGCCACCTTGGTGTGAGTCGATCCTCGGCGTGAAAGACGAGCCGGTGAAGGGAAAAGAGGTTCCTCTGGAATGGACTGAGACATCTGGGGGACTCTTGGAATGGTGGCACGACCCTGGAGTTCCTCTCGCGGTTCCTGTTGAGAGGGCCTCCTCTTGAGATGCGACGGGAACGCCGGGAACTCTTTCCCGACGAAGCAAGGAAAGGATCCCTCTTCTCGAGCTACGAGGCGGAAACGGGGCTCCTCTGGATTTAGGCGGGACCCTCGTGTTTCCTCTCGAGCGGAGACGGGTATGTCGGGGAACTTCGTGATTTGCACCAAGGGTGTGAACGATCCTTTCGAAGTTCCAGAGGTGAGGTGTGATCAGCCTCCTGACACCTCAGCGGAAATGGGCCTCATCTAGCCTGGAGGGAAGAACCTCCTGGATTTTCTCGAGTTGCAGCAGATCTACTCGATTTACGACGGGGACCTCAGGGACCCGGTCTGGTGGCCTCAGGAAAGGCCAGTCCCCGTGCGAGTTGCTAGGGGCCATCTCGGGATTCCTCTCCTATCCATGCCGCGGCCTCAGTCCTTGTGTGGAGTCGGGGCCGGAACGTGAGGATTCCTCTCCAGCGTTGCCATGGATCTTGACGTACTTCTGAGTCTCTCCAGGGGAGTCAGGCGTCGTCTCCAGTGGGGGCATGCACGTGCGCTTTCATCCCGAGCTGCAGCAGTAGTGTCACGCTTCCTGTCACGTGGATCAAGGGATCTGTGGTTTCCCTCGAGGCTTTCGCTCGAGGCTTTCCCACGAGGCTTTCCCAAAGGGATGTGTCACGTGATACCTTGGTGTGAGTCGATCCTAGGCGTGAAAGACGACCCGGTGAAGGGAAAAGAGGTTCCTCTGGAATGGACTGAGTCATCTGGGGGACTCTTGGAATGGTGGCACGACCCTGGATTTCCTCTCGCCGTTCCTGTTGAGATGGCCTCCTCTTGAGATGCGAAGGGAAGGCCGGGAACTCTTTCCCGTCGAAGCAGGGATAGGATCCCTCATCTCGAGCTACGAGGCGTAAACGTGACTCCTCTGGATGTGAGCGGGACCGTCGTGTTTCTTCTCGAGTGGAGACAGGTATGTCGGGGAACTTCTTGATTTGCACCAAGGGTGTGAAGGACCCTGTCGACGTTCCAGAGGTGAGGTGTGATCAGCCTCGAGACGCCTCAGCGGAAATGGGCCTCATCTCGCCTGGAGGGGAGAACCTCCTGGATTTTCTCGAGTTGCGGCAGGTCTTCTCGAGTTACGACGGGGACCTCAGCGACCCCCTCTGGTGGCCTCTGGAAAGGCAAGTCCCCATGCGAGTTGCTAGGGGCCATCTCGGGATTCCTCTCCCGTCCATGCCAGGGCATAAGACCTTGTGTGGAGTAGGGGCCGGAACTTGAGGATTCCTCTCCAGTGTTGCCATGGATCTTGGGGTGCTTCTGAGTCTCCCCAGGGGAGTCAGGCCTCGTCTCGAGTGGGGGCATGCACGTGCGCTTTCCTCCCGAGCTGCAGCAGTAGTGTCACGCTTCCTGTCACGTGGATCAAGGGATCTGTGGTTTCCCTCGCGGCTTTCGCTCGAGGTTTTCCCACGAGGCTTTCGCACAGGGCTGTGCCACGTGCCACCTTGGTGTGAGTCGATCCTCGGCGTGAAAGACGAGCCGGTGAAGGGAAAAGAGGTTCCTCTGGAATTGACTGAGACATCTGGGGGACTCTTGGAATGGTGGCACGACCCTGGAGTTCCTCTCGCCGTTCCTGTTGAGAGGGCCTCCTCTTAGTTGCGACGGGAACGCCGGGAACTCTTTCCCGACGAAGCAGGGAAAGGATCCCTCATCTCGAGCTACGAGGCGGCAACGGAGCTCCTCTGGATGTGGGCGGAACCCTCGTGTTTCCTCTCGAGTGGAGACGGGTATGTCGGGGAACTTCTTGATTTGCTCCAAGGATGTGAAGGACCCTTGCGACGTTCCAGAGGTGAGGTGTGATCAGCCTCGAGATGCCTCAGCGGAAATAGGCCTCATCTCGCCTGGAGTTGAGAACCTCCGGGATTTTCTCGAGTTGCGGCAGGTCTTCTCGAGTTACGACGGGGACCTCAGGGACCCGCTCTGGTGGCCTCAGGAAAGGCCAGTCCCCATGCGAGTTGCTAGGGGCCATCTCGGGATTTCTCTCCCCTCCATGCCGGGGCCTAAGACCTTGTGCGGAGTCGAGGCCGGAACCTGAGCATTCCTCTCCAGTGTTGCCATGGATCTTCGGGTGCTTCTGAGTCTCCCCAGGGGAGTCAGGCCTCGTCTCGAGTGGGGGCATGCACGTGCGCTTTCCTCCCGAGCTGCAGCAGTAGTGTCACGCTTCCTGTCACGTGGATCAAGGGATCTGTGGCTTTCCCTCGAGGCTGTCCCTCGAGGCTTTCCCACGAGGCTTTCCCACAGGGCTGTGCCACGTGCCACCTTGGTGTGAGTCGATCCTCGGCGTGAAAGACGAGTCGGTGAAGGGAAAAGAGGTTCCTCTGGAATGGACTGGGACATCTGGGGGACTCTTGGAATGGTGGAACGACCCTGGACTTCCTCTCGCCGTTCCTGTTGAGAGGGCCTCCTCTTGAGATGCGACGGGAACGCCGGGAACTCTTTCCCGACGAAGCAGGGAAAGGATCCCTCATCTCGAGCTACGAGGCGGAAACGGGACTCCTCTGGATGTGGGCGGGACCCTCGTGTTTCCTCTCGAGTGGAGACGGGTATGTCGGGGAACTTCTTGATTTGCACCAAGGGTGTGAAGGACCCTTTCGACGTTCCAGAGGTGAGGTGTGATCAGCCTCGAGACGCCTCAGCGGAAATGGGCCTCATCTCGCCTGGAGGGGAGAACCTCCTGGATTTTCTCGAGTTGCGGCAGGTCTTCTCGAGTTACGACGGGAACCTCAGGGACGCGCTATGGTGTCCTCAGGAAAGGCCAGTCCCCATGCGAGTTGCTAGTGGCCATCTCGTGATTCCTCTCCCGTCCATGCCAGGGCCTAAGACCTTGTGTGGAGTCGGGGCCGGAACCTGAGTATTCCTCTCCAGTGTTGCCATGGATCTTGGGGTGCTTCTGAGTCTCCCCAGGGGAGTCAGGCCTCGTCTTGAGTGGGGTCACGCACGTGCGCTTACCTCCCGAGCTGCAGCAGTAGTGTCACGCTTCCTGTCACGTGGATCAAGGGATCTGTGGCTTTCCCTCGAGGCTGTCCCTCGAGGCTTTCCCACGAGGCTTTCCCACAGGGCTGTGCCACGTGCCACCTTGGTGTGAGTCGATCCTCGGCGTGAAAGACGAGCCGGTGAAGGGAACAGAGGTTCCTCTGGAATGGACTGAGACATCTGGGGGATTCTTGGAATGGTGGCACGACCCTGGAGTTCCTATCGTCGATCCTCTTGAGAGGGCCTCCTCTTGAGATGCGACGGGAACGCCGGGAAGTCTTTCCCGACGAAGCAGGGAAAAGATCCCTCATCTCGAGATACGAGGCGGAAACGGGGCTCCTCTGGATTTAGGCGGGACCCTCGTCTTTCCTCTCGAGTGGAGACGGGTATGTCAGGGAACTTCTTGATTTGCACCAAGGATGTGAAGGACCCTTTCGAAGTTCCAGAGGTGAGGTGTGATCAGCCTCGAGACGTCTCAGCGGAAATGGGCGTCATCTCGCCTGGAGGGGAGAACCTCCTGGATTTTCTCGAGTTCCGGCAGGTTTTCTCCAGTTACGACGGGGACCTCAGGGACCCGCTCTGTTGGCCTCAGGAAAGGCCAGTCCCCGTGCGAGTTGGGAGGGGCCATCTCGGGATTCCTCTCCCGTCCATGCCGGGGCCTAAGACTTTGTGTGGAGTCAGGGCCAGAACCTGAGGATTCCTCTCCAGTGTTGCCATGGATCTTGGGGTGCTTCTGAGTCTCCCCAGGGGAGTCAGGCCTCGTCTCGAGTGGGGTCACGCACGTGCGCTTACCTCCCGAGCTGCAGCAGTAGTGTCACGCTTCCTGTCACGTGGATCAAGGGATCTGTGGCTTTCCCTCGAGGCTGTCCCTCGAGGCTTTCCCACGAGGCTTTCCCACAGGGCTGTGCCACGGGCCATCTTGGTGTGAGTCGATCCTCGGCGTGAAAGACGAGCCGGTGAAGGGAAAAGAGGTTCCTCTGGAATGGACTGAGACATCTGGGGGACTCTTGGAATGGTGGCACGACCCTGGAGTTCCTCTCGCCGTTCCTGTTGAGAGGGCCTCCTCTTGAGATGCGACGGGAACGCCGGGAACTCTTTCCCGACGAAGCAGGGAAAGGATCCCTCATTTCGAGCTACGAGGCGGAAACTGGGCTCCTCTGGATTTAGGCGGGACCCTCGTGTTTCCTCTCGAGCGGAGACGGGTATGTCGGGGAACTTCGTGATTTGCACCAAGGGTGTGAACGATCCTTTCGAAGTTCCAGAAGTGAGGTGTGATCAGCCTCGTGACGCCTCAGCGGAAATGGGCCTCATCTAGCCTGGAGGGAAGAACCTCCTGGATTTTCTCGCGTTGCAGCAGATCTACTCGATTTACGACGGGGACTCAGGGACCCGCTCTGGTGGCCTCAGGAAAGGCCAGTCCCCGTGCGAGTTGCTAGGGGCCATCTCGGGATTCCTCTCCCGTCCATGCCGGGGCCTAAGACCTTTTGTGGATTCGGGGCCGGAACCTGAGGATTCCTCACCAGTGTTGCCATGGATCTTGGGGTGCTTCTGAGTCTCCCCTGGGGAGTCAGGCGTCGTCTCGAGTGGGGGCATGCACGTGCGCTTTCCTCCCGAGCTGCAGCAGTAGTGTCACGCTTCCTGTCACTTGGATCAAGGGATCTGTGGTTTCCCTCGAGGCTTTCGCTCGAGGCTTTCCCACGAGGCTTTCCCACAGGGCTGTTCCACGTGCCACCTTGGTGGGAGTCGATCCTCGGCGTGAAAGACGATCCGGTGAAGGGAACAGAGATTCCTCTGGAATGGACTGAGACATCTGGGGGACTCTTGGAATGGTGGCACGACCCTGGAGTTCCTCTCGCCGTTCCTGTTGAGAGGGCCTCCTCTTAGTTGCGACGGGAACGCCGGGAACTCTTTCCCGATGAAGCAGGGAAAGGATCCCTCATCTCGAGCTACGAGGCGGAAACGGGGCTCCTCTGGATGTGGGCGGGACCCTCGTGTTTCCTCTCGAGTGGAGACGGGTATGTCGGGGAACTTCTTGATTTGCACCAAGGGTGTGAAGGACCCTTTCGACGTTCCAGAGGTGAGGTGTGATGAGCCTCGAGACGCCTCAGTGGAAAAGGGTCTCATCTCGCCTGGAGGGGAGAACCTCCTGGATTTTCTCGAGTTTCGGCAGGTCTTCTCGAGTTACGACGGGGACCTCAGGGACCCGCTCTGGTGGCCTCAGGAAAGGCAAGTCCCCATGCGAGTTGCTAGGGGCCATCTCGGGATTCCTCTCCCGTCCGTGCCAGGGCATAAGACCTTGTGTGGAGTCGGGGCCGGAACCTGAGGATTCCTCTCCAGTGTTGCCATGGATCTTGGGGTGCTTCTGAGTCTCCCCAGGGGAGTCAGGCCTCGTCTCGAGTGGGGGCATGCACGTGCGCTTTCCTCCCGAGCTGCAGCTGTAGTGTCACGCTTCCTGTCACGTGGATCAAGGGATCTGTGGTTTCCCTCGCGGCTTTCGCTCGAGGTTTTCCCACGAGGCTTTCGCACAGGGCTGTGCCACGTGCCACCTTGGTGTGAGTCGATCCTCGGCGTGAAAGACGAGCTGGTGAAGGGAAAAGAGGTTCCTCTGGAATTGACTGAGACATCTGGGGGACTCTTGGAATGGTGGCACGACCCTGGAGTTCCTCTCGCCGTTCCTGTTGAGAGGGCCTCCTCTTAGTTGCGACGGGAACGCCGGGAACTCTTTCCCGACGAAGCAGGGAAAGGATCCCTCATCTCGAGCTACGAGGCGGAAACGGGGCACCTCTGGATGTGGGCGGGACCCTCGTGTTTCCTCTCGAGTGGAGACGGGTATGTCGGGGAACTTCTTGATTTGCTCCAAGGATGTGAAGGACCCTTGCGACGTTCCAGAGGTGAGGTGTGATCAGCCTCGAGATGCCTCAGCGGAAATAGGCCTCATCTCGCCTGGAGTTGAGAACCTCCGGGATTTTCTCGAGTTGCGGCAGGTCTTCTCGAGTTACGACGGGGACCTCAGGGACCCGCTCTGGTGGCCTCAGGAAAGGCCAGTCCCCATGCGAGTTGCTAGGGGCCATCTCGGGATTCCTCTCCCCTCCATGCCGGGGCCTAAGACCTTGTGCGGAGTCGAGGCCGGAACCTGAGCATTCCTCTCCAGTGTTGCCATGGATCTTCGGGTGCTTCTGAGTCTCCCCAGGGGAGTCAGGCCTCGTCTCGAGTGGGGGCATGCACGTGCGCTTTCCTCCCGAGCTGCAGCAGTAGTGTCACGCTTCCTGTCACGTGGATCAAGGGATCTGTGGCTTTCCCTCGAGGCTGTCCCTCGAGGCTTTCCCACGAGGCTTTCCCACAGGGCTGTGCCACGTGCCACCTTGGTGTGAGTCGATCCTCGGCGTGAAAGACGAGCCGGTGAAGGGAAAAGAGGTTCCTCTGGAATGGACTGGGACATCTGGGGGACTCTTGGAATGGTGGCACGACCCTGGACTTCCTCTCGCCGTTCCTGTTGAGAGGGCCTCCTCTTGAGATGCGACGGGAACGCCGGGAACTCTTTCCCGACGAAGCAGGGAAAGGATCCCTCATCTCGAGCTACGAGGCGGAAACGGGACTCCTCTGGATGTGGGCGGGACCCTCGTGTTTCCTCTCGAGTGGAGACGGGTATGTCGGGGAACTTCTTGATTTGCACCAAGGGTGTGAAGGACCCTTTCGACGTTCCAGAGGTGAGGTGTGATCAGCCTCGAGACGCCTCAGCGGAAATGGGCCTCATCTCGCCTGGAGGGGAGAACCTCCTGGATTTTCTCGAGTTGCGGCAGGTCTTCTCGAGTTACGACGGGAACCTCAGGGACGCGCTATGGTGTCCTCAGGAAAGGCCAGTCCCCATGCGAGTTGCTAGTGGCCATCTCGTGATTCCTCTCCCGTCCATGCCAGGGCCTAAGACCTTGTGTGGAGTCGGGGCCGGAACCTGAGTATTCCTCTCCAGTGTTGCCATGGATCTTGGGGTGCTTCTGAGTCTCCCCAGGGGAGTCAGGCCTCGTCTCGAGTGGGGTCACGCACGTGCGCTTACCTCCCGAGCTGCAGCAGTAGTGTCACGCTTCCTGTCACGTGGATCAAGGGATCTGTGGCTTTCCCTCGAGGCTGTCCCTCGAGGCTTTCCCACGAGGCTTTCCCACAGGGCTGTGCCACGTGCCACCTTGGTGTGAGTCGATCCTCGGCGTGAAAGACGAGCCGGTGAAGGGAACAGAGGTTCCTCTGGAATGGACTGAGACATCTGGGGGATTCTTGGAATGGTGGCACGACCCTGGAGTTCCTATCGTCGATTCTCTTGAGAGGGCCTCCTCTTGAGATGCGACGGGAACGCCGGGAAGTCTTTCCCGACGAAGCAGGGAAAAGGTCCCTCATCTCGAGATACGAGGCGGAAACGGGGCTCCTCTGGATGTGGGCGGGACCCTCGTCTTTCCTCTCGAGTGGAGACGGGTATGTCAGGGAACTTCTTGATTTGCACCAAGGATGTGAAGGACCCTTTCGAAGTTCCAGAGGTGAGGTGTGATCAGCCTCGAGACGTCTCAGCGGAAATGGGCGTCATCTCGCCTGGAGGGGAGAACCTCCTGGATTTTCTCGAGTTCCGGCAGGTTTTCTCCAGTTACGACGGGGACCTCAGGGACCCGCTCTGGTGGCCTCAGGAAAGGCCAGTCCCCGTGCGAGTTGGGAGGGGCCATCTCGGGATTCCTCTCCCGTCCATGCCGGGGCCTAAGACTTTGTGTGGAGTCAGGGCCAGAACCTGAGGATTCCTCTCCAGTGTTGCCATGGATCTTGGGGTGCTTCTGAGTCTCCCCAGGGGAGTCAGGCCTCGTCTCGAGTGGGGTCACGCACGTGCGCTTACCTCCCGAGCTGCAGCAGTAGTGTCACGCTTCCTGTCACGTGGATCAAGGGATCTGTGGCTTTCCCTCGAGGCTGTCCCTCGAGGCTTTCCCACGAGGCTTTCCCACAGGGCTGTGCCACGGGCCATCTTGGTGTGAGTCGATCCTCGGCGTGAAAGACGAGCCGGGGAAGGGAAAAGAGGTTCCTCTGGAATGGACTGAGACATCTGGGGGACTCTTGGAATGGTGGCACGACCCTGGAGTTCCTCTCGCCGTTCCTGTTGAGAGGGCCTCCTCTTGAGATGCGACGGGAACGCCGGGAACTCTTTCCCGACGAAGCAAGGAAAGGATCCCTCATCTCGAGCTACGAGGCGGAAACGGGGCTCCTCTGGATTTAGGCGGGACCCTCGTGTTTCCTCTCGAGCGGAGACGGGTATGTCGGGGAACTTCGTGATTTGCACCAAGGGTGTGAACGATCCTTTCGAAGTTCCAGAAGTGAGATGTGATCAGCCTCGTGACGCCTCAGCGGAAATGGGCCTCATCTAGCCTGGAGGGAAGAACCTCCTGGATTTTCTCGAGTTGCGGCAGGTCTTCTCGAGTTACGACGGGGACCTCAGGGACCCGCTCTGGTGGCCTCAGGAAAGGCCAGTCCCCGTGCGAGTTGCTAGGGGCCATCTCGGGATTCCTCTCCCGTCCATGCCGGGGCCTAAGACCTTTTGTGGATTCGGGGCCGGAACCTGAGGATTCCTCACCAGTGTTGCCATGGATCTTGGGGTGCTTCTGAGTCTCCCCAGGGGAGTCAGGCCTCGTCTCGAGTAGGGGCATGCACGTGCGCTTTCCTCCCGAGCTGCAGCAGTAGTGTCACGCTTCCTGTCACGTGGATCAAGGGATCTGTGGTTTCCCTCGAGGCTTTCGCTCGAGGCTTTCCCACGAGGCTTTCCCACAGGGCTGTGCCACGTGCCACCTTGGTGTGAGTCGATTCTCGGCGTGAAAGATGAGCCGGTGAAGGGAAAAGACGTTCCTCTGGAATGGACTGAGACATCTGGGGGACTCTTGGAATGGTGGCACGACCCTGGAGTTCCTCTCGCCGTTCCTGTTGAGAGGGCCTCCTCTTGAGATGCGACGGGAACGCCGGGAACTCTTTCCCGCGAAGCAGGGAAAGGATCCCTCATCTCGAGCTACGAGGCAGAAACGGGGCTCCTCTGGATGTGGGCGGGACCCTCGTGTTTCCTGTCGAGTGGAGACGGGTATGTCGGGGAACTTCTTGATTTGCACCAAGGGTGTGAAGGACCCTTTCGAAGTTCCAGATGTGAGGTGTGATCAGCCTCGAGACGCCTCAGTGGAAATGGGCCTCATCTCCCCTGGAGGGGAGAACCTCCTGGATTTTCTCGAGTTGCGGCAGGTCTTCTCGAGTTACGACGGGGACCTCAGGGACCCGCTCTGGTGGGCTCAGGAAAGGCCAGTCCCTGTGCGAGTTGCTAGGGGCCATCTCGGGATTCCTCTCCTATCCATGCCGCGGCCCCAGTCCTTGTGTGGAGTCGGGGCCGGAACCTGAGGATTCCTCTACAGCGTTGCCATGGATCTTGGCGTACTTCTGAGTCTCCCCAGGGGAGTCAGGCGTCGTCTCGAGTGGGGGCATGCACGTGCGCTTTCCTCCCGAGCTGCAGCAGTAGTGTCACGCTTCCTGTCACGTGGATCAAGGGATCTGTGGTTTCCCTCGAGGCTTTCGCTCGAGGCTTTCCCACGAGGCTTTCACAAAGGGCTGTGCCACGTGCTACCTTGGTGTGAGTCGATCCTAGGCGTGAAAGACGACCCGGTGAAGGGTAAAGAGGTTCCTCTGGAATGGACTGAGTCATCTGGGGGACTCTTGGAATGGTGGCACGACCCTGGATTTCCTCTCGCCGTTCCTGTTGAGATGGCCTCTTCTTGAGATGCGACGGGAACGCCGGGAACTCTTTCCCGACGAAGCAGGGATAGGATCCCTCATCTCGAGCTACGAGGCGTAAACGTGACTCCTCTGGATGTGAGCGGGACCGTCGTGTTTCTTCTCGAGTGGAGACGGGTATGTCGGGGAACTTCTTGATTTGCACCAAGGGTGTGAAGGACCCTGTCGAAGTTCCAGAGGTGAGGTGTGATCAGCCTCCAGACGCCTCAGCGGAAATGGGCCTCATCTCGCCTGGATGGGAGAACTTCCTGGATTTTCTCGAGTTGCGGCAGGTCTTCTCGAGTTACGACGGAGACCTCAGGGACCCGCTCTGGTGGCCTCAGGAAAGGCCAGTCCCCGTGCGAGTTGCTAGGGGCCATCTCGGGATTCCTCTCCTATCCATGCCGCGGCCTCAGTCCTTGTGTGGAGTCGGGGCCGGAACCTGAGGATTCCTCTCCAGCGTTGCCATGGATCTTGGCGTACTTCTGAGTCTCCCCAGGGGAGTCAGGCGTCGTCTCGAGTGGGTGCATGCACGTGCGCTTTCCTCCCGAGCTGCAGCAGTAGTGTCACGCTTCCTGTCACGTGGATCAAGGGATCTGTGGTTTCCCTCGAGGCTTTCGCTCGAGGCTTTCCCACGAGGCTTTCCCACAGGGCTGTGCCACGTGCCACCTTGGTGTGAGTCGATCCTCAGCGTGAAAGACGAGCCGGTGAAGGGAAAAGAGGTTCCTCTGGATGGACTGAGACATCTGGGGGACTCTTGGAATGGTGGCACGACCCTGGAGTTCCTCTCGCCGTTCCTGTTGAGAGGGCCTCCTCTTGAGGTGCGACGGGAACCCCGGGAACTCTTTCCCGACGAAGCAGGGAAAGGATCCCTCATCTCGAGCTACGAGGCGGAAACGGGGCTCCTCTGGATGTGGGCGGGACCCTCGTGTTTCCTCTCGAGTGCAGACGGGTATGTCGGGGAACTTCTTGATTTGCACCAAGGGTGTGAAGGACCCTTTTGAATTTCCAGAGGTGAGGTGTGATCAGCCTCGAGACGCCTCAATGGAAATGGGCTTCATCTCGCCTGGAGGGGAGAACCTCCTGGATTTTCTCCAGTTGCGGCAGATCTACTCGAGTTACGACGGGGACCTCAGGGACCCGCTCTGGTGGCCTCAGGAAAGGCCAGTCCCCGTGCGAGTTGCTAGGGGCCATCTCGGGATTCCTCTCCCGTCCATGCCGGGGCCTAAGACTTTTCGTGGAGTCGGGGCCGGAACCTGAGGATTCCTCTCCAGTGTTGCCATGGAACTTGGGGTGCTTCTGAGTCTCCCCAGGGGAGTCAGGCCTCGTCTCGAGTAGGGGCATGCACGTGCGCTTACCTCCCGAGCTGCAGCAGTAGTGTCACGCTTCCTGTCACGTGGATCAAGGGATCTGTGGTTTCCCTCGAGGCTTTCGCTTGAGGCTTTCCCACGAGGCTTTCCCACAGGGCTGTGCCACGTGCCACCTTGGTGTGAGTCGATTCTCGGCGTGAAAGATGAGCCGGTGAAGGGAAAAGACGTTCCTCTGGAATGGACTGAGACATCTGGGGGACTCTTGGAATGGTGGCACGACCCTGGAGTTCCTCTCGCCGTTCCTGTTGAGAGGGCCTCCTCTTGAGATGCGACAGGAACGCCGGGAACTCTTTCCCGCGAAGCAGGGAAAGGATCCCTCATCTCGAGCTACGAGGCGGAAACGGGGCTCCTCTGGATGTGGGCGGGACCCTCGTGTTTCCTCTCGAGTGGAGACGGGTATGTCGGGGAACTTCTTGATTTGCACCAAGGGTTTGAAGGACCCTGTCGAAGTTCCAGAGGTGAGGTGTGATCAGCCTCGAGACGCCTCAGCGGAAATGGGCCTCATCTCGCCTGGATGGGAGAACTTCCTGGATTTTCTGGAGTTGCGGCAGGTCTTCTCGAGTTACGACGGAGACCTCAGGGACCCGCTCTGGTGGCCTCAGGAAAGGCCAGTCCCCGTGCGAGTTGCTAGGGGCCATCTCGGGATTCCTCTCCTATCCATGCCGCGGCCTCAGTCCTTGTGTGGAGTCGGGGCCGGAACCTGAGGATTCCTCTCCAGCGTTGCCATGGATCTTGGCGTACTTCTGAGTCTCCCCAGGGGAGTCAGGCGTCGTCTCGAGTGGGGGCATGCACGTGCGCTTTCCTCCCAAGCTGCAGCAGTAGTGTCACGCTTCCTGTCACGTGGATCAAGGGATCTGTGGTTTCCCTCGAGGCTTTCGCTCGAGGCTTTCCCACGAGGCTTTCCCACAGGGCTGTGCCACGTGCCACCTTGGTGTGAGTCGATCCTCAGCGTGAAAGACGAGCCGGTGAAGGGAAAAGAGGTTCCTCTGGATGGACTGAGACATCTGGGGGACTCTTGGAATGGTGGCACGACCCTGGAGTTCCTCTCGCCGTTCCTGTTGAGAGGGCCTCCTCTTGAGGTGCGACGGGAACGCCGGGAACTCTTTCCCGACGAAGCAGGGAAAGGATCCCTCATCTCGAGCTACGAGGCGGAAACGGGGCTCCTCTGGATGTGGGCGGGACCCTCGTGTTTCCTCTCGAGTGGAGACGGGTATGTCGGGGAACTTCTTGATTTGCACCAAGGGTGTGAAGGACCCTTTCGAAGTTCCAGAGGTGAGGTGTGATCAGCCTCGAGACGCCTCAGTGGAAATGGGCTTCATCTCGCCTGGAGGGGAATACCTCCTGGATTTTCTCGAGTTGCGGCAGATCTACTCGAGTTACGAAGGGGACCTCAGGGACCCGCTCTGGTGGCCTCAGGAAAGGCCAGTCCCCGTGCGAGTTGCTAGGGGCCATCTCGGGATTCCTCTCCCGTCCATGCCGGGGCCTAAGACCTTTTGTGGAGTCGGGTGCCGGAACCTGAGGATTCCTCTCCAGTGTTGCCATGGAACTTGGGGTGCTTCTGAGTCTCCCCAGGGGAGTCAGGCCTCGTCTCGAGTAGGGGCATGCACGTGCGCTTACCTCCCGAGCTGCAGCAGTAGTGTCACGCTTCCTGTCACGTGGATCAAGGGATCTGTGGTTTCCCTCGAGGATTTCGCTTGAGGCTTTCCCACGAGGCTTTCCCACAGGGCTGTGCCACGTGCCACCTTGGTGTGAGTCGATTCTCGGCGTGAAAGATGAGCCGGTGAAGGGAAAAGACGTTCCTCTGGATTGGACTGAGACATCTGGTGGACTCTTGGAATGGTGGCACGACCCTGGACTTCCTCTCGCCGTTCCTGTTGAGAGGGCCTCCTCTTGAGATGCGACGGGAACGCCGGGAACTCTTTCCCGCGAAGCAGGGAAAGGATCCCTCATCTCGAGCTACGAGGCGGAAACGGGGCTCCTCTGGATGTGGGCGGGACCCTCGTGATTCCTCTCGAGTGGAGACGGCTAGGTCGGGGAACTTCTTGATTTGCACCAAGGGTGTGAAGGACCCTTTCGAAGTTTCAGAGGTGAGGTGTTATCAGCCTGGAGACGCCTCTGCGGAAATGGGCCTCATCTCGCCTGGAGGGGAGGACCTCCTGGATTTTCTCGAGTTGCGGCACGACTTCTCGAGTTACGACGGGGACTTCAGGGACCCGCTCTGGTGGCCTCAGGAAAGGCCAGTCCCCGTGCGAGTTGCTACGGGCCATCTCCGGATTCCTCTCCCGTCCATGCCGGGGCCTAAGACCTTGTGTGGAGTCAGGGCCGGAAACTGAGGATTCCTCTCCAGTGTTGCCATGGATCTTGGGGTGCGTCTGAGCCTCCCCAGGGGAGTCAGGCCTCGTCTCCAGTGGGGGCATGCACGTGCGCTTTCCTCCCGAGCTGCAGCAGTAGTGTCATGCTTCCTGTCACGTGGATCAAGGGATCTGTGGTTTCCCTCGAGGCTGTCCCTCGAGGCTTTCCCACGAGGCTTTCCCACAGGGCTGTGCCACGTGCCACCTTGGTGGGAGTCGATCCTCGGCGTGAAAGACGAGCCGGGGAAGGGAAAAGAGGTTCCTCTGGAATGGACTGAGACATCTGGGGGACTCTTGGAATGGTGGCACGACCCTGGAGTTCCTCTCGCCATTCCTGTTGAGAGGGCCTCCTCTTGAGATGTGACGGGAACGCCGGGAACTCTTTCCCGATGAAGCAGGGAAATGATCCCTCATCTCGAGCTACGAGGCGGAAACGGGGCTACTCTGGATGTGGGCGGGACCCTCGTGTTTCCTCTCGAGTGGAGACGGGTATGTCGGGGAACTTCTTGATTTGCACCAAGGGTGTAAAGGACCCTTTCGAAGTTCCAGAGGTGAGGTGTGATCAGCCTGGAGACGCCTCAGCGGAAATGGGCCTCATCTCGCCTGGAGGGGAGAACCTCCTTGATTTTTTCGAGTTGCGGCAGGTCTTCTCGAGTTACGACGGGGACCTCAGGGACCCGCTCTGGTGGCCTCAGGAAAGGCCAGTCCCCATGCGAGTTGCTATGGGACCTCTCGGGATTCCTCTTCCGTCCATGCCGGGGCCTCAGTCCTTGTGTGGAGTCGGGGCCGGAACCTGAGGATTCCTCTCCAGTTTTGTCATGGATCTTGGGGTGCTTCTGAGTCTCCCCAGGGGAGTCAGGCCTCGTCTCGAGTGGGGGCTTGCACGTGCGCTTTCCTCCCGAGCTGCAGCAGTAGTGTCACGCTTCCTGTCATGTGGATCAAGGGATCTGTGGCTTTCCCTCGAGGCTGTCCCTCGAGGCTGTCCCTCGAGGCTTTCCCACAGGCTTGTGCCACGTGCCACCTTGGTGTGAGTCCATCCTCGGCGTGAAAGACGAGCCGGTGAAGGGAAAAGAGGTTCCTCTGGAATGGACTGAGACATCTGGGGGACTCTTGGAATGGTGGCACGACCCTGGAGTTCCTCTCGCCGTTCCTGTTGAGAGGGCCTCCTCTTGAGGTGCGACGGGAACGCCGGGAACTCTTTCCCGACGAAGCAGGGAAAGGATCCCTCATCTCGAGCTACGAGGCGGAAACGGGGCTCCTCTGGATGTGGGCGGGACCCTCGTGTTTCCTCTCGAGTGGAGACGGGTATGTCGGGGAACTTCTTGATTTGCACCAAGGGTGTGAAGGACCCTTTTGAATTTCCAGAGGTGAGGTGTGATCAGCCTCGAGACGCCTCAATGGAAATGGGCTTCATCTCGCCTGGAGGGGAGAGCCTCCTGGATTTTCTCGAGTTGCGGCAGATCTACTCGAGTTACGACGGGGACCTCAGGGACCCGCTCTGGTGGCCTCAGGAAAGGCCAGTCCCCGTGCGAGTTGCTAGGGGCCATCTCGGGATTCCTCTCCCGTCCATGCCGGGGCCTAAGACCTTTCGTGGAGTCGGGGCCGGAACCTGAGGATTCCTCTCCAGTGTTGCCATGGAACTTGGGGTGCTTCTGAGTCTCCCCAGGGGAGTCAGGCCTCGTCTCGAGTAGGGGCATGCACGTGCGCTTACCTCCCGAGCTGCAGCAGTAGTGTCACGCTTCCTGTCACGTGGATCAAGGGATCTGTGGTTTCCCTCGAGGCTTTCGCTTGAGGCTTTCCCACGAGGCTTTCCCACAGGGCTGTGCCACGTGCCACCTTGGTGTGAGTCGATTCTCGGCGTGAAAGATGAGCCGGTGAAGGGAAAAGACGTTCCTCTGGAATGGACTGAGACATCTGGGGGACTCTTGGAATGGTGGCACGACCCTGGAGTTCCTCTCGCCGTTCCTGTTGAGAGGGCCTCCTCTTGAGATGCGACAGGAACGCCGGGAACTCTTTCCCGCGAAGCAGGGAAAGGATCCCTCATCTCGAGCTACGAGGCGGAAACGGGGCTCCTCTGGATGTGGGCGGGACCCTCGTGTTTCCTCTCGAGTGGAGACGGGTATGTCGGGGAACTTCTTGATTTGCACCAAGGGTTTGAAGGACCCTGTCGAAGTTCCAGAGGTGAGGTGTGATCAGCCTCGAGACGCCTCAGCGGAAATGGGCCTCATCTCGCCTGGATGGGAGAACTTCCTGGATTTTCTGGAGTTGCGGCAGGTCTTCTCGAGTTACGACGGAGACCTCAGGGACCCGCTCTGGTGGCCTCAGGAAAGGCCAGTCCCCGTGCGAGTTGCTAGGGGCCATCTCGGGATTCCTCTCCTATCCATGCCGCGGCCTCAGTCCTTGTGTGGAGTCGGGGCCGGAACCTGAGGATTCCTCTCCAGCGTTGCCATGGATCTTGGCGTACTTCTGAGTCTCCCCAGGGGAGTCAGGCGTCGTCTCGAGTGGGGGCATGCACGTGCGCTTTCCTCCCAAGCTGCAGCAGTAGTGTCACGCTTCCTGTCACGTGGATCAAGGGATCTGTGGTTTCCCTCGAGGCTTTCGCTCGAGGCTTTCCCACGAGGCTTTCCCACAGGGCTGTGCCACGTGCCACCTTGGTGTGAGTCGATCCTCAGCGTGAAAGACGAGCCGGTGAAGGGAAAAGAGGTTCCTCTGGATGGACTGAGACATCTGGGGGACTCTTGGAATGGTGGCACGACCCTGGAGTTCCTCTCGCCGTTCCTGTTGAGAGGGCCTCCTCTTGAGGTGCGACGGGAACGCCGGGAACTCTTTCCCGACGAATCAGGGAAAGGATCCCTCATCTCGAGCTACGAGGCGGAAACGGGTCTCCTCTGGATGTGGGCGGGACCCTCGTGTTTCCTCTCGAGTGGAGACGGGTATGTCGGGGAACTTCTTGATTTGCACCAAGGGTGTGAAGGACCCTTTCGAAGTTCCAGAGGTGAGGTGTGATCAGCCTCGAGACGCCTCAGTGGAAATGGGCTTCATCTCGCCTGGAGGGGAATACCTCCTGGATTTTCTCGAGTTGCGGCAGATCTACTCGAGTTACGAAGGGGACCTCAGGGACCCGCTCTGGTGGCCTCAGGAAAGGCCAGTCCCCGTGCGAGTTGCTAGGGGCCATCTCGGGATTCCTCTCCCGTCCATGCCGGGGCCTAAGACCTTTTGTGGAGTCGGGTGCCGGAACCTGAGGATTCCTCTCCAGTGTTGCCATGGAACTTGGGGTGCTTCTGAGTCTCCCCAGGGGAGTCAGGCCTCGTCTCGAGTAGGGGCATGCACGTGCGCTTACCTCCCGAGCTGCAGCAGTAGTGTCACGCTTCCTGTCACGTGGATCAAGGGATCTGTGGTTTCCCTCGAGGCTTTCGCTCGAGGCTTTCCCACGAGGCTTTCCCACAGGGCTGTGCCACGTGCCACCTTGGTGTGAGTCGATTCTCGGCGTGAAAGATGAGCCGGTGAAGGGAAAAGACGTTCCTCTGGATTGGACTGAGACATCTGGTGGACTCTTGGAATGGTGGCACGACCCTGGACTTCCTCTCGCCGTTCCTGTTGAGAGGGCCTCCTCTTGAGATGCGAGGGGAACGCCGGGAACTCTTTCCCGCGAAGCAGGGAAAGGATCCCTCATCTCGAGCTACGAGGCGGAAACGGGGCTCCTCTGGATGTGGGTGGGACCCTCGTGTTTCCTCTCGAGTGGAGACGGGTATGTCGGGGAACTTCTTGATTTGCACCAAGGGTGTGAAGGACCCTTTCGAAGTTTCAGAGGTGAGGTGTTATCAGCCTGGAGACGCCTCTGCGGAAATGGGCCTCATCTCGCCTGGAGGGGAGGACCTCCTGGATTTTCTCGAGTTGCGGCACGACTTCTCGAGTTACGACGGGGACTTCAGGGACCCGCTCTGGTGGCCTCAGGAAAGGCCAGTCCCCGTGCGAGTTGCTACGGGCCATCTCCGGATTCCTCTCCCGTCCATGCCGGGGCCTAAGACCTTGTGTGGAGTCAGGGCCGGAAACTGAGGATTCCTCTCCAGTGTTGCCATGGATCTTGGGGTGCGTCTGAGCCTCCCCAGGGGAGTCAGGCCTCGTCTCCAGTGGGGGCATGCACGTGCGCTTTCCTCCCGAGCTGCAGCAGTAGTGTCATGCTTCCTGTCACGTGGATCAAGGGATCTGTGGTTTCCCTCGAGGCTGTCCCTCGAGGCTTTCCCACGAGGCTTTCCCACAGGGCTGTGCCACGTGCCACCTTGGTGGGAGTCGATCCTCGGCGTGAAAGACGAGCCGGGGAAGGGAAAAGAGGTTCCTCTGGAATGGACTGAGACATCTGGGGGACTCTTGGAATGGTGGCACGACCCTGGAGTTCCTCTCGCCATTCCTGTTGAGAGGGCCTCCTATTGAGATGTGACGGGAACGCCGGGAACTCTTTCCCGATGAAGCAGGGAAATGATCCCTCATCTCGAGCTACGAGGCGGAAACGGGGCTACTCTGGATGTGGGCGGGACCCTCGTGTTTCCTCTCGAGTGGAGACGGGTATGTCGGGGAACTTCTTGATTTGCACCAAGGGTGTAAAGGACCCTTTCGAAGTTCCAGAGGTGAGGTGTGATCAGCCTCGAGACGCCTCAGCGGAAATGGGCCTCATCTCGCCTGGAGGGGAGAACCTCCTTGATTTTTTCGAGTTGCGGCAGGTCTTCTCGAGTTACGACGGGGACCTCAGGGACCCGCTCTGGTGGCCTCAGGAAAGGCCAGTCCCCATGCGAGTTGCTATGGGACCTCTCGGGATTCCTCTTCCGTCCATGCCGGGGCCTCAGTCCTTGTGTGGAGTCGGGGCCGGAACCTGAGGATTCCTCTCCAGTTTTGTCATGGATCTTGGGGTGCTTCTGAGTCTCCCCAGGGGAGTCAGGCCTCGTCACGAGTGGGGGCATGCACGTGCGCTTTCCTCCCGAGCTGCAGCAGTAGTGTCACGCTTCCTGTCATGTGGATCAAGGGATCTGTGGCTTTCCCTCGAGGCTGTCCCTCGAGGCTGTCCCTCGAGGCTTTCCCACAGGCTTGTGCCACGTGCCACCTTGGTGTGAGTCGATCCTCGGCGTGAAAGACGAGCCGGTGAAGGGAAAAGAGGTTCCTCTGGAATGGACTGAGACATCTGGTGGCCTCTTGGAATGGTGGCACGAACCTGGAGTTCCTCTCGCCGTTCCTGTTGAGAGGGCCTCCACTTGAGATGCGACGGGATTGTCGGGAACTCTTTCACGACGAAGCAGGGAAAGGATCCCTCATCTCGAGCTACGAGGCGGAAACGGGGCTCCTCTGGATGTGGGCGGGACCCTCGTGTTTCCTCTCGAGTGGAGACGGGTATGTCGGGGAACTTCTTGATTTGCACCAAGTGTGTGAAGGACCCTTTCCAAGTTCCAGAGGTGAGGTGTGATCAGCCTCGAGACGCCTCAGCGGAAATGGGCCTCATCTCGCCTGGAGGGGAGAACCTCCTGGATTTTCTCGAGTTTCGGCAGGTCTTCTCGAGTTACGACTGGAACCTCAGGGACCCGCTCTGGTGGCCTCAGGAAAGGACAGTCCCCATGCGAGCTGCTAGGGGACCACTCGGGATTCCTCTCCCGTCCATGTTGGGGCCTCAGTCCTTGTGTGGAGTCGGGGCCGAACCTGAGGATTCCTCTCCAGGGTTGCCATGGATCTTGGGGTGCTTCTGAGTCTCCCCAGGGGAGTCCGGCCTCGTCTCGAGTGGGGGCATGCACGTGCGCTTTCCTCCCGTACTGCAGCAGTAGTGTCACGCTTCCTGTCACGTGGATCAAGGGATCTGTGGTTTCCCTCGAGGCTTTCGCTTGAGGCTTTCCCACGAGGCTTTCCCACAGGGCTCTGTCACGTGCCACCTTGGTGTGAGTCGATTCTCGGCGTGAAAGATGAGCCGGTGAAGGGAAAAGACGTTCCTCTGGAATGGACTGAGACATCTGGGGGACTCTTGGAATGGTGGCACGACCCTGGAGTTCCTCTCGCCGTTCCTGTTGAGAGGGCCTCCTCTTGAGATGCGACGGGAACGCCGGGAACTCTTTCCCGCGAAGCAGGGAAAGGATCCCTCATCTCGAGCTACGAGGCGGAAACGGGGCTCCTCTGGATGTGGGCGGGACCCTCGTGTTTCCTCTCGAGTGGAGACGGGTATGTCGGGGAACTTCTTGATTTGCACCAAGGGTTTGAAGGACCCTGTCGAAGTTCCAGAGGTGAGGTGTGATCAGCCTCGAGACGCCTCAGCGGAAATGGGCCTCATCTCGCCTGGATGGGAGAACTTCCTGGATTTTCTGGAGTTGCGGCAGGTCTTCTCGAGTTACGACGGAGACCTCAGGGACCCGCTCTGGTGGCCTCAGGAAAGGCCAGTCCCCGTGCGAGTTGCTAGGGGCCATCTCGGCATTCCTCTCCTATCCATGCCGCGGCCTCAGTCCTTGTGTGGAGTCGGGGCCGGAACCTGAGGATTCCTCTCCAGCGTTGCCATGGATCTTGGCATACTTCTGAGTCTCCCCAGGGGAGTCAGGCGTCGTCTCGAGTGGGGGCATGCACGTGCGCTTTCCTCCCAAGCTGCAGCAGTAGTGTCACGCTTCCTGTCACGTGGATCAAGGGATCTGTGGTTTCCCTCGAGGCTTTCGCTCGAGGCTTTCCCACGAGGCTTTCCCACAGGGCTGTGCCACGTGCCACCTTGGTGTGAGTCGATCCTCAGCGTGAAAGAGGAGCCGGTGAAGGGAAAAGAGGTTCCTCTGGATGGACTGAGACATCTGGGGGACTCTTGGAATGGTGGCACGACCCTGGAGTTCCTCTCGCCGTTCCTTTTGAGAGGGCCTCCTCTTGAGGTGCGACGGGAACGCCGGGAACTCTTTCCCGACGAATCAGGGAAAGGATCCCTCATCTCGAGCTACGAGGCAGAAACGGGGCTCCTCTGGATGTGGGCGGGACCCTCGTGTTTCCTCTCGAGTGGAGACGGGTATGTCGGGGAACTTCTTGATTTGCACCAAGGGTGTGAAGGACCCTTTCGAAGTTCCAGAGGTGAGGTGTGATCAGCCTCGAGACGCCTCAGTGGAAATGGGCTTCATCTCGCCTGGAGGGGAGAACCTCCTGGATTTTCTCGAGTTGCGGCAGATCTACTCGAGTTACGAAGGGGACCTCAGGGACCCGCTCTGGTGGCCTCAGGAAAGGCCAGTCCCCGTGCGAGTTGCTAGGGGCCATCTCGGGATTCCTCTCCCGTCCATGCCGGGGCCTAAGACCTTTTGTGGAGTCGGGTGCCGGAACCTGAGGATTCCTCTCCAGTGTTGCCATGGAACTTGGGGTGCTTCTGAGTCTCCCCAGGGGAGTCAGGCCTCGTCTCGAGTAGGGGCATGCACGTGCGCTTACCTCCCGAGCTGCAGCAGTAGTGTCACGCTTCCTGTCACGTGGATCAAGGGATCTGTGGTTTCCCTCGAGGCTTTCGCTTGAGGCTTTCCCACGAGGCTTTCCCACAGGGCTGTGCCACGTGCCACCTTGGTGTGAGTCGATTCTCGGCGTGAAAGATGAGCCGGTGAAGGGAAAAGACGTTCCTCTGGATTGGACTGAGATATCTGGTGGACTCTTGGAATGGTGGCACGACCCTGGACTTCCTCTCGCCGTTCCTGTTGAGAGGGCCTCCTCTTGAGATGCGACGGGAACGCCGGGAACTCTTTCCCGCGAAGCAGGGAAAGGATCCCTCATCTCGAGCTACGAGGCGGAAACGGGGCTCCTCTGGATGTGGGCGGGACCCTCGTGTTTCCTCTCGAGTGGAGACGGGTATGTCGGGGAACTTCTTGATTTGCACCAAGGGTGTGAAGGACCCTTTCGAAGTTTCAGAGGTGAGGTGTTATCAGCCTGGAGACGCCTCTGCGGAAATGGGCCTCATCTCGCCTGGAGGGGAGGACCTCCTGGATTTTCTCGAGTTGCGGCACGACTTCTCGAGTTACGACGGGGACTTCAGGGACCCGCTCTGGTGGCCTCAGGAAAGGCCAGTCCCCGTGCGAGTTGCTACGGGCCATCTCCGGATTCCTCTCCCGTCCATGCCGGGGCCTAAGACCTTGTGTGGAGTCAGGGCCGGAAACTGAGGATTCCTCTCCAGTGTTGCCATGGATCTTGGGGTGCGTCTGAGCCTCCCCAGGGGAGTCAGGCCTCGTCTCCAGTGGGGGCATGCACGTGCGCTTTCCTCCCGAGCTGCAGCAGTAGTGTCATGCTTCCTGTCACGTGGATCAAGGGATCTGTGGTTTCCCTCGAGGCTGTCCCTCGAGGCTTTCCCTCGAGGCTTTCCCACAGGGCCGTGCCACGTGCCACCTTGGTGTGAGTCGATTCTCGGAGTGAAAGACGAGCCGGTGAAGGGAAAAGAGGTTCCTCTGGAAAGGACTGAGACATCTGGTGGACTCTTGGAATGGTGGTACGACCCTGGAGTTCCTCTCGCCGTTCCTGTTGAGAGGGCCTCCTCTTGAGATGCGACGGGAACGCCGGGAACTCTTTCTCGACGAAGCAGGGAAAGGATCCCTCATCTCGACCTACGAGGCGGAGACGGGGCTCCTCTGGATGTGGGCGGGACCCTCGTGTTTCCTCTCGAGTGGAGACGGGCATGTCGGGGAACATCTTGATTTGCACCAAGGGTGTGAAGGACCCTTTCGAAGTTCCAGAGGTGAGGTGTGATCCGCCTCGAGACGCCTCAGCGGAAATGGGCCTCATCTCGCCTGGATGGGAGAACCTCCTGGATTTTCTCGGGCTGCGGCAGGTCTTCTCGAGTTACGACGGGGACCTCAGGGACCCGCTCTGGTGGCCTCAGGAAAGGCCAGTCCCCATGCGAGCTGCTAGGGGACATCTCGGGATTCCTCTCCCATCCATGCCGGGGCCTCAGTCCTTGTGTGGAGTCGGGGCCGGAACCTGAGGATTCCTCTCCAGTGTTGCCATGGATCTTGGGGTGCTTCTGAGTCTCCCCAGGGGAGTCAGGCCTCGTCTCGAGTGGGGGCATGCACGTGCGCTTTCCTCCCGAGCTGCAGCAGTAGTGTCACGCTTCCTGTCACGTGGATCAAGGGATCTGTGGTTTCCCTCGAGGCTGTCCCTCGAGGCTTTCCCACGATGCTTTCCCCAGGGCTGTGCCAAGTGCCACCTTGGTGTGAGTCGATCCTCGGCGTGAAAGACGAGCCGGTGAAGGGAAAAGAGGTTCCTCTGGAATGGACTGAGACATCTGGGGGACTCTTGGAATGGTGGCACGACCCTGGAGTTCCTCTCGCCGTTCCTGTTGAGAGGGCCTCCTCTTTAGATGCGACGGGAACGCCGGGAACTCTTTCCTGACGAAGCAGGGAAAGGATCCCACATCTCAAGCTACGAGGCGGAAACGGGGCTCCTCTGGATGTGGGTGGGACCCTCGTGTTTCCTCTCGAGTGGAGACGGGTATGTCGGGGAACTTCTTGATTTGCACCAAGGGTGTGAAGGACCCTTTCGAAGTTCCAGAGGTGAGGTGTGATCAGCCTCAAGACGCCTCAGCGGAAATGGGCCTCATCTCGCCTGGAGGGGAGAACCTCCTTGATTTTTTCGAGTTGCGGCAGGTATTCTCGAGTTACGACGGGGACCTCAGGGACCCGCTCTGGTGGCCTCAGGAAAGGCCAGTCCCCATGCGAGTTGCTATGGGACCTCTCGGGATTCCTCTTCCGTCCATGCCGGGGCCTCAGTCCTTGTGTTGAGTCGGGGCCGGAACCTGAGGATTCCTCTCCAGTTTTGCCATGGATCTTGGGGTGCTTCTGAGTCTCCCCAGGGGAGTCAGGCCTCGTCTCGAGTGGGGGCTTGCACGTGCGCTTTCCTCCCGAGCTGCAGCAGTAGTGTCACGCTTCCTGTCATGTGGATCAAGGGATCTGTGGCTTTCCCTCGAGGCTGTCCCTCGAGGCTGTCCCTCGAGGCTTTCCCACAGGCTTGTGCCACGTGCCACCTTGGTGTGAGTCGATCCTCGGCGTGAAAGACGAGCCGGTGAAGGGAAAAGAGGTTCCTCTGGAATGGACTGAGACATCTGGTGGCCTCTTGGAACGGTGGCACGAACCTGGAGTTCCTCTCTCCGTTCCTGTTGAGAGGGCCTCCACTTGAGATGCGACGGGATTGTCGGGAACTCTTTCACGACGAAGCAGGGAAAGGATCCCTCATCTCGACATACGAGGCGGAAACGGGGCTCCTCTGGATGTGGGCGGGACCCTTGTGTTTCCTCTCGAGTGGAGACGGGTATGTCGGGGAACTTCTTGATTTGCACCAAGGGTGTGAAGGACCCTTTCGAAGTTCCAGAGGTGAGGTGTGATCAGCCTCGAGACGCCTCAGCGGAAATGGGCCTCATCTCGCCTGGAGGGGAGAACCTCCTGGATTCTCTCGAGTTGCGGCAGGTCTTCTCGAGTTACGACTGGAACCTCAGGGACCCGCTCTGGTGGCCTCAGGAAAGGACAGTCCCCATGCGAGCTGCTAGGGGACCACTCGGGATTCCTCTCCCGTCCATGCCGGGGCCTCAGTCCTTGTGTGGAGTAGGGGCCGGAACCTGAGGATTCCTCTCCAGGGATGCCATGGATCTTGGGGTGCTTCTGAGTCTCCCCAGGGGAGTCAGGCCTCGTCTCGAGTGGGGGCATGCACGTGCGCTTTCCTCCCGAGCTGCAGCAGTAGTGTCACGCTTCCTGTCACATGGATCAAGGGATCTGTGTTTTCCGTCGAGGCTTTCGCTCTAGGCTTTTCCACGAGGCTTTCCCACAGGGCTGTGCCACGTGCCACCTTGGTGTGAGTCGATCCTCGGTGTGAAAGACGAGCCGGTGAAGGGAAAAGGGGTTCCTCTGGATTGGACTGAGACATCTGGTGGACTCTTGGAATGGTGGCACGACCCTGGACTTCCTCTCGCCGTTCCTGTTGAGAGGGCCTCCTCTTGAGATGCGACGGGAACGCCGGGACTCTTCCCAGAAGAAGCAGGGAAAGGATCCCTCATCTCGAGCTACGAGGCGGAAACGGGGCTCCTCTGGATGTGGGCGGGACCCTCGTGTTTCCTCTCGAGTGGAGATGGGTATGTCGGGGAACTTCTTGATTTGCACCAAGGGTGTGAAGGACCCTTTCGAAGTTCCAGAGGTGAGGTGTCATCCGCCTCGAGACGCCTCAGCGGAAATGGGCCTCATCTCGCCTGGAGGGGAGAACCTCCTGGATTCTCTCGAGTTGCGGCAGGTCTTTTCGAGTTACGACAGGAACCTCAGGGACCCGCTCTGGTGGCCTCAGGAAAGGACAGTCCCCATGGGAGCTGCTAGGGGACCACTCGGGATTCCTCTCCCGTCCATGCCGGGGCCTCAGTCCTTGTGTGGAGTCGGGGCCGGAACCTGAGGATTCCTCTCCAGGGATGCAATAGATCTTGGGGTGCTTCTGAGTCTCCCCAGGGGAGTCAGGCCTCGTCTCGAGTGGGGGCATGCACGTGCGCTTTCCACCCGAGCTGCAGCAGTAGTGTCACGCTTCCTGTCACGTGGATCAAGGGATCTGTGGTTTACCTCGAGGCTGTCCCTCGAGGCTTTCGCACGAGGCTTTCGCACAGGGCTGTGCCACGTGCCACCTTGATGTGAGTCGATCCTCGGCGTGAAAGACGAGCCGGTGAAGGGAAAAGAGGTTCCTCTGGAATGGACTGAGACATCTGGGGGACTCTTGGAATGGTGGCACGACCCTGGAGTTCCTCTCGCCGTTCCTGTGGAGAGGGCCTCCTCTTGAGATGCGACGGGAACGCCGGGAACTCTTTCCCGACGAAGCAGGGAAAGGATCCCTCATCTCGAGCTACGAAGCGGAGACGGGACTCCTCTGGATGTGGGCGGGACCCTAGTGTTTCCTCTCGAGTGGAGACGGGTATGTCGGGGAACTTCTTGATTTGCACCAAGGGTGTGAAGGACCCTTTCAAAGTTCCAGAGGTGAGGTGTGATCAGCCTCAGAACGCCTCATGGGATATGGGCCTCATCTCTCCTGGAGGGGAGAACCTCCTGGATTTTCTCGAGTTGCGGCAGGTCTTCTCGAGTTACGACGGGGGCCTCAGGGACCCGCTCTGGTGGCCTCAGGAAAGGCCAGTCCACATGCGAGCTGCTGGGGGACCTCTCTGGATTCTTCTCCTTTCCATTCCGCGGCCTCAGTCCTTGTGTTGAGTCGGGGCCGGAACCTGAGGATTCCTCTCCAGTGTTGCCATGGATCTTGGGGTGCTTCTGAGTCTCCCCAGGGGAGTCAGGCCTCGTCTCGAGTGGGGGCATGCACGTGCGCTTTCCTCCCGAGCTGCAGCAGTAGTGTCACGCTTCCTGTCACGTGGATCAATGGATATGTGGCTTTCCCTCGAGGCTGTCCCTCGAGGCTGTCCCTCGAGGCTTTCCCACAGGCCTGTGCCACGTGCCACCTTGGTGTGAGTCGATCCTCGTCGTGAAAGACGAGCCGGTGAAGGGAAAAGAGGTTCCTCTGGAATGGACTGAGACATCTGGTGGACTCTTGGAATGGTGGCACGACCCTGGAGTTCCTCTCGGCGTTCCTGTTGAGAGGGCCTCCACTTGAGAGGCGACGGGATCGCCGGGAACTCTTTCCCGACGAAGCAGGGAAAGGATCCCTCATCTCGAGCTACGAGGCGGAAACGGGGCTCCTCTGGATGTGGGCGGGACCCTCGTGTTTCCTCTCGAGTGGAGACAGGTATGTCGGGGATCTTCTTGATTTGCACCAAGGGTGTGAAGGACCCTTTCGAAGTTCCAGAGGTGAGGTGTGATCAGCCTCGAGACGCCTCAGCGGAAATGGGCCTCATCTCGCCTGGAGGGGAGAACCTCCTGGATTCTCTCGAGTTGCGGCAGGTCTTCTCGAGTTACGACGGGGACCTCAGGGACCCGATCTGGTGGCCTCTGGAAAGGCCAGTCCCCATGCGAGTTGCTAGGGGGCCTCTCGGGATTCCTCTCCCGTCCATGCCGCGGCCTCAGTCCTTGTGTGGAGTCGGGGCCGGAACCTGAGGATTCCTCTCCAGGGTTGCCATGGATCTTGGGGTGCTTCTGAGTCTCCCCAGGGGAGTCAGGCCTCGTCTCGAGTGGGGGCATGCACGTGTGCTTTCCTCCCGAGCTGCAGCAGTAGTGTCACGCTTCCTGTCACGTGGATCAAGGGATCTGTGGTTTCCCTCGAGGCTTTCACTCGAGTCTTTCCCACGAGTCTTTCCCACAGGGCTGTTTCAGGTGCCACCTTGGTGTGAGTCGATCCTCGGTGTGAAAGACGAGCCGGTGAAGGGAAAAGAGGTTCCTCTGTAATGGACTGAGATATCTGGTGGACTCTTGGAATGGTGGCACGACCCTGGAGTTCCTCTCGCCGTTCCTGTTGAGAGGGCCTCCACTTGAGATGCGACGGGATCGCCGGGAACTCTTTCCTGTCGAAGCAGGAAAGGATCCCTCATCTCGAGCTACGAGGCGTAAACGGGGCTCCTCTGGATGTGGGCGGGACCCTCGTGTTTCCTCTCGAGTGGAGACGGGCATGTCGGGGAACTTCTTGATTTGCACCAAGGGTGTGAAGGACCCATTCGAAGTTCCAGAGTTGTGGTGTGATCAGCCTCGAGACACCTCAGCGGAAATAGGACTCATCTCGCCTGGAGGGGAGAACCTCCTGGATTCTCTCGAGTTGCGGCAGGTCTTCTCGAGTTACAACGGGGACCTCAGGGACCCGCTCTGGTGGCCTCAGGAAAGGCCAGTCCCCATGCGAGCTGCTAGGGGACCTCTCGGGATTCCTCTCCCGTCCATGCCGGGGCCTCAGTCCTTGTGTGGAGTCGGGGACGGAACCTGAGGATTCCTCTCCAGGGTTGCCATGGATCTTGGGGTGCTTCTGTGTCTCCCCAGGGGAGTCAGGCCTCGTCTCGAGTGGGGGCATGCACGTGCGCTTTCCTCCCGAGCTGCAGCAGTAGTGTCACGCTTCCTGTCACGTGGATCAAGGGATCTGTGGCTTTCCCTCGAGGCTTTCCCTCGAGGCTTTCCCACAGGGCCGTGCCACGTGCCACCTTGGTGTGAGTCGATTCTCGGAGTGAAAGACGAGCCGGTGAAGGGAAAAGAGGTTCCTCTGGAAAGGACTGAGACATCTGGTGGACTCTTGGAATGGTGGCACGACCCTGGAGTTCCTCTCGCCGTTCCTGTTGAGAGGGCCTCATCTTGAGTTGCGACGGGAACGCCGGGAACTCTTTCCTGACGAAGCAGGGAAAGGATTCCACATCTCAAGCTACGAGGCGGAAACGGGGCTCCTCTGGATGTGGGTGGGACCCTCGTGTTTCCTCTCGAGTGGAGACGGGTATGTCGGGGAACTTCTTGATTTGCACCAAGGGTGTGAAGGACCCTTTCGAAGTTCCAGAGGTGAGGTGTGATCAGCCTCGAGACGCCTCTGTGGAAATGGGCCTCATCTCGCTGGGAGGGGAGAACCTCCTTGATTTTTTCGAGTTGCGGCAGGTCTTCTCGAGTTACGAAGGGGAACTCAGGGACCCGCTCTTGTGGCCTCAGGAAAGAACAGTCCCCATGCGAGTTGCTAGGGGACCTCTCGGGATTCCTCTCCCGTCCATGCTGGGGCCTCAGTCCTTGTGTCGAGTCGGGGCCGAACCTGAGGATTCCTCTCCAGGGTTGCCATGGATCTTGGGGTGCTTCTGAGTCTCCCCAGGGGAGTCAGGCCTTGTCTCGAGTGGGGGCATGCACGTGCGCTTTTCTCCCGAGCTGCAGCAGTAGTTTCACGCTTCCTGTCACGTGGATCAAGGGATCTGTGGTTTCCCTCGAGGCTTTCGATCGAGGCTTTCCCACGAGGCTTTCCCACAGTGCTGTGCCACCTGCCACCTTGGTGGGAGTCCATCCTCAGCGTGAAAGACGAGCCGGTGTAGGGAAAAGAGGTTCCTCTGGAATGGACTGAGACATCTGGGCGACTCTTGGAATGGTGGCACGACCCTGGAGTTCCTCTCGCCGTTCCTGTTGAGAGGGCCTCCTCTTGAGATGCGACGGGAACGCCGGGAACTCTTTCCCGACGAAGCAGGGAAAGGATCCCTCATCTCGAGCTACCTGGCGGAATCGGGGTTCCTCTGGATGTGGGCGGGACCCTCGTGTTTCCTCTCGAGTGGAGACGGGTATGTCGGGGAACTTCTTGATTTGCACGAAGGGTGTGAAGAACCCTTTCGAAGTTCCAGAGGTGAGGTGTGATCAGCCTCGAGACGCCTCAGCGGAAATGGGCCTCATCTCGCCTGGAGGGGAGAACCTCCTGGATTCTCTCGAGTTGCGGCAGATCTTCTCGAGTTACGACGGGGACCTCAGGGACCCGCTAAGGTGGCCTCAGGAAACTCCAGTCCCCATGCGAGTTGCTAGGGGACCTCTCGGGATTCCTCTTCCGTCCATGCCGCGGCCTCAGTCCTTGTGTGGAGTCGGTGCCGGAACCTGAGGATTCCTCTCCAGTGTTGCTATGGATCTTGGGGTGCTTCTGAGTCTCCCCAGGGGAGTCAGGCCTCGTCTCGAGTGGGGGCATGCACGTGTGCTTTCCTCCCGAGCTGCAGCAGTAGTGTCACGCTTCCTGTCTCGTGGATGAAGGGATCTGTGGCTTTCCCTCGAGGCTGTCCCCCGATGCGTTCCCACGAGGCTTTCCCACAGGGCTGTGCCACGTGCCACCATGGTGTGAGTCGATCCTCGGCGTGAAAGACGAGCCGGTGAAGGGAAAGAGGTTCCTCTGGAATGGACTGAGACATCTGGGGTACTCTTGGAATGGTGGCACGACCCTGAAGTTCTTCTCGCCTTTCCTCTTGAGAGGGCCTCCTCTTGAGATCCGACGGGAATGCCGGGAACTCTTTCCCGACGAAGCAGGGAAATGATCCCTCATCTCGAGCTACAAGGTCGAAACGGGGCTCCTCTGGATGTGGGCGGGACCCCCGTGTTTCCTCTCGAGTGGAGACGGTTATGTCGGGGAACTTCTTGATTTGCACCAAGGGTGTGAAGGACCCTTTCCAAGTTCCAGAGGTGAGGTGTGATCCGCCTCGAAACGCCTCAGCGGAAATGGGCCTCATCTCGCCTGGAGGGGAGAACCTCCTGGATTTTCTCGAGTTGCGGCAGGTCTTCTCGAGTTACGACGGGGACCTCAGGGACCCGCTCTGGTGGCCTCAGGAAAGGCCAGTCCCCATGCGAGTTGCTAGGGGCCCTCTCTGGATTCCTCTCCCGTCCATGCCGGGGCTTAAGACCTTGTGTGGAGTCGGGACCGGATCCTGAGGATTTCTCTCCAGTTTTGCCATGGATGTTGGGGTGCTTCTAAGTCTCCCCAGGGGAGTCAGTCCTCGTCTCGAGTGGGGGCATGCATATGCGCTTTCCTCCCGAGCTGCAGCAGTAGTGTCACGCTTCCTGTCACGTGGATCAAGGGATCTGTGGCTTTCCCTCGAGGGTTTCCCTCGAGGCTTTCCCACAGGGCCGTGCCACGTGCCACCTTGGTGTGAGTCGATTCTCGTCGTGAAAGACGAGCCGGTGAAGGGAAAACAGGCTCCTCTGGAAAGGACTGAGACATCTGGTGGACTCTTGGAATGGTGGCACGACCCTGGAGTTCCTCTCGCCGTTCCTGTTAAGAGGGCCTCCTCTTGAGATGCGACGGGAACGCCGGGAACTCTTTCCCGAGCAAGCAGGGAAAGGATCCCTCATCTCGAGATACCAGGCGGAAACGTGGCTCCTCTGGATGTGGGTGGGACCCTCCTGTTTCCTCTCGAGTGGAGACGGGTATGTCGGGGAACTTCTTGATTTGCACCAAGGGTGTGAAGGACCCTTTCGAAGTTCCAGAGGTGAGGTGTGATCAGCCTCGAGACGCCTCTGTGGAAATGGGCCTCATCTCGCCGGGAGGGGAGAACCTCCTTGATTTTTTCGAGTTGCGGCATATCTTCTCGAGATACGAATGTGAACTCAGGGACCCGCTCTGGTGGCCTCAGGAAAGGCCATTCCCCATGCGAGTTGCCAGGGGACCCTTCGGGATTCCTCTCCCGTCCATGCCGCGGCCTCAGTCCTTGTGTGGAGTCGGGGCCGGGACCTGAGGATTCCTCTCCAGGGTTGCCATGGATCTTGGGGTGCTTCTGAGTCTCCCCAGGGGAGTCAGGCCTCGTCTCGAGTGGGGGCATGCACGTGTGCTTTCCTCCCGAGCTGCAGCAGTAGTGTCACGCTTCCTGTCACGTGGATCAAGCGATCTGTGGCTTTCCCTCGAGGCTGTCCCTCGAGGCTTTCCCACGAGGCTTTCCCACAGGGCTGTTCCACGTGCGACCTTGGTGTGAGTCGATCCTCGGCGTGAAAGACGAGCCGGTGAAGGGAAAAGAGGTTCCTCTGGAATGGACTGAGACATCTGGGGGACTCTTGGAATGGTGGCACGACCCTGGAGTTCCTCTCGCCGTTCCTGTTGAGAGGGCCTCCTCTTGAGATGCGACGGGAACGCCGGGAACTCTTTCCCGACGAAGCAGGGAAAGGATCCGTCATCTCGAGCTAAGAAGCGGAGACGGGACTCCTCTGGATGTGGGCGGGACCCTCGTGTTTCCTCTCGAGTGGAGACGGGTATGTCGGGGAACTTCTTGATTTGCACCAAGGGTGTGAAGGAGCCTTTCGAAGTTCCAGAGGTGAGGTGTGATCAGCCTCAGGACGCCTCATCGGAAATGGGCCTCATCTCTCCTGGAGGGGAGAACCTCCAGGATTTTCTCGAGTTGCGGCAGGTCTTCTCGAGTTACGACGGGGGCCTCAGTGACCCGCTCTGGTGGCCTCAGGAAAGGCCAGTCCGCATGCGTGCTGCTGGGGGACCTCTCGGGATTCTTCTCCTTTCCATTCCGCGGCCTCAGTCCTTGTGTGGAGTCGGGGCCGGAACCTGAGGATTCCTCTCCAGTGTTGCCATGGATCTTGGGGTGCTTCTGAGTCTCCCCAGGAGAGTCAGGCCTCGTCTCGAGTGGGGGCATGCACGTGCGCTTTCCTCCCGAGCTGCAGCAGTAGTGTCACGCTTCCTGTCACGTGGATCAATGGATATGTGGCTTTCCCTCGAGGCTGTCCCTCGAGGCTGTCCCTCGAGGCTTTCCCACAGGCCTGTGCCACGTGCCACCTTGGTGTGAGTCGATCCTCGTCGTGAAAGACGAGCCGGTGAAGGGAAAAGAGGTTCCTCTGGAATGGACTGAGACATCTGGTGGACTCTTGGAATGGTGGCACGACCCTGGAGTTCCTCTCGGCGTTCCTGTTGAGAGGGCCTCCACTTGAGAGGCGACGGGATCGCCGGGAACTCTTTCCCGACGAAGCAGGGAAAGGGTCCCTCATCTCGAGCTACGAGGCGGAAACGGGGCTCCTCTGGATGTGGGCGGGACCCTCGTATTTCCTCTCGAGTGGAGACAGGTATGTCGGGGATCTTCTTGATTTGCACCAAGGGTGTGAAGGACCCTTTCGAAGTTCCAGAGGTGAGGTGTGATCAGCCTCGAGACGCCTCAGCGGAAATGGGCCTCATCTCGCCTGGAGGGGAGAACCTCCTGGATTCTCTCGAGTTGCGGCAGGTCTTCTCGAGTTACAACGGGGACCTCAGGGACCCGATCTGGTGGCCTCTGGAAAGGCCAGTCCCCATGCGAGTTGCTAGGGGGCCTCTCGGGATTCCTCTCCCGTCCATGCCGCGGCCTCAGTCCTTGTGTGGAGTCGGGGCCGGGACCTGAGGATTCCTCTCCAGGGTTGCCATGGATCTTGCGGTGCTTCTGAGTCTCCCCAGGGGAGTCAGGCCTCGTCTCGAGTGGGGGCATGCACGTGTGCTTTCCTCCCGAGCTGCAGCAGTAGTGTCACGCTTCCTGTCACGTGGATCAAGCGATCTGTGGCTTTCCCTCGAGGCTGTCCCTCGAGACTTTCCTACGAGACTTTCCCACAGGGCTGTTCCACGTGCGACCTTGGTGTGAGTCGATCCTCGGCGTGAAAGACGAGCCGGTGAAGGGAAAAGAGGTTCCTCTGGAATGGACTGAGACATCTGGGGGACTCTTGGAATGGTGGCACGACCCTGGAGTTCCTCTCGCCGTTCCTGTTGAGAGGGCCTCCTCTTGAGATGCGACGGGAACGCCGGGAACTCTTTCCCGACGAAGCAGGGAAAGGATCCCTCATCTGGAGCTACGAAGCGGAGACGGGACTCCTCTGGATGTGGGCGGGACCCTCGTGTTTCCTCTCGAGTGGAGACGGGTATGTCGGGGAACTTCTTGATTTGCACCAAGGGTGTGAAGGACCCTTTCAAAGTTCCAGAGGTGAGGTGTGATCAGCCTCAGGACGCCTCATCGGAAATGGGCCTCATCTCTCCTGGAGGGGAGAACCTCCTGGATTTTCTCGAGTTTCGGCAGGTCTTCTCGAGTTACGACGGGGGCCTCAGTGACCCGCTCTGGTGGCCTCAGGAAAGGCCAGTCCGCATGCGAGCTGCTGGGGGACCGCTCGGGATTCCTCTCCCGTCCATGCCGGGGCCTCAGTCCTTGTGTGGAGTCGGGGCCGGAACCTGAGGATTCCTCTCCAGTGTTGCCATGGATCTTGGGGTGCTTCTGAGTCTCCCCAGGGGAGTCAGGCCTCGTCTCGAGTGGGGGCATGCACGTGCGCTTTCCTCCCGAGCTGCAGCAGTAGTGTCACGCTTCCTGTCACGTGGATCAATGGATATGTGGCTTTCCCTCGAGGCTGTCCCTCGAGGCTGTCCCTCGAGGCTTTCCCACAGGCCTGTGCCACGTGCCACCTTGGTGTGAGTCGATCCTCGTCGTGAAAGACGAGCCGGTGAAGGGAAAAGAGGTTCCTCTGGAATGGACTGAGACATCTGGTGGACTCTTGGAATGGTGGCACGACCCTGGAGTTCCTCTCGGCGTTCCTGTTGAGAGAGCCTCCACTTGAGAGGCGACGGGATCGCCGGGAACTCTTTCCCGACGAAGCAGTGAAAGGATCCCTCATCTCGAGCTACGAGGCGGAAACGGGGCTCCTCTGGATGTGGGCGGGACCCTCGTATTTCCTCTCGAGTGGAGACAGGTATGTCGGGGATCTTCTTGATTTGCACCAAGGGTGTGAAGGACCCTTTCGAAGTTCCAGAGGTGAGGTGTGATCAGCCTCGAGACGCCTCAGCGGAAATGGGCCTCATCTCGCCTGGAGGGGAGAACCTCCTGGATTCTCTCGAGTTGCGGCAGGTCTTCTCGAGTTACGACGGGGACCTCAGGGACCCGATCTGGTGGCCTCTGGAAAGGCCAGTCCCCATGCGAGTTGCTAGGGGGCCTCTCGGGATTCCTCTCCCGTCCATGCCGCGGCCTCAGTCCTTGTGTGGTGTCGGGGCCGGGACCTGAGGATTCCTCTCCAGGGTTGCCATGGATCTTGGGGTGCTTCTGAGTCTCCCCAGGGGAGTCAGGCCTCGTCTCGAGTGGGGGCATGCACGTGTGCTTTCCTCCCGAGCTGCAGCAGTAGTGTCACGCTTCCTGTCACGTGGATCAAGGGATCTGTGGCTTTCCCTCGAGGGTTTCCCTCGAGGCTTTCCCACAGGGCCGTGCCACGTGCCACCTTGGTGTGAGTCGATTCTCGGAGTGAAAGACGAGCCGGTGAAGGGAAAAGAGGTTCCTCTGGAAAGGACTGAGACATCTGGTGGACTCTTGGAATGGTGGCACGACCCTGGAGTTCCTCTCGCCGTTCCTGTTGAGAGGGCCTCCTCTTGAGTTGCGACGGGAACGCCGGGAACTCTTTCCTGACGAAGCAGGGAAAGGATTCCACATCTCAAGCTACGAGGCGGAAACGGGGCTCCTCTGGATGTGGGTGGGACCCTCGTGTTTCCTCTCGAGTGGAGACGGGTATGTCGGGGAACTTCTTGATTTGCACCAAGGGTGTGAAGGACCCTTTCGAAGTTCCAGAGGTGAGGTGTGATCAGCCTCGAGACGCCTCTGTGGAAATGGGCCTCATCTCGCTGGGAGGGGAGAACCTCCTTGATTTTTTCGAGTTGCGGCAGGTCTTCTCGAGTTACGAAGGGGAACTCAGGGACCCGCTCTTGTGGCCTCAGGAAAGAACAGTCCCCATGCGAGTTGCTAGGGGACCTCTCGGGATTCCTCTCCCGTCCATGCTGGGGCCTCAGTCCTTGTGTCGAGTCGGGGCCGAACCTGAGGATTCCTCTCCAGGGTTGCCATGGATCTTGGGGTGCTTCTGAGTCTCCCCAGGGGAGTCAGGCCTTGTCTCGAGTGGGGGCATGCACGTGCGCTTTTCTCCCGAGCTGCAGCAGTAGTTTCACGCTTCCTGTCACGTGGATCAAGGGATCTGTGGTTTCCCTCGAGGCTTTCGATCGAGGCTTTCCCACGAGGCTTTCCCACAGTGCTGTGCCACCTGCCACCTTGGTGGGAGTCCATCCTCGGCGTGAAAGACGAGCCGGTGTAGGGAAAAGAGGTTCCTCTGGAATGGACTGAGACATCTGGGGGACTCTTGGAATGGTGGCACGACCCTGGAGTTCCTCTCGCCGTTCCTGTTGAGAGGGCCTCCTCTTGAGATGCGACGGGAACGCCGGGAACTCTTTCCCGACGAAGCAGGGAAAGGATCCCTCATCTCGAGCTACCTGGCGGAATCGGGGTTCCTCTGGATGTGGGCGGGACCCTCGTGTTTCCTCTCGAGTGGAGACGGGTATGTCGGGGAACTTCTTGATTTGCACGAAGGGTGTGAAGAACCCTTTCGAAGTTCCAGAGGTGAGGTGTGATCAGCCTCGAGACGCCTCAGCGGAAATGGGCCTCATCTCGCCTGGAGGGGAGAACCTCCTGGATTCTCTCGAGTTGCGGCAGATCTTCTCGAGTTACGACGGGGACCTCAGGGACCCGCTAAGGTGGCCTCAGGAAACTCCAGTCCCCATGCGAGTTGCTAGGGGACCTCTCGGGATTCCTCTTCCGTCCATGCCGCGGCCTCAGTCCTTGTGTGGAGTCGGTGCCGGAACCTGAGGATTCCTCTCCAGTGTTGCTATGGATCTTGGGGTGCTTCTGAGTCTCCCCAGGGGAGTCAGGCCTCGTCTCGAGTGGGGGCATGCACGTGTGCTTTCCTCCCGAGCTGCAGCAGTAGTGTCACGCTTCCTGTCTCGTGGATGAAGGGATCTGTGGCTTTCCCTCGAGGCTGTCCCCCGATGCGTTCCCACGAGGCTTTCCCACAGGGCTGTGCCACGTGCCACCATGGTGTGAGTCGATCCTCGGCGTGAAAGACGAGCCGGTGAAGGGAAAGAGGTTCCTCTGGAATGGACTGAGACATCTGGGGTACTCTTGGAATGGTGGCACGACCCTGAAGTTCTTCTCGCCTTTCCTCTTGAGAGGGCCTCCTCTTGAGATCCGACGGGAATGCCGGGAACTCTTTCCCGACGAAGCAGGGAAATGATCCCTCATCTCGAGCTACAAGGTCGAAACGGGGCTCCTCTGGATGTGGGCGGGACCCCCGTGTTTCCTCTCGAGTGGAGACGGTTATGTCGGGGAACTTCTTGATTTGCACCAAGGGTGTGAAGGACCCTTTCCAAGTTCCAGAGGTGAGGTGTGATCCGCCTCGAGACGCCTCAGCGGAAATGGGCCTCATCTCGCCTGGAGGGGAGAACCTCCTGGATTTTCTCGAGTTGCGGCAGGTCTTCTCGAGTTACGACGGGGACCTCAGGGACCCGCTCTGGTGGCCTCAGGAAAGGCCAGTCCCCATGCGAGTTGCTAGGGGCCCTCTCTGGATTCCTCTCCCGTCCATGCCGGGGCTTAAGACCTTGTGTGGAGTCGGGACCGGACCCTGAGGATTTCTCTCCAGTGTTGCCATGGATGTTGGGGTGCTTCTAAGTCTCCCCAGGGGAGTCAGTCCTCGTCTCGAGTGGGGGCATGCATATGCGCTTTCCTCCCGAGCTGCAGCAGTAGTGTCACGCTTCCTGTCACGTGGATCAAGGGATCTGTGGCTTTCCCTCGAGGGTTTCCGTCGAGGCTTTCCCACAGGGCCGTGCCACGTGCCACCTTGGTGTGAGTCGATTCTCGTCGTGAAAGACGAGCCGGTGAAGGGAAAACAGGCTCCTCTGGAAAGGACTGAGACATCTGGTGGACTCTTGGAATGGTGGCACGACCCTGGAGTTCCTCTCGCCGTTCCTGTTAAGAGGGCCTCCTCTTGAGATGCGACGGGAACGCCGGGAACTCTTTCCCGAGCAAGCAGGGAAAGGATCCCTCATCTCGAGATACCAGGCGGAAACTTGGCTCCTCTGGATGTGGGTGGGACCCTCCTGTTTCCTCTCGAGTGGAGACGGGTATGTCGGGGAACTTCTTGATTTGCACCAAGGGTGTGAAGGACCCTTTCGAAGTTCCAGAGGTGAGGTGTGATCAGCCTCGAGACGCCTCTGTGGAAATGGGCCTCATCTCGCCGGGAGGGGAGAACCTCCTTGATTTTTTCGAGTTGCGGCATATCTTCTCGAGATACGAATGTGAACTCAGGGACCCGCTCTGGTGGCCTCAGGAAAGGCCATTCCCCATGCGAGTTGCCAGGGGACCCTTCGGGATTCCTCTCCCGTCCATGCCGCGGCCTCAGTCCTTGTGTGGAGTCGGGGCCGGGACCTGAGGATTCCTCTCCAGGGTTGCCATGGATCTTGGGGTGCTTCTGAGTCTCCCCAGGGGAGTCAGGCCTCGTCTCGAGTGGGGGCATGCACGTGTGCTTTCCTCCCGAGCTGCAGCAGTAGTGTCACGCTTTCTGTCACGTGGATCAAGCGATCTGTGGCTTTCCCTCGAGGCTGTCCCTCGAGGCTTTCCCACGAGGCTTTCCCACAGGGCTGTTCCACGTGCGACCTTGGTGTGAGTCGATCCTCGGCGTGAAAGACGAGCCGGTGAAGGGAAAAGAGGTTCCTCTGGAATGGACTGAGACATCTGGGGGACTCTTGGAATGGTGGCACGACCCTGGAGTTCCTCTCGCCGTTCCTGTTGAGAGGACCTCCACTTGAGATGCGACGGGATCGCCGGGAACTCTTTCCCGACGAAGCAGGGAAAGGATCCGTCATCTCGAGCTAAGAAGCGGAGACGGGACTCCTCTGGATGTGGGCGGGACCCTCGTGTTTCCTCTCGAGTGGAGACGGGTATGTCGGGGAACTTCTTGATTTGCACCAAGGGTGTGAAGGAGCCTTTCGAAGTTCCAGAGGTGAGGTGTGATCAGCCTCAGGACGCCTCATCGGAAATGGGCCTCATCTCTCCTGGAGGGGAGAACCTCCAGGATTTTCTCGAGTTGCGGCAGGTCTTCTCGAGTTACGACGGGGGCCTCAGTGACCCGCTCTGGTGGCCTCAGGAAAGGCCAGTCCGCATGCGTGCTGCTGGGGGACCTCTCGGGATTCTTCTCCTTTCCATTCCGCGGCCTCAGTCCTTGTGTGGAGTCGGGGCCGGAACCTGAGGATTCCTCTCCAGTGTTGCCATGGATCTTGGGGTGCTTCTGAGTCTCCCCAGGAGAGTCAGGCCTCGTCTCGAGTGGGGGCATGCACGTGCGCTTTCCTCCCGAGCTGCAGCAGTAGTGTCACGCTTCCTGTCACGTGGATCAATGGATATGTGGCTTTCCCTCGAGGCTGTCCCTCGAGGCTGTCCCTCGAGGCTTTCCCACAGGCCTGTGCCACGTGCCACCTTGGTGTGAGTCGATCCTCGTCGTGAAAGACGAGCCGGTGAAGGGAAAAGAGGTTCCTCTGGAATGGACTGAGACATCTGGTGGACTCTTGGAATGGTGGAACGACCCTGGAGTTCCTCTCGGCGTTCCTGTTGAGAGGGCCTCCACTTGAGAGGCGACGGGATCGCCGGGAACTCTTTCCCGACGAAGCAGGGAAAGGATCCCTCATCTCGAGCTACGAGGCGGAAACGGGGCTCCTCTGGATGTGGGCGGGACCCTCGTATTTCCTCTCGAGTGGAGACAGGTATGTCGGGGATCTTCTTGATTTGCACCAAGGGTGTGAAGGACCCTTTCGAAGTTCCAGAGGTGAGGTGTGATCAGCCTCGAGACGCCTCAGCGGAAATGGGCCTCATCTCGCCTGGAGGGGAGAACCTCCTGGATTCTCTCGAGTTGCGGCAGGTCTTCTCGAGTTACGACGGGGACCTCAGGGACCCGATCTGGTGGCCTCTGGAAAGGCCAGTCCCCATGCGAGTTGCTAGGGGGCCTCTCGGGATTCCTCTCCCGTCCATGCCGCGGCCTCAGTCCTTGTGTGGAGTCGGGGCCGGGACCTGAGGATTCCTCTCCAGGGTTGCCATGGATCTTGCGGTGCTTCTGAGTCTCCCCAGGGGAGTCAGGCCTCGTCTCGAGTGGGGGCATGCACGTGTGCTTTCCTCCCGAGCTGCAGCAGTAGTGTCACGCTTCCTGTCACGTGGATCAAGGGATCTGTGGTTTCCCTCGAGGCTTTCCCACAGGGCTGTTTCAGGTGCCACCTTGGTGTGAGTCGATCCTCGGTGTGAAAGACGAGCCGGTGAAGGGAAAAGAGGTTCCTCTGTAATGGACTGAGATATCTGGTGGACTCTTGGAATGGTGGCACGACCCTGGAGTTCCTCTCGCCGTTCCTGTTGAGAGGACCTCCACTTGAGATGCGACGGGATCGCCGGGAACTCTTTCCCGTCGAAGCAGGAAAGGATCCCTCATCTCGAGCTACGAGGCGGAAACGGGGCTCCTCTGGATGTGGGCGGGACCCTCGTGTTTCCTCTCGAGTGAAGACGGGCATGTCGGGGAACTTCTTGATTTGCACCAAGGGTGTGAAGGACCCATTCGAAGTTCCAGAGGTGAGGTGTGATCAGCCTCGAGACACCTCAGCGGAAATGGGCCTCATCTCGCCTGGAGGGGAGTACCTCCTGGATTCTCTCGAGTTGCGGCAGGTCTTCTCGAGTTACAACGGGGACCTCAGGGACCCGCTCTGGTGGCCTCAGGAAAGGCCAGTCCCCATGCGAGCTGCTAGGGGACCTCTCGGGATTCCTCTCCCGTCCATGCCGGGGCCTCAGTCCTTGTGTGGAGTCGGGGACGGAACCTGAGGATTCCTCTCCAGGGTTGCCATGGATCTTGGGGTGCTTCTGAGTCTCCCCAGGGGAGTCAGGCCTCGTCTCGAGTGGGGGCATGCACGTGCGCTTTCCTCCCTAGCTGCAGCAGTAGTGTCACGCTTCCTGTCACGTGGATCAAGGGATCTGTGGCTTTCCCTCGAGGCTGTCCCTCGAGGCTTTCCCACGAGGCTTTCCCACAGGGCTGTTCCACGTGCGACCTTGGTGTGAGTCGATCCTCGGCGTGAAAGACGAGCCGGTGAAGGGAAAAGAGGTTCCTCTGGAATGGACTGAGACATCTGGGGGACTCTTGGAATGGTGGCACGACCCTGGAGTTCCTCTCGCCGTTCCTGTTGAGAGGGCCTCCTCTTGAGATGCGACGGGAACGCCGGGAACTCTTTCCCGACGAAGCAGGGAAAGGATCCCTCATCTCGAGCTAAGAAGCGGAGACGGGACTCCTCTGGATGTGGGCGGGACCCTCGTGTTTCCTCTCGAGTGGAGACGGGTATGTCGGGGAACTTCTTGATTTGCACCAAGGGTGTGAAGGACCCTTTCAAAGTTCCAGAGGTGAGGTGTGATCAGCCTCAGGACGCCTCATCGGAAATGGGCCTCATCTCTCCTGGAGGGGAGAACCTCCTGGATTTTCTCGAGTTGCGGCAGGTCTTCTCGAGTTACGACGGGGGCCTCAGTGACCCGCTCTGGTGGCCTCAGGAAAGGCCAGTCCGCATGCGAGCTGCTGGGGGACCTCTCGGGATTCTTCTCCTTTCCATTCCGCGGCCTCAGTCCTTGTGTGGAGTCGGGGCCGGAACCTGAGGATTCCTCTCCAGTGTTGCCATGGATCTTGGGGTGCTTCTGAGTCTCCCCAGGGGAGTCAGGCCTCGTCTCGAGTGGGGGCATGCACGTGCGCTTTCCTCCCGAGCTGCAGCAGTAGTGTCACGCTTCCTGTCACGTGGATCAATGGATATGTGGCTTTCCCTCGAGGCTGTCCCTCGAGGCTGTCCCTCGAGGCTTTCCCACAGGCCTGTGCCACGTGCCACCTTGGTGTGAGTCGATCCTCGTCGTGAAAGACGAGCCGGTGAAGGGAAAAGAGGTTCCTCTGGAATGGACTGAGACATCTGGTGGACTCTTGGAATGGTGGCACGACCCTGGAGTTCCTCTCGGCGTTCCTGTTGAGAGAGCCTCCACTTGAGAGGCGACGGGATCGCCGGGAACTCTTTCCCGACGAAGCAGTGAAAGGATCCCTCATCTCGAGCTACGAGGCGGAAACGGGGCTCCTCTGGATGTGGGCGGGACCCTCGTGTTTCCTCTCGAGTGGAGACAGGTATGTCGGGGATCTTCTTGATTTGCACCAAGGGTGTGAAGGACCCTTTCGAAGTTCCAGAGGTGAGGTGTGATCAGCCTCGAGACGCCTCAGCGGAAATGGGCCTCATCTCGCCTGGAGGGGAGAACCTCCTGGATTCTCTCGAGTTGCGGCAGGTCTTCTCGAGTTAAGACGGGGACCTCAGGGACCCGATCTGGTGGCCTCTGGAAAGGCCAGTACCCATGCGAGTTGCTAGGGGGCCTCTCGGGATTCCTCTCCCGTCCATGCCGCGGCCTCAGTCCTTGTGTGGTGTCGGGGCCGGGACCTGAGGATTCCTCTCCAGGGTTGCCATGGATCTTGGGGTGCTTCTGAGTCTCCCCAGGGGAGTCAGGCCTCGTCTCGAGTGGGGGCATGCACGTGTGCTTTCCTCCCGAGCTGCAGCAGTAGTGTCACGCTTCCTGTCACGTGGATCAAGGGATCTGTGGTTTCCCTCGAGGCTTTCGCTCGAGTCTTTCCCACGAGGCTTTCCCACAGGGCTGTTTCAGGTGCCACCTTGGTGTGAGTCGATCCTCGGTGTGAAAGACGAGCCGGTGAAGGGAAAAGAGGTTCCTCTGTAATGGACTGAGATATCTGGTGGACTCTTGGAATGGTGGCACGACCCTGGAGTTCCTCTCGCCGTTCCTGTTGAGAGGACCTCCACTTGAGATGCGACGGGATCGCCGGGAACTCTTTCCCGACGAAGCAGGAAAGGATCCCTCATCTCGAGCTACGAGGCGGAAACGGGGCTCCTCTGGATGTGGGCGGGACCCTCGTGTTTCCTCTCGAGTGGAGACGGGCATGTCGGGGAACTTCTTGATTTGCACCAAGGGTGTGAAGGACCCATTCGAAGTTCCAGAGGTGAGGTGTGATCAGCCTCGAGACACCTCAGCGGAAATGGGCCTCATCTCGCCTGGAGGGGAGTACCTCCTGGATTCTCTCGAGTTGCGGCAGGTCTTCTCGAGTTACAACGGGGACCTCAGGGACCCGCTCTGGTGGCCTCAGGAAAGGCCAGTCCCCATGCGAGCTGCTAGGGGACCTCTCGGGATTCCTCTCCCGTCCATGCCGGGGCCTCAGTCCTTGTGTGGAGTCGGGGACGGAACCTGAGGATTCCTCTCCAGGGTTGCCATTGATCTTGGGGTGCTTCTGAGTCTCCCCAGGGGAGTCAGGCCTCGTCTCGAGTGGGGGCATGCACGTGCGCTTTCCTCCCTAGCTGCAGCAGTAGTGTCACGCTTCCTGTCACGTGGATCAAGGGATCTGTGGCTTTCCCTCGAGGCTGTCCCTCGAGGCTTTCCCACGAGGCTTTCCCACAGGGCTGTTCCACGTGCGACCTTGGTGTGAGTCGATCCTCGGCGTGAAAGACGAGCCGGTGAAGGGAAAAGAGGTTCCTCTGGAATGGACTGAGACATCTGGGGGACTCTTGGAATGGTGGCACGACCCTGGAGTTCCTCTCGCCGTTCCTGTTGAGAGGGCCTCCTCTTGAGATGCGACGGGAACGCCGGGAACTCTTTCCCGACGAAGCAGGGAAAGGATCCCTCATCTCGAGCTAAGAAGCGGAGACGGGACTCCTCTGGATGTGGGCGGGACCCTCGTGTTTCCTCTCGAGTGGAGACGGGTATGTCGGGGAACTTCTTGATTTGCACCAAGGGTGTGAAGGACCCTTTCAAAGTTCCAGAGGTGAGGTGTGATCAGCCTCAGGACGCCTCATCGGAAATGGGCCTCATCTCTCCTGGAGGGGAGAACCTCCAGGATTTTCTCGAGTTGCGGCAGGTCTTCTCGAGTTACGACGGGGGCCTCAGTGACCCGCTCTGGTGGCCTCAGGAAAGGCCAGTCCGCATGCGTGCTGCTGGGGGACCTCTCGGGATTCTTCTCCTTTCCATTCCGCGGCCTCAGTCCTTGTGTGGAGTCGGGGCCGGAACCTGAGGATTCCTCTCCAGTGTTGCCATGGATCTTGGGGTGCTTCTGAGTCTCCCCAGGGGAGTCAGGCCTCGTCTCGAGTGGGGGCATGCACGTGCGCTTTCCTCCCGAGCTGCAGCAGTAGTGTCACGCTTCCTGTCACGTGGATCAATGGATATGTGGCTTTCCCTCGAGGCTGTCCCTCGAGGCTGTCCCTCGAGGCTTTCCCACAGGCCTGTGCCACGTGCGACCTTGGTGTGAGTCGATCCTCGTCGTGAAAGACGAGCCGGTGAAGGGAAAAGAGGTTCCTCTGGAATGGACTGAGACATCTGGTGGACTCTTGGAATGGTGGCACGACCCTGGAGTTCCTCTCGGCGTTCCTGTTGAGAGAGCCTCCACTTGAGAGGCGACGGGATCGCCGGGAACTCTTTCCCGACGAAGCAGTGAAAGGATCCCTCATCTCGAGCTACGAGGCGGAAACGGGGCTCCTCTGGATGTGGGCGGGACCCTCGTGTTTCCTCTCGAGTGGAGACAGGTATGTCGGGGATCTTCTTGATTTGCACCAAGGGTGTGAAGGACCCTTTCGAAGTTCCAGAGGTGAGGTGTGATCAGCCTCGAGACGCCTCAGCGGAAATGGGCCTCATCTCGCCTGGAGGGGAGAACCTCCTGGATTCTCTCGAGTTGCGGCAGGTCTTCTCGAGTTACGACGGGGACCTCAGGGACCCGATCTGGTGGCCTCTGGAAAGGCCAGTCCCCATGCGAGTTGCTAGGGGGCCTCTCGGGATTCCTCTCCCGTCCATGCCGCGGCCTCAGTCCTTGTGTGGTGTTGGGGCCGGGACCTGAGGATTCCTCTCCAGGGTTGCCATGGATCTTGGGGTGCTTCTGAGTCTCCCCAGGGGAGTCAGGCCTCGTCTCGAGTGGGGGCATGCACGTGTGCTTTCCTCCCGAGCTGCAGCAGTAGTGTCACGATTCCTGTCACGTGGATCAAGGGATCTGTGGTTTCCCTCGAGGCTTTCGCTCGAGTCTTTCCCACGAGGCTTTCCCACAGGGCTGTTTCAGGTGCCACCTTGGTGTGAGTCGATCCTCGGTGTGAAAGACGAGCCGGTGAAGGGAAAAGAGGTTCCTCTGTAATGGACTGAGATATCTGGTGGACTCTTGGAATGGTGGCACGACCCTGGAGTTCCTCTCGCCGTTCCTTTTGAGAGGACCTCCACTTGAGATGCGACGGGATCGCCGGGAACTCTTTCCCGTCGAAGCAGGAAAGGATCCCTCATCTCGAGCTACGAGGCGGAAACGGGGCTCCTCTGGATGTGGGCGGGACCCTCGTGTTTCCTCTCGAGTGGAGACGGGCATGTCGGGGAACTTCTTGATTTGCACCAAGGGTGTGAAGGACCCATTCGAAGTTCCAGAGGTGAGGTGTGATCAGCCTCGAGACACCTCAGCGGAAATGGGCCTCATCTCGCCTGGAGGGGAGTACCTCCTGGATTCTCTCGAGTTGCGGCAGGTCTTCTCGAGTTACAACGGGGACCTCAGGGACCCGCTCTGGTGGCCTCAGGAAAGGCCAGTCCCCATGCGAGCTGCTAGGGGACCTCTCGGGATTCCTCTCCCGTCCATGCCGGGGCCTCAGTCCTTGTGTGGAGTCGGGGACGGAACCTGAGGATTCCTCTCCAGGGTTGCCATGGATCTTGGGGTGCTTCTGAGTCTCCCCAGGGGAGTCAGGCCTCGTCTCGAGTGGGGGCATGCACGTGCGCTTTCCTCCCTAGCTGCAGCAGTAGTGTCACGCTTCCTGTCACGTGGATCAAGGGATCTGTGGCTTTCCCTCGAGGCTTTCCCTCGAGGCTTTCCCACAGGGCCGTGCCACGTGCCACCTTGGTGTGAGTCGATTCTCGGAGTGAAAGACGAGCCGGTGAAGGGAAAAGAGGTTCCTCTGGAAAGGACTGAGACATCTGGTGGACTCTTGGAATGGTGGCACGACCCTGGAGTTCCTCTCGCCGTTCCTGTTGAGAGGGCCTCCTCTTGAGATGCGACGGGAACGCCGGGACTCTTCCCCGACGAAGCAGGGAAAGGATCCCTCATCTCGAGCTACGAGGCGGAAACGGGGCTCCTCTGGATGTGGGCGGGACCCTCGTGTTTCCTCTCGAGTGGAGACGGGTATGTCGGGGAACTTCTTGATTTGCACCAAGGGTGTGAAGGACCCTTTCGAAGTTCCAGAGGTGAGGTGTGATCAGCCTCGAGACGCCTCAGCGGAAATGGGCTCCTCTCGCCTGGAGGGGAGAACCTCCTGGATTTTCTTGAGTTGCGGCAGGTCTTCTCGAGTTACGACGGGGACCTCAGGGACCCGCTCTGGTGGCCTCAGGAAATGCCAGTCCCCGTGCGAGTTGCTAGTGGCCATCTCGGGATTTCTCTCCTGTCGATGCCGGGGCCTAAGACCTTGTGTGGAGTCGGGGCCGGAACCTCAGGATTCCTCTCCAGTGTTGCCATGGATCTTGGGGTGCTTCTGAGTCTCCCCAGGGGAGTCAGGCCTCGTCTCGAGTGGGGGCATGCACGTGCGCTTTCCTCCCGAGCTGCAGTAGTAGTGTCACGCTTCCTGTCACGTGGATCAAGGGATCTGTGGTTTCCCTCGAGGCTTTCGCTCGAGGCTTTCCCACGATGATTTCCCACAGGGCTGTGCCACGTGCCACCTTGGTGAGAGTCGATCCTCGGCGTGAAAGACGAGCCGGTGAAGGGAAAATAGGTTCCTCTGGAATGGACTGAGACATCTGGGGCACTCTTGGAATGGTGGCACGACCCTGGAGTTCCTCTCGCCGTTCCTGTTGAGAGGGCCTCCTCTTGAGATGCTACGGGAACGCCAGGAACTCTTTCCCGACGAAGCAGGAAAAGGATCCCTCATCTCGAGCTACGAGGCGTAAACGGGGCTCCTCTGGATGTGGGCGGGACCCTCGTGTTTCCTCTCGAGTGGAGACGGGTATGTCGGGGAAAGTCTTGATTTGCACCAAGGGTGTGAAGGACCCTTTCGAAGTTCCAGAGGTGAGGTGTGATCAGCTTCGAGACCCCTCAGTGGAAATGGGCGTCATCTCGCCTGGAAGGGAGAACCTCCTGGATTTTATCGAGTTGCGGCAGGTCTTCTTGAGTTACGACGGGGACCTCAGGGACCCGCTCTGGTGGCCTCAGGAAAGGCCTGTCCCCGTGCGAGTTGCTAGGGGCCATCTCGGGATTCCTCTCCCGTCCATGCCGGGGCCTAAGTCCTTGTGTGGAGTCGGGGCCGGAACCTGAGAATTCCTCTCCAGTGTTGCCATGGATCTTGGGGTGCTTCTGAGTCTCCCCAGGGGCGTCAGGCCTCGTCTCGAGTGGGGGCATGCACGTGCGCTTTCCTCCCGAGCTGCAGCAGTAGTGTCACGCTTCCTGTCAGGTGGATCAAGGGATCTGTGGTTTCCCTCCAGGCTTTCGCTCGAGGCATTCCCACGAGGCTTTCCCACAGGGCTGTGCCACGTCCCACCTTGGTGAGAGTCGATCCTCGGCGTGAAAGACGAGCCGGTGAAGGGAAAATAGGTTCCTCTGGAATGGCCTGAGACATCTTGGGGACTCTTGGAATGGTGGCACGACCCTGGAGTTCCTCTCGCCGTTCCTCTTGAGAGGGCCTCCTCTTGAGATGCGACGGGAACGCCGGGAACTCGTTCACGACGAAGCAGGGAAAGGATCCCTCATCTCGAGCTACGAGGCGGAAACGGGGCTCCTCTGGATGTGGGCGGGACCCTCGTGTTTCCTCTCGAGTGGAGACGGGTATGTCGGGGAACTTCTTGATTTGCACCAAGGGTGTGAAGGACCCTTTCGAAGTTCCAGAGGTGAGGTGTGATCAGCCTCGAGACGCCTCAGCGAAAATGGGCTCCTCTCGCCTGGAGGGGAGAACCTCCTGGATTTTCTTGAGTTGCGGCAGGTCTTCTCGAGTTACGACGGGGACCTCAGGGACCCGCTCTGGTGGCCTCAGGAAATGCCAGTCCCCGTGCGAGTTGCTAGTGGCCATCTCGGGATTTCTCTCCTGTCGATGCCGGGGCCTAAGACCTTGTGTGGAGTCGGGGCCGGAACCTCAGGATTCCTCTCCAGTGTTGCCATGGATCTTGGGGTGCTTCTGAGTCTCCCCAGGGGAGTCAGGCCTCGTCTCGAGTGGGGGCATGCACGTGCGCTTTCCTCCCGAGCTGCAGTAGTAGTGTCACGCTTCCTGTCACGTGGATCAAGGGATCTGTGGTTTCCCTCGAGGCTTTCGCTCGAGGCTTTCCCAAGATGATTTCCCACAGGGCTGTGCCACGTGCCACCTTGGTGAGAGTCGATCCTCGGCGTGAAAGACGAGCCGGTGAAGGGAAAATAGGTTCCTCTGGAATGGACTGAGACATCTGGGGCACTCTTGGAATGGTGGCACGACCCTGGAGTTCCTCTCGCCGTTCCTGTTGAGAGGGCCTCCTCTTGAGATGCTACGGGAACGCCAGGAACTCTTTCCCGACGAAGCAGGAAAAGGATCCCTCATCTCGAGCTACGAGGCGTAAACGGGGCTCCTCTGGATGTGGGCGGGACCCTCGTGTTTCCTCTCGAGTGGAGACGGGTATGTCGGGGAAAGTCTTGATTTGCACCAAGGGTGTGAAGGACCCTTTCGAAGTTCCAGAGGTGAGGTGTGATCAGCTTCGAGACCCCTCAGTGGAAATGGGCGTCATCTCGCCTGGAAGGGAGAACCTCCTGGATTTTATCGAGTTGCGGCAGGTCTTCTTGAGTTACGACGGGGACCTCAGGGACCCGCTCTGGTGGCCTCAGGAAATGCCAGTCCCCGTGCGAGTTGCTAGTGGCCATCTCGGGATTTCTCTCCTGTCGATGCCGGGGCCTAAGTCCTTGTGTGGAGTCGGGGCCGGAACCTGAGAATTCCTCTCCAGTGTTGCCATGGATCTTGGGGTGCTTCTGAGTCTCCCCAGGGGCGTCAGGCCTCGTCTCGAGTGGGGGCATGCACGTGCGATTTCCTACCGAGCTGCAGCTGTAGTGTCACGCTTCCTGTCACGTGGATCAAGGGATCTGTGGTTTCCCTCGAGGCTTTGGCTCGAGGCTTTCCACGAGGCTTTCCCACAGGGCTGTGCCACGTGCCACCTTGGTGGGAGTCGATCCTCGGCGTGAAACACGAGCCGGTGAAGGGAAAAGAGGTTCCTCTGGAATGGACTGAGACATCTGGGGGACTCTTGGAATGGTGGCAAGACCCTGGAGTTCCTCTCGCCGTTCCTGTTGAGAGGGCCTCCACTTGAGATGCGACGGGAACGCCGGGAACTCTTTCCCGACGAAGCAGGGAAAGGATCCCTCATCTCAAGCTATTAGGCGGAAACAGGGCTCCTCTGGATGTGGGCGGGACCTTCGTGTTTCCTCTCGAGTGGAGACGGGTATGTCGGGGAACTTCTTGATTTGCATCAAGGGTGTGAAGGACAGTTGCGACGTTCCAGAGGTGAGGTGTGATCAGCCTCGAGACGCCTCAGCGGAAATTGGCGTCATCTCGGCTGGAGGGGAGAACCTCCTGGATTTTCTCCAGATGCGCAGATTTTCTCCAGTTACGACGGGGACCTCAGGGACCCGCTCTGGTGGCCTCAGGAAAGGCCAGTCCCCATGCGAGTTGCTAGGGGCCATCTCGGGATTCCTCTCCCGTCCATGCCGGGGCCTAAGACCTTGTGTGGAGTCGGGGCCGAAACATGAGGATTCCTCTCCAGGGTTGCCATGGATCTTGGGGTGCTTCTGAGTTTCCCCACGGGAGTCAGTCCTCGTCTCGATTGGGGGCATGCACGTGCGCTTTCCTCCCGAGCTGCAGCAGTAGGGTCATTCTTCCTGTCACGTGGATCAAGGGATCTGTGGTTTCCCTCGAGGCTTTTGCTCGAGGCTTTCCCATGAGGCTTTCCCACAGGGCTGTGCCACGTGCCACCTGGATGGGAGTCGATCCTCGGCGTGAAAGACGAGCCGGTGAAGGGAAAAGAGGTTCCTCTGGAATGGACTGAGGCATCTGGGGGACTCTTGGAATGGTGGCACGACCCTGGAGTTCCTCTCGTCGATCCTCTGGAGAGGGCCACCTCTTGAGATGCGACGGGAACGCAGGGAACTCTTTCCCGACGAAGCAGGGAAAGGCTCCCTCATCTCGAGCTACGAGGCGGAAACGGGGCTCCTCTGGATGTGGGCGGGACCCTCGTGTTTCCTCTCGAGTGGAGACGGGTATGTCGGGGAACTTCTTGATTTGCACCAAGGGTGTGAAGGACCCTTTCGAAGTTCCAGAGGTGAGGTGTGATCAGCCTCGAGACGCCTCAGCGGAAATTGGAGTCATCTCGGCTGGAGGGGAGAACCTCCTGGATTTTCTCGAGTTGCGGCAGGTCTTCTCGAGTTACGACGGGGACCTCAGGGACCCGCTCTGGTGGCCTCAGGAAAGGCCAGTGCCCGTGCGAGTTGCTAGAGGCCATCTCGGGATTCCTCTCCCGACCATGCCGGGGCCTAAGACCTTGTGTGGAGTCGGGGCAGGAACCTGAGGATTCCTCTCCAGTGTTGCCATGGATCTTGGGGTGCTTCTGAGTCTCCCCAGGGGAGTCAGGCCTCATCTCGAGTGGGGGCATGCATGTGCGCTTTCCTCCCGAGCTGCAGCAGTAGTGTCACGCTTCCTGTCACGTGAATCAAGGGATCTGTGGTTTCCCTCGAGGCTGTCCCTCGAGGCTTTCCCACGAGGCTTTCCCACAGGGCTGTTCCACGTGCCACCTTGGTGGGAGTCGATCCTCGGCGTGAAAGACGAGCCGGTGAAGGGAACAGAGGTTCCTCTGGAATGGACTGAGACATCTGGGGGACTATTGGAATGGTGGCACGACCATGGAGTTCCTCTCGTCGATTCTATTGAGAGGGCCTCCTCTTGAGATGCGACGGGAACGCCGGGAACTCTTTCCCGACGAAGCAGGGAAAGGATCCCTCATCTCGAGCTACGAGGCGGAAACGGGGCTCCTCTGGATGTGGGCGGGACCCTCGTGTTTCCTCTCGAGTGGAGACGGGTATGTCAGGAACTTCTTGATTTGCACCAAGGGTGTGAAGGACCCTTTCGAAGTTCCAGAGGTGAGGTGAGATCAGCCTCGAGACGCCTCAGCGGAAATGGGCGTCATCTCGCCTGGAGGGGAGAACCTCCTGGATTTTCTCGAGTTCCGGCAGGTTTTCTCCAGTGACGACGGCGACCTCAGGGACGCGCTCTGGTGGCCTCAGGAAAGGCAAGTCCCCATGTGAGTTCCTAGGGGCCATCTCGGGATTCCTCTCCCGTCCATGCCAGGGCCTAAGACCTTGTGTGGAGTCGGGGCCGGAACCTGAGGATTCCTCTCCAGTGTTGCCATGGATATTGGGGTGCTTCTGAGTCTCCCCAGGGGAGTCAGGCCTCGTCTCGTGTGGGGGCATGCACGTGCGCTCTCCTCCCGAGCTGCAGCAGTAGTGTCACGCTTCCTGTCACGTGGATCAAGGGATCTGTGGTTTCCCTCGAGGCTGTCCCTCGAGGCTTTCCCACGAGGCTTTCCCACAGGGCTGTGCCACGTGCCACCTGGGTGGGAGTCGATCCTCGGCGTGAAAGACGAGCCGGTGAAGGGAAAAGAGGTTCCTCTGGAATGGACTGAGACATCTGGGGGACTCTTGGAATGGTGGCACGACCCTGGAGTTCCTCTCTTCGATCCTCTTGAGAGGGCCTCCTCTTGAGATGCGACGGGAACGACGGGAACTCTTTCCCGACGAAGCAGGGAAAGGATCCCTCATCTCGAGCTACGAGGCGGAAACGGGGCTCCTCTGGATGTGGGCGGGAACCACGTGTTTCCTCTCGAGTGGAGACGGGTATGTCGGGGAACTTCTTGATTTGCACCAAGGGTGTGAAGGACCCTTTCGAAGTTCCAGAGGTGAGGTGTGATCAGCCTCGAGACGCCTCAGCGGAAATGGGCCTCATCTCGCCTGGAGGGGAGAACCTCCGGGATTTTCTCGAGTTGCGGCAGGTCTTCTCGAGTTACGACGGGGACCTCAGGGACCCGCTCTGGTGGGCTCAGGAAAGGCCAGTCCCCATGCGAGTTGCTAGTGGACCTCTCCGGATTTCTCTCCCGGCCATGCAGGGGCCTCAGTCCTTGTGTGGAGTCGGGGCCGGAACCTGAGGATTCCTCTCCAGTGTTGCCATGGATCTTGGGGTGCTTCAGAGCCTCCCCAGGGGAGTCAGGCCTCGTCTCGAGTGGGGGCATGCACGTGCGCTTTCCTCCCGAGCTGCAGCAGTAGTGTCACGCTTCCTGTCACGTGGATCAAGGGACCTGTGGATTTCCGTCGAGGCTGTCCCTCGAGGCTTTCCCACGAGGCTTACCTTTAGGGCTGTGCCAAGTGCCACCTTGGTGGGAGTCGATCATCGGCGTGAAAGACGAGCCGGTGAAGGGAAAAGAGGTTCCTCTGGAATGGACTGAGACATCTGGGGGACTCTTGGAATGGTGGCACGACCCTGGAGTTCCTCTCGCCGTTCCTGTTGAGAGGGCCTCCTCTTGAGATGCGACGGGAACGCCGGGAACTCTTTCCCGACGAAGCAGGGAAAGGATCGCTCATCTCGAGCTACGAGGCGGAAACGGGGCTCCTCTGGATATGGCCGGGACCCTCGTGTTTCCTCTCGAGTGGAGACGGGTATGTCGGGGAACTTCTTGATTTGCACCAAGGGTGTGAAGGACCCTTTCGAAGTTCCAGAGGTGAGGTGTGATCAGCCTCGAGACGCCTCAGCGGAAATGGGCCTCCTCTCGCCTGGAGGGGAGAACCTCCTGGATTTTCTCGAGTTCCGGCAGGTCTTCTCCTGTTACGCCGGGGACCTCAGGGACCCACTCTCGTGGCCTCAGGAAAGGCCAGTCCCCGTGCGAGTTGCTATGGGCCATCTCGGGATTCCTCTCCCGTCCATGCCAGTGCCTAAGACTTTGTGTGGAGTCGGGGCCAGAAACTGAGGATTCCTCTCCAGTGTTGCCATGGATCTTAGGGTGCTTCTGAGCCTCCCCAGGGGAGTCAGGCCTCGTCTCGAGTGGGGGCATGCACGTGCGCTTTCCTCCCGAGCTGCAGCAGTAGTGTCACGCTTCCTGTCACGTGGATCAAGGGACCTGTGGATTTCCGTCGAGGCTGTCCCTCGAGGCTTTCCCACGAGGCTTACCTTTAGGGCTGTGCCAAGTGCCACCTTGGTGTGAGTCGATCCTCCGTGTGAAAGGCTAGCCGGTGAAGGGAAAAGAGGTTCCTCTGGAATGGACTGAGACATCTGGGGGACTCTTGGAATGGTGGCACGACCCTGGAGTTCCTCTCGCCGTTCCTGTTGAGAGGGCCTCCTCTTGAGATGCGACGGGAACGCCGGGAACTCTTTCCCGACGAAGCAGGGAAAGGATCCCTCATCTCAAGCTACGGGGCGGAAACGGGGCTCCTCTGGATGTGGGCGGGACCTTCGTGTTTCCTCTCGAGTGGAGACGGGTATGTCGGGGAACTTCTTGATTAGCATCAAGGGTGTGAAGGACAGTTGCGACGTTCCAGAGGTGAGGTGTGATCAGCCTCGAGACGCCTCAGCGGAAATTGGCGTCATCTCGACTGGAGGGGAGAACCTCCTGGATTTTCTCGAGATGCGCAGATTTTCTCCAGTTACGACGGGGACCTCAGGGACCCGCTCTGGTGGCCTCAGGAAAGGCCAGTCCCCATGCGAGTTGCTAGGGGCCATCTCTGGATTCCTCTCCCGTCCATGCCGGGGCCTAAGACCTTGTGTGGAGTCGGGGCCGAAACATGAGGATTCCTCTCCAGGGTTGCCATGGATCTTGGGGTGCTTCTGAGTCTCCCCAGGGGAGTCAGTCCTCGTCTCGAGTGGGGGCATGCACGTGCGCTTTCCTCCTGAGCTGCAGCAGTAGGGTCACGCTTCCTGTCACGTGGATCAAGGGATCTGTGGTTTCCCTCGAGGCTTTTGCTCGAGGCTTTCCCATGAGGCTTTCCCACAGGGCTGTGCCACGTGCCACCTGGGTGGGAGTCGATCCTCGGCGTGAAAGACGAGCCGGTGAAGGGAAAAGAGGTTCCTCTGGAATGGACTGAGACATCTGGGGGACTCTTGGAATGGTGGCACGACCCTGGAGTTCCTCTCGTCGATCCTCTTGAGAGGGCCTCCTCTTGAGATGCGACGGGAACGACGGGAACTCTTTCCCGACGAAACAGGGAAAGGATCCCTCATCTCGAGCTACGAGGCGGAAACGGGGCTCCTCTGGATGTGGGCGGGACCCTCGTGTTTCCTCTCGAGTGGAGACGGGTATGTCGGGGAACTTCTTGATTTGCACCAAGGGTGTGAAGGACCCTTTCGAAGTTCCAGAGGTGAGGTGTGATCAGCCTCGAGACGCCTCAGCGGAAATGGGCCTCATCTCGCCTGGAGGGGAGAACCTCCTGGATTTTCTCGAGTTGCGGCAGGTCTTCTCGAGTTACGACGGGGACCTCAGGGACCCGCTCTGGTGGCCTCAGGAAAGGGCAGTCCCCGTGCGAGTTGCTAGAGGCCATCTCGGGATTCCTCTCCCGTCCATGCCGGGGGCTAAGACCTTGTGTGGAGTCGGGGCCGGAACCTGAGGATTCCTCTCCAGTGTTGCCATGGATCTTGGGGTGCTTCTTAGTCTCCCCAGGGGAGTCAGGCCTCATCTCGAGTGGGGGCATGCACGTGCGCTTTCCTCCCGAGCTGCAGCAGTAGTGTCACGCTTCCTGTCACGTGAATCAAGGGATCTGTGGTTTCCCTCGAGGCTGTCCCTCGAGGCTTTCCCACGAGGCTTTCCCACAGGGCTGTTCCACGTGCCACCTTGGTGGGAGTCGATCCTCGGCGTGAAAGACGAGCCGGTGAAGGGAACAGAGGTTCCTCTGGAATGGACTGAGACATCTGGGGGACTATTGGAATGGTGGCACGACCCTGGAGTTCCTCTCGCCGTTCCTGTTGAGAGGGCCTCCTCTTGAGATGCGACGGGAACGCCGGGAATTCTTTCCCGACGAAGTAGGGAAAGGATCCCTCATCTCGAGCTACGAGGCGGAAACGGGGCTCCTCTGGATGTGGGCGGGACCCTCGTGTTTCCTCTAGAGTGGAGACGGGTATGTCAGGGAACTTCTTGATTTGCACCAAGGGTGTGAAGGACCCTTTCGAAGTTCCAGAGGTGAGGTGAGATCAGCCTCGAGACGCCTCAGCGGAAATGGGCCTCATCTCACCTGGAGGGGAGAACCTCCTGGATTTTCTCGAGTTGCGGCAGGTCTTCTCGAGTTACGACGGCGACCTCAGGGACGCGCTCTGGTGGCCTCAGGAAAGGCAAGTCCCCATGCGAGTTCCTAGGGGCCATCTCGGGATTCCTCTCCCGTCCATGCCAGGGCCTAAGACCTTGTGTGGAGTCGGGGCCGGAACCTGAGGATTCCTCTCCAGTGTTGCCATGGATCTTGGGGTGCTTCTGAGTCTCCCCAGGGGAGTCAGGCCTCGTCTCGTGTGGGGGCATGCACGTGCGCTTTCCTCCCGAGCTGCAGCAGTAGTGTCACGCTTCCTGTCACGTGGATCAAGGGATCTGTGGTTTCCCTCGAGGCTGTCCCTCGAGGCTTTCCCACGAGGCTTTCCCACAGGGCTGTGCCACGTGCCACCTTGGTGAGAGTCGATCCTCGGCGTGAAAGACGAGCCGGTGAAGGGAACAGAGGTTCCTCTGGAATGGACTGAGACATCTGGGGGACTATTGGAATGGTGGCACGACCCTGGAGTTCCTCTCGCCGTTCCTGTTGAGAGGGCCTCCTCTTGAGATGCGACGGGAACGCCAGGAACTCTTTCCCGACGAAGCAGGGAAAGGATCCCTCATCTCGAGCTACGAGGCGGAAACGGGGCTCCTCTGGATGTGGGCGGGACCATCGTGTTTCCTCTCGAGTGGAGACGGGTATGTCGGGGAACTTCTTGATTTGCACCAAGGGTGTGAAGGACCCTTTCGAAGTTCCAGAGGTGAGGTGTGATCAGCCTCGAGACCCCTCAGCGGAAATGGGCGTCATCTCGCCTGGAGGGGAGAACCTCCTGGATTTTCTCGAGTTGCGGCAGGTCTTCTCGAGTTACGACGGGGACCTCAGGGACCCGCTCTGGTGGCCTCAGGAAAGGCCAGTCCCCGTGCGAGTTGCTAGGGGCCATCTCGGGATTCCTCTCCCGTCCATGCCGGGGCCTAAGACCTTGTGTGGAGTCGGGGCCGGAACCTGAGGATTCCTCTCCAGTGTTGCCATGGATCTTGGGGTGCTTCTGAGTCTCCCCAGGGGAGTCAGGCCTCGTCTCGAGTGGGGGCATGCACGTGCGCTTTCCTCCCGAGCTGCAGCAGTAGTGTCACGCTTCCTGTCACGTGGATCAAGGGATCTGTGGTTTCCTTCCAGGCTTTCGCTCGAGGATTTCCCACGAGGCTTTCCCACAGGGCTGTGCCACGTGCCACCTGGGTGGGAGTCGATCCTCGGCGTGAAAGACGAGCCGGTGAAGGGAAAAGAGGTTCCTCTGGAATGGACTGAGAAATCTGGGGGACTCTTGGAATGGTGGCACGACCCTGGAGTTCCTCTCGTCGATCCTCTTGAGAGGGCCTCCTCTTGAGATGCGACGGGAACGACGGGAACTCTTTCCCGACGAAGCAGGGAAAGGATCCCTCATCTCGAGCTACGAGGCGGAAACGGGGCTCCTCTGGATGTGGGCGGGACCCTCGTGTTTCCTCTCGAGTGGAGACGGGTATGTCGGGGAACTTCTTGATTTGCACCAAGGGTGTGAAGGACCCTTTCGAAGTTCCAGAGGTGAGGTGTGATCAGCCTCGAGACGCCTCAGCGGAAATGGGCCTCATCTCGCCTGGAGGGGAGAACCTCCTGGATTTTCTCGAGTTGCGGCAGGTCTTCTCGAGTTACGACGGGGACCTCAGGGACCCGCTCTGGTGGCCTCAGGAAAGGGCAGTCCCCGTGCGAGTTGCTAGAGGCCATCTCGGGATTCCTCTCCCGTCCATGCCGGGGGCTAAGACCTTGTGTGGAGTCGGGGCCGGAACCTGAGGATTCCTCTCCATTGTTGCCATGGATCTTGGGGTGCTTCTTAGTCTCCCCAGGGGAGTCAGGCCTCATCTCGAGTGGGGGCATGCACGTGCGCTTTCCTCCCGAACTGCAGCAGTTGTGTCACGCTTCCTGTCACGTGAATCAAGGGATCTGTGGTTTCCCTCGAGGCTGTCCCTCGAGGCTTTCCCACGAGGCTTTCCCACAGGGCTGTTCCACGTGCCACCTTGGTGGGAGTCGATCCTCGGCGTGAAAGACGAGCCGGTGAAGGGAACAGAGGTTCCTCTGGAATGGACTGAGACATCTGGGGGACTATTGGAATGGTGGCACGACCCTGGAGTTCCTCTCGCCGTTCCTGTTGAGAGGGCCTCCTCTTGAGATGCGACGGGAACGCCGGGAATTCTTTCCCGACGAAGTAGGGAAAGGATCCCTCATCTCGAGCTACGAGGCGGAAACGGGGCTCCTCTGGATGTGGGCGGGACCCTCGTGTTTCCTCTAGAGTGGAGACGGGTATGTCAGGGAACTTCTTGATTTGCACCAAGGGTGTGAAGGACCCTTTCGAAGTTCCAGAGGTGAGGTGAGATCAGACTCGAGACGCCTCAGCGGAAATGGGCCTCATCTCACCTGGAGGGGAGAACCTCCTGGATTTTCTCGAGTTCCGGCAGGTTTTCTCCAGTTACGACGGCGACCTCAGGGACACGCTCTGGTGGCCTCAGGAAAGGCAAGTCCCCATGCGAGTTCCTAGGGGCCATCTCGGGATTCCTCTCCCGTCCATGCCAGGGCCTAAGACCTTGTGTGGAGTCGGGGCCGGAACCTGAGGATTCCTCTCCAGTGTTGCCATGGATCTTGGGGTGCTTCTGAGTCTCCCCAGGGGAGTCAGGCCTCGTCTCGTGTGGGGGCATGCACGTGCGCTTTCCTCCCGAGCTGCAGCAGTAGTGTCACGCTTCCTGTCACGTGGATCAAGGGATCTGTGGTTTCCCTCGAGGCTGTCCCTCGAGGCTTTCCCACGAGGCTTTCCCACAGGGCTGTGCCACGTGCCACCTTGGTGAGAGTCGATCCTCGGCGTGAAAGACGAGCCGGTGAAGGGAACAGAGGTTCCTCTGGAATGGACTGAGACATCTGGGGGACTATTGGAATGGTGGCACGACCCTGGAGTTCCTCTCGCCGTTCCTGTTGAGAGGGCCTCCTCTTGAGATGCGACGGGAACGCCAGGAACTCTTTCCCGACGAAGCAGGGAAAGGATCCCTCATCTCGAGCTACGAGGCTGAAACGGGGCTCCTCTGGATGTGGGCGGGACCCTCGTGTTTCCTCTCGAGTGGAGACGGGTATGTCGGGGAACTTCTTGATTTGCACCAAGGGTGTGAAGGACCCTTTCGAAGTTCCAGAGGTGAGGTGTGATCAGCCTCGAGACCCCTCAGCGGAAATGGGCGTCATCTCGCCTGGAGGGGAGAACCTCCTGGATTTTCTCGAGTTGCGGCAGGTCTTCTCGAGTTACGACGGGGACCTCAGGGACCCGCTCTGGTGGCCTCAGTAAAGGCCAGTCCCCGTGCGAGTTGCTAGGGGCCATCTCGGGATTCCTCTCCCGTCCATGCCGGGGCCTAAGACCTTGTGTGGAGTCGGGGCCGGAACCTGAGGATTCCTCTCCAGTGTTGCCATGGATCTTGGGGTGCTTCTGAGTCTCCCCAGGGGATTCAGGCCTCGTCTCGAGTGGGGGCATGCACGTGCGCTTTCCTCCCGAGCTGCAGCAGTAGTGTCACGCTTCCTGTCACGTGGATCAAGGGATCTGTGGTTTCCTTCCAGGCTTTCGCTCGAGGCTTTCCCACGAGGCTTTCCCACAGGGCTGTGCCACGTGCCACCTGGGTGGGAGTCGATCCTCGGCGTGAAAGACGAGCCGGTGAAGGGAAAAGAGGTTCCTCTGGAATGGACTGAGAAATCTGGGGGACTCTTGGAATGGTGGCACGACCCTGGAGTTCCTCTCGTCGATCCTCTTGAGAGGGCCTCCTCTTGAGATGCGACAGGAACGACGGGAACTCTTTCCCGATGAAGCACGGAAAGGATCCCTCATCTCGAGCTACGAGGCGGAAACGGGGCTCCTCTGGATGTGGGCGGGAACCTCGTGTTTCCTCTCGAGTGGAGACGGGTATGTCGGGGAACTTCTTGATTTGCACCAAGGGTGTGAAGGACCCTTTCGAAGTTCCAGAGGTGAGGTGTGATCAGCCTCGAGACCCCTCAGTGGAAATGGGCCTCCTCTCGCCTGGAGGGGAGAACCTTCTGGATTTTCTCGAGTTGCGGCAGGTCTTCTCGAGTTACGACGGGGACCTCAGGGACACGCACTGGTGGCCTCAGGAAAGGCCAGTCCCCGTGCGAGTTGCTAGGGGCCATCTCGGGATTCCTCTCCTGTCCATGCCGGGGCCTAAGACCTTGTGTGGAGTCGGGGCCGGAACCTGAGGATTCCTCTCCAGTGTTGCCATGGATCTTGGGGTGCTTCTGAGTCTCCCCAGGAGAGTCAGGCCTCGTCTCGAGTGGGGGCATGCACGTGCGCTTTCCTCCCGAGCTGCAGCAGTAGTGTCACGCTTCCTGTCACGTGGATCAAGGGATCTGTGGTTTCCCACGAGGCTTTTCCACAGGGCTGTGCCACGTGCCACCTTGGTGGGAGTCGATCCTCGGCGTGAAAGACGAGCCGGTGAAGGGAAAAGAGGTTCCTCTGGAATGGACTGAGACATCTGGGGGACTCTTGGAATGGTGGCACGACCCTGGAGTTCCTCTCGTCGATCCTCTTGAGAGGGCCTCCTCTTGAGATGCGACGGGAACGACGGGAACTCTTTCCCGATGATGCACGGAAAGGATCCCTCATCTCGAGCTACGAGGCGGAAACGGGGCTCCTCTGGATGTGGGCGGGAACCTCGTGTTTCCTCTCGAGTGGAGACGGGTATGTCGGGGAACTTCTTGATTTGCACCAAGGGTGTGAAGGACCCTTTCGAAGTTCCAGAGGTGAGGTGTGATCAGCCTCGAGACGCCTCAGAGGAAATGGGCCTCATCTCGCCTGGAGCGGAGAACCTCCGGGTTTTCTCGAGTTGCGGCAGGTCTTCTCGAGTTACGACGGGGACCTCAGGGACCCGCTCTGGTGGGCTCAGGAAAGGCCAGTCCCCATGCGAGTTGCTAGGGGACCTCTCGGGATTCCTCTCCCGTCCATGCCGGGGCCTCAGTCCTTGTGTGGAGTCGGGGCCGGAACCTGAGGATTCCTCTACAGTGTTGCCATGGATCTTGGGGTGCTTCTGAGTCTCCCCAGGGGAGTCAGGCCTCGTCTCTAGTGGGGGCATGCACGTGCGTTTTCCTCCCGAGCTGCAGCAGTAGTGTCACGCTTCCTGTCACGTGGATCAAGGGATCTGTGGTTTCCCTCGAGGCTTTTGCTCCAGGCTTTCCCACGAGGCTTTCCCACTGGGCTGTGCCACGTGCCACCTTGGTGGGAGTCGATACTCGGCGTGAAAGACGAGCAGTGAAGGGAAAAGAGGTTCCTCTGGAATGGACTGAGACATCTGGGGGACTCTTGGAATGGTGGCACGACCCTGGAGTTCCTCTCGCCGTTCCTGTTGAGAGGGCCTCCTCTTGAGATGCGACGGGAACGCCGGGAACTCTTTCCCGAAGATGCAGGGAAAGGATCCCTCATCTCGAGCTACGAGGCGGAAACGGGGCTCCTCTGGATGTGGTCGGGACCCTCGTGATTCCTCTCGAGTGGAGACGGGTATGTCGGGGAACTTCTTGATTTGCACCAAGGGTGTGAAGGAGCCTTTCGAAGTTCCAGAGGTGAGGTGTGATCAGCCTCGAGACGCCTCAGCGGAAATGGGCCTCATCTCGCCTGGAGGGGAGAACCTCCTGGATTTTCTCGAGTTGCAGCAGGTCTTCTCGAGTTCCGACGGGGACCACAGGGACCCGCTCTGGTGGCCTCAGGAAAGGCCAGTCCCCGTGCGAGTTGCTAGGGGCCATCTCGGGATTCCTCTCCTGTCCATGCCGGGGCAGGGCCTAAGACCTTGTGTGGAGTCGGGGCCGGAACCTGAGGATTCCTCTCCAGTGTTGCCATGGATCTTGGGGTGCTTCTGAGTCTCCCCAGGAGAGTCAGGCCTCGTCGAGTGGGGGCATGCACGTGCGCTTTCCTCCCGAGCTGCAGCAGTAGTGTCACGCTTCCTGTCACGTGGATCAAGGGATCTGTGGTTCCCACGAGGCTTTTCCACACGGCTGTGCCACGTGCCACCTTGGTGGGAGTCGATCCTCGGCGTGAAAGACGAGCCGGTGAAGGGAAAAGAGGTTCCTCTGGAATGGACTGAGACATCTGGGGGACTCTTGGAATGGTGGCACGACCCTGGAGTTCCTCTCTTCGATCCTCCTGAGAGGGCCTCCTCTTGAGATGCGACGGGAACGACGGGAACTCTTTCCCGATGAAGCACGGAAAGGATCCCACATCTCGAGCTACGAGGCGGACACGGGGCTCCTCTGGATGTGGGCGGGGAACCTCGTGTTTCCTCTCGAGTGGAGACGGGGTATGTCGGGGAACTTCTTGATTTGCACCAAGGGTGTGAAGGACCCTTTCGAAGTTCAGAGGTGAGGTGTGATCAGCCTCGAGACGCCTCAGCGGAAATGGGCCTCATCTCGCCTGGAGGGGAGAACCTCCGGGATATCTCGAGTTGCGGCAGGTCTTCTCGAGTTACGACGGGGACCTCAGGGACCCGCTCTGGTGGGCTCAGGAAAGGCCAGTCCCCATGCGAGTTGCTAGTGGACCTCTCCGGATTTCTCTCCCGTCCATGCAGGGGCCTCAGTCCTTGTGTGGAGTCGGGGCCGGAACCTGAGGATTCCTCTCCAGTGTTGCCATGGATCTTGGGGTGCTTCAGAGCCTCCCCAGGGGAGTCAGGCCTCGTCTCGAGTGGGGGCATGCACGTGCGCTTTCCTCCCGAGCTGCAGCAGTAGTGTCACGCTTCCTGTCACGTGAATCAAGGGACCTGTGGATTTCCGTCGAGGCTGTCCCTCGAGGCTTTCCCACGAGGCTTACCTTCAGGGCTGTGCCAAGTGCCACCTTGGTATGAGTCGATCCTCGGCGTGAAAGACGAGCCGGTGAGGGAAAAGAGGTTCCTCTGGAATGGACTGAGACATCTGAGGGACTCTTGGAATGGTGGCACGACCCTGGAGTTCCTCTCGCCGTTCCTGTTGAGAGGGCCTCCTCTTGAGATGCGACGGGAACGCCAGGAACTCTTCCGACGAAGCAGGGAAAGGATCGCTCATCTCGAGCTACGAGGCGGAAACGGGGCTCCTCTGGATATGGGCGGGACCCTCGTGTTTCCTCTCGAGTGGAGACGGGTATGTCGGGAACTTCTTGATTTTGCACCAAGGGTGTGAAGGACCCTTTCGAAGTTCCAGAGGTGAGGTGGTGATCAGCCTCGAGACGCCTCAGCGGAAATGGGCCTCCTCTCGCCTGGAGAGGAGAACCTCCTGGATTTTCTCGAGCTCCGGCAGTTCTTCTCCTGTTACGCCGGAGACCTCAGGACCCGCTCTCGTGGCCTCAGGAAAGGCCAGTCCCCGTGCGAGTTGCTAGGGGCCATCTCGGGATTCCTCTCCCGTCCATGCCAGTGCCTAAAACTTTGTGTGGAGTCGGGGCCGGAAACTGAGGATTCCTCTCCAGTGTTGCCATGGATCTTGGGGTGCTTCTGAGTCTCCCCAGGGGAGTCAGGCCTCGTCTCGAGTGGGGGCATGCACGTGCGCTTTCCTACCGAGCTGCAGCTGTAGTGTCACGCTTCCTGTCACGTGGATCAAGGGATCTGTGGTTTCCCTCGAGGCTGTCCATCGAGGCTTTCCCACGAGGCTTTCCCACAGGGCTGTTCCACGTGCCACCTTGGTGGGAGTCGATCCTCGGCGTGAAAGACGAGCCGGTGAAGGGAACAGAGGTTCCTCTGGAATGGACAGAGACATCTGGGGGACTATTGGAATGGTGGCACGACCCTGGAGTTCCTCTCGCCGTTCCTGTTGAGAGGGCCTCCTCTTGAGATGCGAGGGGAACGCCGGGAACTCTTTCCCGACGAAGCAGGGAAAGGATCCCTCATCTCGAGCTACGAGGCGGAAACGGGGCTCCTCTGGATGTGGGCGGGACCCTCGTGTTTCCACTCGAGTGGAGACGGGTATGTCAGGGAACTTCTTGATTTGCACCAAGGGTGTGAAGGACCCTTTTGAAGTTCCATAGGTGAGGTGAGATCAGCCTCGAGACGCCTCAGCGGAAATGGGCCTCATCTCACCTGGAGGGGAGAACCTCCTGGATTTTCTAGAGTTCCGGCAGGTTTTCTCCAGTTACGACGGCGACCTCAGGGACGCGCTCTGGTGGCCTCAGGAAAGGCAAGTCCCCATGCGAGTTCCTAGGGGCCATCTCGGGATTCCTCTCCCGTCCGTGCCAGGGCCTAAGACCTTGTGTGTAGTCGGGGCCGGAACCTGAGGTTTCCTCTCCAGTGTTGCCATGGATCTTGGGGTGCTTCTGAGTCTCCCCAGGGGAGTCAGGCCTCGTCTCATGTGGGGGCATGCACGTGCGCTTTCCTCCCGAGCTGCAGCAGTAGTGTCACGCTTCCTGTCACGTGGATCAAGGGATCTGTGGTTTCCCTCGAGGCTGTCCCTCGAGGCTTTCCCACGAGGCTTTCCCACAGGGCTGTGCCACGTGCCACCTTGGTGAGAGTCGATCCTCGGCGTGAAAGACGAGCTGGTGAAGGGAAAACAGGTTCCTCTGGAATGGACTGAGACACCTGGGGGACTCTTGGAATGGTGGCACGACCCTGGAGTTCCTCTCGCCGTTCCTGTTGAGAGGGCCTCCTCTTGAGATGCGACGGGAACGCCAGGAACTCTTTCCCGACGAAGCAGGGAAAGGATCCCTCATCTCGAGGTACAAGGCGGAAACGGGGCTCCTCTGGATGTGGGCGGGACCCTCGTGTTTCCTCTCGAGTGGAGACGGGTATGTCGGGGAACTTCTTGATTTGCACCAAGGGTGTGAAGGACCCTTTCGACGTTCCAGAGGTGAGGTGTGATCAGCCTCGAGACGCCTCAGCGGAAAAGGGCCTCATCTCGCCTGGAGGGGAGAACCTCCTGGATTATCTCGTGTTTCGGCAGGTCTTCTCGAGTTATGACGGGGACCTCAGGGACCAGCTCTGGTGGCCTCAGGAAAGGCCAGTCCCCGTGCGAGTTGCTAGGGGCCATCTAGGGATTCCTCTCCCGTCCATGCCAGGGCCTAAGACCTTGTGTGGAGTCGGGGCCGGAACCTGAGGATTCCTCTCCAGTGTTGCCATGGATCTTGGGGTGCTTCTGAGTCTCCCCAGGGAAGTCAGGCCTCATTTCGAGTGGGGGCATGCACGTGCGCTTTCCTCCCGAGCTGCAGCAGTAGTGTCACGCTTCCTGTCAAGTGGATCAAGGGATCTGTGGTTTCCTTCCAGGCTTTCGCTCGAGCCTTTCCCACGAGGCTTTCCCACAGGGCTGTGCCACGTGCCACCTGGGTGGGAGTCGATCCTCGGCGTGAAAGACGAGCCGGTGAAGGGAAAAGAGGTTCCTCTGGAATGGACTGAGACATCTGGGGGACTCTTGGAATGGTGGCACGACCCTGGAGTTCCTCTCGTCGATCCTCTTGAGAGGGCCTCCTCTTGAGATGCGACGGGAACGCCGGGAACTCTTTCCCGACGAAGCAGGGAAAGGATCCCTCATCTCGAGCTACGAGGCGGAAACGGGGCTCCTCTGGATGTGGGCGGGACCCTCGTGTTTCCTCTCGAGTGGAGACGGGTATGTCGGGGAACTTCTTGATTTGCACCAAGGGTGTGAAGGACCCTTTCGAAGTTCCAGAGGTGAGGTGTGATCAGCCTCGAGACGCCTCAGCGGAAATGGGCGTCATCTCGCCTGGAGAGGAGAACCTCCTTGATTTTCTCGAGTTGCGGCAGGTCTTCTGGAGTTTCGAGGGGGACCTCAGGGACCCGCTCTGGTGGCCTCAGGAAAGGCCAGTCCCCGTGCGAGTTGATAGAGGCCATCTCGGGATTCCTCTCCCGACCATGCCGGGGCCTAAGACCTTGTGTGGAGTCGGGGCAGGAACCTGAGGATTCCTCTCCAGTGTTGCCATGGATCTTGGGGTGCTTCTGAGTCTCCCCAGGGAAGTCAGGCCTCATCTCGAGTGGGGGCATGCATGTGCGCTTTCCTCCCGAGCTGCAGCAATAGTGTCACGCTTCCTGTCACGTGAATCAAGGGATCTGTGGTTTCCCTCGAGGCTGTCCCTCGAGGCTTTCCCACGAGGCTTTCCCACAGGGCTGTTCCACGTGCCACCTTGGTGGGAGTCGATCCTCGGCGTGAAGGACGAGCCGGTGAAGGGAACAGAGGTTCCTCTGGAATGGACTGAGACATCTGGGGGACTATTGGAATGGTGGCACGACCCTGGAGTTCCTCTCCCCGTTCCTGTTGAGAGGGCCTCCTCTTGAGATGCGACGGGAACGCCGGGAACTCTTTCCCGACGAAGCAGGGAAAGGATCCCTCATCTCGAGCTACGAGGCGGAAACGGGGCTCCTCTGGATGTGGGCGGGACCCTCGTGTTTCCTCTCGAGTGGAGACGGGTATGTCGGGGAACTTCTTGATTTGCACCAACGGTGTGAAGGACCCTTTCGAAGTTCCAGAGGTGAGGTGTGATCAGCCTCGAGACGCCTCAGCGGAAATGGGCCTCATCTCGCCTGGAGGGGAAAACCTCCGGGATTTTCGCGAGTTGCGGCAGGTCTTCTCGAGTTACGATGGGGACCTCAGGGACCCGCTCTGGTGGCCTCAGGAAAGGCCAGTCCCCGTGCGAGTTGCTAGGGGCCATCTCGGGATTCCTCTCCCGTCCATGCCGGGGCCTAAGACCTTGTGTGGAGTCGGGTCCGGAACCTGAGGATTCCTCGCCAGTGTTGCCATGGATCTTGGGGTGCTTCTGAGTCTCCCCAGGGGAGTCAGGCCTCGTCTCGAATGGGGGCATGCACGTGCGCTTTCCTCCCGAGCTGCAGCAGTAGTGTCACGCTTCCTGTCACGTGGATCAAGGGATCTGTGGTTTCCCTCGAGGCTGTCCCTCGAGGCTTTCCCACGAGGCTTTCCCACAGGGCTGTGCCACGTGCCACCTGGGTGGGAGTCGATCCTCGGCGTGAAAGACGAGCCGGTGAAGGGAAAAGAGGTTCCTCTGGAATGGACTGAGACATCTGGGGGACTCTTGGAATGGTGGCACGACCCTGGAGTTCCTCTCGTCGATCCTCTTGAGAGGGCCTCCTCTTGAGATGCGACGGGAACGACGGGAACTCTTTCCCGATGATGCACGGAAAGGATCCCTCATCTCGAGCTACGAGGCGGAAACGGGGCTCCTCTGGATGTGGGCGGGAACCTCGTGTTTCCTCTCGAGTGGATACGGGTATGTCGGGGAACTACTTGATTTGCACCAAGGGTGTGAAGGACCCTTTCGAAGTTCCAGAGGTGAGGTGTGATCAGCCTCGAGACGCCTCAGCGGAAATGGGCCTCATCTCGCCTGGAGCGGAGAACCTCCGGGTTTTCTCGAGTTGCGGCAGGTCTTCTCGAGTTACGACGGGGACCTCAGGGACCCGCTCTGGTGGGCTCAGGAAAGGCCAGTCCCCATGCGAGTTGCTAGGGGACCTCTCGGGATTCCTCTCCCGTCCATGCCGGGGCCTCAGTCCTTGTGTGGAGTCGGGGCCGGAACCTGAGGATTCCTCTCCAGTGTTGCCATGATTCTTGGGGTGCTTCTGAGTCTCCCCAGGGGAGTCAGGCCTCGTCTCGAGTGGGGGCATGCACGTGCGCTTTCCTCCCGAGCTGCAGCAGTAGGGTCATGCTTCCTGTCACGTGGATCAAGGGATCTGTGGCTTTCCCTCGAGGCTGTCCCTCGAGGCTTTCCCACGAGGCTTTCCCACAGGGCTGTGCCACGTGCCACCTGGGTGGGAGTCGATCCTCGGCGTGAAAGACGAGCCGGTGAAGGGAAAAGAGGTTCCTCTGGAATGGACTGAGACATCTGGGGGACTCTTGGAATGGTGGCACGACCCTGGAGTTCCTCTCGTCGATCCTCTTGAGAGGGCCTCCTCTTGAGATGCGACGGGAACGCCGGGAACTCTTTCCCGACGAAGCAGGGAAAGGATCCCTCATCTCGAGCTACGAGGCGGAAACGGGGCTCCTCTGGATGTGGGCGGGACCCTCGTGTTTCCTCTCGAGTGGAGACGGGTATGTCGGGGAACTTCTTGATTTGCACCAAGGGTGTGAAGGACCCTTTCGAAGTTCCAGAGGTGAGGTGTGATCAGCCTCGAGACGCCTCAGCGGAAATGGGCGTCATCTCGCCTGGAGAGGAGAACCTCCTTGATTTTCTCGAGTTGCGGCAGGTCTTCTGGAGTTTCGAGGGGGACCTCAGGGACCCGCTCTGGTGGCCTCAGGAAAGGCCAGTCCCCGTGCGAGTTGATAGAGGCCATCTCGGGATTCCTCTCCCGACCATGCCGGGGCCTAAGACCTTGTGTGGAGTCGGGGCAGGAACCTGAGGATTCCTCTCCAGTGTTGCCATGGATCTTGGGGTGCTTCTGAGTCTCCCCAGGGAAGTCAGGCCTCATCTCGAGTGGGGGCATGCATGTGCGCTTTCCTCCCGAGCTGCAGCAATAGTGTCACGCTTCCTGTCACGTGAATCAAGGGATCTGTGGTTTCCCTCGAGGCTGTCCCTCGAGGCTTTCCCACGAGGCTTTCCCACAGGGCTGTTCCACGTGCCACCTTGGTGGGAGTCGATCCTCGGCGTGAAGGACGAACCGGTGAAGGGAACAGAGGTTCCTCTGGAATGGACTGAGACATCTGGGGGACTATTGGAATGGTGGCACGACCCTGGAGTTCCTCTCCCCGTTCCTGTTGAGAGGGCCTCCTCTTGAGATGCGACGGGAACGCCGGGAACTCTTTCCCGACGAAGCAGGGAAAGGATCCCTCATCTCGAGCTACGAGGCGGAAACGGGGCTCCTCTGGATGTGGGCGGGACCCTCGTGTTTCCTCTCGAGTGGAGACGGGTATGTCGGGGAACTTCTTGATTTGCACCAACGGTGTGAAGGACCCTTTCGAAGTTCCAGAGGTGAGGTGTGATCAGCCTCGAGACGCCTCAGCGGAAATGGGCCTCATCTCGCCTGGAGGGGAAAACCTCCGGGATTTTCGCGAGTTGCGGCAGGTCTTCTCGAGTTACGATGGGGACCTCAGGGACCCGCTCTGGTGGCCTCAGGAAAGGCCAGTCCCCGTGCGAGTTGCTAGGGGCCATCTCGGGATTCCTCTCCCGTCCATGCCGGGGCCTAAGACCTTGTGTGGAGTCGGGTCCGGAACCTGAGGATTCCTCGCCAGTGTTGCCATGGATCTTGGGGTGCTTCTGAGTCTCCCCAGGGGAGTCAGGCCTCGTCTCGAATGGGGGCATGCACGTGCGCTTTCCTCCCGAGCTGCAGCAGTAGTGTCACGCTTCCTGTCACGTGGATCAAGGGATCTGTGGTTTCCCTCGAGGCTGTCCCTCGAGGCTTTCCCACGAGGCTTTCCCACAGGGCTGTGCCACGTGCCACCTGGGTGGGAGTCGATCCTCGGCGTGAAAGACGAGCCGGTGAAGGGAAAAGAGGTTCCTCTGGAATGGACTGAGACATCTGGGGGACTCTTGGAATGGTGGCACGACCCTGGAGTTCCTCTCGTCGATCCTCTTGAGAGGGCCTCCTCTTGAGATGCGACGGGAACGACGGGAACTCTTTCCCGATGATGCACGGAAAGGATCCCTCATCTCGAGCTACGAGGCGGAAACGGGGCTCCTCTGGATGTGGGCGGGAACCTCGTGTTTCCTCTCGAGTGGATACGGGTATGTCGGGGAACTACTTGATTTGCACCAAGGGTGTGAAGGACCCTTTCGAAGTTCCAGAGGTGAGGTGTGATCAGCCTCGAGACGCCTCAGCGGAAATGGGCCTCATCTCGCCTGGAGCGGAGAACCTCCGGGTTTTCTCGAGTTGCGGCAGGTCTTCTCGAGTTACGACGGGGACCTCAGGGACCCGCTCTGGTGGGCTCAGGAAAGGCCAGTCCCCATGCGAGTTGCTAGGGGACCTCTCGGGATTCCTCTCCCGTCCATGCCGGGGCCTCAGTCCTTGTGTGGAGTCGGGGCCGGAACCTGAGGATTCCTCTCCAGTGTTGCCATGATTCTTGGGGTGCTTCTGAGTCTCCCCAGGGGAGTCAGGCCTCGTCTCGAGTGGGGGCATGCACGTGCGCTTTCCTCCCGAGCTGCAGCAGTAGGGTCATGCTTCCTGTCACGTGGATCAAGGGATCTGTGGCTTTCCCTCGAGGCTGTCCCTCGAGGCTTTCCCACGAGGCTTTCCCACAGGGCTGTGCCACGTGCCACCTTGGTGTGAGTCGATCCTCGGCGTGAAAGACGAGCCGATGAAGGGAAAAGAGATTCCTCTGGAATGGACTGAGACATCTGGGGGACTCTTGGAATGGTGGCACGACCCTGGAGTTCCTCTCGCCGTTCCTGTTGAGAGGGCCTCCTCTTGAGATGCGACGGGAACGCCGGGAACTCTTTCCCGACGAAGCAGGGAAAGGATCCCTCATCTCGAGCTACGAGGCGGAAACGGGGCTCCTCTGGATGTGGGCGGGACCCTCGTGATTCCTCTCGAGTGGAGACGGGTATGTCGGGGAACTTCTTGATTTGCACCAAGGGTGTGAAGGAGCCTTTCGAAGTTCCAGAGGTGAGGTGTGATCAGCCTCGAGACGCCTCAGCGGAAATGGGCCTCATCTCCCCTGGAGGGGAGAACCTCCTGGATTTTCTCGAGTTGCGGCAGGTCTTCTCGAGTTACGACGGGGACCTCAGGGACCCGCTCGGGTGGCCTCAGGAAAGGCCAGTCCCCATGCGAGTTGCTAGGGGACCTCTCGGGATTCCTCTCCCGTCCATGCCGGGGCCTCAGTCCTTGTGTGGAGTCGGGGCCGGAACCTGAGGATTCCTCTACAGTGTTGCCATGGATCTTGGGGTGCTTCTGAGTCTCCCCAGGGGAGTCAGGCCTCGTCTCTAGTGGGGGCATGCACGTGCGTTTTCCTCCCGAGCTGCAGCAGTAGTGTCACGCTTCCTGTCACGTGGATCAAGGGATCTGTGGTTTCCCTCCAGGCCTTTGCTCCAGGCTTTCCCACGAGGCTTTCCCACTGGGCTGTGCCACGTGCCACCTTGGTGGGAGTCGATCCTCGGCGTGAAAGACGAGCAGTGAAGGGAAAAGAGGTTCCTCTGGAATGGACTGAGACATCTGGGGGACTCTTGGAATGGTGGCACGACCCTGGAGTTCCTCTCGCCGTTCCTGTTGAGAGGGCCTCCTCTTGAGATGCGACGGGAACGCCGGGAACTCTTTCCCGAAGATGCAGGGAAAGGATCCCTCATCTCGAGCTACGAGGCGGAAACGGGGCTCCTCTGGATGTGGTCGGGACCCTCGTGATTCCTCTCGAGTGGAGACGGGTATGTCGGGGAACTTCTTGATTTGCACCAAGGGTGTGAAGGAGCCTTTCGAAGTTCCAGAGGTGAGGTGTGATCAGCCTCGAGACGCCTCAGCGGAAATGGGCCTCATCTCGCCTGGAGGGGAGAACCTCCTGGATTTTCTCGAGTTGCGGCAGGTCTTCTCGAGTTACGACGGGGACCACAGGGACCCGCTCTGGTGGCCTCAGGAAAGGCCAGTCCCCGTGCGAGTTGCTAGGGGCCATCTCGGGATTCCTCTCCTGTCCATGCCGGGGCCTAAGACCTTGTGTGGAGTCGGGGCCGGAACCTGAGGATTCCTCTCCAGTGTTGCCATGGATCTTGGGGTGCTTCTGAGTCTCCCCAGGAGAGTCAGGCCTCGTCTCGAGTGGGGGCATGCACGTGCGCTTTCCTCCCGAGCTGCAGCAGTAGTGTCACGCTTCCTGTCACGTGGATCAAGGGATCTGTGGTTTCCCACGAGGCTTTTCCACAGGGCTGTGCCACGTGCCACCTTGGTGGGAGTCGATCCTCGGCGTGAAAGACGAGCCGGTGAAGGGAAAAGAGGTTCCTCTGGAATGGACTGAGACATCTGGGGGACTCTTGGAATGGTGGCACGACCCTGGAGTTCCTCTCTTCGATCCTCTTGAGAGGGCCTCCTCTTGAGATGCGACGGGAACGACGGGAACTCTTTCCCGATGAAGCACGGAAAGGATCCCTCATCTCGAGCTACGAGGCGGAAACGGGGCTCCTCTGGATGTGGGCGGGAACCTCGTGTTTCCTCTCGAGTGGAGACGGGTATGTCGGGGAACTTCTTGATTTGCACCAAGGGTGTGAAGGACCCTTTCGAAGTTCCAGAGGTGAGGTGTGATCAGCCTCGAGACGCCTCAGCGGAAATGGGCCTCATCTCGCCTGGAGGGGAGAACCTCCGGGATTTTCTCGAGTTGCGGCAGGTCTTCTCGAGTTACGACGGGGACCTCAGGGACCCGCTCTGGTGGGCTCAGGAAAGGCCAGTCCCCATGCGAGTTGCTAGTGGACCTCTCCGGATTTCTCTCCCGTCCATGCAGGGGCCTCAGTCCTTGTGTGGAGTCGGGGCCGGAACCTGAGGATTCCTTTCCAGTGTTGCCATGGATCTTGGGGTGCTTCTGAGCCTCCCCAGGGAAGTCAGGCCTCGTCTCGAGTGGGGGCATGCACGTGCGCTTTCCTCCCGAGCTGCAGCAGTAGTGTCACGCTTCCTGTCACGTGGATCAAGGGACCTGTGGATTTCCGTCGAGGTTGTCCCTCGAGGCTTTCCCACGAGGCTTACCTTCAGGGCTGTGCCAAGTGCCACCTTGGTGGGAGTCGATCCTCGGCGTGAAAGACGAGCCGGTGAAGGGAAAAGAGGTTCCTCTGGAATGGACTGAGACATCTCGGGGACTCTTGGAATGGTGGCACGACCCTGGAGTTCCTCTCGCCGTTCCTGTTGAGAGGGCCTCCTCTTGAGATGCGACGGGAACGCCGGGAACACTTTCCCGACGAAGCAGGGAAAGGATCGCTCATCTCGAGCTACGAGGCGGAAACGGGGCTCCTCTGGATGTGGGCGGGAACCTCGTGTTTCCTCTCGAGTGGAGACGGGTATGTCGGGGAACTTCTTGATTTGCACCAAGGGTGTGAAGGACCCTTTCGAAGTTCCAGAGGTGAGGTGTGATCAGCCTCGAGACGCCTCAGCGGAAATGGGCCTCATCTCGCCTGGAGGGGAGAACCTCCGGGATATCTCGAGTTGCGGCAGGTCTTCTCGAGTTACGACGGGGACCTCAGGGACCCGCTCTGGTGGGCTCAGGAAAGGCCAGTCCCCAAGCGAGTTGCTAGTGGACCTCTCCGGATTTCTCTCCCGTCCATGCAGGGGCCTCAGTCCTTGTGTGGAGTCGGGGCCGGAACCTGAGGATTCCTCTCCAGTGTTGCCATGGATCTTGGGGTGCTTCAGAGCCTCCCCAGGGGAGTCAGGCCTCGTCTCGAGTGGGGGCATGCACGTGCGCTTTCCTCCCGAGCTGCAGCAGTAGTGTCACGCTTCCTGTCACGTGAATCAAGGGACCTGTGGATTTCCGTCGAGGCTGTCCCTCGAGGCTTTCCCACGAGGCTTACCTTCAGGGCTGTGCCAAGTGCCACCTTGGTGGGAGTCGATCCTCGGCGTGAAAGACGAGCCGGTGAAGGGAAAAGAGGTTCCTCTGGAATGGACTGAGACATCTGAGGGACTCTTGGAATGGTGGCACGACCCTGGAGTTCCTCTCGCCGTTCCTGTTGAGAGGGCCTCCTCTTGAGATGCGACGGGAACGCCAGGAACTCTTTCCCGACGAAGCAGGGAAAGGATCGCTCATCTCGAGCTACGAGGCGGAAACGGGGCTCCTCTGGATATGGGCGGGACCCTCGTGTTTCCTCTCGAGTGGAGACGGGTATGTCGGGGAACTTCTTGATTTGCACCAAGGGTGTGAAGGACCCTTTCGAAGTTCCAGAGGTGAGGTGTGATCAGCCTCGAGACGCCTCAGCGGAAATGGGCCTCCTCTCGCCTGGAGGGGAGAACCTCCTGGATTTTCTCGAGTTCCGGCAGTTCTTGTCCTGTTACGCCAGAGACCTCAGGGACCCGCTCTCGTGGCCTCAGGAAAGGCCAGTCCCCGTGCGAGTTGCTAGGGGCCATCTCGGGATTCCTCTCCCGTCCATGCCAGTGCCTAAAACTTTGTGTGGAGTCGGGGCCGGAAACTGAGGATTCCTCTCCAGTGTTGCCATGGATCTTGGGGTGCTTCTGAGTCTCCCCAGGGGAGTCAGGCCTCGTTTCGAGTGGGGGCATGCACGTGCGCTTTCCTACCGAGCTGCAGCTGTAGTGTCACGCTTCCTGTCACGTGGATCAAGGGATCTGTGGTTTCCCTCGAGGCTGTCCATCGAGGCTTTCCCACGAGGCTTTCCCACAGGGCTGTTCCACGTGCCACCTTGGTGGGAGTCGATCCTCGGCGTGAAAGACGAGCCGGTGAAGGGAACAGAGGTTCCTCTGGAATGGACTGAGACATCTGGGGGACTATTGGAATGGTGGCACGACCCTGGAGTTCCTCTCGCCGTTCCTGTTGAGAGGGCCTCCTCTTGAGATGCGACGGGAACGCCGGGAACTCTTTCCCGACGAAGCAGGGAAAGGATCCCTCATCTCGAGCTACGAGGCGGAAACGGGGCTCCTCTGGATGTGGGCGGGACCCTCGTGTTTCCACTCGAGTGGAGACGGGTATGTCAGGGAACTTCTTGATTTGCACCAAGGGTGTGAAGGACCCTTTTGAAGTTCCATAGGTGAGGTGAGATCAGCCTCGAGACGCCTCAGCGGAAATGGGCCTCATCTCCCCTGGAGGGGAGAACCTCCTGGATTTTCTCGAGTTGCGGCAGGTCTTCTCGAGTTACGACGGGGACCTCAGGGACCCGCTCGGGTGGCCTCAGGAAAGGCCAGTCCCCATGCGAGTTGCTAGGGGACCTCTCGGGATTCCTCTCCCGTCCATGCCGGGGCCTCAGTCCTTGTGTGGAGTCGGGGCCGGAACCTGAGGATTCCTCTACAGTGTTGCCATGGATCTTGGGGTGCTTCTGAGTCTCCCCAGGGGAGTCAGGCCTCGTCTCTAGTGGGGGCATGCACGTGCGTTTTCCTCCCGAGCTGCAGCAGTAGTGTCACGCTTCCTGTCACGTGGATCAAGGGATCTGTGGTTTCCCTCGAGGCCTTTGCTCCAGGCTTTCCCACGAGGCTTTCCCACTGGGCTGTGCCACGTGCCACCTTGGTGGGAGTCGATCCTCGGCGTGAAAGACGAGCAGTGAAGGGAAAAGAGGTTCCTCTGGAATGGACTGAGACATCTGGGGGACTCTTGGAATGGTGGCACGACCCTGGAGTTCCTCTCGCCGTTCCTGTTGAGAGGGCCTCCTCTTGAGATGCGACGGGAACGCCGGGAACTCTTTCCCGAAGATGCAGGGAAAGGATCCCTCATCTCGAGCTACGAGGCGGAAACGGGGCTCCTCTGGATGTGGTCGGGACCCTCGTGATTCCTCTCGAGTGGAGACGGGTATGTCGGGGAACTTCTTGATTTGCACCAAGGGTGTGAAGGAGCCTTTCGAAGTTCCAGAGGTGAGGTGTGATCAGCCTCGAGACGCCTCAGCGGAAATGGGCCTCATCTCGCCTGGAGGGGAGAACCTCCTGGATTTTCTCGAGTTGCGGCAGGTCTTCTCGAGTTACGACGGGGACCACAGGGACCCGCTCTGGTGGCCTCAGGAAAGGCCAGTCCCCGTGCGAGTTGCTAGGGGCCATCTCGGGATTCCTCTCCTGTCCATGCCGGGGCCTAAGACCTTGTGTGGAGTCGGGGCCGGAACCTGAGGATTCCTCTCCAGTGTTGCCATGGATCTTGGGGTGCTTCTGAGTCTCCCCAGGAGAGTCAGGCCTCGTCTCGAGTGGGGGCATGCACGTGCGCTTTCCTCCCGAGCTGCAGCAGTAGTGTCACGCTTCCTGTCACGTGGATCAAGGGATCTGTGGTTTCCCACGAGGCTTTTCCACAGGGCTGTGCCACGTGCCACCTTGGTGGGAGTCGATCCTCGGCGTGAAAGACGAGCCGGTGAAGGGAAAAGAGGTTCCTCTGGAATGGACTGAGACATCTGGGGGACTCTTGGAATGGTGGCACGACCCTGGAGTTCCTCTCTTCGATCCTCTTGAGAGGGCCTCCTCTTGAGATGCGACGGGAACGACGGGAACTCTTTCCCGATGAAGCACGGAAAGGATCCCTCATCTCGAGCTACGAGGCGGAAACGGGGCTCCTCTGGATGTGGGCGGGAACCTCGTGTTTCCTCTCGAGTGGAGACGGGTATGTCGGGGAACTTCTTGATTTGCACCAAGGGTGTGAAGGACCCTTTCGAAGTTCCAGAGGTGAGGTGTGATCAGCCTCGAGACGCCTCAGCGGAAATGGGCCTCATCTCGCCTGGAGGGGAGAACCTCCGGGATTTTCTCGAGTTGCGGCAGGTCTTCTCGAGTTACGACGGGGACCTCAGGGACCCGCTCTGGTGGGCTCAGGAAAGGCCAGTCCCCATGCGAGTTGCTAGTGGACCTCTCCGGATTTCTCTCCCGTCCATGCAGGGGCCTCAGTCCTTGTGTGGAGTCGGGGCCGGAACCTGAGGATTCCTTTCCAGTGTTGCCATGGATCTTGGGGTGCTTCTGAGCCTCCCCAGGGAAGTCAGGCCTCGTCTCGAGTGGGGGCATGCACGTGCGCTTTCCTCCCGAGCTGCAGCAGTAGTGTCACGCTTCCTGTCACGTGGATCAAGGGACCTGTGGATTTCCGTCGAGGTTGTCCCTCGAGGCTTTCCCACGAGGCTTACCTTCAGGGCTGTGCCAAGTGCCACCTTGGTGGGAGTCGATCCTCGGCGTGAAAGACGAGCCGGTGAAGGGAAAAGAGGTTCCTCTGGAATGGACTGAGACATCTCGGGGACTCTTGGAATGGTGGCACGACCCTGGAGTTCCTCTCGCCGTTCCTGTTGAGAGGGCCTCCTCTTGAGATGCGACGGGAACGCCGGGAACACTTTCCCGACGAAGCAGGGAAAGGATCGCTCATCTCGAGCTACGAGGCGGAAACGGGGCTCCTCTGGATGTGGGCGGGAACCTCGTGTTTCCTCTCGAGTGGAGACGGGTATGTCGGGGAACTTCTTGATTTGCACCAAGGGTGTGAAGGACCCTTTCGAAGTTCCAGAGGTGAGGTGTGATCAGCCTCGAGACGCCTCAGCGGAAATGGGCCTCATCTCGCCTGGAGGGGAGAACCTCCGGGATATCTCGAGTTGCGGCAGGTCTTCTCGAGTTACGACGGGGACCTCAGGGACCCGCTCTGGTGGGCTCAGGAAAGGCCAGTCCCCATGCGAGTTGCTAGTGGACCTCTCCGGATTTCTCTCCCGTCCATGCAGGGGCCTCAGTCCTTGTGTGGAGTCGGGGCCGGAACCTGAGGATTCCTCTCCAGTGTTGCCATGGATCTTGGGGTGCTTCAGAGCCTCCCCAGGGGAGTCAGGCCTCGTCTCGAGTGGGGGCATGCACGTGCGCTTTCCTCCCGAGCTGCAGCAGTAGTGTCACGCTTCCTGTCACGTGAATCAAGGGACCTGTGGATTTCCGTCGAGGCTGTCCCTCGAGGCTTTCCCACGAGGCTTACCTTCAGGGCTGTGCCAAGTGCCACCTTGGTGGGAGTCGATCCTCGGCGTGAAAGACGAGCCGGTGAAGGGAAAAGAGGTTCCTCTGGAATGGACTGAGACATCTGAGGGACTCTTGGAATGGTGGCACGACCCTGGAGTTCCTCTCGCCGTTCCTGTTGAGAGGGCCTCCTCTTGAGATGCGACGGGAACGCCAGGAACTCTTTCCCGACGAAGCAGGGAAAGGATCGCTCATCTCGAGCTACGAGGCGGAAACGGGGCTCCTCTGGATATGGGCGGGACCCTCGTGTTTCCTCTCGAGTGGAGACGGGTATGTCGGGGAACTTCTTGATTTGCACCAAGGGTGTGAAGGACCCTTTCGAAGTTCCAGAGGTGAGGTGTGATCAGCCTCGAGACGCCTCAGCGGAAATGGGCCTCCTCTCGCCTGGAGGGGAGAACCTCCTGGATTTTCTCGAGTTCCGGCAGTTCTTCTCCTGTTACGCCAGAGACCTCAGGGACCCGCTCTCGTGGCCTCAGGAAAGGCCAGTCCCCGTGCGAGTTGCTAGGGGCCATCTCGGGATTCCTCTCCCGTCCATGCCAGTGCCTAAAACTTTGTGTGGAGTCGGGGCCGGAAACTGAGGATTCCTCTCCAGTGTTGCCATGGATCTTGGGGTGCTTCTGAGTCTCCCCAGGGGAGTCAGGCCTCGTCTCGAGTGGGGGCATGCACGTGCGCTTTCCTACCGAGCTGCAGCTGTAGTGTCACGCTTCCTGTCACGTGGATCAAGGGATCTGTGGTTTCCCTCGAGGCTGTCCATCGAGGCTTTCCCACGAGGCTTTCCCACAGGGCTGTTCCACGTGCCACCTTGGTGGGAGTCGATCCTCGGCGTGAAAGACGAGCCGGTGAAGGGAACAGAGGTTCCTCTGGAATGGACTGAGACATCTGGGGGACTATTGGAATGGTGGCACGACCCTGGAGTTCCTCTCGCCGTTCCTGTTGAGAGGGCCTCCTCTTGAGATGCGACGGGAACGCCGGGAACTCTTTCCCGACGAAGCAGGGAAAGGATCCCTCATCTCGAGCTACGAGGCGGAAACGGGGCTCCTCTGGATGTGGGCGGGACCCTCGTGTTTCCACTCGAGTGGAGACGGGTATGTCAGGGAACTTCTTGATTTGCACCAAGGGTGTGAAGGACCCTTTTGAAGTTCCATAGGTGAGGTGAGATCAGCCTCGAGACGCCTCAGCGGAAATGGGCCTCATCTCACCTGGAGGGGAGAACCTCCTGGATTTTCTCGAGTTCCGGCAGGTTTTCTCCAGTTACGACGGCGACCTCAGGGACGCGCTCTGGTGGCCTCAGGAAAGGCAAGTCCCCATGCGAGTTCCTAGGGGCCGTCTCGGGATTCCTCTCCCGTCCGTGCCAGGGCCTAAGACCTTGTGTGGAGTCGGGGCCGGAACCTGAGGTTTCCTCTCCAGTGTTGCCATGGATCTTGGGGTGCTTCTGAGTCTCCCCAGGGGAGTCAGGCCTCGTCTCGAGTGGGGGCATGCACGTGCGCTTTCCTCCCGAGCTGCAGCAGTAGTGTCACGCTTCCTGTCACGTGGATCAAGGGATCTGTGGTTTCCCTCGAGGCTGTCCCTCGAGGCTTTCCCACGAGGCTTTCCCACAGGGCTGTGCCACGTGCCACCTTGGTGAGACTCGATCCTCGGCGTGAAAGACGAGCTGGTGAAGGGAAAACAGGTTCCTCTGGAATGGACTGAGACACCTGGGGGACTCTTGGAATGGTGGCACGACCCTGGAGTTCCTCTCGCCGTTCCTGTTGAGAGGGCCTCCTCTTGAGATGCGACGGGAACGCCAGGAACTCTTTCCCGACGAAGCAGGGAAAGGATCCCTCATCTCGAGGTACAAGGCGGAAACGGGGCTCCTCTGGATGTGGGCGGGACCCTCGTGTTTCCTCTCGAGTGGAGACGGGTATGTCGGGGAACTTCTTGATTTGCACCAAGGGTGTGAAGGACCCTTTCGACGTTCCAGAGGTGAGGTGTGATCAGCCTCGAGACGCCTCAGCGGAAAAGGGCCTCATCTCGCCTGGAGGGGAGAACCTCCTGGATTTTCTCGAGTTTCGGCAGGTCTTCTCGAGTTATGACGGGGACCTCAGGGACCAGCTCTGGTGGCCTCAGGAAAGGCCAGTCCCCGTGCGAGTTGCTAGGGGCCATCTAGGGATTCCTCTCCCGTCCATGCCAGGGCCTAAGACCTTGTGTGGAGTCGGGGCCGGAACCTGAGGATTCCTCTCCAGTGTTGCCATGGATCTTGGGGTGCTTCTGAGTCTCCCCAGGGAAGTCAGGCCTCATTTCGAGTGGGGGCATGCACGTGCGCTTTCCTCCCGAGCTGCAGCAGTAGTGTCACGCTTCCTGTCACGTGGATCAAGGGATCTGTGGTTTCCTTCCAGGCTTTCGCTCGAGGCTTTCCCACGAGGCTTTCCCACAGGGCTGTGCCACGTGCCACCTGGGTGGGAGTCGATCCTCGGCGTGAAAGACGAGCCGGTGAAGGGAAAAGAGGTTCCTCTGGAATGGACTGAGACATCTGGGGGACTCTTGGAATGGTGGCACGACCCTGGAGTTCCTCTCGTCGATCCTCTTGAGAGGGCCTCCTCTTGAGATGCGACGGGAACGCCGGGAACTCTTTCCCGACGAAGCAGGGAAAGGATCCCTCATCTCGAGCTACGAGGCGGAAACGGGGCTCCTCTGGATGTGGGCGGGACCCTCGTGTTTCCTCTCGAGTGGAGACGGGTATGTCGGGGAACTTCTTGATTTGCACCAAGGGTGTGAAGGACCCTTTCGAAGTTCCAGAGGTGAGGTGTGATCAGCCTCGGGACGCCTCAGCGGAAATGGGCCTCATCTCGCCTGGAGAGGAGAACCTCCTGGATTTTCTCGAGTTGCGGCAGGTCTTCTCGAGTTACGACGGGGACCTCAGGGACCCGCTCTGGTGGCCTCAGGAAAGGCCAGTCCCCGTGCGAGTTGATAGAGGCCATCTCGGGATTCCTCTCCCGACCATGCCGGGGCCTAAGACCTTGTGTGGAGTCGGGGCAGGAACCTGAGGATTCCTCTCCAGTGTTGCCATGGATCTTGGGGTGCTTCTGAGTCTCCCCAGGGAAGTCAGGCCTCATCTCGAGTGGGGGCATGCATGTGCGCTTTCCTCCCGAGCTGCAGCAATAGTGTCACGCTTCCTGTCACGTGAATCAAGGGATCTGTGGTTTCCCTCGAGGCTGTCCCTCGAGGGTTTCCCACGAGGCTTTCCCACAGGGCTGTTCCACGTGCCACCTTGGTGGGAGTCGATCCTCCGCGTGAAAGACGAGCCGGTGAAGGGAACAGAGGTTCCTCTGGAATGGACTGAGACATCTGGGGGACTATTGGAATGGTGGCACGACCCTGGAGTTCCTCTCCCCGTTCCTGTTGAGAGGGCCTCCTCTTGAGATGCGACGGGAACGCCGGGAACTCTTTCCCGACGAAGCAGGGAAAGGATCCCTCATCTCGAGCTACGAGGCGGAAACGGGGCTCCTCTGGATGTGGGCGGGACCCTCGTGTTTCCTCTCGAGTGGAGACGGGTATGTCGGGGAACTTCTTGATTTGCACCAACGGTGTGAAGGACCCTTTCGAAGTTCCAGAGGTGAGGTGTGATCAGCCTCGAGACGCCTCAGCGGAAATGGGCCTCATCTCGCCTGGAGGGGAAAACCTCCGGGATTTTCGAGAGTTGCGGCAGGTCTTCTCGAGTTACGATGGGGACCTCAGGGACCCGCTCTGGTGGCCTCAGGAAAGGCCAGTCCCCGTGCGAGTTGCTAGGGGCCATCTCGGGATTCCTCTCCCGTCCATGCCGGGGCCTAAGACCTTGTGTGGAGTCGGGTCCGGAACCTGAGGATTCCTCGCCAGTGTTGCCATGGATCTTGGGGTGCTTCTGAGTCTCCCCAGGGGAGTCAGGCCTCGTCTCGAATGGGGGCATGCACGTGCGCTTTCCTCCCGAGCTGCAGCAGTAGTGTCACGCTTCCTGTCACGTGGATCAAGGGATCTGTGGTTTCCCTCGAGGCTGTCCCTCGAGGCTTTCCCACGAGGCTTTCCCACAGGGCTGTGCCACGTGCCACCTGGGTGGGAGTCGATCCTCGGCGTGAAAGACGAGCCGGTGAAGGGAAAAGAGGTTCCTCTGGAATGGACTGAGACATCTGGGGGACTCTTGGAATGGTGGCACGACCCTGGAGTTCCTCTCGTCGATCCTCTTGAGAGGGCCTCCTCTTGAGATGCGACGGGAACGACGGGAACTCTTTCCCGATGATGCACGGAAAGGATCCCTCATCTCGAGCTACGAGGCGGAAACGGGGCTCCTCTGGATGTGGGCGGGAACCTCGTGTTTCCTCTCGAGTGGAGACGGGTATGTCGGGGAACTTCTTGATTTGCACCAAGGGTGTGAAGGACCCTTTCGAAGTTCCAGAGGTGAGGTGTGATCAGCCACGAGACGCCTCAGCGGAAATGGGCCTCATCTCGCCTGGAGCGGAGAACCTCCGGGTTTTCTCGAGTTGCGGCAGGTCTTCTCGAGTTACGACGGGGACCTCAGGGACCCGCTCTGGTGGGCTCAGGAAAGGCCAGTCCCCATGCGAGTTGCTAGTGGACCTCTCCGGATTTCTCTCCCGTCCATGCAGGGGCCTCAGTCCTTGTGTGGAATCGGGGCCGGAACCTGAGGATTCCTCACCAGTGTTGCCATGGATCTTGGGGTGCTTCTGAGTCTCCCCAGGGGAGTCAGTCCTCGTCTCGAATGGAGGCATGCACGTACGCTTTCCTCCCGAGCTGCAGCAGTAGTGTCACGCTTCCTGTCACGTGGATCAAGGGATCTGTGGTTTCCCTCGAGGCTTTTGCTTGAGGCTTTCCCACGAGGCTTTCCCACAGGGCTGTCCCACGTGCCACCTGGGTGGGAGTCGATCCTCGGCGTGAAAGACGAGCCGGTGAAGGGAACAGAGGTTCCTCTGGAATGGACTGAGACATCTGGGGGACTCTTGGAATGGTGGCACGACCCTGAAGTTCCTCTCGCCGTTCCTGTTGAGAGGGCCTCCTCTTGAGATGCGACGGGAACGCCGGGAACTCTTTCCCGAAGAAGCAGGGAAAGGATCCCTCATCACGAGCCACGAGGCAGAAACGGGGCTCCTTTGGATGTGGGCGGGACCCTCGTGTTTCCTCTCGAGTGGAGACGGGTATGTCGGGTAACTTCTTGATTTGCACCAAGGGTGTGAAGGACCCTTTCGACGTTCCAGAGGTGAGGTGTGATCAGCCTCGAGACGCCTCAGCGGAAAAGGGCCTCATCTCGCCTGGAGGGGAGAACCTCCTGGATTTTCTCGAGTTTCGGCAGGTCTTCTCGAGTCACGACGGGGACCTCAGGGACCAGCTCTGGTGGCCTCAGGAAAGGCCAGTCCCCGTGCGAGTTGCTAGGGGCCATCTCGGGATTCCTCTCCCGTCCATGCCAGGGCCTAAGCCCTTGTGTGGAGTCGGGGCCGGAACCTGAGGATTCCTCTCCAGTGTTGCCATGGATCTTGGGGTGCTTCTGAGTCTCCCCAGGGGAGTCAGGCCTCGTCTCGAGTGGGGGCATGCACGTGCGCTTTCCTCCCGAGCTGCAGCAATAGTGTCACGCTTCCTGTCACGTGGATCAAGGGATCTGTGGTTTCCCTCGAGGCTTTCGATCGAGGCTTTCCCACGAGGCTTTCCCACAGGGCTGTGCCACGTGCCACCTTGGTGTGAGTCGATCCTCTGCGTGAAAGACGAGCCGGTGAAGGGAAAAGAGGTTCCTCTGGAATGGACTGAGACATCTGGGGGACTCTTGGAATGGTGGCACGACCCTGGAGTTCCTCTCGTCGATCCTCTTGAGAGGGCCTCCTCTTGAGATGCGACGGGAACGCCGGGAACTCTTTCCCGACGAAGCAGGGAAAGGATCCCTCATCTCGAGCTACGAGGCGGAAACGGGGCTCCTCTGGATTGGGCGGGACCCTCGTGTTTCCTCTCGAGTGGAGACGGGTATGTCGGGGAACTTCTTGATTTGCACCAAGGGTGTGAAGGACCCTTTCGAAGTTCCAGAGGTGAGGTGTGATCAGCCTCGAGACGCCTCAGCGGAAATGGGCCTCATCTCGCCTGGAGGGGAGAACCTCCTGGATTTTCTCGAGTTGCGGCAGGTCTTCTCGAGTTACGACGGGGACCTCAGGGACCCGCTCTGGTGGCCTCAGGAAAGGCCAGTCCCCGTGCGAGTTGCTAGAGGCCATCTCGGGATTCCTCTCCCGACCATGCCGGGGCCTAAGACCTTGTGTGGAGTCGGGGCAGGAACCTGAGGATTCCTCTCCAGTGTTGCCATGGATCTTGGGGTGCTTCTGAGTCCCCCCAGGGAAGTCAGGCCTCATCTCGAGTGGGGGCATGCATGTGCGCTTTCCTCCCGAGCTGCAGCAATAGTGTCACGCTTCCTGTCACGTGAATCAAGGGATCTGTGGTTTCCCTCGAGGCTGTCCCTCGAGGCTTTCCCACGAGGCTTTCCCACAGGGCTGTTCCACGTGCCACCTTGGTGGGAGTCGATCCTCGGCGTGAAAGACGAGCCGGTGAAGGGAACAGAGGTTCCTATGGAATGGACTGAGACATCTGGGGGACTATTGGAATGGTGGCACGACCCTGGAGTTCCTCTCGTCGATTCTATTGAGAGGGCCTCCTCTTGAGATGCGACGGGAACGCCGGGAACTCTTTCCCGACGAAGCAGGGAAAGGATCCCTCATCTCGAGCTACGAGGCGGAAACGGGGCTCCTCTGGATGTGGGCGGGACCCTCGTGTTTCCTCTCGAGTGGAGACGGGTATGTCAGGAACTTCTTGATTTGCACCAAGGGTGTGAAGGACCCTTTCGAAGTTCCAGAGGTGAGGTGAGATCAGCCTCGAGACGCCTCAGCGGAAATGGGCGTCATCTCGCCTGGAGGGGAGAACCTCCTGGATTTTCTCGAGTTCCGGCAGGTTTTCTCCAGTGACGACGGCGACCTCAGGGACGCGCTCTGGTGGCCTCAGGAAAGGCAAGTCCCCATGCGAGTTCCTAGGGGCCATCTCGGGATTCATTTCCCGTCCATGCCAGGGCCTAAGACCTTGTGTGGAGTCGGGGCCGGAACCTGAGGATTCCTCTCCAGTGTTGCCATGGATATTGGGGTGCTTCTGAGTCTCCCCAGGTGAGTCAGGCCTCGTCTCGTGTGGGGGCATGCACGTGCGCTTTCCTCCCGAGCTGCAGCAGTAGTGTCACGCTTCCTGTCACGTGGATCAAGGGATCTGTGGTTTCCCTCGAGGCTGTCCCTCGAGGCTTTCCCACGAGGCTTTCCCACAGGGCTGTGCCACGTGCCACCTTGGTGAGAGTCGATCCTCGGCGTGAAAGACGAGCTGGTGAAGGGAAAAGAGGTTCCTCTGGAATGGACTGAGACATCTGGGGGACTCTTGGAATGGTGGCACGACCCTGGAGTTCCTCTCCCCGTTCCTGTTGAGAGGGCCTCCTCTTGAGATGCGACGGGAACGCCGGGAACTCTTTCCCGACGAAGCAGGGAAAGGATCCCTCATCTCGAGCTACGAGGCGGAAACGGGGCTCCTCTGGATGTGGGCGGGACCCTCGTGTTTCCTCTCGAGTGGAGACGGGTATGTCGAGGAACTTCTTGATTTGCACCAAGGGTGTGAAGGACCCTTTCGAAGTTCCAGAGGTGAGGTGTGATCAGCCTCGAGACGCCTCAGCGGAAATGGGCCTCATCTCGCCTGGAGGGGAAAACCTCCGGGATTTTCGCGAGTTGCGGCAGGTCTTCTCGATTTACGATGGGGACCTCAGGGACCCGCTCTGGTGGCCTCAGGAAAGGCCAGTCCCCGTGCGAGTTGCTAGGGGCCATCTCGGGATTCCTCTCCCGTCCATGCCGGGGCCTAAGACCTTGTGTGGAGTCGGGTCCGGAACCTGAGGATTCCTCTCCAGTGTTGCCATGGATCTTGGGGTGCTTCTGAGTCTCCCCAGGGGAGTCAGGCCTCGTCTCGAATGGGGGCATGCACGTGCGCTTTCCTCCCGAGCTGCAGCAGTAGTGTCACGCTTCCTGTCACGTGGATCAAGGGATCTGTGGTTTCCCTCGAGGCTGTCCCTCGAGGCTTTCCCACGAGGCTTTCCCACAGGGCTGTGCCACGTGCCACCTGGGTGGGAGTCGATCCTCGGCGTGAAAGACGAGCCGGTGAAGGGAAAAGAGGTTCCTCTGGAATGGACTGAGACATCTGGGGGACTCTTGGAATGGTGGCACGACCCTGGAGTTCCTCTCGTCGATCCTCTTGAGAGGGCCTCCTCTTGAGATGCGACGGGAACGACGGGAACTCTTTCCCGATGATGCACGGAAAGGATCCCTCATCTCGAGCTACCAGGCGGAAACGGGGCTCCTCTGGATGTGGGCGGGAACCTCGTGTTTCCTCTCGAGTGGAGACGGGTATGTCGGGGAACTTCTTGATTTGCACCAAGGGTGTGAAGGACCCTTTCGAAGTTCCAGAGGTGAGGTGTGATCAGCCTCGAGACGCCTCAGCGGAAATGGGCCTCATCTCGCCTGGAGCGGAGAACCTCCGGGTTTTCTCGAGTTGCGGCAGGTCTTCTCGAGTTACGACGGGGACCTCAGGGACCCGCTCTGGTGGGCTCAGGAAAGGCCAGTCCCCATGCGAGTTGCTAGTGGACCTCTCCGGATTTCTCTCCCGTCCATGCAGGGGCCACAGTCCTTGTGTGGAATCGGGGCCGGAACCTGAGGATTCCTCACCAGTGTTGCCATGGATCTTGGGGTGCTTCTGAGTCTCCCCAGGGGAGTCAGTCCTCGTCTCGAATGGAGGCATGCACGTACGCTTTCCTCCCGAGCTGCAGCAGTAGTGTCACGCTTCCTGTCACGTGGATCAAGGGATCTGTGGTTTCCCTCGAGGCTTTTGCTTGAGGCTTTCCCACGAGGCTTTCCCACAGGGCTGTCCCACGTGCCACCTGGGTGGGAGTCGATCCTCGGCGTGAAAGACGAGCCGGTGAAGGGAACAGAGGTTCCTCTGGAATGGACTGAGACATCTGGGGGACTCTTGGAATGGTGGCACGACCCTGAAGTTCCTCTCGCCGTTCCTGTTGAGAGGGCCTCCTCTTGAGATGCGACGGGAACGCCGGGAACTCTTTCCCGAAGAAGCAGGGAAAGGATCCCTCATCACGAGCCACGAGGCAGAAACGGGGCTCCTTTGGATGTGGGCGGGACCCTCGTGTTTCCTCTCGAGTGGAGACGGGTATGTCGGGTAACTTCTTGATTTGCACCAAGGGTGTGAAGGACCCTTTCGACGTTCCAGAGGTGAGGTGTGATCAGCCTCGAGACGCCTCAGCGGAAAAGGGCCTCATCTCGCCTGGAGGGGAGAACCTCCTGGATTTTCTCGAGTTTCGGCAGGTCTTCTCGAGTCACGACGGGGACCTCAGGGACCAGCTCTGGTGGCCTCAGGAAAGGCCAGTCCCCGTGCGAGTTGCTAGGGGCCATCTCGGGATTCCTCTCCCGTCCATGCCAGGGCCTAAGCCCTTGTGTGGAGTCGGGGCCGGAACCTGAGGATTCCTCTCCAGTGTTGCCATGGATCTTGGGGTGCTTCTGAGTCTCCCCAGGGGAGTCAGGCCTCGTCTCGAGTGGGGGCATGCACGTGCGCTTTCCTCCCGAGCTGCAGCAATAGTGTCACGCTTCCTGTCACGTGGATCAAGGGATCTGTGGTTTCCCTCGAGGCTTTCGATCGAGGCTTTCCCACGAGGCTTTCCCACAGGGCTGTGCCACGTGCCACCTTGGTGTGAGTCGATCCTCTGCGTGAAAGACGAGCCGGTGAAGGGAAAAGAGGTTCCTCTGGAATGGACTGAGACATCTGGGGGACTCTTGGAATGGTGGCACGACCCTGGAGTTCCTCTCGTCGATCCTCTTGAGAGGGCCTCCTCTTGAGATGCGACGGGAACGCCGGGAACTCTTTCCCGACGAAGCAGGGAAAGGATCCCTCATCTCGAGCTACGAGGCGGAAACGGGGCTCCTCTGGATTGGGCGGGACCCTCGTGTTTCCTCTCGAGTGGAGACGGGTATGTCGGGGAACTTCTTGATTTGCACCAAGGGTGTGAAGGACCCTTTCGAAGTTCCAGAGGTGAGGTGTGATCAGCCTCGAGACGCCTCAGCGGAAATGGGCCTCATCTAGCCTGGAGGGGAGAACCTCCTGGATTTTCTCGAGTTGCGGCAGGTCTTCTCGAGTTACGACGGGGACCTCAGGGACCCGCTCTGGTGGCCTCAGGAAAGGCCAGTCCCCGTGCGAGTTGCTAGAGGCCATCTCGGGATTCCTCTCCCGACCATGCCGGGGCCTAAGACCTTGTGTGGAGTCGGGGCAGGAACCTGAGGATTCCTCTCCAGTGTTGCCATGGATCTTGGGGTGCTTCTGAGTCCCCCCAGGGAAGTCAGGCCTCATCTCGAGTGGGGGCATGCATGTGCGCTTTCCTCCCGAGCTGCAGCAATAGTGTCACGCTTCCTGTCACGTGAATCAAGGGATCTGTGGTTTCCCTCGAGGCTGTCCCTCGAGGCTTTCCCACGAGGCTTTCCCACAGGGCTGTTCCACGTGCCACCTTGGTGGGAGTCGATCCTCGGCGTGAAAGACGAGCCGGTGAAGGGAACAGAGGTTCCTATGGAATGGACTGAGACATCTGGGGGACTATTGGAATGGTGGCACGACCCTGGAGTTCCTCTCGTCGATTCTATTGAGAGGGCCTCCTCTTGAGATGCGACGGGAACGCCGGGAACTCTTTCCCGACGAAGCAGGGAAAGGATCCCTCATCTCGAGCTACGAGGCGGAAACGGGGCTCCTCTGGATGTGGGCGGGACCCTCGTGTTTCCTCTCGAGTGGAGACGGGTATGTCAGGAACTTCTTGATTTGCACCAAGGGTGTGAAGGACCCTTTCGAAGTTCCAGAGGTGAGGTGAGATCAGCCTCGAGACGCCTCAGCGGAAATGGGCGTCATCTCGCCTGGAGGGGAGAACCTCCTGGATTTTCTCGAGTTCCGGCAGGTTTTCTCCAGTGACGACGGCGACCTCAGGGACGCGCTCTGGTGGCCTCAGGAAAGGCAAGTCCCCATGCGAGTTCCTAGGGGCCATCTCGGGATTCATTTCCCGTCCATGCCAGGGCCTAAGACCTTGTGTGGAGTCGGGGCCGGAACCTGAGGATTCCTCTCCAGTGTTGCCATGGATATTGGGGTGCTTCTGAGTCTCCCCAGGTGAGTCAGGCCTCGTCTCGTGTGGGGGCATGCACGTGCGCTTTCCTCCCGAGCTGCAGCAGTAGTGTCACGCTTCCTGTCACGTGGATCAAGGGATCTGTGGTTTCCCTCGAGGCTGTCCCTCGAGGCTTTCCCACGAGGCTTTCCCACAGGGCTGTGCCACGTGCCACCTTGGTGAGAGTCGATCCTCGGCGTGAAAGACGAGCTGGTGAAGGGAAAAGAGGTTCCTCTGGAATGGACTGAGACATCTGGGGGACTCTTGGAATGGTGGCACGACCCTGGAGTTCCTCTCCCCGTTCCTGTTGAGAGGGCCTCCTCTTGAGATGCGACGGGAACGCCGGGAACTCTTTCCCGACGAAGCAGGGAAAGGATCCCTCATCTCGAGCTACGAGGCGGAAACGGGGCTCCTCTGGATGTGGGCGGGACCCTCGTGTTTCCTCTCGAGTGGAGACGGGTATGTCGAGGAACTTCTTGATTTGCACCAAGGGTGTGAAGGACCCTTTCGAAGTTCCAGAGGTGAGGTGTGATCAGCCTCGAGACGCCTCAGCGGAAATGGGCCTCATCTCGCCTGGAGGGGAAAACCTCCGGGATTTTCGCGAGTTGCGGCAGGTCTTCTCGATTTACGATGGGGACCTCAGGGACCCGCTCTGGTGGCCTCAGGAAAGGCCAGTCCCCGTGCGAGTTGCTAGGGGCCATCTCGGGATTCCTCTCCCGTCCATGCCGGGGCCTAAGACCTTGTGTGGAGTCGGGTCCGGAACCTGAGGATTCCTCTCCAGTGTTGCCATGGATCTTGGGGTGCTTCTGAGTCTCCCCAGGGGAGTCAGGCCTCGTCTCGAATGGGGGCATGCACGTGCGCTTTCCTCCCGAGCTGCAGCAGTAGTGTCACGCTTCCTGTCACGTGGATCAAGGGATCTGTGGTTTCCCTCGAGGCTGTCCCTCGAGGCTTTCCCACGAGGCTTTCCTACAGGGCTGTGCCACGTGCCACCTGGGTGGGAGTCGATCCTCGGCGTGAAAGACGAGCCGGTGAAGGGAAAAGAGGTTCCTCTGGAATGGACTGAGACATCTGGGGGACTCTTGGAATGGTGGCACGACCCTGGAGTTCCTCTCGTCGATCCTCTTGAGAGGGCCTCCTCTTGAGATGCGACGGGAACGACGGGAACTCTTTCCCGATGATGCACGGAAAGGATCCCTCATCTCGAGCTACCAGGCGGAAACGGGGCTCCTCTGGATGTGGGCGGGAACCTCGTGTTTCCTCTCGAGTGGAGACGGGTATGTCGGGGAACTTCTTGATTTGCACCAAGGGTGTGAAGGACCCTTTCGAAGTTCCAGAGGTGAGGTGTGATCAGCCTCGAGACGCCTCAGCGGAAATGGGCCTCATCTCGCCTGGAGCGGAGAACCTCCGGGTTTTCTCGAGTTGCGGCAGGTCTTCTCGAGTTACGACGGGGACCTCAGGGACCCGCTCTGGTGGGCTCAGGAAAGGCCAGTCCCCATGCGAGTTGCTAGTGGACCTCTCCGGATTTCTCTCCCGTCCATGCAGGGGCCACAGTCCTTGTGTGGAATCGGGGCCGGAACCTGAGGATTCCTCACCAGTGTTGCCATGGATCTTGGGGTGCTTCTGAGTCTCCCCAGGGGAGTCAGGCCTCGTCTCGAGTGGGGGCATGCACGTGCGCTTTCCTCCCGAGCTGCAGCAGTAGTGTCACGCTTCCTGTCACGTGGATCAAGGGACCTGTGGATTTCCGTCGAGGCTGTCCCTCGAGGCTTTCCCACGAGGCTTACCATTAGGGCTGTGCCAAGTGCCACCTTGGTGGGAGTCGATCATCGGCGTGAAAGACGAGCCGGTGAAGGGAAAAGAGGTTCCTCTGGAATGGACTGAGACATCTGGGGGACACTTGGAATGGTGGCACGACCCTGGAGTTCCTCTCGCCGTTCCTGTTGAGAGGGCCTCCTCTTGAGATGCGACGGGAACGACGGGAACTCTTTCCCGACGAAGCAGGGAAAGGATCGCTCATCTCGAGCTACGAGGCGGAAACGGGGCTCCTCTGGATATGGGCGGGACCCTCGTGTTTCCTCTCGAGTGGAGACGGGTATGTCGGGGAACTTCTTGATTTGCACCAAGGGTGTGAAGGACCCTTTCGAAGTTCCAGAGGTGAGGTGTGATCAGCCTCGAGACGCCTCAGCGGAAATGGGCCTCCTCTCGCCTGGAGGGGAGAACCTCCTGGATTTTCTCGAGTTCCGGCAGGTCTTCTCCTGTTACGCCGGGGACCTCAGGGACCCGCTCTCGTGGCCTCAGGAAAGGCCAGTCCCCGTGCGAGTTGCTAGGGGCCATCTCGGGATTCCTCTCCCGTCCATGCCAGTGCCTAAGACTTTGTGTGGAGTCGGGGCCGGAAACTGAGGATTCCTCTCCAGTGTTGCCATGGATCTTAGGGTGCTTCTGAGTCTCCCCAGGGGAGTCAGGCCTCGTCTCGAGTGGGGGTATGCACGTGCGCTTTCCTACCGAGCTGCAGCTGTAGTGTCACGCTTCCTGTCACGTGGATCAAGGGATCTGTGGTTTCCCTCGAGGCTGTCCCTCGAGGCTTTCCCACGAGGCTTTCCCACAGGGCTGTGCCACGTGCCACCATGGTGGGAGTCGATCCTCGGCGTGAAAGACGAGCCGGTGAAGGGAAAAGAGGTTCCTCTGGAATGGACTGAGACATCTGGGGGACTCTTGGAAAGGTGGCTCGACCCTGGAGTTCCTCTAGCCGTTCCTGTTGAGAGGGCCTCCACTTGAGATGCGACGGGAACGCCGGGAACTCTTTCCCGAAGAAGCAGGGAAAGGATCCCTCATCTCAAGCTACGGGGCGGAAACGGGGCTCCTCTGGATGTGGGCGGGACCTTCGTGTTTCCTCTCGAGTGGAGACGGGTATGTCGGGGAACTTCTTGATTTGCATCAAGGGTGTGAAGGACAGTTGCGACGTTCCAGAGGTGAGGTGTGATCAGCCTCGAGACGCATCAGCGGAAAAGGGCCTCATCTCGCCTGGAGGGGAGAACCTCCTGGATTTTCTCGAGTTTCGGCAGGTTTTCTCGAGTTATGACGGGGACCTCAGGGACCAGCTCTGGTGGCCTCAGGAAAGGCCAGTCCCCGTGCGAGTTGCTAGGGGCCATCTCGGGATTCCTCTCCCGTCCATGCCAGGGCCTAAGACCTTGTGTGGAGTCGGGGCCGGAACCTGAGGATTCCTCTCCAGTGTTGCCATGGATCTTGGGGTGCTTCTGAGTCTCCCCAGGGAAGTCAGGCCTCGTTTCGAGTGGGGGCATGCACGTGCGCTTTCCTCCCGAGCTGCAGCAGTAGTATCACGCTTCCTGTCACGTGGATCAAGGGATCTGTGGCTTTCCCTCGAGGCTGTCCCTCGAGGCTTTCCCCGGAGGCTTTCCCACAGGGCTGTGCCACGTGCCACCTTTGTGTGAGTCGATCCTCGGCGTGAAAGACGAGCCGGTGTAGGGAAAAGAGGTTCCTCTGTTATCGACTGAGACATCTGGGGGACTCTTGGAATGGTGGCACGACCCTGGAGTTCCTCTAGCCGTTCCTGTTGAGAGGGCCTCCTCTTGAGATGCGACGGGAACGCCGGGAACTCTTTCCCGACGAAGCAGAGAAAGGATCCCTCATCTCGAGCTACGAGGCGGAAACGGGGCTCCTCTGGATGTGGGCGGGACCCTCGTGTTTCCTCTCGAGTGGAGACGGGTATGTCGGGGAACTTCTTGATTTGCACCAAGTGTGTGAAGGACCCTTTCGAAGTTCCAGAGGTGAGGTGTGATCAGCCTCGAGACGCCTCAGCGGAAATGGGCCTCGTCTCGCCTGGAGGGGAGAACCTCCTGGATTTTCTCGAGTTGCGGCAGGTCTTCTCGAGTTACGACGGGGAACTCAGGGACCCGCTCTTGTGGCCTCAGGAAAGGCCAGTTCCCATGAAATTTGCAAGGGGTCCTCTCGGGTTTCCTCTCCCGTCCTTGCCGGGGCCTCAGTCCTTGTGTGGATTCGGGGCTGGAACATGAGGATTCCTCTCCAGTGTTGCCATGGATCTTGGGGTGCTTCTGAGTCTCCCCAGGGGAGTCAGGCCTCGTCTCGAGTGGGGGCATGCACGTGCGCTTTCCTCCCGAGCTGCAGGAGTAGTGTCACGCATCCTGGCCCGAGGATCTAGGGATCTGTGGCATTACCTCGAGGCTGTCCCTCGAGGCTTTCACACGAGGCTTTCCCACAGGGCTGTGCCACCTGCCACCTTGGTGTGAGTCGATCCTCGGCGTGAAAGACGAGCCGGTGTAGGGAAAAGACGTTCCTCTGGTATGGACTGAGACATCTGGGGGACTCTTGGAATGGTGGAACGACCCTGGAGTTCCTCTCGCCGTTCCTGTTGAGAGGGCCTCCTCTTGAGATGTGACGGGAACGCCGGGAACTCTTTCCCGACGAAGCAGGGATAGGATTCCTCATCTCGAGCTACGAGGCGGAAACGGGGCTCCTCTGGATGTGGGCGGGACCCTCGTGTTTCCTCTCGAGTGGAGACGGGTATGTCGGGGAACTTCTTGATTTGCACCAAGCGTGTGAAGGACCCTTTCGACGTTCCAGAGGTGAGGTGTGATCAGCCTCGAGACGCCTCAGCGGAAATGGGCCTCGTCTCGCCTGGAGGGGAGAACCTCCTGGATTTTCTCGAGTTGCGGCAGGTCTTCTCGAGTTACGACGGGGAACTCAGGGACCCGCTCTGGTGGCCTCAGGAAAGGCCAGTCCCCTTGCGAGTTGCAAGGGTTCCTCTCGGGATTCCTCTCCCGTCCATGCCGGGGCCTCAGTCCTTGTTTGGAGCCAGGTCGGGAACCTGAAGATTCCTCTCCAGTGTTGCCATGGATTTTACTGTGCTTCTGAGTCTCCCCAGGGGAGTCAGGCCTCGTCTCGAGTGGGGGCATGTACGTGCGCTTTCCTCCCGAGCTGCAGCAGTAGTGTCACGCTTCCTGTCACGTGGATCAAGGGATCTGTGGCTTTCCATCGAGGGTGTCCCTCGAGGCTTTCCCACGAGGCTTTCCCACAGGGCTGTGCCACGTGCCTCATTGGTGTGAGTCGATCCTCGGCGTGAAAGACGAGCCGGTGTAGGGAAAAGAGGTTCCTCTGGAATGGACTGAGACATCTGGGGGACTATTGGAATGGTGGCACGACCCTGGAGTTAATCTCGCCGTTCCTGTTGAGAGGGCCTCCTCTTGAGATGCGACGGTAATGGCGGGAACTCTTTCCCGACGAAGCAGGGATAGGATCCCTCATCTCGAGCTACTAGGCGGATACGGGGCTCCTCTGGATGTGGGCGGGACCCACGTGTTTCCTCTCGAGTGGAGACGGGTATGTCGGGGAACTTCTTGATTTGCACCAAGGGTGTGAAGGACCCTTTCGAAGTTCCAGAGGGGAGGTGTGATCAGCCTCGAGACGCCTCAGCGGAAATGGGCCTCATCTCGCCTGGAGGGGAGAACCTCCCGGATTTTCTCGAGTTGCGGCAGGTCTTCTCGAGTTACAACGGGGACCTCAGGGACCCGCTCTGGTGGCCTCAGGAAAGGCCAGTCCCCATGCGAGTTGCTAGGGGTCCTCTCGGGTTTCCTCTCCCGTTCATGCCGGGGCCTCAGTCCTTGTGTGGAGTCGGGGCCGGAACCTGAGGATTCCTCTCCAGTGTTGCCATGGATCTTGGGGTGCTTCTGAGTCTCCCCAGGGGAGTCAGGCCTCGTCTCGAGTGGGGGCATGCACGTGCGCTATCCTGCCGAGCTGCAGCAGCAGTGTCACGCTTCTGTCACGTGGAACAAGGAAGATGCGGCTTTCCCTGGAGGCTGTCCATCGAGGCTTTCCCACGAGGCTTTCCCACAGGGCTGTGCCACGTGTCACCTTGGTGTGAGTCGATCCTCGGCGTGAAAGACGAGCCGGTGAAGGGAAAAGAGGTTCCTCTGGAATGGACTGTGACATCTGGGGGACTCTTGGAATGGTGGCACGACCCTGGAGTTCCTCTCGCCGTTCCTGTTGAGAGGGCCTCCTCTTGAGATGCGACGGGAACGCCGGGAACTCTTTCCCGACGAAGCAGTGAAAGGATCCCTCATCTCGAGCTACGAGGCGGAAACGGGGCTCCTCTGGATGTGGGCGGGACCCTCGTGTTTCCTCTCGAGTGGAGACGGGTATGTCGGGGAACTTCTTGATTTGCACCAAGGGTGTGAAGGACTCTTTCGAAGTTCCAGAGGTGAGGTGTGATCAGCCTCGAGACGCCTCAGCGGAAATGGGCCTCATCTCGCCTGGAGGGGAGAACCTCCTGGATGTTCTCGAGTTGCGGCAGGTCTTCTCGACTTACGACGGGGACCTCAGGGACCCTCTCTGGTGGCCTCAGGAGAGGCCAGGCCCCATGCGAGTTGTTAGGGGCCATTTCCGGATTCCTCTCCCGTCCATGCCGGGGCCTCAGTCCTTGTGTGGAGTCGGGGCCGGAACCTAAGGATTCCTCTCCACTGTTGCCATGGATCTTGGGGTGCTTCTGAGAATCCCCAGGGGAGTCAGGCCTCGTCTCGAGTGGGGGCATGCACGTGCGCTTTCCTCCCGAGCTGCAGCAGTAGTGTCACGCTTCCTGTCACGTGGATCAAGGGATCTGTGGCTTTCCCTCGAGGCTGTCCGTCGAGGCTTTCCCACGAGGCTTTCCCACAGGGCTGTGTCACGTGCCACCTTGGTGTGAGTCGATCCTCGGCGTGAAAGACGAGCCGGTGTACGGAAAAGAGGTTCCCCTGGTATGGACTGAGACATCTGGGGGACTCTTGGAATGGTGGCACGACCCTGCAGTTCCTATCGCCGTTCCTGTTGAGAGGGCCTCCTCTTGAGATGCGATGGGAACGCTGGGAACTCTTTCCCGACGAAGCAGGGAAAGGATCCCTCATCTCGAGCTACGAGGCGGAAACGGGGCTCCTCTGGATGTGGGCGGGACCCTCGTGTTTCCTCTCGATTTGACACGGGAATGTCGGGGAACTTCTTGATTTGCACCAAGGGTGTGAAGGACCCTTTCGAAGTTCCAGAGGGGAGGTGTGATCAGCCTCGAGACGCCTCAGCGGAAATGGGCCTCATCTCGCCTGGAGGGGAGAACCTCCTGGATTTTCTCGAGTTGCGGCAGGTCTTCTCGAGTTACGACGGGGACCTCAGGGACCCGCTCTGGTGGCCTCAGGAAAGGCCAGTCCCCATGCGAGTTGCAAGGGGACCTCTCGGGATTCCTCTCCGTCATTGCCGGGGCCTCAGTCCTTGTGTGGAGTCGGGGCCGGAACGTGAGGATTCCTCTCCAATGTTGCCATGGATCTTGGGGTGCTTCTGAGTCTCCCCAGGGAAGTCAGGCCTTGTTTCGAGTGGGGGCATGCACGTGCGCTTTCCTCCCGAGCTGCAGCAGTAGTATCACGCTTCCTGTCACGTGGATCAAAGGATCTGTGGCTTTCCCTCGAGGCTGTCCCTCGAGGCTTTCCCCGGAGGCTTTCCCACAGGGCTGTGCCACGTGCCACCTTTGTGTGAGTCGATCCTCGGCGTGAAAGACGAGCCGGTGTAGGGAAAAGAGGTTCCTCTGTTATCGACTGAGACATCTGGGGGACTCTTGGAATGGTGGCACGACCCTGGAGTTCCTCTCGCCGTTCCTGTTGAGAGGGCCTCCTCTTGAGATGCGACGGGAACGCCGGGAACTCTTTCCCGACGAAGCAGAGAAAGGATCCCTCATCTCGAGCTACGAGGCGGAAACGGGGCTCCTCTGGATGTGGGCGGGAACCTAGTGTTTCCTCTCGAGTGGAGACGGGTATGTCGGGGAACTTCTTGATTTGCACCAAGTGTGTGAAGGACCCTTTCGAAGTTCCAGAGGTGAGGTGTGATCAGCCTCGTGACCCCTCAGCGGAAATGGGCCTCGTCTCGCCTGGAGGGGAGAACCTCCTGGATTTTCTCGAGTTGCTGCAGGTCTTCTCGAGTTACGACGGGGAACTCAGGGACCCGCTCTGGTGGCCTCAGGAAAGGCCAGTTCCCATGAAATTTGCAAGGGGTCCTCTCGGGTTTCCTCTCCCGTCCTTGCCGGGGCCTCAGTCCTTGTGTGGATTCGGGGCTGGAACATGAGGATTACTCTCCAGTGTTGCCATGGATCTTGGGGTGCTTCTGAGTCTCCCCAGGGGAGTCAGGCCTCGTCTCGAGTGGGGGCATGCACGTGCGCTTTCCTCCCGAGCTGCAGGAGTAGTGTCACGCTTCCTGGCCCGAGGATCTAGGGATCTGTGGCATTACCTCGAGGCTGTCCCTCGAGGCTTTCCCACGAGGCTTTCCCACAGGGCTGTGCCACCTGCCACCTTGGTGTGAGTCGATCCTCGGCGTGAAAGACGAGCCGGTGTAGGGAAAAGACGTTCCTCTGGTATGGACTGAGACATCTGGGGGACTCTTGGAATGGTGGAACGACCCTGGAGTTCCTCTCGCCGTTCCTGTTGAGAGGGCCTCCTCTTGAGATGTGACGGGAACGCCGGGAACTCTTTCCCGACGAAGCAGGGATAGGATTCCTCATCTCGAGCTACGAGGCGGAAACGGGGCTCCTCTGGATGTGGGCGGGACCCTCGTGTTTCCTCTCGAGTGGAGACGGGTATGTCGGGGAACTTCTTGATTTGCACCAAGCGTGTGAAGGACCCTTTCGACGTTCCAGAGGTGAGGTGTGATCAGCCTCGAGACGCCTCAGCGGAAATGGGCCTCGTCTCGCCTGGAGGGGAGAACCTCCTGGATTTTCTCGAGTTGCGGCAGGTCTTCTCGAGTTACGACGGGGAACTCAGGGACCCGCTCTGGTGGCCTCAGGAAAGGCCAGTCCCCTTGCGAGTTGCAAGGGTTCCTCTCGGGATTCCTCTCCCGTCCATGCCGGGGCCTCAGTCCTTGTTTGGAGCCAGGTCGGGAACCTGAAGATTCCTCTCCAGTGTTGCCATGGATCTTGGGGTGCTTCTGAGTCTCCCCAGGGGAGTCAGGCCTCGTCTCGAGTGGGGGCATGTACGTGCGCTTTCCTCCCGAGCTGCAGCAGTAGTGTCACGCTTCCTGTCACGTGGATCAAGGGATCTGTGGCTTTCCATCGAGGGTGTCCCTCGAGGCTTTCCCACGAGGCTTTCCCACAGGGCTGTGCCACGTGCCTCATTGGTGTGAGTCGATCCTCGGCGTGAAAGACGAGCCGGTGTAGGGAAAAGAGGTTCCTCTGGAATGGACTGAGACATCTGGGGGACTATTGGAATGGTGGCACGACCCTGGAGTTAATCTCGCCGTTCCTGTTGAGAGGGCCTCCTCTTGAGATGCGACGGTAATGGCGGGAACTCTTTCCCGACGAAGCAGGGATAGGATCCCTCATCTCGAGCTACTAGGCGGATACGGGGCTCCTCTGGATGTGGGCGGGACCCACGTGTTTCCTCTCGAGTGGAGACGGGTATGTCGGGGAACTTCTTGATTTGCACCAAGGGTGTGAAGGACCCTTTCGAAGTTCCAGAGGGGAGGTGTGATCAGCCTCGAGACGCCTCAGCGGAAATGGGCCTCATCTCGCCTGGAGGGGAGAACCTCCCGGATTTTCTCGAGTTGCGGCAGGTCTTCTCGAGTTACGACGGGGACCTCAGGGACCCGCTCTGGTGGCCTCAGGAAAGGCCAGTCCCCATGCGAGTTGCTAGGGGTCCTCTCGGGTTTCCTCTCCCGTTCATGCCGGGGCCTCAGTCCTTGTGTGCAGTCGGGGCCGGAACCTGAGGATTCCTCTCCAGTGTTGCCATGGATCTTGGGGTGCTTCTGAGTCTCCCCAGGGGAGTCAGGCCTCGTCTCGAGTGGGGGCATGCACGTGCGCTATCCTGCCGAGCTGCAGCAGCAGTGTCACGCTTCTGTCACGTGGAACAAGGAAGATGCGGCTTTCCCTGGAGGCTGTCCATCGAGGCTTTCCCACGAGGCTTTCCCAAAGGGCTGTGCCACGTGTCACCTTGGTGTGAGTCGATCCTCGGCGTGAAAGACGAGCCGGTGAAGGGAAAAGAGGTTCCTCTGGAATGGACTGTGACATCTGGGGGACTCTTGGAATGGTGGCACGACCCTGGAGTTCCTCTCGCCGTTCCTGTTGAGAGGGCCTCCTCTTGAGATGCGACGGGAACGCCGGGAACTCTTTCCCGACGAAGCAGTGAAAGGATCCCTCATCTCGAGCTACGAGGCGGAAACGGGGCTCCTCTGGATGTGGGCGGGACCCTCGTGTTTCCTCTCGAGTGGAGACGGGTATGTCGGGGAACTTCTTGATTTGCACCAAGGGTGTGAAGGACTCTTTCGAAGTTCCAGAGGTGAGGTGTGATCAGCCTCGAGACGCCTCAGCGGAAATGGGCCTCATCTCGCCTGGAGGGGAGAACCTCCTGGATGTTCTCGAGTTGCGGCAGGTCTTCTCGACTTACGACGGGGACCTCAGGGACCCTCTCTGGTGGCCTCAGGAGAGGCCAGGCCCCATGCGAATTGTTAGGGGCCATTTCCGGATTCCTCTCCCGTCCATGCCGGGGCCTCAGTCCTTGTGTGGAGTCGGGGCCGGAACCTAAGGATTCCTCTCCACTGTTGCCATGGATCTTGGGGTGCTTCTGAGAATCCCCAGGGGAGTCAGGCCTCGTCTCGAGTGGGGGCATGCACGTGCGCTTTCCTCCCGAGCTGCAGCAGTAGTGTCACGCTTCCTGTCACGTGGATCAAGGGATCTGTGGCTTTCCCTCGAGGCTGTCCGTCGAGGCTTTCCCACGAGGCTTTCCCACAGGGCTGTGTCACGTGCCACCTTGGTGTGAGTCGATCCTCGGCGTGAAAGACGAGCCGGTGTACGGAAAAGAGGTTCCCCTGGTATGGACTGAGACATCTGGGGGACTCTTGGAATGGTGGCACGACCCTGCAGTTCCTATCGCCGTTCCTGTTGAGAGGGCCTCCTCTTGAGATGCGATGGGAACGCTGGGAACTCTTTCCCGACGAAGCAGGGAAAGGATCCCTCATCTCGAGCTACGAGGCGGAAACGGGGCTCCTCTGGATGTGGGCGGGACCCTCGTGTTTCCTCTCGATTTGACACGGGAATGTCGGGGAACTTCTTGATTTGCACCAAGGGTGTGAAGGACCCTTTCGAAGTTCCAGAGGGGAGGTGTGATCAGCCTCGAGACGCCTCAGCGGAAATGGGCCTCATCTCGCCTGGAGGGGAGAACCTCCTGGATTTTCTCGAGTTGCGGCAGGTCTTCTCGAGTTACGACGGGGACCTCAGGGACCCGCTCTGGTGGCCTCAGGAAAGGCCAGTCCCCATGCGAGTTGCAAGGGGACCTCTCGGGATTCCTCTCCGTCATTGCCGGGGCCTCAGTCCTTGTGTGGAGTCGGGGCCGGAACGTGAGGATTCCTCTCCAATGTTGCCATGGATCTTGGGGTGCTTCTGAGTCTCCCCAGGGAAGTCAGGCCTTGTTTCGAGTGGGGGCATGCACGTGCGCTTTCCTCCCGAGCTGCAGCAGTAGTATCACGCTTCCTGTCACGTGGATCAAAGGATCTGTGGCTTTCCCTCGAGGCTGTCCCTCGAGGCTTTCCCCGGAGGCTTTCCCACAGGGCTGTGCCACGTGCCACCTTTGTGTGAGTCGATCCTCGGCGTGAAAGACGAGCCGGTGTAGGGAAAAGAGGTTCCTCTGTTATCGACTGAGACATCTGGGGGACTCTTGGAATGGTGGCACGACCCTGGAGTTCCTCTCGCCGTTCCTGTTGAGAGGGCCTCCTCTTGAGATGCGACGGGAACGCCGGGAACTCTTTCCCGACGAAGCAGAGAAAGGATCCCTCATCTCGAGCTACGAGGCGGAAACGGGGCTCCTCTGGATGTGGGCGGGAACCTAGTGTTTCCTCTCGAGTGGAGACGGGTATGTCGGGGAACTTCTTGATTTGCACCAAGTGTGTGAAGGACCCTTTCGAAGTTCCAGAGGTGAGGTGTGATCAGCCTCGTGACCCCTCAGCGGAAATGGGCCTCGTCTCGCCTGGAGGGGAGAACCTCCTGGATTTTCTCGAGTTGCTGCAGGTCTTCTCGAGTTACGACGGGGAACTCAGGGACCCGCTCTGGTGGCCTCAGGAAAGGCCAGTTCCCATGAAATTTGCAAGGGGTCCTCTCGGGTTTCCTCTCCCGTCCTTGCCGGGGCCTCAGTCCTTGTGTGGATTCGGGGCTGGAACATGAGGATTACTCTCCAGTGTTGCCATGGATCTTGGGGTGCTTCTGAGTCTCCCCAGGGGAGTCAGGCCTCGTCTCGAGTGGGGGCATGCACGTGCGCTTTCCTCCCGAGCTGCAGGAGTAGTGTCACGCTTCCTGGCCCGAGGATCTAGGGATCTGTGGCATTACCTCGAGGCTGTCCCTCGAGGCTTTCCCACGAGGCTTTCCCACAGGGCTGTGCCACCTGCCACCTTGGTGTGAGTCGATCCTCGGCGTGAAAGACGAGCCGTTGTAGGGAAAAGACGTTCCTCTGGTATGGACTGAGACATCTGGGGGACTCTTGGAATGGTGGAACGACCCTGGAGTTCCTCTCGCCGTTCCTGTTGAGAGGGCCTCCTCTTGAGATGTGACGGGAACCCCGGGAACTCTTTCCCGACGAAGCAGGGATAGGATTCCTCATCTCGAGCTAAGAGGCGGAAACGGGGCTCCTCTGGATGTGGGCGGGACCCTCGTGTTTCCTCTCGAGTGGAGACGGGTATGTCGGGGAACTTCTTGATTTGCACCAAGGGTGTGAAGGACCCTTTCGAAGTTCCAGAGGTGAGGTGTGATCAGCCTCGAGACGCCTCAGCGGAAATGGGCCTCGTCTCGCCTGGAGGGGAGAACCTCCTGGATTTTCTCGAGTTGCGGCAGGTCTTCTCGAGTTACGACGGGGACCTCAGGGACCCGCTCTGGTGGCCTCAGGAAAGGCCAGTCCCCTTGCGAGTTGCAAGGGTTCCTTTCGGGATTCCTCTCCCGTCCATGCCGGGGCCTCAGTCCTTGTTTGGAGCCAGGTCCGGAACCTGAAGATTCCTCTCCAGTGTTGCCATGGATTTTAGTGTGCTTCTGAGTCTCCCCAGGGGAGTCAGGCCTCGTCTCGAGTGGGGGCATGTACGTGCGCTTTCCTCCCGAGCTGCAGCAGTAGTGTCACGCTTCCTGTCACGTGGATCAAGGGATCTGTGGCTTTCCCTCGAGGGTGTCCCTCGAGGCTTTCCCACGAGGCTTTCCCACAGGGCTGTGCCACGTGCCTCATTGGTGTGAGTCGATCCTCGGCGTGAAAGACGAGCCGGTGTAGGGAAAAGAGGTTCCTCTGGAATGGACTGAGACATCTGGGGGACTATTGGAATGGTGGCACGACCCTGGAGTTAATCTCGCCGTTCCTGTTGAGAGGGCCTCCTCTTGAGATGCGACGGGAATGGCGGGAACTCTTTCCCGACGAAGCAGGGATAGGATCCCTCATCTCGAGCTACGAGGCGGATACGGGGCTCCTCTGGATGTGGGCGGGACCCACGTGTTTCCTCTCGAGTGGAGACGGGTATGTCGGGGAACTTCTTGATTTGCACCAAGGGTGTGAAGGACCCTTTCGAAGTTCCAGAGGGGAGGTGTGATCAGCCTCGAGACGCCTCAGCGGAAATGGGCCTCATCTCGCCTGGAGGGGAGAACCTCCCGGATTTTCTCGAGTTGCGGCAGGTCTTCTCGAGTTACGACGGGGACCTCAGGGACCCGCTCTGGTGGCCTCAGGAAAGGCCAGTCCCCATGCGAGTTGCTAGGGGTCCTCTCGGGTTTCCTCTCCCGTTCATGCCGGGGTCTCAGTCCTTGTGTGGAGTCGGGGCCGGAACCTGAGGATTCCTCTCCAGTGTTGCCATGGATCTTGGGGTGCTTCTGAGTCTCCCCAGGGGAGTCAGGCCTCGTCTCGAGTGGGGGCATGCACGTGCGCTATCCTGCCGAGCTGCAGCAGCAGTGTCACGCTTCTGTCACGTGGAACAAGGAAGATGCGGCTTTCCCTGGAGGCTGTCCATCGAGGCTTTCCCACGAGGCTTTCCCACAGGGCTGTGCCACGTGTCACCTTGGTGTGAGTCGATCCTCGGCGTGAAAGACGAGCCGGTGAAGGGAAAAGAGGTTCCTCTGGAATGGACTGTGACATCTGGGGGACTCTTGGAATGGTGGCACGACCCTGGAGTTCCTCTCGCCGTTCCTGTTGAGAGGGCCTCCTCTTGAGATGCGACGGGAACGCCGGGAACTCTTTCCCGACGAAGCAGGGAAAGGATCCCTCATCTCGAGCTACGAGGCGGAAACGGGGCTCCTCTGGATGTGGGCGGGCCCCTCGTGTTTCCTCTCGAGTGGAGACGGGTATGTCGGGGAACTTCTTGATTTGCACCAAGGGTGTGAAGGACCCTTTCGAAGTTCCAGAGGTGAGGTGTGATCAGCCTCGAGACGCCTCAGCGGAAATGGGCCTCATCTCGCCTGGAGGGGAGAACCTCCTGGATGTTCTCGAGTTGCGGCAGGTCGTCTCGACTTACGACGGGGACCTCAGGGACCCTCTCTAGGCCCCATGCGAGTTGTTAGGGGCCATTTCCGGATTCCTCTCCCGTCCATGCCGGGGCCTCAGTCCTTGTGTGGAGTCGGGGCCGGAACCTAAGGATTCCTCTCCACTGTTGCCATGGATCTTGGGTTGCTTCTGAGAATCCCCAGGGGAGTCAGGCCTCGTCTCGAGTGGGGGCATGCACGTGCGCTTTCCTCCCGAGCTGCAGCAGTAGTGTCACGCTTCCTGTCACGTGGATCAAGGGATCTGTGGCTTTCCCTCGAGGCTGTCCCTCGAGGATTTCCCACGAGGCTTTCCCACAGGGCTGTGCCACGTGCCACCTTGGTGTGAGTCGATCCTCGGCGTGAAAGACGAGCCGGTGAAGGGAAAAGAGGTTCCTCTGGAATGGACTGAGACATCTGGGGGACTCTTGGAATGGTGGCACGACCCTGAAGTTCCTCTCGCCGTTCCTGTTGAGAGGGCCTCCTCTTGAGATGCGACGGGAACGCCGGGAACTCATTCCCGACGCAGCAGGGAAAGGATCCCTCATCTCGAGCTACGAGGCGGAAACGGGGCTCCTCTGGATGTGGGCGGGACCCTCGTGTTTCCTCTCGAGGGGAGACGGGTATGTCGGGGAACTTCTTGATTTGCACCAAGGGTGTGAAGGTCCCTTTTGAAGTTCCAGAGGGGAGGTGTGATCAGCCTCGAGACACCTCAGCGGAAAGTGTCCTCATCTCGCCTGGAGGGGAGAACCTCCTGGATTTTCTCGAGTTGCTGCAGGTCTTCTCGAGTTACGACGGGGACCTCAGGGACCCGCTCTGGTGGCCTCAGGAAAGGCCAGTCCCCATGCGAGTTGCTAGGAGACCTCTCGGGATTCCTCTCCCGTCCATGCCGGGGCCTCAGTCCTTGTGTGGAGTCGGGGCTGGAACCTGAGGATTCCTCTCCAGTGTTGCCATGGATCTTGGGGTGCTACTGAGTCTCCCCAGGGGAGTCAGGCCTCGTCTCGAGTGGGGGCATGCACGTGCGCTTCCCTCCCGAGCTGCAGCAATAGTGTCACGCTTCCCGTCATGTGGATCAAGGGATCTGTGGCTTTCCCTCGAGGCTCTCCCTCGAGGCTTTCCCACGAGGCATTCCCACAGGGCTGAGCCACGTGCCACCTTGGTGTGAGTCGATCCTCGGCGTGAAAGACGAGCCGGTGAAGGGAAAAGAGGTTCCTCTGGAATGGACTGAGACATCTGGGGGACTCTTGGAAGGTGGCACGATCCTGGAGTTCCTCTCGCCGTTCCTGTTGAGACGGCCTCCTCTTGAGATGCGACGGGAACGCCGGGAACTCTTTCCCGACGAAGCAGGGAAAGGATCCCTCATCTCGAGCTACGAGGCGGAAACGGGGCTCCTCTGGATGTGGGCGGGACCCTCGTGATTCCTCTCGAGTGGAGACGGGTATGTCGGGGAACTTCTTGATTTGCACCAAGGGTGTGAAGGACCCTTTCGTAGTTCCAGAGGTGAGGTGTGATCAGCCTCGAGACACCTCAGCGGAAATGGGCCTCATCTCGCCTGGAGGGGAGAACCTCCTGGATTTTCTCGAATTGCGGCAGGTCTTCTCGAGTTACGACGGGGACCTCAGGGACCCGCTCTGGTGGCATCAGGAAAGGCCTGTCCCCATGCGAGTTGCTAGGGGACCTCTCGGGATTCCTCTCCCGTCCATGCCGGGGCCTCAGTCCTTGTGTGGAGTCGGGGCCGGAACCTGACGATTCCTCTCCAGTGTTGCCATGGATCTTGGGGTGCTTCTGAGTCTCCCCAGGGGAGTCAGGCCTCGTCTCGAGTGGGGGCATGCACGTGCGCTTTCCTCCCGAGCTGCAGGAGTAGTGTCACGCTTCCTGTCACGTGGATCAAGGGATCTGTGGCTTTCCCTCTAGGCTGTCCCTCGAGGCTTTCCCACGAGGCTTTCCCACAGGGCTGTGCCAAGTCCCACCTTGGTGTGAGTCGATCCTCGGCGTGAAAGACGAGCCGGTGAAGGGAAAAGAGGTTCCTCTGGAATGGACTGAGACATCTGGGGGACTCTTGGAATGGTGGCACGACCCTGGAGTTCCTCTCGCCGTTACTGTTGAGAGGGCCTCCTCTTGAGATGTGACGGGAACGCCGGGAACTCTTTCCCGACGAAGCAGGGAAAGGATCCCTCATCTTGATCTACGAGGCGGAAACGGGGCTCCTCTGGATGTGGGCGGGACCCTCGTGATTCCTCTCGAGTGGAGACGGGTATGTCGGGGAACTTCTTGATTTGCACCAAGGGTGTGAAGGAGCCTTTCGAAGTTCCAGAGGGGAGGTGTGATCAGCCTCGAGACGCCTCAGCAGAAATGGGCCTCATCTCGCCTGGAGGGGAGAACCTCCTGGATTTTCTCGAGTTGTGGCAGGTCTTCTTGAGTTACGACGGGGACCTCAGGGACCCGCTCTGGTGGCCTCAGGAAAGGCCAGTCCCCATGCGAGTTGCTAGGGGACCTCTCGGGATTCCTCTCCCGTCCATGCCGGGGCCTCAGTCCTTGTGTGGAATCGGGGCCGGAACCTGAGAATTCCTCTCCAGTGTTGCCATGGATCTTGGGGTGCTTCTGAGTCTCCCCAGGGGAGTCAGGCCTCGTCTCGAGTGGGGGCATGCACGTGCGCTTTCCTCCCGAGCTGCAGCAGTAGTGTCACGCTTCCTGTCACGTGGATCAAGGGATCTGTGGCTTTCCCTCGAGGCTGTCCCTCGAGGCTTTCCCACAGGGCTGTGCCACGTGCCACCTTGGTGTGAGTCGATCCTCGGCGTGAAAGACGAGCCGATGAAGGGAAAAGAGGTTCCTCTGGAATGGACTGAGACATTTGGAGGACTCTTGGAAAGGTGGCACGACCCTGGAGTTCCTCTCGCCGTTCCTGTTGAGAGGGCCTCCTCTTGAGATGCGACGGGAACGCCGGGAACTCTTTCCCGACGAAGCAGGGACAGGATCCCTCATCTCGAGCTACGAGGCGGAAACGGGGCTCCTCTGGATGTGGGTGGGACCCTCGTGATTCCTCTCGAGTGGAGACGGGTATGTCGGAGAACTTCTTGATTTGCAGCAAGGGTGTGAAGGAGCCTTTCGAAGTTCCAGAGGTGAGGTGTGATCCGCCTCGTGACACCTCAGCAGAAATGGGCCTCATCTCGCCTGGAGGGGAGAACCTCCTGGATTTTCTCGAGTTCTGGCAGGTCTTCTCGAGTTACGACGGGGACCTCAGGGACCCGCTCTGGTGGCCTCAGGAAAGGCCTGTCCCCATGCGAGTTGCTAGGGGACCTCTCGGGATTCCTCTCCCGTCCATGCCGGGGCCTCAGTCCTTGTGTGGAGTCGGGGCCGGAACCTGAGGATTCCTCTACAGTGTTGCCATGGATCTTGGGGTGCTTCTGAGTCTCCCCAGGGGAGTCAGGCCTCGTCTCGAGTGGGGGCATGCACGTGCGCTTTCCTCCCGAGCTGCAGCAGTAGTGTCACGCTTCCTGTCACGTGGATCAAGGGATCTGTGGCTTTCCCTCGAGGCTGTCTCTCGAGGCTTTCCCACGAGGCTTTCCACAGGGCTGTGCCACGTGCCACCTTGGTGTGAGTCGATCCTCGGCGTGAAAGACGAGCCGGTGAAGGGAAAAGAGGTTCCTCTGGAATGGACTGAGACATCTGGGGGACTCTTGGAAAGGTGGCACGACCCTGGAGTTCCTCTTGCCGTTCCTGTTGAGAGGGCCTCCTCTTGAGATGCAACGGGAACGCCGGGAACTCTTTCCCGACGAAGCAGGGACAGGATCCCTCATCTCGAGCTACGAGGCCGAAACGGGGCTCCTCTGGATGTGGGCGGGACCCTCGTGATTCCTCTCGAGTGGAGACGGGTATGTCGGGGAACTTCTTGATTTGCACCAAGTGTGTGAAGGACCCTTTCGAAGTTCCAGAGGTGAGGTGTGATCAGCCTCGAGACGCCTCAGCGGAAATGGGCCTCGTCTCGCCTGGAGGGGAGAACCTCCTGGATTTTCTCGAGTTGCGGCAGGTCTTCTCGAGTTACGACGGGGAACTCAGGGACCCGCTCTGGTGGCCTCAGGAAAGGCCAGTTCCCATGAAATTTGCAAGGGGTCCTCTCGGGTTTCCTCTCCCGTCCTTGCCGGGGCCTCAGTCCTTGTGTGGATTCGGGGCTGGAACATGAGGATTCCTCTCCAGTGTTGCCATGGATCTTGGGGTGCTTCTGAGTCTCCCCAGGGGAGTCAGGCCTCGTCTCGAGTGGGGGCATGCACGTGCGCTTTCCTCCCGAGCTGCAGGAGTAGTGTCACGCTTCCTGGCCCGAGGATCTAGGGATCTGTGGCATTACCTCGAGGCTGTCCCTCGAGGCTTTCCCACGAGGCTTTCCCACAGGGCTGTGCCACCTGCCACCTTGGTGTGAGTCGATCCTCGGCGTGAAAGACGAGCCGGTGTAGGGAAAAGACGTTCCTCTGGTATGGACTGAGACATCTGGGGGACTCTTGGAATGGTGGAACGACCCTGGAGTTCCTCTCGCCGTTCCTGTTGAGAGGGCCTCCTCTTGAGATGTGACGGGAACGCCGGGAACTCTTTCCCGACGAAGCAGGGATAGGATCCCTCATCTCGAGCTACGAGGCGGAAACGGGGCTCCTCTGGATGTGAGCGGGACCCTCGTGTTTCCTCTCGATTTGACACGGGAATGTCGGGGAACTTCTTGATTTGCACCAAGGGTGTGAAGGACCCTTTCGAAGTTCCAGAGGGGAGGTGTGATCAGCCTCGAGACGCCTCAGCGGAAATGGGCCTCATCTCGCCCGGAGGGGAGAACCTCCTGGATTTTCTCGAGTTGCGGCAGGTCTTCTTGAGTTACGACGGGGACCTCAGGGACCCGCTCTGGTGGCCTCAGGAAAGGCCAGTCCCCATGCGAGTTGCTAGGGGACCTCTCGGGATTCCTCTCCCGTCATTGCCGGGGCCTCAGTCCTTGTGTGGAGTCGGGGCCGGAACGTGAGGATTCCTCTCCAATGTTGCCATGGATCTTGGGGTGCTTCTGAGTCTCCCCAGGGAAGTCAGGCCTCGTTTCGAGTGGGGGCATGCACGTGCGCTTTCCTCCCGAGCTGCAGCAGTAGTATCACGCTTCTTGTCACGTGGATCAAGGGATCTGTGGCTTTCCCTCGAGGCTGTCCCTCGAGGCTTTCCCCGGAGGCTTTCCCACAGGGCTGTGCCACGTGCCACCTTTGGGTGAGTCGATCCTCGGCGTGAAAGACGAGCCGGTGTAGGGAAAAGAGGTTCCTCTGTTATCGACTGAGACATCTGGGGGACTCTTGGAATGGTGGCACGACCCTGGAGTTCCTCTCGCCGTTCCTGTTGAGAAGGCCTCCTCTTGAGTTGCGACGGGAACGCCGGGAACTCTTTCCCGACGAAGCAGAGAAAGGATCCCTCATCTCGAGCTACGAGGCGGAAACGGGGCTCCTCTGGATGTGGGCGGGACCCTCGTGTTTCCTCTCGAGTGGAGACGGGTAGGTCGGGGAACTTCTTGATTTGCACCAAGGGTGTGAAGGACCCTTTCGAAGTTCCAGAGGTGAGGTGTGATCAGCCTCGAGACGCCTCAGCGGAAATGGGCCTCATCTCGCCTGGAGGGGAGAACCTCCTGGATTTTCTCGAGTTGCGGCAGGTCTTCTCGAGTTACGACGGGGACCTCAGGGACCCGCTCTGGTGGCCTCAGGAAAGGCCAGTCCCCATGCGAGTTGCTAGGGGTCCTCTAGGGATTCCTCTCCCGTCCATGCCGGGGCCTCAGTCCTTGTTTGGAGTCAGTGCCTGAACCTGAGGATTCCTCTCCAGTGTTGCCATGGATTTTGGGGTGCTTCTTAGTCTCCCCAGGAGAGTCAGGCCTCGTCTCGAGTGGGGGCATGCACGTGCGCTTTCCTCCCGAGCTGCAGCAGTAGTGTCACGCTTCCTGTCACGTGGATCAAGGGATCTGTGGCTTTCCCTCGAGGCTGTCCCTCGAGGCTCTCCCACGAGGCTTTCCCACAGGGCTGTGCCACGTGCCACATTGGTGTGAGTAGATCCTCGGCGTAAAAGACGAGCCGGTGAAGGGAAAAGAGGTTCCTCTGGAATGGACTGAGACATCTGGGGAACTCTTGGTATGGTGGCACGACCCTGGAGTTTCTCTCGCCGTTCCTGTTGAGAGGGCCTCCTCTTGAGATGCGACGGGAACGCCGGGAACTCTTTCCCGACGAAGCAGGGATAGGATCCCTCATCTCGAGCTACGAGGCGGAAACGGGGCTCCTCTGGATGTGGGCGGGACCCTCGTGTTTCCTCTCAAGTGGAGACGGGTATGTCGGGGAACTTCTTGATTTGCACCAAGGGTGTGAAGGACCCTTTCGAAGTTCCAGAGGTGAGGTGTGATCAGCCTCGAGACGCCTCAGCGGAAATGGGCCTCATCTCGCCTGGAGGGGAGAACCTCCTGGATTTTCTCGAGTTGCGGCAGGTCTTCTCGAGTTATGACGGGGACCTCAGGGACCCGCTCTGGTGGCCTCAGGAAAGCCCAGTCCCCATGCGTGTTGCTAAGGGACCTCTCGGGATTCCTCTCCCGTCCATGCCGGGGCCTCAGTCCTTGTGTGGAGTCGGGGCCGGAACCTAAGGATTCCTCTCCAGTGTTGCCATGGATCATGGGGTGCTTCTGAGTCTCCCCAGGGGAGTCAGGCTTCGTCTCGAGTGGGGGCATGCACGTGCGCTTTCCTCCCGAGCTGCAGCAGTAGTGTCACGCTTCCTGTCACGTGGATCAAGGGATCTGTGGCTTTCCCTCGAGGCTGTCCCTCGAGGCTTTCCCACGAGGCTTCCCACAGGACTGTGCCACGTGCCTCTTTGGTGTGAGCCGATACTCGGCGTGAAAGACGAGCCGGTGTAGGGAAAAGAGGTTCCTCTGGTAAGGACTGAGACATCTGGGGGACTCTTGGAATGTTGGCACGACCCTGGAGTTCCTCTCGCCGTTCCTGTTGAGATGGTCTCCTCTTGAGATGCGACGGGAACGCCGGGAACTCTTTCCCGACGAAGCAGGGAAAGGATCCCTCATCTCGAGCTACGAGGCGGAAACGGGGCTCCTCCGGATGTGGGCGGTACCCTCGTGTTTCCTCTCGAGGGGAGCCGGGTTTGTCGGGGAACATCTTGATTGGCACCAAGGGTGTGAAGGACCCTTTCGAAGTTCCAGAGGTGAGGTGTGATCAGCCTCGTGACGCCTCAGCGGAAATGGGCCTCATCTCGCCTGGAGGGGAGAACCTCCTGGATTTTCTCGAGTTGCGGCAGGTCTTCTCGAGTTACGACGGGGACCTCAGGGACCCGCTCTGGTGGCCTCAGGAAAGGCCAGTCCCCATGCGAGTTGCTAGGGGCCATCTCGGGATTACTCTCCCGTCCATGTCGGGGCTAAAGACCTTGTGTGGAGTCGGGGCCGGAACCTGAGGATTCCTCTCCAGTGTTGCAATGGATCTTTGGGTGCTTCTGAGTCTCCCCAAGGGAGTCAGGCCTCGTCTCGAGTGGGGGCATACACGTGCGCTTTCCTCCCGAGCTACAGCAGTAGTGTCACGCTTCCTGTCACGTGGATCAAGGGATCTGTGGCTTTCTCTCGAGGCTGTCCCTCGAGGCTTTCCCAACAGGCTTTCCCACAGGACTGTGCCACGTGCCATCTTGGTGTGAGTCGATCCTCGGCGTGAAAGACGAGCCGGTGTAGGGAAAAGAGGTTCCTCTGGAATGGACTGAGACATCTGGGGGACTCTTGGAATGGTTGCACGACCCTGGAGTTCCTCTCGCCGTTCCTGTTGAGAGGGCCTCCTCTTGAGATGCGACTGGAACGCCGGGAACTCGTTCCCGACGAAGCAGGGAAAGGATCCCTCATCTCGAGCTACGAGGCGGAAACGGGGCTCCTCTGGATGTGGGCGGGACCCCCGTGTTTCCTCTCGAGTGGAGACGGGTATGTCAGGAAACTTCTTGATTTGCCCCAAGGGTGTGAAGGACCCTTTCGAAGCTCCAGAGGTGAGGTGTGATCAGCCTCGAGACGCCTCAGCGGACATGGGCCTCGTCTCGCCTGGATGGGAGAACCTCCTGGATTTTCTCGAGTTGCGGCAGGTCTTCTCGAGTTACGGCGGGGACCTCAGGGACCCGCTCTGGTGGCCTCAGGAAAGGCCAGTCCCCATGCGAGTTGCTAGGGGCCATCTCGGGATTACTCTCCCTTCCATGTCGGGGCTAAAGACCTTGTGTGGAGTCGGGGCCGGAACCTGAGGATTCCTCTCCAGTGTTGCCATGGATCTTGGGGTGCTTCTGAGTCTCCCCAGGGAAGTCAGGCCTCGTGTAGAGTGGGGGCATGCACGTGCGCTTTCCTCCGGAGCTGCAGCAGTAGTGTCACGCTTCCTGTCACGTGGATCAAGGGATCTGTGACTTTCCCTCGAGGCTGTCCCTCGAGGCTTTCCCACGAGGCTTTCCCACAGGGCTGTGCCACGTGCCACCTTGGTGTGAGTCGATCCTCGCCGTGAAAGACGAGCCGGTGTAGGGAAAAGAGTTTCCTCTGGTATGGACTGAGACATCTGGGGGACTCTTGGAATGGTGGCACGACCCTGGAGTTCCTCTCGCCGTTCCTGTTGAGAGGGCCTCCTCTTGAGATGCGACGGGAATGGCGGGAACTCTTTCCCGACGAAGCAGGGAAAGGATCCCTCATCTCGAGCTACGAGGCGGAAACAGGGCTCCTCTGGATGTGGGCGGGACCATCGTGTTTCCACTCGAGTGGAGACTGGTATGTCGGGGAACTTCTTGATTTGCACCAAGGGTGTGAAGGACCCTTTCGAAGTTCCAGAGGTGAGGTGTGATCAACCTCGAGACGCCTCAGCGGACATGGGCCTCGTCTCGCCTGGAGGGGAGAACCTCCTGGATTTTCTCGAGTTGCCGCAGGTCTTCTCGAGTTACGACGGGGACCTCAGGGACCCGCTCTGTTGGCCTCAGGAAAGGCCAGACCCCATGCGAGTTGCTAGGGGACCTCTCGGGATTCCTCTCCCGTCCATGCCGGGGCCTCAGTCCTTGTGTGGAGTCGGGGCCGGAACCTGAGTATTCCTCTCCAGTGTTGCCATGGATCTTGGGGTGCTACTGAGTCTCACCAAGGGATTCAGGCCTCGTCTCGAGTAGGGGAATGCACGTGCGCTTTCCTCTCGAGCTGTAGCAGTTGTGTCATGCTTCCTGTCACGTGGATCAAGGGATCTGTGGCTTTCCCTCGAGGCTTTCCCTCGAAGCTTTCCCACGAGGCTTTCCCACAGGGCTGTGCCACGTGCCACCTTGTTGTGAGTCGATCATCGGCGTGAAAGACGAGCCGGTGAAGGGAAAAGCGGTTCCTCTGGAATGGACTGAGACATCTGGGGGACTCTTGGAATGGTGGCACGACCCTGGAGTTCCTCTCGCCGTTCCTGTTGAGAGGGCCTCCTCTTGAGATGGAACAGAAACGCCGGAAATTCTTTCCCGACGAAGCAGGGAAAGGATCCCTCATCTCGAGCGAGGCGGAAACGGGGCTCCTCTGGATGTGGGCGGGACCCTCGTGTTTCCTCTCGAGTGGAGATGGGTATGTCGGGGAACTTCTTGATTTGCACCAAAGGTGTGAAGGACCCTTTCGAAGTTCCCGAGGTGAGGTGTGATCAGCCTCGAGACGCCTCAGTGGAAATGGGCCTCATCTCGCCTAGAGGGGACAACCTCCTGGATTTTCTCGAGTTGCGGCAGGTTTTCTCGAGTTACGACGGGGACCTCAGGGACCCGCTCTGGTGGCCTCAGGAAAGGCCAGTCCCCATGCGAGTTGCTAGGGGCCTCTCGGGATTCCTCTCCCGTCCATGCCGGGGCCTCAGTCCTTGTGTGGATTCGGGGCCGGAACTTGAGGATTCCTCTCCTGCGTTGCCATGGATCTTGGGGTGCTTCTGAGTTTCCCCAGGGGAGTCAGGCCTCCTCTCGAGTGGGGGCATGCACGTGCGCTTTCCTCCCGAGCTGCAGCAGTAGTGTCATGCTTCCTGTCACGTGGATCAAGGGATCTGTGGCTTTCCCTCGAGGCTGTCCCTCGAGGCTTTCCCAAGAGGCTCTCCCACAGGGCTGTGCCACGTGCCACATTGGTGTGAGTCGATCCTCGGCGTGAAAGACGAGCCGGTGAAGGGAAAAGAGGTTCCCCTGGAATGGACTGAGACATCTGGGGGACTCTTGGAATGGTGGCACGACCCTGGAGTTCCTCTCGCCGTTCCTGTTGAGAGGGCCTCTTCTTGAGATGCGACGGGAACGCCGGGAACTCTTTCCCGACGAAGCAAGGAAAGGATCCCTCATCTCGAGCTACGAGGCGGAAACGGGACTCCTCTGGATGTGGGCGGACCCTCGTGTTTCCTCTCGAGTGGAGACGGGTATGTCGGGGAACTTCTTGATTTGCAGCAAGGGTGTGAAGGACCCTTTCGAAGTTCCAGAGGTGAGGTGTGAGCAGCCTAGAGACGCCTCAGCGGAAATGGGCCTCATCTCGCCTGGAGGGGAGAACCTCCTGGATTTTCTCGAGTTGCGGCAGGTCTTCTCGAGTGACGACGGGGACCTCAGGGACCCGCTCTGGTGGCCTCAGGAAAGGCCAGACGCCATGCGAGTTGCTAGGGGCCTCTCGGGATTCCTCTCCCGTCCATGCCGGGGCCTCAGTCCTTGTGTGTAGTCGGGGCCGGAACCTGAGTATTCCTCTCCAGTGTTGCCATGGATCTTGGGGTGCTTCTGAGTCTCCCCAGGGGAATCAGGGCTCGTCTCGTGTGGGGGCATGCACGTGCGCTTTCCTCCCGAGCTGCAGCAGTAGTGTCACGCTTCCTGTCACGTGGATCAAGGGATCTGTGGCTTTCCCTCGAGGCTGTCCCTCGAGGCTTTCCCACGAGGCTTTCCCACAGGGCTGTGCCACGTGCCACCTTGGTGTGAGTCGATCCTCGGCGTGAAAGACGAGCCGGTGAAGGGAAAAGAGGATCTTCTGGAATGGACTGAGACATCTTGGGGACTCTTGGAATGGTGGCACGACCCTGGAGTTCCTCTCGCCGTTCCTGTTGAGAGGGCCTCCTCTTGAGATGCGACGGGAACGCCGGGAACTCTTTCCCGACGAAGCAGGGAAAGGATCCCTCATCTCGAGCTACGAGGCGGAAACGGGGCTCCTCTGGATGTGGGCGGTACCCTCGTGTTTCCTCTCGAGGGGAGCCGGGTATGTCGGGGAACTTCTTGATTTGCACCAAGGGTGTGAAGGACCATTTCGACGTTCCAGAGGTGACGTGTGATCAGCCTCGAGACGCCTCAGCGGAAATGGGCCTCATCTCGCCTGGAGGGGAGAACCTCCTGGGTTTTCTCGAGTTGTGGCAGGTCTTCTCGAGTTACGACGGGGACCTCAGGGACCCGCTAGGGTGGCCTCAGGAAAGGCCAGTCCCCATGCGAGTTGCTAGGGGCCATCTCAGGATTCCTCTCCCGTCCATGTCGGGGCTAAAGACCTTGTGTGGAGTCGGGGCCAGAACCTGAGGATTCCTCTCCAGTGTTGCCATGGATCTTGGTGTGCTACTGAGTCTCCCCAGGGGAGTCAGGCCTCGTCTCGAGTGGGGGCATGCACGTGCGCTTTCCTCCCGAGCTGCAGCAGTAGTGTCACGCTTCCTGTCACGTGGATCAAGGGATCTGTGGCTTTCCTTCGAGGCTGTCCCTCGAGGCTTTCCCACGAGGCTTTCCCTCAGGGCTGTGCCACGTGCCACCTTGGTGTGAGTCGATTCTCGGCGTGAAAGACGAGCCGGTGAAGGGAAAAGAGGTTCCTCTGGAATGAACTGAGACATCTGTGGGACTCCTGGAATGGTGGCACGACCCTGGAGTTCCTCTCGCCGTTCCTGTTGAGAGGGCCTCCTCTTGAGATGCGACGGGAACGCCGGGAACTCTTTCCCGACGAAGCAGGGAAAGGATCCCTAATCTCGAGCTACGAGGCAGAAACGGGGCTCCTCTGGATGTGGGCGGGACCCTCGTGATTCCACTCGAGTGGAGACGGGTATGTCGGGGAACTTCTTGACTTGCAGCAAGGGTGTGAAGGACCCTTTCGAAGTTCCAGAGGTGAGGTGTAATCAGCCTCGAGACGCCTCAGCGGACATGGGCCTCGTCTCGCCTGGAGGGGAGAACCTCCTGGATTTTCTCGAGTTGCGGCAGGTCTTCTCGAGTTATGGCGGGGACCTCAGGGACCCGCTCTGGTGGCCTCAGGAAAGGCCAGTCCCCATGCGAGTTGCTAGGGGCCAACTCGGGATTACTCTCCCGTCCATGTCGGGGCTAAAGACCTTGTGTGGAGTCGGGGCCGGAACCTGAGGATTCCTCTCCAGTGTTGCCATGGATCTTGGGGTGCTTCTGAGTCTCCCCAGGGGAGTCAGGCCTCGTCTCGTGTGGGGGCATGCACGTGCGCTTTCCTCCCGAGCTGCAGCAGTAGTGTCACGCTTCCTGTCACGTGGATTAAGGGATCTGTGTCGTTCCCTCGAGGCTGTCCCTCGAGGCTTTCCCACGAGGCTTTCCCACAGGGCTGTGCCACGTGCCACCTTGTTGTGAGTCGATCATCGGCGTGAAAGACGAGCCGGTGAAGGGAAAAGAGGTTCCTCTGGAATGGACTGAGACATCTGGGGGACTCTTGGAATGGTGGCACGACCCTGGAGTTCCTCTCGCCGTTCCTGTTGAGAGGGCCTCCTCTTGAGATGCGACGGGAACGCCGGAAACTCTTTCCCGACGAAGCAGGGAAAGGATCCCTCATCTCGAGCTACGAGGCGGAAACGGGGCTCCTCTGGATGTGGGCGGGACCCTCGTGTTTCCTCTCGGGTGGTGACGGGTATGTCGGGGAACGTCTTGATTTGCACCAAAGGTGTGAAGGACCCTTTTGAAGTTCCAGAGGGGAGGTGTGATCAGCCTCGAGACGCCTCAGCGGAAATGGGCCTCATCTCGCCTGGAGGGGAGAACCTCCTGGATTTTCTCGAGTTGCGGCAGTTCTTCTCGAGTTACGACGGGGACCTCAGGGACCCGCTCTGGTGGCCTCTGGAAAGGCCAGTGCCCATGCGAGTTGCTAGGGGACCTCTCGGGATTCCTCTCCCGTCCACACCGGGGCCTCAGTCCTTGTGTGGAGTCGGGGCCGGAGCTTGAGGATTCCTCTCTAGTGTTGCCATGGATCTTGGGGTGCTTCTGAGTCTCCCCAGGGGAGTCAGGCCTCGTCTCGAGTGGGGGCATGCACGTGCGCTTTCCTCCCGAGCTGCAGCAGTAGTGTCAAGCTTCCTGTAACGTGGATCAAGGGATCTGTGGCTTTCCCTCGAGGCTGTCCCTGGAGCCTTTCCCACGAGGCTTTCCCACGAGGCTTCCCCACAGGGCTGTGCCACGTGCCACCTTGGTGTGAGTCGATCCTCGGCGTGAAAGACGAGCCGGTGAAGGGAAAAAAGGTTCCTCTGGAATGGACTGAGACATCTGGGGGACTGTTGGAATGGTGGCACGACCCTGGAGTTCCTCTCGCCGTTCCTGTTGAGAGGGCCTCCTCTTGAGATGCGACGGGAACGCCGGGAACTCTTTCCCGACGAAGCAGGGAAAGGATCCCTCATCTCGAGCTACGAGGCGGAAACGGGGCTCCTCTGGATGTGGGCGGGACCCTCGTGTTTCCTCTCGGGTGGTGACGGGTATGTCGGGGAACTTCTTGATTTGCACCAAGGGTGTGAAGGACCCTTTCGAAGTTCCAGAGGGGAGGTGTGATCAGCCTTGAGACGCCTCAGCGGAAATGCCCTCATCTCGCCTGCAGGGGAGAACCTCCTGGATTTTCTCGAGTTGCGGCAGGTCTTCTCAAGTTGCGACGGGGACCTCAGGGACCCGCTCTGGTTGCCTCTGGAAAGGCCAGTCCCCATGCGAGTTGCTAGGGGACCTTTCGGGATTCCTCTCCCGTCCATGCCGGGGCCTCAGTCCTTGTGTGGAGTCAGGGCCGGAACCTGAGGATTCCTCTCCAGTGTTGCCATGGATCTTGGGGTGCTTCTGAGTCTTCCCAGGGGAGTCAGGCCTCGTCTCGAGTGGGGGCATGCACGTGCGCTGTCCTCCCGAGCTGCAGCAGTAGTGTCACGCTTCCTGTCACGTGGATCAAGGGATCTGTGGCTTTCCCTTGAGGCTGTCCCTGGAGGCTTTCCCAAGAGGCTTTCCCACAGGGCTGTGCCACGTGCCACCTTGGTGTGAGTCGATCCTCTGCGTGAAAGACGAGCCGGTGAAGGGAAAAGAGGTTCCTCTGGAATGGACTGAGACATCTGGGGGACTCTTGGAATGGTGGCACGACTCTGGAGATCCTCTCGCCTTTCCGGTTTAGAGGGCCTCCTCATGAGATGCGACGGGAACGCCGGGAACTGTTTCCCGATGAAGCAGGTAAAAGATCCCTCATCTCGAGCTACGAGGCGGAAACGGGGCTCCTCTGGATGTGGGCGGGACCCTCGTATTTCCTCTCGAGTGGAGACGGGTATGTCGGGGAACTTCTTGATTTGCACCAAGGGTGTGAAGGACCCTTTCGACGTTCCAGAGGGGAGGTGTGATCAGCCTCGAGACGCCTCAGCGGAAATGGGCCTCATCTCGCCTGGAGGGGAGAACCTCCTGGATTTTCTCGAGTTGCGGCAGGTCTTCTCGAGTTACGACGGGGACCTCAGGGACCCGCTCTGGTGGCCTCAGGAAAGGCCAGTCCCCATGCGAGTTGCTAGGGGCCTCTCGGGATTCCTCTCCCCTCCATGCCGGGGCCTCAGTCCTTGTGTGGATTCGGGGCCGGAACTTGAGGATTCCTCTCCAGTGTTGCCATGGATCTTGGGGTGCTTCTGAGTTTCCCCAGGGGAGTCAGGCCTCCTCTCGAGTGGGGGCATGCACGTGCGCTTTCCTCCCGAGCTGCAGCAGTAGTGTCACGCTTCCTGTCACGTGGATCAAGGGATCTGTGGCTTTCCCTCAAGGCTGTCCCTCGAGGCTTTCCCACGAGGCTTTCCCACAGGGCTGTGCCACGTGCCACCTTGGTGTGAGTCGATCCTCGGCGTGAAAGACGAGCCGGTGTAGGGAAAAGAGGTTCCTCTGGTATGGACTGAGACATCTGGGGGACTCTTGGAATGGTGGCACGACCCTGGAGTTACTCTCGTCGATTCTATTGAGAGGGCCTCCTCTTGAGATGCGACGGGAACGCCGGGAACTCTTTCCCGACGAAGCAGGGAAAGGATCCCTCATCTCGAGCTACGAGGCGGAAACGGGGCTCCTCTGGATGTGGGCGGGACCATCGTGTTTCCACTCGAGTGGAGACTGGTATGTCGGGGAACTTCTTGATTTGCACCAAGGGTGTGAAGGACCCTTTCGAAGTTCCAGAGGTGAGGTGTGATCAACCTCGAGACGCCTCAGCGGAAATGGCCCTCGTCTCGCCTGGAGGGGAGAACCTCCTGGATTTTCTCGAGTTGCCGCAGGTCTTCTCGAGTTACGACGGGGACCTCAGGGACCCGCTCTGTTGGCCTCAGGAAAGGCCAGACCCCATGCGAGTTGGTAGGGGACCTCTCGGGATGCCTCTCCCGTCCATGCCGGGGCCTCAGTCCTTGTGTGGAGTCGGGGCCGGAACCTGAGTATTCCTCTCCAGTGTTGCCATGGATCTTGGGGTGCTTCTGAGTCTCCCCAGGGGAATCAGGCCTCGTCTCGAGTGGGGGCATGCACTTGCGCTTTCCTCCCGAGCTGCAGCAGTAGTGTCACGCTTCCTGTCACGTGGATCAAGGTATCTGTGGCTTTCCCTCGAGGCTGTCCCTCGAGGCTTTCCCACGAGGCTTTCCCACAGGGCTGTGCCACGTGCCACCTTGGTGTGAGTCGATCCTCGGCGTGAAAGACGAGCCGGTGAAGGGAAAAGAGGTTCCTCTGGAATGGACTGAGACATCTGGGGGACTCTTGGAATGGTGGCACGACCCTGGAGTTCCTCTCGCCGTTCCTGTTGAGAGGGCCTCCTCTTGAGATGCGACGGGAAGGCCGGGAACTCGTTCCCGACGAAGCAGGGAAAGGATCCCTCATCTCGAGCTACGAGGCGGAAACGGGGCTCCTCTGGATGTGGGCGGGACCCTCGTGTTTCCTCTCGAGTGGAGACGGGTATGTCGGGGAACTTCTTGATTTGCACCAAGGGTGTGAAGGACCCTTTCGAAGTTCCAGAGGTGAGGTGTGATCAGCCTCGAGTCGCCTCAGCGGAAAAGGGCCTCATCTCGCCTGGAGGGGAGAACCTTCTGGATTTTCTCAAGTTGCAGCATGTCTTCTCGAGTTACGACGGGGACCTCAGGGACCCTCTCTGGTGGCCTCAGGAGAGGCCAGTCCCCATGCGTGTTGTTAGGGGCCATCTCCGGATTCCTCTCCCGTCCATGCCGGGGCCTAAGACCTTGTGTGGAGTCGGGGTCAGAACCTGAGGATTCCTCTCCAGTGTTGCCATGGATCTTGGGGTGCTTCTGAGTCTCCCCAGGGGAGTCAGGCCTCGTCTCGAGTGGGGGTATGCACGTGCGCTTTCCTGCCGAGCTGCAGGAGAAGTGTCACGCTTCCTGTCCCGTGGATCTAGGGATCTGTGGCATTCCCTCGAGGCTGTCCCTCGAGGCTTTCCCACGAGGCTTTCCCACAGGGCTGTGCCACGTGAAACCTTGGTGTGAGTCGATCCTCGGGGTGAAAGACGAGCCGGTGAAGGAAAAAGAGGTTCCTCTGGAATGGAGTGAGACATCTTGGGGACTCTTGGAATGGTGGCACGACCCTGGAGTTCCTCTCGCCGTTCCTGTTGAGAGGGCCTCCTCTTGAGATGCGACGGGAACGCCGGGAACTCTTTCCCGACGAAGCAGGGATAGGATCCCTCATCTCGAGCTACGAGGCGGAAACGGGGCTCCTCTGGATGTGGGCGGGACCCTCGTGTTTTCTCTCAAGTGGAGACGGGTATGTCGGTGAACTTCTTGATTTGCACCAAGGGTGTGAAGGACCCTTTCGAAGTTCCAGAGGTGAGGTGTGATCAGCCTCGAGACGCCTCAGCGGAAATGGGCCTCATCTCGCCTGGAGGGGAGTACCTCCTGGATTTTCTCGAGTTGCGGCAGGTCTTCTCGAGTTACGACGGGGACCTCAGGGACCCGCTCTGGTGGCCTCAGGAAAGGCCAGTCCCCATGCGAGTTGCTAGGGGCCATCTCGGGATTACACTCCCGTCCATGTCGGGGCTAAAGACCTTGTGTGGAGTCGGGGCCGGAACCTGAGGATTCCTCTCCAGTGTTGCCATGGATCTTGGGGTGCTTCTGAGTCTCCCCAAGGGAGTCAGAGCTCGTCTCGAGTGGGGGCATGCACGTGCTCTTTCCTCCCGAGCTACAGCAGTAGTGTCACGCTTCCTGTCACGTGGATCAAGGGATCTGTGGCTTTCTCTCGAGGCTGTCCCTCGAGGCTTTCGCACCAGGCTTTCCCACAGGGCTGTGCCACGTGCCACCTTTGTGTGAGTCGATCCTCGGCGTGAAAGACGAGCCGGTGAACGGAAAAGAGGTTCCTCTGGAATGGACTGAGACATCTGGGGGACTTTTGGAATGGTGGCACGACCCTGGAGTTCCTCTCGCCGTTCCTGTTGAGAGGGCCTCCTCTTGAGATGCGACGGGAAGGCCGGGAACTCGTTCCCGACGAAGCAGGGAAAGGATCCCTCATTTCGAGCTACGAGGCGGAAACGGGGCTCCTCTGGATGTGGGCGGGACCCTCGTGTTTCCTCTCGAGTGGAGACGGGTATGTCGGGAAACTTCTTGATTTGCACCAAGGGTGTGACGGACCCTTTCGAAGTTCCAGAGGTGAGGTGTGATCAGCCTCGAGACGCCTCAGCGGACATGGGCCTCATCTCGCCTGGAGGGGAGAACCTCCTGGATTTTCTCGAGTTGCGGCAGGTCTTCTCGAGTTACGACGTGGACCTCAGGGACCCGCTCTGGTGGCCTCAGGAAAGGACAGTCCCCATGCGAGTTGCTAGGGTACCTCTCGGGATTCCTCTCCCGTCCATGCCGGGGCCTCAGTCCTTGTGTGGAGTCGGGGCCGGAACGTGAGGATTCCTCTCCAATGTTGCCATGGATCTTGGGGTGCTTCTGAGTCTCCCCAGGGGAGTCAGGCCTCGTCTTGAGTGGGGGCATGCAGGTGCGCTTTCCTCCCGAGCTGCAGCAGTAGTGTCACGCTTCCTGTCACGTGGATCAAGGGATCTGTGGCTTTCCCTCGAGGCTGTCCCTCGAGGCTTTCACACGAGGCTTTCCCACAGGGCTGTGCCACGTGCCACCTTGGTGTGAGTCGATCCTCGGCGTGAAATACGAGCCGGTGAAGGGAAAAGAGATTCCTCTGGAATGGACTGTGACATCTGGGGGACTCTTGGAATGGTGGCACGACCATGGAGTTCCTCTCGCCGTTCCTGTTGAGAGGGCCTCCTCTTGAGATGCGACGGGAACGCCGGGAACTCTTTCCCGACGAAGCAGGGAAAGGATCCCTCATCTCGAGCTACGTGGCGGAAACGGGGCTCCTCTGGATGTGGGCGGGACCCTCGTGTTTCCTCTCGAGTGGAGACGGGTATGTCGGGGAACTTCTTGATTTGCACCAAGGGTGTGAAGGACCCTTTCGAAGTTCCAGAGGTGAGGTGTGATCAGCCTCGAGACGCCTCAGCGGAAAAGGGCCTCATCTCGCCTGGAGGGGAGAACCTCCTGGATTTTCTCAAGTTGCAGCATGTCTTCTCGAGTTACGACGGGGACCTCAGGGACCCTCTCTGGTGGCCTCAGGAGAGGCCAGTCCCCATGCGTGTTGTTAGGGGCCATCTCCGGATTCCTCTCCCGTCCATGCCGGGGCCTAAGACCTTGTGTGGAGTCGGGGTCAGAACCTGAGGATTCCTCTCCAGTGTTGCCATGGATCTTGGGGTGCTTCTGAGTCTCCCCAGGGGAGTCAGGCCTCGTCTCGAGTGGGGGTATGCACGTGCGCTTTCCTGCCGAGCTGCAGGAGAAGTGTCACGCTTCCTGTCCCGTGGATCTAGGGATCTGTGGCATTCCCTCGAGGCTGTCCCTCGAGGCTTTCCCACGAGGCTTTCCCACAGGGCTGTGCCACGTGAAACCTTGGTGTGAGTCGATCCTCGGCGTGAAAGACGAGCCGGTGAAGGAAAAAGAGGTTCCTCTGGAATGGAGTGAGACATCTTGGGGACTCTTGGAATGGTGGCACGACCCTGGAGTTCCTCTCGCCGTTCCTGTTGAGAGGGCCTCCTCTTGAGATGCGACGGGAACGCCGGGAACTCTTTCCCGACGAAGCAGGGATAGGATCCCTCATCTCGAGCTACGAGGCGGAAACGGGGCTCCTCTGGATGTGGGCGGGACCCTCGTGTTTTCTCTCAAGTGGAGACGGGTATGTCGGTGAACTTCTTGATTTGCACCAAGGGTGTGAAGGACCCTTTCGAAGTTCCAGAGGTGAGGTGTGATCAGCCTCGAGACGCCTCAGCGGAAATGGGCCTCATCTCGCCTGGAGGGGAGTACCTCCTGGATTTTCTCGAGTTGCGGCAGGTCTTCTCGAGTTACGACGGGGACCTCAGGGACCCGCTCTGGTGGCCTCAGGAAAGGCCAGTCCCCATGCGAGTTGCTAGGGGCCATCTCGGGATTACACTCCCGTCCATGTCGGGGCTAAAGACCTTGTGTGGAGTCGGGGCCGGAACCTGAGGATTCCTCTCCAGTGTTGCCATGGATCTTGGGGTGCTTCTGAGTCTCCCCAAGGGAGTCAGAGCTCGTCTCGAGTGGGGGCATGCACGTGCTCTTTCCTCCCGAGCTACAGCAGTAGTGTCACGCTTCCTGTCACGTGGATCAAGGGATCTGTGGCTTTCTCTCGAGGCTGTCCCTCGAGGCTTTCCCACCAGGCTTTCCCACAGGGCTGTGCCACGTGCCACCTTGGTGTGAGTCGATCCTCGGCGTGAAAGACGAGCCGGTGAAGGGAAAAGAGGTTCCTCTGGAATGGACTGAGACATCTGGGGGACTCTTGGAATGGTGGCACGACCCTGGAGTTCCTCTCGCCGTTCCTGTTGAGAGGGCCTCCTCTTGAGATGCGACGGGAAGGCCGGGAACTCGTTCCCGACGAAGCAGGGAAAGGATCCCTCATCTCGAGCTACGAGGCGGAAACGGGGCTCCTCTGGATGTGGGCGGGACCCTCGTGTTTCCTCTCAAGTGGAGACGGGTATGTCGGGAAACTTCTTGATTTGCACCAAGGGTGTGACGGACCCTTTCGAAGTTCCAGAGGTGAGGTGTGATCAGCCTCGAGACGCCTCAGCGGACATGGGCCTCATCTCGCCTGGAGGGGAGAACCTCCTGGAATTTCTCGAGTTGCGGCAGGTCTTCTCGAGTTACGGCGGGGACCTCAGGGACCCGCTGTGGTGGCCTCAGGAAAGGCCAGTCCCCATGCGAGTTGCTAGGGGCCATCTCGGGATTACTCTCCCGTCCATGTCGGGGCTAAAGACCTTGTGTGGAGTCGGGGCCAGAACCTGAGGATTCCTCTCCAGTGTTGCCATGGATCTTGGGGTGCTTCTGAGTCTCCCCAAGGGAGTCAGAGCTCGTCTCGAGTGGGGGCATGCACGTGCTCTTTCCTCCCGAGCTACAGCAGTAGTGTCACGCTTCCTGTCACGTGGATCAAGGGATCTGTGGCTTTCTCTCGAGGCTGTCCCTCGAGGCTTTCGCACCAGGCTTTCCCACAGGGCTGTGCCACGTGCCACCTTTGTGTGAGTCGATCCTCGGCGTGAAAGACGAGCCGGTGAACGGAAAAGAGGTTCCTCTGGAATGGACTGAGACATCTGGGGGACTTTTGGAATGGTGGCACGACCCTGGAGTTCCTCTCGCCGTTCCTGTTGAGAGGGCCTCCTCTTGAGATGCGACGGGAAGGCCGGGAACTCGTTCCCGACGAAGCAGGGAAAGGATCCCTCATTTCGAGCTACGAGGCGGAAACGGGGCTCCTCTGGATGTGGGCGGGACCCTCGTGTTTCCTCTCGAGTGGAGACGGGTATGTCGGGAAACTTCTTGATTTGCACCAAGGGTGTGACGGACCCTTTCGAAGTTCCAGAGGTGAGGTGTGATCAGCCTCGAGACGCCTCAGCGGACATGGGCCTCATCTCGCCTGGAGGGGAGAACCTCCTGGATTTTCTCGAGTTGCGGCAGGTCTTCTCGAGTTACGACGTGGACCTCAGGGACCCGCTCTGGTGGCCTCAGGAAAGGACAGTCCCCATGCGAGTTGCTAGGGTACCTCTCGGGATTCCTCTCCCGTCCATGCCGGGGCCTCAGTCCTTGTGTGGAGTCGGGGCCGGAACGTGAGGATTCCTCTCCAATGTTGCCATGGATCTTGGGGTGCTTCTGAGTCTCCCCAGGGGAGTCAGGCCTCGTCTTGAGTGGGGGCATGCAGGTGCGCTTTCCTCCCGAGCTGCAGCAGTAGTGTCACGCTTCCTGTCACGTGGATCAAGGGATCTGTGGCTTTCCCTCGAGGCTGTCCCTCGAGGCTTTCACACGAGGCTTTCCCACAGGGCTGTGCCACGTGCCACCTTGGTGTGAGTCGATCCTCGGCGTGAAATACGAGCCGGTGAAGGGAAAAGAGATTCCTCTGGAATGGACTGTGACATCTGGGGGACTCTTGGAATGGTGGCACGACCATGGAGTTCCTCTCGCCGTTCCTGTTGAGAGGGCCTCCTCTTGAGATGCGACGGGAACGCCGGGAACTCTTTCCCGACGAAGCAGGGAAAGGATCCCTCATCTCGAGCTACGTGGCGGAAACGGGGCTCCTCTGGATGTGGGCGGGACCCTCGTGTTTCCTCTCGAGTGGAGACGGGTATGTCGGGGAACTTCTTGATTTGCACCAAGGGTGTGAAGGACCCTTTCGAAGTTCCAGAGGTGAGGTGTGATCAGCCTCGAGACGCCTCAGCGGAAAAGGGCCTCATCTCGCCTGGAGGGGAGAACCTCCTGGATTTTCTCAAGTTGCAGCATGTCTTCTCGAGTTACGACGGGGACCTCAGGGACCCTCTCTGGTGGCCTCAGGAGAGGCCAGTCCCCATGCGTGTTGTTAGGGGCCATCTCCGGATTCCTCTCCCGTCCATGCCGGGGCCTAAGACCTTGTGTGGAGTCGGGGTCAGAACCTGAGGATTCCTCTCCAGTGTTGCCATGGATCTTGGGGTGCTTCTGAGTCTCCCCAGGGGAGTCAGGCCTCGTCTCGAGTGGGGGTATGCACGTGCGCTTTCCTGCCGAGCTGCAGGAGAAGTGTCACGCTTCCTGTCCCGTGGATCTAGGGATCTGTGGCATTCCCTCGAGGCTGTCCCTCGAGGCTTTCCCACGAGGCTTTCCCACAGGGCTGTGCCACGTGAAACCTTGGTGTGAGTCGATCCTCGGCGTGAAAGACGAGCCGGTGAAGGAAAAAGAGGTTCCTCTGGAATGGAGTGAGACATCTTGGGGACTCTTGGAATGGTGGCACGACCCTGGAGTTCCTCTCGCCGTTCCTGTTGAGAGGGCCTCCTCTTGAGATGCGACGGGAACGCCGGGAACTCTTTCCCGACGAATCAGGGATAGGATCCCTCATCTCGAGCTACGAGGCGGAAACGGGGCTCCTCTGGATGTGGGCGGGACCCTCGTGTTTTCTCTCGAGTGGAGACGGGTATGTCGGTGAACTTCTTGATTTGCACCAAGGGTGTGAAGGACCCTTTCGAAGTTCCAGAGGTGAGGTGTGATCAGCCTCGAGACGCCTCAGCGGAAATGGGCCTCATCTCGCCTGGAGGGGAGTACCTCCTGGATTTTCTCGAGTTGCGGCAGGTCTTCACGAGTTACGACGGGGACCTCAGGGACCCGCTCTGGTGGCCTCAGGAAAGGCCAGTCCCCATGCGAGTTGCTAGGGGCCATCTCGGGATTACACTCCCGTCCATGTCGGGGCTAAAGACCTTGTGTGGAGTCGGGGCCGGAACCTGAGGATTCCTCTCCAGTGTTGCCATGGATCTTGGGGTGCTTCTGAGTCTCCCCAAGGGAGTCAGAGCTCGTCTCGAGTGGGGGCATGCACGTGCTCTTTCCTCCCGAGCTACAGCAGTAGTGTCACGCTTCCTGTCACGTGGATCAAGGGATCTGTGGCTTTCTCTCGAGGCTGTCCCTCGAGGCTTTCCCACCAGGCTTTCCCACAGGGCTGTGCCACGTGCCACCTTGGTGTGAGTCGATCCTCGGCGTGAAAGACGAGCCGGTGAAGGGAAAAGAGGTTCCTCTGGAATGGACTGAGACATCTGGGGGACTCTTGGAATGGTGGCACGACCCTGGAGTTCCTCTCGCCGTTCCTGTTGAGAGGGCCTCCTCTTGAGATGCGACGGGAAGGCCGGGAACTCGTTCCCGACGAAGCAGGGAAAGGATCCCTCATCTCGAGCTACGAGGCGGAAACGGGGCTCCTCTGGATGTGGGCGGGACCCTCGTGTTTCCTCTCGAGTGGAGACGGGTATGTCGGGGAACTTCTTGATTTGCACCAAGGGTGTGAAGGACCCTTTCGAAGTTCCAGAGGTGAGGTGTGATCAGCCTCGAGACGCCTCAGCGGAAAAGGGCCTCATCTCGCCTGGAGGGGAGAACCTCCTGGATTTTCTCAAGTTGCAGCATGTCTTCTCGAGTTACGACGGGGACCTCAGGGACCCTCTCTGGTGGCCTCAGGAGAGGCCAGTCCCCATGCGTGTTGTTAGGGGCCATCTCCGGATTCCTCTCCAGTCCATGCCGGGGCCTAAGACCTTGTGTGGAGTCGGGGTCAGAACCTGAGGATTCCTCTCCAGTGTTGCCATGGATCTTGGGGTGCTTCTGAGTCTCCCCAGGGGAGTCAGGCCTCGTCTCGAGTGGGGGTATGCACGTGCGCTTTCCTGCCGAGCTGCAGGAGAAGTGTCACGCTTCCTGTCCCGTGGATCTAGGGATCTGTGGCATTCCCTCGAGGCTGTCCCTCGAGGCTTTCCCACGAGGCTTTCCCACAGGGCTGTGCCACGTGAAACCTTGGTGTGAGTCGATCCTCGGCGTGAAAGACGAGCCGGTGAAGGAAAAAGAGGTTCCTCTGGAATGGAGTGAGACATCTTGGGGACTCTTGGAATGGTGGCACGACCCTGGAGTTCCTCTCGCCGTTCCTGTTGAGAGGGCCTCCTCTTGAGATGCGACGGGAACGCCGGGAACTCTTTCCCGACGAAGCAGGGATAGGATCCCTCATCTCGAGCTACGAGGCGGAAACGGGGCTCCTCTGGATGTGGGCGGGACCCTCGTGTTTTCTCTCAAGTGGAGACGGGTATGTCGGTGAACTTCTTGATTTGCACCAAGGGTGTGAAGGACCCTTTCGAAGTTCCAGAGGTGAGGTGTGATCAGCCTCGAGACGCCTCAGCGGAAATGGGCCTCATCTCGCCTGGAGGGGAGTACCTCCTGGATTTTCTCGAGTTGCGGCAGGTCTTCTCGAGTTACGACGGGGACCTCAGGGACCCGCTCTGGTGGCCTCAGGAAAGGCCAGTCCCCATGCGAGTTGCTAGGGGCCATCTCGGGATTACACTCCCGTCCATGTCGGGGCTAAAGACCTTGTGTGGAGTCGGGGCCGGAACCTGAGGATTCCTCTCCAGTGTTGCCATGGATCTTGGGGTGCTTCTGAGTCTCCCCAAGGGAGTCAGAGCTCGTCTCGAGTGGGGGCATGCACGTGCTCTTTCCTCCCGAGCTACAGCAGTAGTGTCACGCTTCCTGTCACGTGGATCAAGGGATCTGTGGCTTTCTCTCGAGGCTGTCCCTCGAGGCTTTCCCACCAGGCTTTCCCACAGGGCTGTGCCACGTGCCACCTTGGTGTGAGTCGATCCTCGGCGTGAAAGACGAGCCGGTGAAGGGAAAAGAGGTTCCTCTGGAATGGACTGAGACATCTGGGGGACTCTTGGAATGGTGGCACGACCCTGGAGTTCCTCTCGCCTTTCCTGTTGAGAGGGCCTCCTCTTGAGATGCGACGGGAAGGCCGGGAACTCGTTCCCGACGAAGCAGGGAAAGGATCCCTCATCTCGAGCTACGAGGCGGAAACGGGGCTCCTCTGGATGTGGGCGGGACCCTCGTGTTTCCTCTCGAGTGGAGACGGGTATGTCGGGAAACTTCTTGATTTGCACCAAGGGTGTGACGGACCCTTTCGAAGTTCCAGAGGTGAGGTGTGATCAGCCTCGAGACGCCTCAGCGGACATGGGCCTCATCTCGCCTGGAGGGGAGAACCTCCTGGAATTTCTCGAGTTGCGGCAGGTCTTCTCGAGTTACGGCGGGGACCTCAGGGACCCGCTGTGGTGGCCTCAGGAAAGGCCAGTCCCCATGCGAGTTGCTAGGGGCCATCTCGGGATTACTCTCCCGTCCATGTCGGGGCTAAAGACCTTGTGTGGAGTCGGGGCCAGAACCTGAGGATTCCTCTCCAGTGTTGCCATTGATCTTGGGGTGCTTCTGAGTCTCCCCAGGGGAGTCAGGCCTCGTCTAGAGTGGGGGCATGCAAGTGCGCTTTCCTCCCGAGCTGCAGCAGTAGTGTCACGCTTCCTGTCACGTGGATCAAGGGATCTGTGACTTTCCCTCGAGGCTGTCCCTCGAGGCTTTCCCACGAGGCTTTCCCACAGGGCTGTGCCACGTGCCACCTCGGTGTGAGTCGATCCTCGGCGTGAAAGACGAGCCGGTGTAGGGAAAAGAGGTTCCTCTGGTATGGACTGAGACATCTGGGGGACTCTTGGAATGGTGGCACGACCCTGGAGTTACTCTCGCCGTTCCTGTTGAGAGGGCCTCCTCTTGAGATGCGACGGGAATGGCGGGAACTCTTTCCCGACGAAGCAGGGAAAGGATCCCTCATCTCGAGCTACGAGGTGGAAACAGGGCTCCTCTGGATGTGGGCGGTACCCTCGTGTTTCCTCTCGAGGGGAGCCGGGTATGTCGGGGAACATCTTGATTTGCACCAAGGGTGTGAAGGACCATTTCGAAGTTCCAGAGGTGAGGTGTGATCAGCCTCGAGACGCCTCAGCGGAAATGGGCCTCATCTCGCCTGGAGGGGAGAACCTCCTGGATTTTCTCGAGTTGCGGCAGGTCTTCTCGAGTTACGACGGGGACCTCAGGGACCCGCTCTGGTGGCCTCAGGAAAGGCCAGTCCCCATGCGAGTTGCTAGGGGACCTCTCGGGATTCCTCTCCCGTCCATGTCGGGGCTAAAGACCTTGTGTGGAGTCGGGGCCGGAACCTGAGGATTCTTCTCCAGCGTTGCCATGGATCTTGGGGTGCTACTGAGTCTCCCCAGGGGAGTCAGGCCTCGTCTCGAGTGGGGGCATGCACGTGCGCTTTCCTCCCGAGCTGCAGCAGTAGTGTCACACTTCCTGTCACGTGGATCAAGGGATCTGTGGCTTTCCCTCGAGTCTGTCCCTCGAGGCTTTCCCACGAGGCTTTCCCACAGGGCTGTGCCACGTGCTACCTTAGTGTGAGTCGATTCTCGGCGTGAAAGACGAGCCGGTGAAGGGAAAAGAGGTTCCTCTGGAATGAACTGAGCCATCTGGGGGACTCTTGGAATGGTGGCACGACCCTGGAGTTCCTCTCGCCGTTTCTGTTGAGAGGGCCTCCTCTTGAGATGCGACGGGAACGCCGGGAACTCTTTCCCGACGAAGCAGGGAAAGGATCCCTCATCTCGAGCTACGAGGCAGAAACGGGGGCCTCTAGATGTGGGCGGGACCCTCGTGATTCCTCTCGAGTGGATACGGGTATGTCGGGGAACTTCTTGACTTGCACCAAGGGTGTGAAGGACCCTTTCGAAGTTCCAGAGGTGAGGTGTGATCAGCCTCGAGACGCCTCAGCGGACATTGGCCTCGTCTCGCCTGGAGGGGAGGACCTCCTGGATTTTCTCGAGTTGCGGCAGGTCTTCTCGAGTTACGGCGGGGACCTCAGGGACCCGCTCTGGTGGCCTCAGGAAAGGCCAGTCCCCATGCGAGTTGCTAGGGGCCATCTCGGGATTCCTCTCCCGTCCATGTCGGGGCTAAAGACCTTGTGTGGAGTCGGGGCCGGAACCTGAGGATTCCTCTCCAGTGTTGCCATGGATCTTGGGGTGCTTCTGAGTCTCCCCAGGGGAGTCAGGCCTCGTCTCGAGTGGGGGCATGCACGTGCGCTTTCCTCCGGAGCTGCAGCAGTAGTGTCACGCTTCCTGTCACGTGGATCAAGGGATCTGTGGCTTTCCCTCGAGGCTGTCCCTCGAGGCTTTCCCACGAGGCTTTCCCACAGGGCTGTGCCACGTGCCACCTTGGTGTGAGTCGATCCTCGGCGTGAAAGACGAGCCGGTGTAGGGAAAAGAGGTTCCTCTGGTATGGACTGAGACATCTGGGGGACTCTTGGAATGGTGGCACGACCCTGGAGTTACTCTCGCCGTTCCGGTTGAGAGGGCCTCCTCTTGAGATGCGACGGGAACGCCGGGAACTCGTTCCCGACGAAGCAGGGAAAGGATCCCTCATCTCGAGCTACGAGGCGGAAACGGGGCTCCTCTGGATGTGGGCGGGACCCTCGTGTTTCCTCTCGAGTGGAGACGGGAATGTCGGGAAAATTCTTGATTTGCCCCAAGGGTGTGAAGGACCCTTTCGAAGTTCCAGAGGTGAGGTGTGATCAGCCTCGAGATGCCTCAGCGGACATGGGCCTCGTCTCGCCTGGAGGGGAGAACCTCCTGGATTTTCTCGAGTTGCGGCAGGTCTTCTCGAGTTACGGCGGGGACCTCAGGGACCCGCTCTGGTGGCCTCAGGAAAGGCCAGTCCCCAGGCGAGTTGCTAAGGGCCATCTCGGGATTCCTCTCCCGACAATGCCGTGGCCTAAGACCTTGTGTGGATTCGGGGCAGGAACCAAAGGATTCCTCTCCAGTGTTGCCATGGATTTTGGGGTGATTCTGAGTCTCCCCAAGGGAATCAGGCCTCGTCTCGTGTGGGGACATGCACGTGCGCTTTCCTCCCGAGCTGCAGCAGTAGTGTCACGCTTCCTGTCACGTGGATCAAGGGATCTGTGGCTTTCCCTCGAGGCTGTCCCTCGAGGCTTTCCCACGAGATTTTCCCACAGGGCTGTGTCACGAGCCACCTTGGTGTGAGTCGATCCTCGGCGTGTAAGACGATCCGGTGAAGGGAAAAAAGGTTCCTCTGGAATGGACTGAGACATCTGGTGGACTGTTGGAATGGTGGCACGACCCTGGAGGTCCTCTCGCCGTTCCTGTTGAGAGGGCCTCCTCTTGATATGCGACGGGAAGGCCGGGAACTCTTTCCCGACGAAGCAGGGAAAGGATCCCACATCTCGAGCTACGAGGCGGAAACGGGGCTCCTCTGGATGTGGGCGGGACCCTCGTGAATCCTCTCGAGTGGAGACGGGTATGTCGGGGAACTTCTTGATTTGCACCAAGGGTGTGAAGGACCCTTTCGAAGTTCCAGAGGGGAGGTGTGACCAGCCTTGAGACGCCTCAGCGGAAATGGGCCTCATCTCGCCTGGAGGGGAGAACCTCCTGGATTTTCTCGAGTTGCGGCAGGTCTTCTCGAGTTACGACGGGGACCTCAGGGACCCGCTCTGGTGGCCTCAGGAAAGGCCAGTCCCCATGCGAGTTGCTAGAGGACGTCTCGGGATTCCTCTCCCGTCCATGCCGGGGCCTCAGTCCATGTTTGGAGTCGGGGCCTGAACCTGAGGATTCCTCTCCAATGTTGCCATGGATCTTGGGGTGCTTCTTAGTCTCCACAGGGGAGTCAGGCCTCGTTTCGAGTGGGGGCATGCACGTGCTCTTTCCTCCCGAGCTGCAGCAGTCGTGTCACGCTTCCTGTCACGTGGATCAAGGGATCTGTGTCTTTCCCTCGAGGCTGTCCCTCGAGGCTTTCCCACGAGGCGTTCCCACAGGGCTGTGCCACGTGCCACCTTGGTGTGAGTTGTACCTCGGCGTTAAAAACGAGCCGGTGTAGGGAAAAGAGGTTCCTCTGGTATGGACTGAGACATCTCGGAGACTCTTGGAATGGTGGCACGACCCTGGAGTTCCTCTCGCGGTTCCGGTTGAGAGGGCCTCCTCTTGAGGTGCGACGGGAACGCCGGGAACTCTTTCCCGACGAAGCAGGGAAAGGATCCCTAATCTCGAGCTACGAGGCGGAAACGGGGCTCCTCTGGATGTGGGCGGGACCCTCGTGTTTCCTCTCGGGTGGAGACGGGTATGTCGGGGAACTTCTTGATTTGCACCAAGGGTGTGAAGAACCCTTTCGAAGTTCCAGAGGGGAGGTGTGATCAGCCTCGAGACGCCTCAGCGGAAATGCCCTATCTCGCCTGCAGGGGAGAACCTCCTGGATTTTCTCGAGTTGCGGCAGGTTTCTCGAGTTACGACGGGGACCTCAGGGACCCGCTCTGGTGGCCTCTGGAAAGGCCAGTCCCCATGCGAGTTGCTAGGGGACCCCTTGGGATTCCTCTCCCGTCCATGCCGGTGCCTCAGTCCTTGTGTGGAGTCAGGGCCAGAACCTGAGGATTCCTCTCCAGTGTTGCCATGGATCTTGGGGTGCTTCTGAGTCTTCCCAGGGGAGTCAGGCCTCGTCTCGAGTGGGGGCATGCACGTGCGCTTTCCTCCCGAGCTGCAGCAGTAGTGTCACGCTTCCTGTCACGTGGATCAAGGGATGTGTGGCTTTCCCTCGAGGCTGTCCCTCGAGGCTTTCCCACGAGTCTTTCCCACAGGGCTGTGCCACGTGCCACCTTTGTTTGAGTCGATCCTCTGCGTGAAAGACGAGCCGGTGAAGGGAAAAGAGGTTCCTCTGGAATGGACTGAGACATCTGGGGGACTCTTGGAATGGTGGCACGACCCTGGAGTTCCTCTCGCCGTTGCGGTTGAGAGGGCCTCCTCTTGAGATGCGACGGGAACGCCGGGAACTCTTTCCCGACGAAGCAGGGAAAGGATCCCTCATCTCGAGCTACGAGGCGGAAACGGGGCTCCTCTGGATGTGGGCGGGACCCTCGTGTTTCCTCTCGAGTGGAGACGGGAATGTCGGGAAAATTCTTGATTTGCCCCAAGGGTGTGAAGGACCCTTTCGAAGTTCCAGAGGTGAGGTGTGATCAGCCTCGAGATGCCTCAGCGGACATGGGCCTCGTCTCGCCTGGAGGGGAGAACCTCCTGGATTTTCTCGAGTTGCGGCAGGTCTTCTCGAGTTACGGCGGGGACCTCAGGGACCCGCTCTGGTGGCCTCAGGAAAGGCCAGTCCCCAGGCGAGTTGCTAAGGGCCATCTCGGGATTCCTCTCCCGACAATGCCGTGGCCTAAGACCTTGTGTGGATTCGGGGCAGGAACCAAAGGATTCCTCTCCAGTGTTGCCATGGATTTTGGGGTGATTCTGAGTCTCCCCAAGGGAATCAGGCCTCGTCTCGTGTGGGGACATGCACGTGCGCTTTCCTCCCGAGCTGCAGCAGTAGTGTCACGCTTCCTGTCACGTGGATCAAGGGATCTGTGGCTTTCCCTCGAGGCTGTCCCTCGAGGCTTTCCCACGAGATTTTCCCACAGGGCTGTGTCACGAGCCACCTTGGTGTGAGTCGATCCTCGGCGTGTAAGACGATCCGGTGAAGGGAAAAAAGGTTCCTCTGGAATGGACTGAGACATCTGGTGGACTGTTGGAATGGTGGCACGACCCTGGAGGTCCTCTCGCCGTTCCTGTTGAGAGGGCCTCCTCTTGATATGCGACGGGAAGGCCGGGAACTCTTTCCCGACGAAGCAGGGAAAGGATCCCACATCTCGAGCTACGAGGCGGAAACGGGGCTCCTCTGGATGTGGGCGGGACCCTCGTGAATCCTCTCGAGTGGAGACGGGTATGTCGGGGAACTTCTTGATTTGCACCAAGGGTGTGAAGGACCCTTTCGAAGTTCCAGAGGGGAGGTGTGACCAGCCTTGAGACGCCTCAGCGGAAATGGGCCTCATCTCGCCTGGAGGGGAGAACCTCCTGGATTTTCTCGAGTTGCGGCAGGTCTTCTCGAGTTACGACGGGGACCTCAGGGACCCGCTCTGGTGGCCTCAGGAAAGGCCAGTCCCCATGCGAGTTGCTAGAGGACGTCTCGGGATTCCTCTCCCGTCCATGCCGGGGCCTCAGTCCATGTTTGGAGTCGGGGCCTGAACCTGAGGATTCCTCTCCAATGTTGCCATGGATCTTGGGGTGCTTCTTAGTCTCCACAGGGGAGTCAGGCCTCGTTTCGAGTGGGGGCATGCACGTGCTCTTTCCTCCCGAGCTGCAGCAGTCGTGTCACGCTTCCTGTCACGTGGATCAAGGGATCTGTGTCTTTCCCTCGAGGCTGTCCCTCGAGGCTTTCCCACGAGGCGTTCCCACAGGGCTGTGCCACGTGCCACCTTGGTGTGAGTTGTACCTCGGCGTTAAAAACGAGCCGGTGTAGGGAAAAGAGGTTCCTCTGGTATGGACTGAGACATCTCGGAGACTCTTGGAATGGTGGCACGACCCTGGAGTTCCTCTCGCGGTTCCGGTTGAGAGGGCCTCCTCTTGAGGTGCGACGGGAACGCCGGGAACTCTTTCCCGACGAAGCAGGGAAAGGATCCCTAATCTCGAGCTACGAGGCGGAAACGGGGCTCCTCTGGATGTGGGCGGGACCCTCGTGTTTCCTCTCGGGTGGAGACGGGTATGTCGGGGAACTTCTTGATTTGCACCAAGGGTGTGAAGAACCCTTTCGAAGTTCCAGAGGGGAGGTGTGATCAGCCTCGAGACGCCTCAGCGGAAATGCCCTATCTCGCCTGCAGGGGAGAACCTCCTGGATTTTCTCGAGTTGCGGCAGGTTTCTCGAGTTACGACGGGGACCTCAGGGACCCGCTCTGGTGGCCTCTGGAAAGGCCAGTCCCCATGCGAGTTGCTAGGGGACCCCTTGGGATTCCTCTCCCGTCCATGCCGGTGCCTCAGTCCTTGTGTGGAGTCAGGGCCAGAACCTGAGGATTCCTCTCCAGTGTTGCCATGGATCTTGGGGTGCTTCTGAGTCTTCCCAGGGGAGTCAGGCCTCGTCTCGAGTGGGGGCATGCACGTGCGCTTTCCTCCCGAGCTGCAGCAGTAGTGTCACGCTTCCTGTCACGTGGATCAAGGGATGTGTGGCTTTCCCTCGAGGCTGTCCCTCGAGGCTTTCCCACGAGTCTTTCCCACAGGGCTGTGCCACGTGCCACCTTTGTTTGAGTCGATCCTCTGCGTGAAAGACGAGCCGGTGAAGGGAAAAGAGGTTCCTCTGGAATGGACTGAGACATCTGGGGGACTCTTGGAATGGTGGCACGACCCTGGAGTTCCTCTCGCCGTTGCGGTTGAGAGGGCCTCCTCTTGAGATGCGACGGGAACGCCGGGAACTCTTTCCCGACGAAGCAGGGAAAGGATCCCTCATCTCGAGCTACGTGGCGGAAACGGGGCTCCTCTGGATGTGGGCGGGACCCTCGTGTTTCCTCTCGAGTGGAGACGGGTATGTCGGGGAACTTCTTGATTTGCACCAAGGGTGTGAAGGACCCTTTCGAAGTTCCAGAGGTGAGGTGTGATCAGCCTCGAGACGCCTCAGCGGAAAAGGGCCTCATCTCGCCTGGAGGGGAGAACCTCCTGGATTTTCTCAAGTTGCAGCATGTCTTCTCGAGTTACGACGGGGACCTCAGGGACCCTCTCTGGTGGCCTCAGGAGAGGCCAGTCCCCATGCGTGTTGTTAGGGGCCATCTCCGGATTCCTCTCCCGTCCATGCCGGGGCCTAAGACCTTGTGTGGAGTCGGGGTCAGAACCTGAGGATTCCTCTCCAGTGTTGCCATGGATCTTGGGGTGCTTCTGAGTCTCCCCAGGGGAGTCAAGCCTCGTCTCGAGTGGGGGTATGCACGTGCGCTTTCCTGCCGAGCTGCAGGAGAAGTGTCACGCTTCCTGTCCCGTGGATCTAGGGATCTGTGGCATTCCCTCGAGGCTGTCCCTCGAGGCTTTCCCACGAGTCTTTCCCACAGGGCTGTGCCACGTGAAACCTTGGTGTGAGTCGATCCTCGGCGTGAAAGACGAGCCGGTGAAGGAAAAAGAGGTTCCTCTGGAATGGAGTGAGACATCTTGGGGACTCTTGGAATGGTGGCACGACCCTGGAGTTCCTCTCGCCGTTCCTGTTGAGAGGGCCTCCTCTTGAGATGCGACGGGAACGCCGGGAACTCTTTCCCGACGAAGCAGGGATAGGATCCCTCATCTCGAGCTACGAGGCGGAAACGGGGCTCCTCTGGATGTGGGCGGGACCCTCGTGTTTCCTCTCGAGTGGAGACGGGTATGTCGGGGAATTTCTTGATTTGCACCAAGGGTGTGAAGGACCCTTTCGAAGTTCCAGAGGTGAGGTGTGATCAGCCTCGAGACGCCTCAGCGGACATTGGCCTCGTCTCGCCTGGAGGGGAGGACCTCCTGGATTTTCTCGAGTTGCGGCAGGTCTTCTCGAGTTACGGCGGGGACCTCAGGGACCCGCTCTGGTGGCCTCAGGAAAGGCCAGTCCCCATGCGAGTTGCTAGGGGCCATCTCGGGATTCCTCTCCCGTCCATGTCGGGGCTAAAGACCTTGTGTGGAGTCGGGGCCGGAACCTGAGGATTCCTCTCCAGTGTTGCCATGGATCTTGGGGTGCTTCTGAGTCTCCCCAGGGGAGTCAGGCCTCGTCTCGAGTGGGGGCATGCACGTGCGCTTTCCTCCGGAGCTGCAGCAGTAGTGTCACGCTTCCTGTCACGTGGATCAAGGGATCTGTGGCTTTCCCTCGAGGCTGTCCCTCGAGGCTTTCCCACGAGGCTTTCCCACAGGGCTGTGCCACGTGCCACCTTGGTGTGAGTCGATCCTCGGCGTGAAAGACGAGCCGGTGTAGGGAAAAGAGTTTCCTCTGGTATGGACTGAGACATCTGGGGGACTCTTGGAATGGTGGCACGACCCTGGAGTTACTCTCGCCGTTCCGGTTGAGAGGGCCTCCTCTTGAGATGCGACGGGAACGCCGGGAACTCGTTCCCGACGAAGCAGGGAAAGGATCCCTCATCTCGAGCTACGAGGCGGAAACGGGGCTCCTCTGGATGTGGGCGGGACACTCGTGTTTCCTCTCGAGTGGAGACGGGAATGTCGGGAAAATTCTTGATTTGCCCCAAGGGTGTGAAGGACCCTTTCGAAGTTCCAGAGGTGAGGTGTGATCAGCCTCGAGATGCCTCAGCGGACATGGGCCTCGTCTCGCCTGGAGGGGAGAACCTCCTGGATTTTCTCGAGTTGCGGCAGGTCTTCTCGAGTTACGGCGGGGACCTCAGGGACCCGCTCTGGTGGCCTCAGGAAAGGCCAGTCCCCAGGCGAGTTGCTAAGGGCCATCTCGGGATTCCTCTCCCGACAATGCCGTGGCCTAAGACCTTGTGTGGATTCGGGGCAGGAACCAAAGGATTCCTCTCCAGTGTTGCCATGGATTTCGGGGTGATTCTGAGTCTCCCCAAGGGAATCAGGCCTCGTCTCGTGTGGGGACATGCACGTGCGCTTTCCTCCCGAGCTGCAGCAGTAGTGTCATGCTTCCTGTCACGTGGATCAAGGGATCTGTGGCTTTCCCTCGAGGCTGTCCCTCGAGGCTTTCCCACGAGATTTTCCCACAGGGCTGTGTCACGAGCCACCTTGGTGTGAGTCGATCCTCGGCGTGTAAGACGAGCCGGTGAAGGGAAAAAAGGTTCCTCTGGAATGGACTGAGACATCTGGTGGACTGTTGGAATGGTGGCACGACCCTGGAGGTCCTCTCGCCGTTCCTGTTGAGAGGGCCTCCTCTTGATATGCGACGGGAAGGCCGGGAACTCTTTCCCGACGAAGCAGGGAAAGGATCCCACATCTCGAGCTACGAGGCGGAAACGGGGCTCCTCTGGATGTGGGCGGGACCCTCGTGAATCCTCTCGAGTGGAGACGGGTATGTCGGGGAACTTCTTGATTTGCACCAAGGGTGTGAAGGACCCTTTCGAAGTTCCAGAGGGGAGGTGTGACCAGCCTTGAGACGCCTCAGCGGAAATGGGCCTCATCTCGCCTGGAGGGGAGAACCGCCTGGATTTTCTCGAGTTGCGGCAGGTCTTCTCGAGTTACGACGGGGACCTCAGGGACCCGCTCTGGTGGCCTCAGGAAAGGCCAGTCCCCATGCGTGTTGTTAGGGGCCATCTCCGGATTCCTCTCCCGTCCATGCCGGGGCCTAAGACCTTGTGTGGAGTCGGGGTCAGAACCTGAGGATTCCTCTCCAGTGTTGCCATGGATCTTGGGGTGCTTCTGAGTCTCCCCAGGGGAGTCAAGCCTCGTCTCGAGTGGGGGTATGCACGTGCGCTTTCCTGCCGAGCTGCAGGAGAAGTGTCACGCTTCCTGTCCCGTGGATCTAGGGATCTGTGGCATTCCCTCGAGGCTGTCCCTCGAGGCTTTCCCACGAGGCTTTCCCACAGGGCTGTGCCACGTGCCACCTCGGTGTGAGTCGATCCTCGGCGTGAAAGACGAGCCGGTGTAGGGAAAAGAGGTTCCTCTGGTATGGACTGAGACATCTGGGGGACTCCTGGAATGGTGGCACGACCCTGGAGTTCCTCTCGCCGTTCCTGTTGAGAGGGCCTCCTCTCGAGATGCGACGGGAACTCCGGGAACTCTTTCCCGACGAAGCAGGGAAAGGATCCCTCATCTCGAGCTACGAGGCGGAAACGGGGCTCCTCTGGATGTGGGCGGTACCCTCGTGTTTCCTCTCGAGGGGAGCCGGGTATGTCGGGGAACATCTTGATTTGCACCAAGGGTGTGAAGGACCATTTCGAAGTTCCAGAGGTGAGGTGTGATCAGCCTCGAGACGCCTCAGCGGAAATGGTCCTCATCTCGCCTGGAGGGGAGAACCTCCTGGATTTTCTCAAGTTGCGGCCGGTCTTCTCGAGTTACGACGGGGACCTCAGGGACCCGCTCTGGTGGCCTCAGGAAAGGCCAGTCACGATGCGAGTTGCTAGGGGCCATCTCGGGTTTTCTCTCCCGTCCATGTCGGGGCTAAAGACCTTGTGTGGAGTCGGGGCCGGAACCTGAGGATTCCTCTCCAGTGTTGCCATGGATCTTGGGGTGCTTCTGAGTCTCCCCAGGGGAGTCAGGCCTCGTCTCGAGTGGGGGCATGCACGTGCGCTTTCCTCCCGAGCTACAGCAGTAGTGTCACGCTTCCTGTCACGTGGATCAAGGGATCTGTGGCTTTCTCTCGAGGCTGTCCCTCGAGGCTTTCCCACCAGGCTTTCCAACAGGGCTGTGCCACGTGCCACCTTGGTGTGAGTCTATCCTCGGCGTGAAAGACGAGCCGGTGAAGGGAAAAGTGGTTCCTCTGGAATGGACTGAGACATCTGGGGGACTCTTGGAATGGTGGCACGACCCTGGAGTTCCTCTCGCCGTTCCTGTTGAGAGGGCCTCCTCTTGAGATGCAACGGGAACGCCGGGAACTCGTTCCCGACGAAGCAGGGAAAGGATCCCTCATCTCGAGCTACGAGGCGGAAACAGGGCTCCTCTGGATGTGGGCGGGACCCTCGTGTTTCCTCTCGAGTGGAGACGGGAATGTCGGGAAAATTCTTGATTTGCCCCAAGGGTGTGAAGGACCCTTTCGAAGTTCCAGAGGTGAGGTGTGATCAGCCTCGAGACGCCTCAGCGGACATTGGCCTCGTCTCGCCTGGAGGGGAGAACCTCCTGGATTTTCTCGAGTTGCGGCAGGTCTTCTCGAGTTACGGCGGGGACCTCAGGGACCCGCTCTGGTGGCCTCAGGAAAGGCCAGTCCCCATGCGAGTTGCTAGGGGCCATCTCGGGATTCCTCTCCCGTCCATGTCGGGGCTAAAGACCTTGTGTGGAGTCGGGGCCGGAACCTGAGGATTCCTCTCCAGTGTTGCCATGGATCTTGGGGTGCTTCTGAGTCTCCCCAAGGGAATCAGGCCTCGTCTCGAGTGGGGACATGCACGTGCGCTTTCCTCCCGAGCTGCAGCAGTAGTGTCACGCTTCCTGTAACGTGGATCAAGGGATCTGTGGCTTTCCCTCGAGGCTGTCCCTGGAGGCTTTCCCAAGAGGCTTTCACACGAGGCTTCCCCACAGGGCTGTGCCACGTGCCACCTTGGTGTGAGTCGATCCTCGGCGTGAAAGACGAGCCGGTGAAGGGAAAAAAGGTTCCTCTGGAATGGACTGAGACATCTGGGGGACTGTTGGAATGGTGGCACGACCCTGGAGTTCCTCTCGCCGTTCCTGTTGAGAGGGCCTCCTCTTGAGATGCGACGGGAACGCCGGGAACTCTTTCCCGACGAAGCAGGGAAAGGATCCCTCATCTCGAGCTACGAGGCGGAAACGGGGCTCCTCTGGATGTGGGCGGGACCCTCGTGTTTCCTCTCGAGTGGAGACGGGTATGTCGGGGAACTTCTTGATTTGCACCAAGGGTGTGAAGGACCCTTTCGAAGTTCCAGAGGGGAGGTGTGATCAGCCTCGAGACGCCTCAGCGGAAATGGGCCTCATCTCGCCTGGAGGGGAGAACCTCCTGGATTTTCTCGAGTTGCGGCAGGTCTTCTCGAGTTAGGACGGGGACCTCAGGGACCCGCTCTGGTGGCCTCAGGAAAGGCCAGTCCTCATGCGAGTTGCTAGGGGACCTCTCGGGATTCCTCTCCCGTCCATGCCGGGGCCTCAGTCCTTCTGTGGAGTCGGGGCCGGAACCTGAGGATTCCTCTCCAGTGTTGCCATGGATCTTGGGGTGCTTCTGAGTCTCCACAGGGGAGTCAGGCCTCGTCTCGATTGGGGGCATGCACGTAGGATTTCCTCCCGAGCTGCAGCAGTAGTGTCACGCTTCCTGTCACGTGGATCAAGGGATGTGTGGCTTTCCCTCGAGGCTGTCCCTCGAGGCTTTCCCACGAGGCTTTCCCACAGGGCTGTGCCACGTGCCACCTTGGTGTGAGTCGATCCTCGGCGTGTAAGACGAGCCGGTGAAGGGAAAAGTGGTTCCTCTGGAATGGACTGAGACATCTGGGGGACTCTTGGAATGGTGGCACGACCCTGGAGTTCCTCTCGCCGTTCCTGTTGAGAGGGCCTCCTCTTGAGATGCGACGGGAACGCCGGGAACTCTTTCCCGAAGAAGCAGGGAAAGAATCCCTCATCTCGAGCTACGAGGCGGAAACGGGGCTCCTCTGGATGTGGGCGGGACCCTCGTGTTTCCTCTCGAGTGGAGACGGGTATGTCGGGGAACTTCTTGATTTGCACCAAGGGTGTGAAGGACCCTTTCGAAGTTCCAGAGGGGAGGTGTGATCAGCCTCGAGACGCCTCAGCAGAAATGGGCCTCATCTCGCCTGGAGGGGAGAACCTCCTGGATTTTCTCGAGTTGCGGCAGGTCTTCTCGAGTTACGACGGGGACCTCAGGGACCCGCTCTGGTGGCCTCAGGAAAGGCCAGTCCCCATGCGAGTTGCTATGGGACGTCTCGGGATTCCTCTCCCGTCCATGCCGGGGCTTCAGTCCTTGTGTGGGGTCGGGGCCGAAACATAAGGATTCCTCTCCAGTGTTGCCATGGATCTTGGGGTGCTTCTGAGTCTCCCCAGAGGAGTCAGGCCTCGTCTCGTGTGGGGGCATGCATGTGCGCTTTCCTCCCGAACTGCAGCAGTAGTGTCACGCTTCCTGTCACGTGGATCAAGGGATGTGTGGCTTTCCCTCGTGGCTGTCCCTCGAGGCTTTCCCACGAGGCTTTCCCACGAGGCTTCCCCACATGGCTGTGCCACGTGCCACCGTGGTGTGAGTCGATCCTCGGCGTGAAAGACGAGCCTTCAAAGGGAAAAGAGATTCCTCTGGAATGGACTGAGACATCTGGGGGACTCTTGGAATGGTGGCAGGATCCTGGAGGTCCCCTCGCCGTTCCTGTAGAGAGGGCCTCCTCTTGAGATGCGACGGGAACGCCGGGAACTCTTTCCCGAAGAAGCAGGGAAAGGATCCCTCATCTCGAGCTACGAGGCGGTAACGGGGCTCCTCTGGATGTGGGCGGGACCCTCGTGTTTCCTCTCGAGTGGAGACGGGTATGTCGGGGAAGTTCTTGATTTGCACCAAGGGTGTGAAGGACCCTTTCGAAGTTCCAGAGGTGAGGTGTGATCAGCCTCGAGACGCCTCAGCAGAAATGGGCCTCATCTCGCCTGGAGGGGAGAACCTCCTGGATTTTCTCGAGTTGCGGCAGGTCTTCTCGAGTTACGACGGGGACCTTAGGGACCCGCTCTGGTGGCCTCAGGAAAGGCCAGTCCCCATGCGAGTTGCTAGGGGCCATCTCGGGATTCCTCTCCCATCCATGCCGGGGCCTAAAACCTTGTGTGGAGTCGGGGCCCGAACCTGAGGATTCCTCTCCAGTGTTGCCATGGATCTTGGGGTGCTTCTGAGTCTCCCCAGGGGAGTCAGGCCTCGTATCGAGTGGGGGCATGCACTTGCGCTTTCCTCCCGTGCTGCAGCAGTAGTGTCACGCTTCCTGTCACGTGGATCAAGGAATCTGTGGCTTTCGCTAGAGGGTTTCCCACAAGGCTTTCCCACAGGGCTGTGCCGCGTGCCACCTTGGTGTGAGTCGATCCTCGGCGTGAACGGCGAGCCGGTGAATGGAAAAGAGAATCCTCTGCAATGGACTGAGACATCTGTGGGACTCTTGGAATGGTGGCACGACCCTGAAGTTCCTCTCGCCGTTCCTGTTAAGAGGGCCTCCTCTTGAGATGCAACGGGAACGCCGGGAACTCGTTCCCGACGAAGCAGGGAAAGGATCCCTCATCTCGAGCTACGAGGCGGAAACAGGGCTCCTCTGGATGTGGGCGGGACCCTCGTGTTTCCTCTCGAGTGGAGACGGGAATGTCGGGAAAATTCTTGATTTGCCCCAAGGGTGTGAAGGACCCTTTCGAAGTTCCAGAGGTGAGGTGTGATCAGCCTCGAGACGCCTCAGCGGACATTGGCCTCGTCTCGCCTGGAGGGGAGAACCTCCTGGATTTTCTCGAGTTGCGGCAGGTCTTCTCGAGTTACGGCGGGGACCTCAGGGACCCGCTCTGGTGGCCTCAGGAAAGGCCAGTCCCCATGCGAGTTGCTAGGGGCCATCTCGGGATTCCTCTCCCGTCCATGTTGGGGCTAAAGACCTTGTGTGGAGTCGGGGCCGGAACCTGAGGATTCCTCTCCAGTGTTGCCATGGATCTTGGGGTGCTTCTGAGTCTCCCCAAGGGAATCAGGCCTCGTCTCGAGTGGGGACATGCACGTGCGCTTTCCTCCCGAGCTGCAGCAGTAGTGTCACGCTTCCTGTAACGTGGATCAAGGGATCTGTGGCTTTCCCTCGAGGCTGTCCCTGGAGGCTTTCCCAAGAGGCTTTCACACGAGGCTTCCCCACAGGGCTGTGCCACGTGCCACCTTGGTGTGAGTCGATCCTCGGCGTGAAAGACGAGCCGGTGAAGGGAAAAAAGTTTCCTCTGGAATGGACTGAGACATCTGGGGGACTGTTGGAATGGTGGCACGACCCTGGAGTTCCTCTCGCCGTTCCTGTTGAGAGGGCCTCCTCTTGAGATGCGACGGGAACGCCGGGAACTCTTTCCCGACGAAGCAGGGAAAGGATCCCTCATCTCGAGCTACGAGGCGGAAACGGGGCTCCTCTGGATGTGGGCGGGACCCTCGTGTTTCCTCTCGAGTGGAGACGGGTATGTCGGGGAACTTCTTGATTTGCACCAAGGGTGTGAAGGACCCTTTCGAAGTTCCAGAGGGGAGGTGTGATCAGCCTCGAGACGCCTCAGCGGAAATGGGCCTCATCTCGCCTGGAGGGGAGAACCTCCTGGATTTTCTCGAGTTGCGGCAGGTCTTCTCGAGTTAGGACGGGGACCTCAGGGACCCGCTCTGGTGGCATCAGGAAAGGCCAGTCCCCATGCGAGTTGCTAGGGGACCTCTCGGGATTCCTCTCCCGTCCATGCCGGGGCCTCAGTCCTTCTGTGGAGTCGGGGCCGGAACCTGAGGATTCCTCTCCAGTGTTGCCATGGATCTTGGGGTGCTTCTGAGTCTCCACAGGGGAGTCAGGCCTCGTCTCGATTGGGGGCATGCACGTAGGATTTCCTCCCGAGCTGCAGCAGTAGTGTCACGCTTCCTGTCACGTGGATCAAGGGATGTGTGGCTTTCCCTCGAGGCTGTCCCTCGAGGCTTTCCCACGAGGCTTTCCCACAGGGCTGTGCCACGTGCCACCTTGGTGTGAGTCGATCCTCGGCGTGTAAGACGAGCCGGTGAAGGGAAAAGTGGTTCCTCTGGAATGGACTGAGACATCTGGGGGACTCTTGGAATGGTGGCACGACCCTGGAGTTCCTCTCGCCGTTCCTGTTGAGAGGGCCTCCTCTTGAGATGCGACGGGAACGCCGGGAACTCTTTCCCGAAGAAGCAGGGAAAGAATCCCTCATCTCGAGCTACGAGGCGGAAACGGGGCTCCTCTGGATGTGGGCGGGACCCTCGTGTTTCCTCTCGAGTGGAGACGGGTATGTCGGGGAACTTCTTGATTTGCACCAAGGGTGTGAAGGACCCTTTCGAAGTTCCAGAGGGGAGGTGTGATCAGCCTCGAGACGCCTCAGCAGAAATGGGCCTCATCTCGCCTGGAGGGGAGAACCTCCTGGATTTTCTCGAGTTGCGGCAGGTCTTCTCGAGTTACGACGGGGACCTCAGGGACCCGCTCTGGTGGCCTCAGGAAAGCCAGTCCCCATGCGAGTTGCTATGGGACATCTCGGGATTCCTCTCCCGTCCATGCCGGGGCTTCAGTCCTTGTGTGGAGTCGGGGCCGAAACATAAGGATTCCTCTCCAGTGTTGCCATGGATCTTGGGGTGCTTCTGAGTCTCCCCAGAGGAGTCAGGCCTCGTCTCGTGTGGGGGCATGCATGTGCGCTTTCCTCCCGAACTGCAGCAGTAGTGTCACGCTTCCTGTCATGTGGATCAAGGGATGTGTGGCTTTCCCTCGTGGCTGTCCCTCGAGGCTTTCCCACGAGGCTTTCCCACGAGGCTTTCCCACAGGGCTGTGCCACGTGCCACCGTGGTGTGAGTCGATCCTCGGCGTGAAAGACGAGCCGGTGAAGGGAAAAAAGGTTCCTCTGGAATGGACTGAGACATCTGGGGGACTGTTGGAATGGTGGCACGACCCTGGAGTTCCTCTCGCCGTTCCTGTTGAGAGGGCCTCCTCTTGAGATGCGACGGGAACGCCGGGAACTCTTTCTCGACGAAGCAGGGAAAGGAACCCTCATCTCGAGCTACGAGGCGGAAACGGGGCTCCTCTGGATGTGGGCGGGACCCTCGTGTTTCCTCTCGAGTGGATACGGGTATGTCGGGGAACTTCTTGATTTGCACCAATGGTGTGAAGGACCCTTTCGACGTTCCAGAGGGGAGGTGTGATCAGCCTCGAGACGCCTCAGCAGAAATGGGCCTCATATCGCCTGGAGGGGAGAACCTCCTGGATTTTCTCGAGTTGCGGCAGGTCTTCTCGAGTTAGGACGGGGACCTCAGGGACCCGCTCTGGTGGCCTCAGGAAAGGCCAGTCCCCATGCGAGTTGCTAGGGGACCTCTAGGGATTCCTCTCCCGTCCATGCCGGTGCCTCATTCCTTGTGTGGAGTCGGGGCCGGAACCTGAGGATTCCTCTCCAGTGTTGCCATGGATCTTGGGGTGCTTCTGAGTTTCCCCAGGGGAGTCAGGCCTCGTCTCGAGTGGGGGCATGCACGTGCGCTTTCCTCCCGAGCTGCAGCAGTAGTGTCACGCTTCCTGTCACGTGGATCAAGGGATCTGTGGTTTCCCTCGAGGCTGTCCCTCGAGGCTTTCCCACGAGGCTTTCCCACAGGGCTGTGCCACGTGCCACCTTGGTGTGAGTCGATCCTCGGCGTGAAAGACGAGCCGGTGAAGGGAAAAGAGTTTCCCCTGGAATGGACTGAGACATCTGGGGGACTCTTGGAATGGTGGCACGACCCTGGAGTTCCTCTCGCCGTTACTGCTGAGAGGGCCTCTTCTTGAGATGCGACGGGAACGCCGGGAACACTTTCCCGACGAAGCAGGGAAAGGATCCCTCATCTCGAGCTACGAGGCGGAAACGGGGCTCCTCTGGATGTGGGCGGACCCTCGTGTTTACTCTCGAGTGGAGACGGGTATGTCGGGAACTACTTGATTTGCACAAAGGGTGTCAGGACCCTTTCGAAGTTCCAGAGGTGATGTGTGATCAGGCTTGAGACGCCTCAGCGGAAATGGGCCTCATCTCGCCTGGAGCGGAGAACCTCCTGGATTTTCTCCTGTTGTGGCAGGTCTTCTCGAGTTACGACGTGGACCTCAGGGACCCGCTCTAGTGGCCTCAGGAAAGAACAGTCCCCATGTGAGTTGATAGGGGCCCTCTCCGGATTCCTCTCCCGTCCATGCCGGGGCCTAAGACCTTGTGTGGAGTCGGGGCCGGAGCCTGAGGATTCCTCTCCAGTGTTGCCATGGATCTTAGGGTGCTTCTCAGACTCCCCAAGGGAATCAGGCCTCGTCTCGAGTGGGGGCATGCACGTCCGCTTGCCTCCCGAGCTGCAGGAATAGTGTCACGCTTCCTGTCACGTGGATCAAGGGATCTGCGGCTTTCCCTCGAGGCTTTCCCACGAGGCTTTCCCACAGGCCTGTGCCATGTGCCACCTTGGTGTGAGTCGATCCTCGCAGTGAAAGATGAGCCCTCAAAGGGAAAAGAGATTCCTCTGGAATGGACTGAGACATCTGGGGGACTCTTGGAATGGTGGCAGGATCCTGGAGGTCCCCTCGCCGTTCCTGTAGAGAGGGCCTCCTCTTGAGATGCGACGGGAACGCCGGGAACTCTTTCCCGACGAAGCAGGGAAAGGATCCCTCATCTCGAGCTACGAGGCGGTAACGGGGCTCCTCTGGATGTGGGCGGGACCCTCGTGTTTCCTCTCGACTGGAGACGGGTATGTCGGGGAAGTTCTTGATTTGCACCAAGGGTGTGAAGGACCCTTTCGAAGTTCCAGAGGTGAGGTGTGATCAGCCTCGAGACGCCTCAGCAGAAATGGGCCTCATCTCGCCTGGAGGGGAGAACCTCCTGGATTTTCTCGAGTTGCGGCAGGTCTTCTCGAGTTACGACGGGGACCTTAGGGACCCGCTCTGGTGGCCTCAGGAAAGGCCAGTCCCCATGCGAGTTGCTAGGGGCCATCTCGGGATTCCTCTCCCATCCATGCCGGGGCCTAAAACCTTGTGTGGAGTCGGGGCCCGAACCTGAGGATTCCTCTCCAGTGTTGCCATGGATCTTGGGGTGCTTCTGAGTCTCCCCAGGGGAGTCAGGCCTCGTATCGAGTGGGGGCATGCACTTGCGCTTTCCTCCCGTGCTGCAGCAGTAGTGTCACGCTTCCTGTCACGTGGATCAAGGAATCTGTGGCTTTCGCTAGAGGGTTTCCCACAAGGCTTTCCCACAGGGCTGTGCCGCGTGCCACCTTGGTGTGAGTCGATCCTCGGCGTGAACGGCGAGCCGGTGAATGGAAAAGAGAATCCTCTGGAATGGACTGAGACATCTGTGGGACTCTTGGAATGGTGGCACGACCCTGAAGTTCCTCTCGCCGTTCCTGTTGAGAGGGCCTCCTATTGAGATGCGACGGGAACGCCGGGAACTCTTTCCCGACGAAGCAGGGAAAGGATCCCTCATCTCGAGCTATGAGGCGGAAACGGGGCTCCTCTGGATGTGGGCGGGACCCTCGTGTTTCCTCTCGAGTGCAGACGGGTATGTCGGGGAACTTCTTGATTTGCACCCAGGGTGTGAAGGACCATTTCGAAGTTCCAGAGGTGAGGTGTGTTCAGCCTCGAGACACCTCAGCGGAAATGGGCCTCAACTCGCCTGGAGGGTAGAACCTCCTGGATTTTCTGTAGTTGCGGCAGATCTTCTCAAGTTACGACGGGGACCTCAGGGACCCACTCTGGTGTCCTCAGGAAAGGCCATCCCATGCGAGTTGCTAGGGGCCCTCTCGAGATTCCTCTCCCGTCCATGCCGGGGCCTAAGACCTTGTGTGGAGTCGGGGCCGGAACCTGAGGTTTCCTCTCCAGTGTTGCCATGGATCTTGGGGTGCTTCTGAGTCTCCCCAGGGGAGTCAGGCCTCATCTCGGGTTGGGACTTGCACGTGCGCTTTCCTCCCGAGCTGCAGCAGTAGTGTGACGCTTCCTGTCACGTGGATCAAGGGATCTGTGGATTCCGTTCGAGGCTTTCCCTCGAGGCTTTCCCACGAGGCTTTCCCACAGGGCTGTGCCACGTGCCACCTTGGTGTGAGTCGATCCTCGGCGTGAAAGAGGAGCCGGTGAAGGGAAAAGAGGTTCCTATGGAATGGACTGAGACATCTGGGGGACTCTTGGAATGGTGGCACGACCCTGGAGTTCCTCTCGCCGTTCCTGTTGAGAGGGCCTCCTATTGTGATGCGACGGAATCACCGGGGACTCTTTCCCGACGAAGCAGGGAATGGATCCCTCATCTCGAGCTACGAGGCGGAAATGGGGCTCCTCGGGATGTGGTCGCGACCCTCGTGTTTCCTCTCGAGTGGAGACGGGTATGTCGGGGAACTTCTTGATTTGCACCAAGGGTGTGAAGGACCCTTTCGAAGTTCCAGAGGTGAGGTGTGATCAGCCTCGAGACACCTCCGCGGAAATGGGCCTCATCTCGCCTGGAGGGGAGAACCTCCTGGATTTTCTCGAGTTGCGGCAGGTCTTCTCGAGTTACGACGGGGACCTCAGGGACCCGCTCTGGTGGCCTCAGGAAAGGCCATTCCCCATGCGAATTGCTAGGGGCAATCTCGGGATTCCTCTCCCATCGATGCCGGGGCCTAAGACCTTGTGTGGAATCGGGGCCGGAACCTGAGGATTCCTCTCCAGTGTTGCCATGGATCTTGGGGTGCTTCTGAGTCTCCCCAGGGGAGTCAGGCCTCGTCTCGAGTGGGGGCATGCACGTGCGCTTTCGTCCCTACCTGCAGCGGTATTGTCACGCTTCCTGTCACGTGGATCAAGCGATCTGTGGTTTTCCCTCGAGGCTTTCCCTCCAGGCTTTCCCACAGGGCTGTGCCACGTGCCACCTTGGTGTGAGTCGATCCTCGGCGTGAAAGACGAGCCGGTGAAGGTAAAAGAGGTTCCTCTGGAATGGACTGAGACATCTTCGGGACTCTTGGAATGGTGGCACGACCCTGGAACTCCTGTCGCCGTTCCTGTTGAGAGGGCCTACACTTGAGATGCCACGGGAATGCCGGGAACTCTTTCCCGACGAAGCAGGGAAAGGATCCCTCATCTCCAGCTACGAGGTGGAAACGGGGATCCTCTGAATGTGGGAGGGACCCTCGTGTTTCCTCTCGAGTGGAGACGGGTATGTCGGGGAACTTCTTGATTTGCACCAGGGGTGTGAAGGACCCTTTCAAAGTTCCAGAGGTGAGGTGTGATCAGCCTCGAGACGCCTCAGCGGAAATGGGCCTCATCTCGCCTGGAGGGGAGAACCTCCTGGATTTTCTCGAGTTGCGGCAGGTCTTCTCGAGTTACGACGGGGACCTCAGGGACACGCTCTGGTGGCCTCAGGAAAGAACAGTCCCCATGTGAGTAGCTAGGGGCCCTCTCCGGATTCCTCTCCCGTCCATGCCGGGGCCTAAGACCTTGTGTGGAGTCGGGGCCGGTACCTGAGGATTCCTCTCCAGTGATGCCATGGATCTTGGGGTGCTTCTGAGTCTCCCCAGGGGAGTCAGGCCTCGTCTCGAGTGCGGGCATGCACGTGCACTTTCCTCCCGAGCTGCAGCAGTAGTGTCACGCTTCCTATCCCGTGGATCAAGGGATCTGTGGCTTTCCCTCGAAGCTTTCCCTCCAGCTTTCCCACGAGGCTTTCCCACAGGGCTTTGCCACGTGCCACCTTGGTGTGAGTTGATCTTCGGCGTGAAAGACGAGCAGGTGAAGGGAAAAGAGGTTCCTCTCGAATGGACTGACTCATCTGGGGGACTCTTGGAATGGTGGCACGACCCTGGAGTTCCTCTCGCCGTTCCTGTTGAGAGGGCATCCTCTTGTGATGCGACGGGAACGCCCGGAACTCTTTCCTGACGAAACAGGGAAAGGATCCCTCATCTCGAGCTACGAGGCGAATACGGGGCTCCTCTGGATGTGGGCGGGACCCTCGTGTTTCCTCTCGAGTGGAGACGGGTATGTCGGGGAAATTCTTGATTTGCACCAGGGGTGTGAAGGACCCTTTCAAAGTTCCAGAGGTGAGGTGTGATCAGCCTCGAGAAGCCTCAGCGGAAATGGGCCTCATCTCGCCTGGAGGGGAGAACCTCCTGGATTTTCTCGAGTTGTGGCAGGTCTTCTCGAGTTACGACGGGGACCTCAGGGACACGCTCTGGTGGCCTCAGGAAAGAACAGTCCCCATGTGAGTAGCTAGGGGCCCTCTCCGGATTCCTCTCCCGTCCATGCCGGGGCCTAAGACCTTGTGTGGAGTCGGGGCCGGAACCTGAGGATTCCTCTGCAGTGATGCCATGGATCTTGGGGTGCTTCTGAGTCTCCCCAGGGGAGTCAGGCCTCGTCTCGAGTGCGGTCATGCACGTGCACTTTCCTGCCGAGCTGCAGCAGTAGTGTCACGCTTCCTATCACGTGGATCAAGGGATCTGTGGCTTTCCCTCGAAGCTTTCCCTCCAGCTTTCCCACGAGGCTTTCCCACAGGGCTTTGCCACGTGCCACCTTGGTGTGAGTTGATCTTCGGCGTGAAAGACGAGCAGGTGAAGGGAAAAGAGGTTCCTCTCGAATGGACTGACTCATCTGGGGGACTCTTGGAATGGTGGCACGACCCTGGAGTTCCTCTCGCCGTTCCTGTTGAGAGGGCATCCTCTTGAGATGCGACGGGAACGCCCGGAACTCTTTCCTGACGAAACAGGGAAAGGATCCCACATCTCGAGCTACGAGGCGAATACGGGGCTCCTCTGGATGTGGGCGGGACCCTCGTGTTTCCTCTCGAGTGGAGACGGGTATGTCGGGGAAATTCTTCATTTGCACCAAGGGTGTGATTGACCCTTTCGAAGTTCCAGAGGTGAGGTGCGATCAGGCTCGAGACGCCTCAGCGGAAATGGGCCTCATCTCGCCTGGAGGGGAGAACCTCCTGGATTTTCTCGAGTTGCACGCAGGTCTTCTCGAGTTACGACGGGGACCTCAGGGACCCGCTCTGGTGGCCTCAGGAAAGGCCAGTCCCCATGCAAATTGCTAGGGGCCCTCTCGGGATTCCTCTCCCGTCGATGCCGGGGTCTAAGACCTTGTGTGGAGTCGGGGCCGGAACTTGAGGAATCCTCTCCAGTGTTGCCATGGATCTTGGGGAGCTTCTGAGTCTCCGCAGGGGAGTCAGGCCTCGTCTCGAGTGGGGGCATGCACGTGCGCTTTCCTCCCGAGCTGCAGCGGTAGTGTCACGCTTCCTGTCACGTGAATCAAGGGATCTGTGGCTTTCCCTCGAGGCTTTCCCACGAGGCTTTCCCACAGGGCTGTGCCACGTGCCACCTTGGTGTGAGTCGTTCCTCGGCGTGAAAGACGAGCCTGTGAAGGGAAAAGAGGTTCCACTGGAATGGACTGAGATATAACGGGGACTCTTGGAATGTTGACACGACCCTGGAGATCATCTCGCTGTTTTTGTTGAGAGGGCCTCCTCTTGAGATGCGACGGGAACACCGGGAACTCTTTCCCGACGAAGCAGGGAAAGGATCCCTCATCTCGAGCTACGAGGCGGAAACGGGGCTGCTCTGGATGGGGGCGGGACCCTCGTGTTTCCTCTCGAGTGGAGACGGGTATAACGGGGAACTTCTTGATTTGAACCAAGGGTGTGAAGGACCCTTTCGAAGTTCCAGAGGTGAGGTGTGATCAGCCTCGAGACACCTCAGCGGAAACGGGCCTCATCTCGCCTGGAGGGGAGAACCTCCTGGATTTTCTCGAGTTGCGGCAGGTCTTCTCGAGTTACGACGGGGACCTCAGGGACCCGCTCTGGTGGCCTCCGGAAAGGCCAGTCCCCATGCGAGTTGCTAGGGGCCATCTCGGGATTCCTCTCCCGTCCATGCCGGGGCCTAAGACCATGTGTGGTGTCGGGACCGGAACCTGAGGATTCCTCTCCAGTTTGCCATGGATCTTGGGGTGCTTCTGAGTCTCCCCAGGGGAGTCAGGCCTCGTCTCGAGTAGGGGCTTGCACGTGCGCTTTCCTCCCGAGCTGCAGCAGTAGTGTCACGCTTCCTGTCACGTGGATCAAGGGATCTGTGGCTTTCCCTCGAGGCTTTCCCTCGAGGCTTTCCCACGAGGCTTTCCCACAGGGCTGTGCGGCGTGAAACCTTGTTGTGAGTCGTTCCTCGGCGTGAAAGACGAGCCGGTGAAGGGAAAAGAGGTTCCTCTGGAATGGACTGAGACATCTGGACGACTCTTGGAATGGTAGCAAGACCATGGAGTTCCTCTCGCCGTTCCTGTTGAGAGGGCCTCCTCTTGAGATGCGACGGGAGGCCGGGAACTCTTTCCCGACGAAGCAGGGAAAGGATCCCTCATCTCGAGCTACGAGGCGGAAACGGGGCTCCTCTGGATGAGGGCGGGACCCTCGTGTTTCCTCTCGAGTGGAGACGGGTATGTCGGGGAACTTCTTGATTTGCACCAAGGGTGTGAAGGACCCTTTCGAAGTTCCAGAGGTGAGGTGTGATCAGCCTCGAGACGCCTCAGTGGAAATGGGCCTCATCTCGCCTGGAGGGGAGGACCTCCTGGATTTTCTCGAGTTGCGGCAGGTCTTCTCGAGTTACGATGGGGACCTCAGGGACCCGCTCTGGTGGCCTCAGGAAAGGCCAGTCCCCATGCGAGTTGCTAGGGGCCCTCTCGGGATTCCACTCCCGTCCATGGCGGGGCCGAAGACCTTGTGTGGAGTCCGGGACGGAACCTGAGGATTCCTCTCCAGTGTTGCCATGGATCTTGGGGTGCTTCTGAGTCTCCCCAGGGGAGTCAGGCCTCGTCTCGAGTGGGGGCAGGCACGTGCGCTTTCCTCCCGAGCTGCAGCAGGAGTGTCACGCTTCCTGTCACTTGGATCAAGGGATCTGTGGCTTTCCCTCGAGGCTGTCCCTCGAGGCTTTCCCACGAGTCTGTCCCACAGGGCTGTGCCTCGTGCCACCTTGGTGTCAGTCGTTCCTCGGCGTGAAAGACGAGCCTGTGAAGGGAAAAGAGGTTCCTCTGGAATGGACTGAGACATAACGGGGACTCTTGGAATGTTGACACGACCCTGGAGTTCGGCTCGCTGTTCCTGTTGAGAGGGCCTCCTCTTGAGATGCGACGGGAACGCCGGGAACTCTTTCCCGACGAAGCAGGGAAAGGATCCCTCATCTCGAGCTACGAGGCGGAAACGGGCCTCCTCTGGATGGGGGCGGGACCCTCGTGTTTCCTCTCGAGTGGAGACGGGTATGTCGGGGAACTTCTTGATTTGAACCAAGGGTGTGAAGGACCCTTTCGAAGTTCCAGAGGTGAAGTGTGATCAGCCTCGAGACACCTCAGCGGAAACGGGCCTCATCTCGCCTGGAGGGGAGAACCTCCTGGATTTTCTCGAGTTGCGGCAGGTCTTCTCGAGTTACGACGGGGACCTCAGGGACCCGCTCTGGTGGCCTCCGGAAAGGCCAGTCCCCATGCGAGTTGCTAGGGGCCATCTCGGGATTCCTCTCCCGTCCATGCCGGGGCCTAAGACCATGTGTGGAGTCGGGACCGGAACCTGAGGATTCCTCTCCAGTGTTGCCATGGATCTTGGGGTGCTTCTGAGTCTCCCCAGTGGAGTCAGGCCTCGTCTCGAGTGGGGGCAGGCACGTGCGCTTTCCTCCCGAGCTGCAGCAGTAGTGTCACGCTTCCTGTCACGTGGATCAAGGGATCTGTGGCTTTCCCTCGAGGCTGTCCCTCGAGGCTTTCCCACGAGTCTGTCCCACAGGGCTGTGCCACGTGCCACCTTGGTGTGAGTCGTTCCTCGGCGTGAAAGACGAGCCTGTGAAGGGAAAAGAGGTTCCTCTGGAATGGACTGAGACATAACGGGGACTCTTGGAATGTTGACACGACCCTGGAGTTCGTCTCGCCGTTCCTGTTGAGAGGGCCTCCTCTTAAGATGCGACGGGAACGCCAGGAACTCTTTCCCGACGAAGCAGGGAAAGGATCCCTCATCTCGAGCTACGAGGCGGAAACGGGGCTCCTCTGGATGTGGGCCGCACCCTCGTGTTTCCTCTCGAGGTGAGACGGGTATGTTGGGGAACTTCTTGGTTTGCAACAAGGGTGTGAAGGACCCTTTCGAAGTTTCAGAGGTGAGGTTTGATCAGCCTCAAGACGCCTCAGGGGAAATGGGCCTCATCTCGCCTGGAGGGGAGAACCTCCTGGATTTTTTCGAGTTGCGGCACGTCTTCTCCAGTTACGACGGGGACCTCAGGGACCCGCTCTGGTGGCCTCAGGAAAGGCCAGTCCCCATGCGAGTTGATAGGGGCCATCTCCGGATTCCTCTCCTATCCATGCTGGGGCCTAAGACCTTGTGTGGAGTCGGGGCCGGAACCTGAGGATTCCTATCCATTGTTGCCATTGATCTTCGGGTGCTTCTGAGTCTCCCCAGGGGAGTCACGCCTCGTCTCGAGTGGGGGCATGCACGTGCGCTTTCCTCCTGAGCTGCAGCAGCAGTGTCACGCTTCCTGTCACGTGGATCAAGGGATCTGTGGCTGTCCCTCGAGGCTTTCCCTCGAGGCTTTCTCACAGGGCCGTGCCACGTGCCACCTTGGTGTGAGTCGATCCTCGGCATGAAAGAAGAGCCGGGGAAGGGAAAAGAGGTTCCTCTGGAATGGACTGAGACATCTGGAGGACTCTTGGATTGGTGGCACGAACCTGGAGTTCCTCTCGCCGTTCCAGTTGAGAGGTATTCCTCTTGAGATGCGACGGGATGGCCGGGAACTCTTTCCCGACAAAGCAGGGCAAGGATCCCTCATCTCGAGCTACGAGGCGGAAACGGGGCTCCTCTGGATGTGGGCGGGACCCTCGTGTTTCCTCTCGAGTGGAGATAGGTATGTCGGGAACTTCTTGATTTACACCAAGGGTGTGAAGGACCCTTTCGAATTTCCAGAGGTGAGGTGTGATCAGCCTCGAGACGCCTCAGCGGAAATGGGCCTCATCTCGCCTGGAGGGGGGAACCTCCTGGATTTTCTCGAGTTGCGGTAGGTCTTCCCGAGTTACGACGGGGACCTCAGGGTCCCGCTCTGGTGGCCTCAGGAAAAGCCAGTCCCCATGCGACTTGCTAGGGGCCATCTCGGGATCCCTCTCCCGTCCATGCCGGGCCCTAAGACGTTGTGTGGAGTCTGGAACGGAACTGAGGATTCCTCTCCATGTTGCCTTGGATCGTGGGGTGCTTGTGAGTCTCCCAAGGGGAGTCAGGCCTCGTCTCGATTGGGGGCATGCACGTGCGCTTACCTCCCGAGCTGCAGCAGTAGTGTCACGCTTCCTGTCACGTGGATCAAGGGATCTGTGGATTTCCCTCGAGGCTTTCCTTCGAGGCTCTCCCACGAGGCTTTCCCACAGGGCTGTGCCACGTGCCACCTTGCTGTGAGTCGATCCTCGGCGTGAAAGACGAGCCGGTGAAGGGAAAAGAGGTTCCTCTGGAATGTACTTAGACATCTGGGGACTCTTGCAACCTTTGCACGACCCTGGAGTTCCTCTCGCCGTTCCTGTTGAGAGGGCCTCTTCTTGAGATGCGACGGGAAGGCCGGGAACTCTTTCCCAACGAAGCAGGGAACAGATCCCACATCTAGAGCTATGAGGCGGAAACGGGGCTCCTCTGGATGTGGGCGGGACCCTCGTGTTTCCTCTCGAGTGGAGACGGGTATGTCGGGGAATTTCTTGACTTGTACCATGGGTGTGAAGGACCCTTTCGAAGTTCCAGAGGTGAGGTGTGATCAGCCTCGAGACGCCTCAGCGGAAATGGGCCTCATCTCGCCTGGAGGGGAGAACCTCATGGATTTTCTCGAGTTGCGGCAGGTCTTCTCGAGTTACGATGGGGACCTCAAGAACCCGCTCTGGCGGCCTCAGGAAAGGCCAGTTCCCATGCGAGTTGCTAGGGCCTGCTCACGATTCCATTCCCATCGATGCCGGGGCCTAAGACCTTGTGTGGAATCGAGGCCGGAACCTGAGGATTCCTCTCCAGTGTTGCCATGGATCTTGGGGTGCTTCTGAGTCTCCCCAGGGGAGACAGACCTCGTCTCGAGTGAGGGCATGCACGTGCGCTTTCGTCCCGAGCTGCAGCGGTAGTGTCACGCTTTCTGTCACGTGAATCAAGCGATCTGTGGCTTTCCCTCGAGGCTTTCCCACAGGGCTGTGCCACGTGCCACCTAGTTGTGAGTCGATCCTCGGCGTGAAAGACGAGCCGGTGAAGGGAAAAAAGGTTCCTCTGGAATGGACTTAGACATCTGGGGACTCTTGCAACCTTTGCACGACCCTGGAGTTCCTCTCGCCGTTCCTGTTGAGAGGGCCTCCTCTTGAGTTGCGACGGGAAGGCCGGAAACTCTTTCCCGACGAAGCAGGAAAAGGATCCCTCATCTCGAGCTATGAGGCAGAATCGGGGCTCTTCTGGATGTGGGCGGGACCCTCGTGTTTCCTCTCGAGTGGAGACGGGTATGTCGGGGAATTTCTTGATTTGCACCAAGGGTGTGAAGGACTCTTTAGAAGTTCCAGAGGTGAGGTGTGATCAGCCTCGAGACGCCTCAGCGGAAATGGGCCTCATCTCGCCTGGAGGGGAGAACCTCCTGGATTTTCTCGAGTTGCGGCAGGTCTTCTCGAGTTACGACGAGGACCTCAGGGACCCGCTCAGGTGGCCTCAGGAAAGGCCAGTCCCCATGCGAGTTGCTAGGGGCCCTCTCGGGATTCCTCTCCCGTCCATGCCGGGGCCTAAGACCTTGTGTGGACTCTGGGCCAGAACCTGAGGATTCCTCTCCAGTGTTGCCATGGATCTTGGGGTGCTTCTGACTCTCCCCAGCGGAGTCAGGCCTCGTCTCGATTGGGGGCATGCACGTGCGCTTTCCTCCCGAGCTGCAGCAGTAGTGTCACGCTTCCTGTCACCTGGATCAAGGCAACTGTGGCTTTCCCTCGAGGCTTTCCCTCGAGGCTTTCCCACGAGGCTTTCCCACAGGGCTGTGCAACGTGCAACCTTGGTGTGAGTCGATCCTCGGCATGAAAAACGAGCCGGTGAAGGGAAAAGAGGTTCCTCTGGAATGGATGAGACATCTGGGGGACTCTTGGATTGGTGGCACGACCCTGGAGTTCCTCTCGCCGTTCCTGTTGAGAGGGCCTCCTCTTGAGATGCGAAGGGAAAGCCGGGAACTCTTGCCCGACGAAGCAGGGAAAGGATCCCTCATCTCGAGCTACGAGGCGGAAACGGGGCTCCTCTGGATGTAGGCCGGACCCTCGTGTTTCCTCTCGAGCGGAGACGGGTATGACGGGGAACTTCTTGATTTGCACCAAGGGTGTGAAGGACCCTTTCGAAGTTCCAGAGGTGAGGTGTGATCAGCCTCGAGACGCCTCTGCGGAAATGGGCCTCATCTCGCCTGGAGGGGAGAACCTCCTGGATTTTCTCGAGTTGCGGCAGGTCTTCTCGAGTTACGACGGGGACCTCAGGGACCCGCTCTGGTGGCCTCAGGAAAGGCCAGTCCCCATGCGAGTTGCTAGGGGCCCTCTCGGGATTCCTCTCCCGTCCATGACGGGGCCTAAGACCTTGTGTGGAGTCGGGGACGGAACCTGAGGATTCCTCTCCAGTGTTGCCATGGATCTTGGGGTGCTTCTGAGTCTCCCCAGGGAAGTCAGGCCTCGTCTCGAGTGGGGGCAGGCACGTGCGCTTTCCTCCCGAGTTGCAGCAGTAGGGTCACGCTTCCTGTCACGTGGATCAAGGGATCTGTGGCTTTCCCTCGAGGCTGTGCCTCGAGGCTTTCCCACGAGTCTGTCCCACAGGGCTGTGCCACGTGCCACCTTGGTGTGAGTCGTTCCTCGGCGTGAAAGACGAGCCTGTGAAGGGAAAAGAGGTTCCTCTGGAATGGACTGAGACATAACGGGGACTCTTGGAATGTTGACACGACCCTGGAGTTCGTCTCGCCGTTCCTGTTGAGAGGGCCTCCTCTTAAGATGCGACGGGAACGCCAGGAACTCTTTCCCGACGAAGCAGGGAAAGGATCCCTCATCTCGAGCTACGAGGCGGAAACGGGGCTCCTCTGGATGTGGGCCGCACCCTCGTGTTTCCTCTCGAGGTGAGACGGGTATGTTGGGGAACTTCTTGGTTTGCAACAAGGGTGTGAAGGACCCTTTCGAAGTTCCAGAGGTGAGGTTTGATCAGCCTCAAGACGCCTCAGCGGAAATGGGCCTCATCTCGCCTGGAGGGGAGAACCTCCTGGATTTTTTCGAGTTGCGGCACGTCTTCTCGAGTTACGACGGGGACCTCAGGGACCCGCTCTGGTGGCCTCAGGAAAGGCCAGTCCCCAAGCGAGTTGCTAGGGGCCCTCTCGGGATTCCTCTCCCGTCCATGCCGGGGCCTAAGACCTTGTGTGGAGTCGGGGCCGGAACCTGAGGATTCCTATCCAGTGTTGCCATTGATCTTCGGGTGCTTCTGAGTCTCCCCAGGGGAGTCACGCCTCGGCTCGAGTGGGGGCATGCACGTGCGCTTTCCTCCTGAGCTGCAGCAGCAGTGTCACGCTTCCTGTCACGTGGATCAAGGGATCTGTGGCTGTCCCTCGAGGCTTTCCCTCGAGGCTTTCTCACAGGGCCGTGCCACGTGCCACCTTGGTGTGAGTCGATCCTCGGCATGAAAGAAGAGCCGGGGAAGGGAAAAGAGGTTCCTCTGGAATGGACTGAGACATCTGGGGGACTCTTGGATTGGTGGCACGAACCTGGAGTTCCTCTCGCCGTTCCAGTTGAGAGGTATTCCTCTTGAGATGCGACGGGATGGCCGGGAACTCTTTCCCGACAAAGCAGGGCAAGGATCCCTCATCTCGAGCTACGAGGCGGAAACGGGGCTCCTCTGGATGTGGGCGGGACCCTCGTGTTTCCTCTCGAGTGGAGATAGGTATGTCGGGAACTTCTTGATTTACACCAAGGGTGTGAAGGGCCCTTTCGAATTTCCAGAGGTGAGGTGTGATCAGCCTCGAGACGCCTCAGCGGAAATGGGCCTCATCTCGCCTGGAGGGGAGAACCTCCTGGATTTTCTCGAGTTGCGGTAGGTCTTCCCGAGTTACGACGGGGACCTCAGGGTCCCGCTCTGGTGGCCTCAGGAAAAGCCAGTCCCCATGCGAGTTGCTAGGGGCCATCTCGGGATCCCTCTCCCGTCCATGCCGGGCCCTAAGACGTTGTGTGGAGTCTGGAACGGAACTGAGGATTCCTCTCCATGTTGCCTTGGATCGTGGGGTGCTTGTGAGTCTCCCAAGGGGAGTCAGGCCTCGTCTCGATTGGGGGCATGCACGTGCGCTTTCCTCCCGAGCTGCAGCAGTAGTGTCACGCTTCCTGTCACCTGGATCAAGGCAACTGTGGCTTTCCCTCCAGGCTTTCCCTCGAGGCTTTCCCACGAGGCCTTCCCACAGGGCTGTGCCACGTGCAACCTTGGTGTGAGTCGATCCTCGGCATGAAAAACGAGCCGGTGAAGGGAAAAGAGGTTCCTCTGGAATGGACTGAGACATCTGGGGGACTCTTGGATTGGTGGCACGACCCTGGAGTTCCTCTCGCCGTTCCTGTTGAGAGGGCCTCCTCTTGAGATGCGAAGGGAAAGCCGGGAACTCTTGCCCGATGAAGCAGGGAAAGGATCCCTCATCTCGAGCTACGAGGCGGAAACGGGGCTCCTCTGGATGTGGGCCGGACCCTCGTGTTTCCTCTCGAGCAGAGACGGGTATGACGGGGAACTTCTTGATTTGCACCAAGGGTGTGAAGGACCCTTTCGAAGTTCCAGAGGTGAGGTGTGATCAGCCTCGAGACGCCTCTGCGGAAATGGGCCTCATCTCGCCTGGAGGGGAGAACCTCCTGGATTTTCTCGAGTTGCGGCAGGTCTTCTCGAGTTACGACGGGGACCTCAGGGACCCGCTCTGGTGGCCTCAGGAAAGGCCAGTCCCCATGCGAGTTGCTAGGGGCCCTCTCGGGATTCCTCTCCCGTCCATGACGGGGCCTAAGACCTTGTGTGGAGTCGGGGACGGAACCTGAGGATTCCTCTCCAGTGTTGCCATGGATCTTGGGGTGCTTCTGAGTCTCCCCAGGGGAGTCAGGCCTCGTCTCGAGTGGGGGCAGGCACGTGGGCTTTCCTCCCGAGTTGCAGCAGTAGGGTCACGCTTCCTGTCACGTGGATCAAGGGATCTGTGGCTTTCCCTCGAGGCTGTCCCTCGAGGCTTTCCCACGAGTCTGTCCCACAGGGCTGTGCCACGTGCCACCTTGGTGTGAGTCGTTCCTCGGCGTGAAAGACGAGCCTGTGAAGGGAAAAGAGGTTCCTCTGGAATGGACTGAGACATAACGGGGACTCTTGGAATGTTGACACGACCCTGGAGTTCGTCTCGCCGTTCCTGTTGAGAGGGCCTCCTCTTAAGATGCGACGGGAACGCCAGGAACTCTTTCCCGACGAAGCAGGGAAAGGATCCCTCATCTCGAGCTACGAGGCGGAAACGGGGCTCCTCTGGATGTGGGCCGCACCCTCGTGTTTCCTCTCGAGGTGAGACGGGTATGTTGGGGAACTTCTTGGTTTGCAACAAGGGTGTGAAGGACCCTTTCGAAGTTCCAGAGGTGAGGTTTGATCAGCCTCAAGACGCCTCAGCGGAAATGGGCCTCATCTCGCCTGGAGGGGAGAACCTCCTGGATTTTTTCGAGTTGCGGCACGTCTTCTCGAGTTACGACGGGGACCTCAGGGACCCGCTCTGGTGGCCTCAGGAAAGGCCAGTCCCCAAGCGAGTTGCTAGGGGCCCTCTCGGGATTCCTCTCCCGTCCATGCCGGGGCCTAAGACCTTGTGTGGAGTCGGGGCCGGAACCTGAGGATTCCTATCCAGTGTTGCCATTGATCTTCGGGTGCTTCTGAGACTCCCCAGGGGAGTGACGCCTCGTCTCGAGTGGGGGCATGCACGTGCGCTTTCCTCCTGAGCTGCAGCAGCAGTGTCACGCTTCCTGTCACGTGGATCAAGGGATCTGTGGCTGTCCCTCGAGGCTTTCCCTCGAGGCTTTCTCACAGGGCCGTGCCACGTGCCACCTTGGTGTGAGTCGATCCTCGGCATGAAAGAAGAGCCGGGGAAGGGAAAAGAGGTTCCTCTGGAATGGACTGAGACATCTGGGGGACTCTTGGATTGGTGGCACGAACCTGGAGTTCCTCTCGCCGTTCCAGTTGAGAGGTATTCCTCTTGAGATGCGACGGGATGGCCGGGAACTCTTTCCCGACAAAGCAGGGCAAGGATCCCTCATCTCGAGCTACGAGGCGGAAACGGGGCTCCTCTGGATGTGGGCGGGACCCTCGTGTTTCCTCTCGAGTGGAGATAGGTATGTCGGGAACTTCTTGATTTACACCAAGGGTGTGAAGGACCCTTTCGAATTTCCAGAGGTGAGGTGTGATCAGCCTCGAGACCCCTCAGCGGAAATGGGCCTCATCTCGCCTGGAGGGGAGAACCTCCTGGATTTTCTCGAGTTGCGGTAGGTCTTCCCGAGTTACGACGGGGACCTCAGGGTCCCGCTCTGGTGGCCTCAGGAAAAGCCAGTCCCCATGCGAGTTGCTAGGGGCCATCTCGGCATCCCTCTCCCGTCCATGCCGGGCCCTAAGACGTTGTGTGGAGTCTGGAACGGAACTGAGGATTCCTCTCCATGTTGCCTTGGATCGTGGGGTGCTTGTGAGTCTCCCAAGGGGAGTCAGGCCTCGTCTCGATTGGGGGCATGCACGTGCGCTTACCTCCCGAGCTGCAGCAGTAGTGTCACGCTTCCTGTCACGTGGATCAAGGGATCTGTGGATTTCCCTCGAGGCTTTCCTTCGAGGCTCTCCCACGAGGCTTTCCCACAGGGCTGTGCCACGTGCCACCTTGCTGTGAGTCGATCCTCGGCGTGAAAGACGAGCCGGTGAAGGGAAAAGAGTTTCCTCTGGAATATACTTAGACATCTGGGGACTCTTGCAACCTTTGCACGACCCTGGAGTTCCTCTCGCCGTTCCTGTTGAGAGGGCCTCTTCTTGAGATGCGACGGGAAGGCCGGGAACTCTTTCCCAACGAAGCAGGGAACGGATCCCACATCTAGAGCTATGAGGCGGAAACGGGGCTCCTCTGGATGTGGGCGGGACCCTCGTGTTTCCTCTCGAGTGGAGACGGGTATGTCGGGGAATTTCTTGACTTGTACCATGGGTGTGAAGGACCCTTTCGAAGTTCCAGAGGTGAGGTGTGATCAGCCTCGAGACGCCTCAGCGGAAATGGGCCTCATCTCGCCTGGAGGGGAGAACCTCATGGATTTTCTCGAGTTGCGGCAGGTCTTCTCGAGTTACGATGGGGACCTCAAGAACCCGCTCTGGCGGCCTCAGGAAAGGCCAGTTCCCATGCGAGTTGCTAGGGCCTGCTCACGATTCCATTCCCATCGATGCCGGGGCCTAAGACCTTGTGTGGAATCGAGGCCGGAACCTGAGGATTCCTCTCCAGTGTTGCCATGGATCTTGGGGTGCTTCTGAGTCTCCCCAGGGGAGTCAGACCTCATCTCGAGTGAGGGCATGCACGTGCGCTTTCGGCCCGAGCTGCAGCGGTAGTGTCACGCTTTCTGTCACGTGAATCAAGCGATCTGTGGCTTTCCCTCGAGGCTTTCCCACAGGGCTGTGCCACGTGCCACCTAGGTGTGAGTCGATCCTCGGCGTGAAAGACGAGCCGGTGAAGGGAAAAAAGGTTCCTCTGGAATGGACTTAGACATCTGGGGACTCTTGCAACCTTTGCACGACCCTGGAGTTCCTTTCGCCGTTCCTGTTGAGAGGGCCTCCTCTTGAGTTGCGACGGGAAGGCCGGAAACTCTTTCCCGACGAAGCAGGAAAAGGATCCCTCATCTCGAGCTATGAGGCAGAATCGGGGATCCTCTGGATGTGGGCGGGACCCTCATGTTTCCTCTCGAGTGGAGACGGGTATGTCGGGGAATTTCTTGATTTGCACCAAGGGTGTGAAGGACTCTTTAGAAGTTCCAGAGGTGAGGTGTGATCAGCCTCGAGACGCCTCAGCGGAAATGGGCCTCATCTCGCCTGGAGGGGAGAACCTCCTGGATTTTCTCGAGTTGTGGCAGGTCTTCTCGAGTTACGACGAGGACCTCAGGGACCCGCTCTGGTGGCCTCAGGAAAGGCCAGTCCCCATGCGAGTTGCTAGGGGCCCTCTCGGGATTCCTCTCCCGTCCATGCCGGGGCCTAAGACCTTGTGTGGACTCGGGGCCGGAACCTGAGGATTCCTCTCCAGTGTTGCCATGGATCTTGGGGTGCTTCTGACTCTCCCCAGCGGAGTCAGGCCTCGTCTCGATTGGGGGCATGCACGTGCGCTTTCCTCCCGAGCTGCAGCAGTAGTGTCACGCTTCCTGTCACCTGGATCAAGGCAACTGTGGCTTTCCCTCGAGGCTTTCCCTCGAGGCTTTCCCACGAGGCTTTCCCACAGGGCTGTGCAACGTGCAACCTTGGTGTGAGTCGATCCTCGGCATGAAAAACGAGCCGGTGAAGGGAAAAGAGGTTCCTCTGGAATGGACTGAGACATCTGGGGGACTCTTGGATTGGTGGCACGACCCTGGAGTTCCTCTCGCCGTTCCTGTTGAGAGGGCCTCCTCTTGAGATGCGAAGGGAAAGCCGGGAACTCTTGCCCGACGAAGCAGGGAAAGGATCCCTCATCTCGAGCTACGAGGCGGAAACGGGGCTCCTCTGGATGTGGGCCGGACCCTCGTGTTTCCTCTCGAGCGGAGACGGGTATGACGGGGAACTTCTTGATTTGCACCAAGGGTGTGAAGGACCCTTTCGAAGTTCCAGAGGTGAGGTGTGATCAGCCTCGAGACGCCTCTGCGGAAATGGGCCTCATCTCGCCTGGAGGGGAGAACCTCCTGGATTTTCTCGAGTTGCGGCAGGTCTTCTCGAGTTACGACGGGGACCTCAGGGACCCGCTCTGGTGGCCTCAGGAAAGGCCAGTTCCCATGCGAGTTGCTAGGGCCTTCTCGGGATTCCTCTCCCGTCGATGCCGGGGCCTAACTCCTTGTGTGGCGTCCGGTCCGGAACCTGAGGATGCCTCTCCAGTGTTGACATGGTTCTTGGGGTGCTTCTGAGTCTCCCCAGCGGAGTCAGGCCTCATCTCGAGTGGGGGCATGCACCTGTGCTTTTTGCCGAGCTGCAGCAGTAGTGTCACTCTTCCTGTCACGTGGATCAAGGGATCTGTGGCTTTCCCTCGAGGCTTTCCCACGAGGCTTTCCCACAGGGCTATGCCACGTGCCACTTTGCTGTGAGTCGATCCTCGGTGTGAAAGACGAGCCGGGGAAGGGAAAAGAGGTTCCTCTGGAATGGACTGAGACATCTGGGGGACTGTTGGAATGGTGGCACGACCCTGGAGTTCCTCTCGCCGTTCCTGTTGAGAGCGGCTCCACTTGAGATGCGACGGGAAGGCCGGGAACTCTTTCCCGACGAAGCAGGGAAAGGATCCCTCATCTAGAGCTATGAGGCGGACACAGGGCTCCTCTGGATGAGGGCGGGACCCTCCTGTTTCCTCTCGAGTGGAGACGGGTATGTCGGGGAATTTCTTGACTTGTACCATGGGTGTGAAGGACCATTTCGAAGTTCCAGAGGTGAGGTGTGATCAGCCTCGAGACGCCTCAGCGGAAATGGGCCTCATCTCGCCTGGAGGGGAGAACCTCCTGGATTTTCTCGAGTTGCGGCAGGTCTTTTCGAGTTACGACGGGGACCTCAGGGACCCGCTCTTTTTGCCTCAGGAAAGGCCAGTTCCCATGCGAGTTGTTAGGGCCTTCTCGGGATTCCTCTCCCGTCGAAGCCGGGGCCTAAGACCTTGTGTGTCGTCGGGGCCGGAACCTGAGGATTCCTCTCCACTGTTGACATGGATCTTGGGGTGATTTTGAGTCTCCCCAGGGGAGTCAGGCCTCGTCTCGATGGGGCATCCACGTGCGCTTTCCTCCCGAGCTGCAGCAGTAGTGTCACGCTTCCTGTCACTTGGATCAAGGGATCTGTGGTTTTCCCTCGAGGCTTTCCGACGAGGCTTTCCCACAGGAATGTGCCACGTGCCACCTTGGTGTGAGTCGATCCTCGGTGTGAAAGACGAGCCGGTGAAGGGAAAAGAGGTTCCTCTGGAATGGACTTAGACATCTGGGGACTCTTGCAACCTTTGCACGACCCTGGAGTTCCTCTCGCCGTTCCTGTTGAGAGGGCCTCCTCTTGAGATGCGAGAGAAACGCCGAGAATGCTTTCCCGACGAAGCAGGGAAAGGATCCCTCATCTCGAGCTACGAGGCGGAAACGGGGCTCCTCTGGATGTGGGCGGGACCCTCGTGTTTCCTCTCGAGTAGAGACGGGTATGACGGGGAACTTCTTGATTTGCACCAAGGGTGTGAAGGACCCTTTCGAAGTTCCAGAGGTGAGGTGTGATCAGCCTCGAGACGACTCAGCGGAAATGGGCCACATCTTGTCTGGAGGGGAGAACCTCCTGGATTTTCTCGAGTTGCGGCAGGTCTTCTCGAGTTACGACGGGGACCTCAGGGACCTGCTCTGGTGGGCTCAGGAAAGGCCAGTCGACATGCGAGTTGCTAGTGGCCCTCTCGGGATTCCTCTCCCGTCCTTGCCGGGTCGTAAGACCCTTTGTGGAGTCGGGGCCAGAACCTGAGGATTCCTCTCCAGTGTTGCCATGGATCTTGGGGTGATTCTGAGTCTCCCCAGGGGAGTCAGGCCTCGTCTCGATGGGGCATTCACGTGCGATTTCCTCCCGAGCTGCAGTGGTAGTGTCACGCTTCTTGTCACGTGGATCACGGATTTGTGGCTTTCCCTCGAGGCTTTCCCACGAGGCTTTCCCCCAGGGCTGTGCCACGTGCCACCTTGGTGTGAGTCGATCCTCGGCGTGAAAGACGAGCCGGTGAAGGGAAAAGAGGTTCCTCTGGAATGGACTGAGACATCTGGGGGACTCTTGGATTGGGGGCACGACCCTGGAGGTCCTCTTGTCGTTCCTGTTGAGAGGGCCTCCTCTTGAGATGCGACGGGAACGCCGAGAACGCTTTCCCGACGAAGCAGGGAAAGGATCCCTCATCTGGAACTACGAGGCGGTAACGGGGCTCCTCTGGATGTGGGCGGGACCCTCGTGTTTCCTCTCGAGTGGAGACGGGTATGTCGGGGAATTTCTTGATTTGCACCAAGGGTGTGAAGGACCCTTTCAAAGTTCCAGAGGTGAGGTGTGATCAGCCTTGAGACGCCTCAGCGGAAATGGGCCTCATCTCGCCTGGAGGGGAGAACCTCCTGGATTTTCTCGAGTTGCGGGAGGTCTTCTCGAGTTAAGACGTGGACCTCAGGGACCCGCTCTGGGGGTTTCAGGAAAAGCCAGTCCACATGCGAGTTGCTAGGGGCCATCTCGGGATTCCTCTCCCGTCCATGCCGGGGCCTAAGACCTTGTGAGGTGTCGGAGCCGGAACCTGAGGATTCCTCTCCAGTGCTGCCATGGATCTTCCGGTTTTTCTGAGTCTCCCCAGGGGAGTCAGGCCTCGTCTCGTGTGGGGGCATGCACGTGCGCTTTCCACCCGAACTGCAGCAGTAGTGTCACGCTTCCTGTCACGTGGATCAAGGGATCTGTGGCTTTCCCTCGAGGCTTTCCCACGAGGCTTTCCCACAGGGCTGTGCCACGTGCCACCTTGGTGTGAGTCGATCCTCGGCGTGAAAGACGAGCCGGTGAAGGGAAAAGAGGTTCCTCTGGAATGGACTGAGACATCTGCGGGACTCTTGGATTGGTGGCACGACCCTGGAGTTCCTCTCGCCGTTCCTGTTGAGAGGGCCTCCTCTTGAGATGCGAAGGGAAAGCCGGGAACTCTTGCCCGACGAAGCAGTGAAAGGATCCCTCATCTCGAGCTACGAGGCGGAAACGGGGCTCCTCTGGATGTGGGCCAGACCCTCGTGTTTCCTCTCGAGTGGAGACGGGTATGACGGGGAACTTCTTGATTTGCACCAGGGTGTGAAGGACCCTTTCGAAGTTCCAGAGGTGAGGTGTGATCAGCCTCGAGACGCCTCAGCGGAAATGGGCCTCATCTCGCCTGGAGGGGAGAACCTCCTGGATTTTCTCGAATTGCGGCACGTCTTCTCGAGTTACGACGGGGACCTCAGGGACCTGCTCTGGTGGCCTCAGGAAAGACCAGTCCCCATGCCAGTTGCTAGTGGCCCTCTCCAGATTCCTCTCCCGTCCATGCCGGCCCTAAGACCCTTTGTGGAGTCGAGGCCAGAACCTGAGGATTCCTCTCCAGTGTTGCCATGGATCTTGGGGTGCTTCTGAGTCTCCCCAGGGGAGTCAGGCCTCGTCTCGAGTGGGGGCATGCACGTCTGCTTTCCTCCCGTGCTGCAGCAGTAGGGTCACGCTTCCTGTCACGTGGATCAAGGGATCTGTGTCTTTCCCTCGAGGCTTTACCTCGAGGCTTTCCCACGAGGCTTTCCCACAGGGCTGTGCCGCGTGCCACCTTAGTGTGAGTCATTCCTCGGCATGGAAGACGAGCCGGTGAAGGGAAAAGAGGTTCCTCTGGAATGGACTGAGACATCTGGGGGACTCTTGGAATGGTGGCACGACCCTGGAGTTCCTCTCGCCATTCCTGTTGAGAGGGCCTCCTCTTGAGATGCGACGGGAACGCCGGCAACTCTTTCCCGACGAAGCAGGGAAAGGATCCCTCATCTCGAGCTACGAGGCGGAAACGGGGCTCCTCTGGATGAGGGCGGGACCCACGTGTTTCCTCTCGAGTGGAGACGGGTATGTCGGGGAACTTCTTGATTTGCACCAAGGGTGTGAAGGACCCTTTCGAAGTTCCAGAGGTGAGGTGTGATCAGCCTCGAGACGCCTCTGCGGAAATGGGCCTCATCTCGCCTGGAGGGGAGAACCTCCTGGATTTTCTCGAGTTGCGGCAGGTCTTCTCGAGATACGACGGGGACCTCAGGGACCCGCTCTGGTGGCCTCAGGAAAGGCCAGTTCCCATGCGAGTTGCTAGGGCCTTCTCGGGATTCCTCTCCCGTCGATGCCGGGGCCTAACTCCTTGTGTGGCGTCGGGGCCGGAACCTGAGGATTCCTCTCCAGTGTTGACATGGTTCTTGGGGTGCTTCTGAGTCTCCCCAGCGGAGTCAGGCATCATCTCGAGTGGGGGCATGCACCTGTGCTTTCCTGCCGAGCTGCAGCAGTAGTGTCACTCTTCCTGTCACGTGGATCAAGGGATCTGTGGCTTTCCCTCGAGGCTTTCCCACGAGGCTTTCCCACAGGGCTATGCCACGTGCCAGTTTGCTGTGAGTCGATCCTCGGTGTGAAAGACGAGCCGGTGAAGGGAAAAGAGGTTCCTCTGGAATGGACTGAGACATCTGGGGGACTCTTGGATTGGGGGCACGACCCTGGATGTCCTCTTGTCGTTCCTGTTGAGAGGGCCTCCTCTTGAGATGCGACGGGAACGCCGAGAACGCTTTCCCGACGAAGCAGGGAAAGGATCCCTCATCTGGAACTACGAGGCGGTAACGGGGCTCCTCTGGATGTGGGCGGGACCCTCGTGTTTCCTCTCGAGTGGAGACGGGTATGTCGGGGAATTTCTTGATTTGCACCAAGGGTGTGAAGGACCCTTTCAAAGTTCCAGAGGTGAGGTGTGATCAGCCTTGAGACGCCTCAGCGGAAATGGGCCTCATCTCGCCTGGAGGGGAGAACCTCCTGGATTTTCTCGAGTTGCGGGAGGTCTTCTCGAGTTAAGACGTGGACCTCAGGGACCCGCTCTGGGGGTTTCAGGAAAAGCCAGTCCACATGCGAGTTGCTAGGGGCCATCTCGGGATTCCTCTCCCGTCGATGCCGGGGCCTAAGACCTTGTGAGGTGTCGGAGCCGGAACCTGAGGATTCCTCTCCAGTGCTGCCATGGATCTTCCGGTTTTTCTGAGTCTCCCCAGGGGAGTCAGGCCTCGTCTCGAGTGGGGGCATGCACGTGCGCTTTCCACCCGAACTGCAGCAGTAGTGTCACGCTTCCTGTCACGTGGATCAAGGGATCTGTGGCTTTCCCTCGAGGCTTTCCCACGAGGCTTTCCCACAGGGCTGTGCCACGTGCCACCTTGGTGTGAGTCGATCCTCGGCGTGAAAGACGAGCCGGTGAAGGGAAAAGAGGTTCCTCTGGAATGGACTGAGACATCTGGGGGACTCTTGGATTGGTGGCACGACCCTGGAGTTCCTCTCGCCGTTCCTGTTGAGAGGGCCTCCTCTTGAGATGCGAAGGGAAAGCCGGGAACTCTTGCCCGACGAAGCAGTGAAAGGATCCCTCATCTCGAGCTACGAGGCGGAAACGGGGCTCCTCTGGATGTGGGCCAGACCCTCGTGTTTCCTCTCAAGTGGAGACGGGTATGACGGGGAACTTCTTGATTTGCACCAGGGTGTGAAGGACCCTTTCGAAGTTCCAGAGGTGAGGTGTGATCAGCCTCGAGACGCCTCAGCGGAAATGGGCCTCATCTCGCCTGGAGGGGAGAACCTCCTGGATTTTCTCGAATTGCGGCACGTCTTCTCGAGTTACGACGGGGACCTCAGGGACCTGCTCTGGTGGCCTCAGGAAAGACCAGTCCCCATGCCAGTTGCTAGTGGCCCTCTCCAGATTCCTCTCCCGTCCATGCCGGCCCTAAGACCCTTTGTGGAGTCGAGGCCAGAACCTGAGGATTCCTCTCCAGTGTTGCCATGGATCTTGGGGTGCTTCTGAGTCTCCCCAGGGGAGTCAGGCCTCGTCTCGAGTGGGGGCATGCACGTGCGCTTTCCTCACGTGCTGCAGCAGTAGGGTCACGCTTCCTGTCACGTGGATCAAGGGATCTGTGTCTTTCCCTCGAGGCTTTACCTCGAGGCTTTCCCACGAGGCTTTCCCACAGGGCTGTGCCGCGTGCCACCTTGGTGTGAGTCATTCCTCGGCATGGAAGACGAGCCGGTGAAGGGAAAAGAGGTTCCTCTGGAATGGACTGAGACATCTGGGGGACTCTTGGAATGGTGGCACGACCGTGGAGTTCCTCTCGCCATTCCTGTTGAGAGGGCCTCCTCTTGAGATGCGACGGGAACGCCGGCAACTCTTTCCCGACGAAGCAGGGAAAGGATCCCTCATCTCGAGCTACGAGGCGGAAACGGGGCTCCTCTGGATGAGGGCGGGACCCACGTGTTTCCTCTCGAGTGGAGACGGGTATGTCGGGGAACTTCTTGATTTGCACCAAGGGTGTGAAGGACCCTTTCGAAGTTCCAGAGGTGAGGTGTGATCAGCCTCGAGACGCCTCTGCGGAAATGGGCCTCATCTCGCCTGGAGGGGAGAACCTCCTGGATTTTCTCGAGTTGCGGCAGGTCTTCTCGAGATACGACGGGGACCTCAGGGACCCGCTCTGGTGGCCTCAGGAAAGGCCAGTTCCCATGCGAGTTGCTAGGGCCTTCTCGGGATTCCTCTCCCGTCGATGCCGGGGCCTAACTCCTTGTGTGGCGTCGGGGCCGGAACCTGAGGATTCCTCTCCAGTGTTGACATGGTTCTTGGGGTGCTTCTGAGTCTCCCCAGCGGAGTCAGGCATCATCTCGAGTGGGGGCATGCACCTGTGCTTTCCTGCCGAGCTGCAGCAGTAGTGTCACTCTTCCTGTCACGTGGATCAAGGGATCTGTGGCTTTCCCTCGAGGCTTTCCCACGAGGCTTTCCCACAGGGCTATGCCACGTGCCAGTTTGCTGTGAGTCGATCCTCGGCGTGAAAGACGAGCCGGGGAAGGGAAAAGAGGTTCCTCTGGAATGGACTGAAACATCTGGGGGACTCTTGGAATGGTGGCACGACCCTGGAGTTCCTCTCTCCGTTCCTGTTGAGAGTGCCTCCTCTTGAGATGCGACGGGAAGGCCGGGAACTCTTTCCCGACGAAGCAGGGAAAGGATCCCTCATCTAGAGCTATGAGGCGGACACAGGGCTCCTCTGGATGAGGGCGGGACCCTCGTGTTTCCTCTCGAGTGGAGACGGGTATGTCGGGGAATTTCTTGACTTGTACCATGGCTGTGAAGGACCATTTCGAAGTTCCAGAGGTGAGGTGTGATCAGCCTCGAGAAGCCTCAGCGGAAATGGGCCTCATCTCCCCTGGAGTGGAGAACCTCCTGGATATTCTCGAGTTGCGGCAGGTCTTCTCGAGTTAAGACGTGGACCTCAGGGACCCGCTCTGGGGGTCTCAGGAAAAGCCAGTCCACATGCGAGTTGCTAGGGGCCATCTCGGGATTCCTCTCCCGTCCATGCCGGCCCTAAGACCCTTTGTGGAGTCGAGGCCAGAACCTGAGGATTCCTCTCCAGTGTTGCCATGGATCTTGGGGTGCTTCTGAGTCTCCCCAGGGGAGTCAGGCCTCGTCTCGAGTGGGGGCATGCACGTGCGCTTTCCTCCCGTGCTGCAGCAGTAGGGTCACGCTTCCTGTCACGTGGATCAAGGGATCTGTGTCTTTCCCTCGAGGCTTTACCTCGAGGCTTTCCCACGAGTCTTTCCCACAGGGCTGTGCTGCGTGCCACCTTGGTGTGAGTCATTCCTCGGCATGGAAGACGAGCCGGTGAAGGGAAAAGAGGTTCCTCTGGAATGGACTGAGACATCTGGGGGACTCTTGGATTGGGGGCACGACCCTAGAGGTCCTCTTGTCGTTCCTGTTGAGAGGACCTCCTCTTGAGATGCGACGGGAACGCCGAGAACTCTTTCCCGACAAAGCAGGGAAAGGAACCCTCATCTGGAGCTACGAGGCGGTAACGGGGCTCCTCTGGATGTGGGCGGGACCCTCGTGTTTCCTCTCGAGTGGAGACGGGTATGTGGGGAATTTCTTGATTTGCACCAAGGGTGTGAAGGAGCCTTTTGAAGTTCCAGAGGTGAGGTGTGATCAGCCTCGAGACGCCTCAGCGGAAATGGGCCTCCTCTCCCCTGGAGTGGAGAACCTCCTGGATTTTCTCGAGTTGCGGCAGGTCTTCTCGAGTTAAGACGTGGACCTCAGGGACGCGCTCTGGGGGTCTCAGGAAAAGCCAGTCCACATGCGAGTTGCTAGGGGCCATCTCGGGATTCCTCTCCCGTCCATGCCGGGGCCTAAGACCTTGTGAGGTTTCGGAGCCGGAACCTGAGGATTCCTCTCCAGTGTTGCCATGGATCTTCGGGTTATTCTGAGTCTCCCCAGGGGAGTCAGGCCTCGTCTCGAGTGGGGGCATGCACGTGCGCTTTCCACCCGAACTGCAGCAGTAGTGTCACGCTTCCTGTCACGTGGATCAAGGGATCTGTGGCTTTCCCTCGAGGCTTTCCCTCGAGGCTTTCCCACAGGGCTGTGCCACGTGACACCTTGGTGTGAGTCGATCCTCGGCGTGAAAGACGAGCCGGTGAAGGGAAAAGAGGTTCCTCTGGAATGGACTGAGACATCTGGGGGACTCTTGGAATGGTGGCACGACCCTGGAGTTCCTCTCGCCTTTCCTGTTGAGAGGGCCTCCTCTTGAAATGCGACGGGAAGGCCGGCAACTCTTTCCCGACGACGCAGGTAAAGGATCCCTCATCTCGAGCTAGGAGGCGGAAACGGGGCTCCTCTGGATGAGGGCGGGACGCTCGTGTTTCCTCTCGAGTGGAGACGGGTATGTCGGGGAACTTCTTCATTTGCACCAAGGGTGTGAAGGACCTTTTCGGAGTTCCAGAGGTGAGGTATGATCAGCCTCGAGACTCCTCAGCGGAAATGGGCCTCATCTCGCCTGGAGGGGAGAACCTCCTGGATTTTCTCGAGTTGCGGCAGGTCTTCTCGAGTTACGACGGGGACCTCAGGGACCCGCTCTGGTGGCCTCAGGAAAGAACAGTCCCCATGTGAGTTGCTAGGGGCCCTCTCCAGATTCCTCTCCCGTCCATGCTGGGGCCTAAGACCTTGTGTGGAGTAGGGACCGGAACCTGAGGATTCCTCTCCAGTGTTGCCATAGATCTTGGGGTGCTTCTGAGTCTCCACAGGGGAGTCAGGCCTCGTCTCGAGTGGGGGCATGCACGTGCGCTTTCCTCCCGAGCTGCAGCAGTAGTGTCACGGTTCCTGTCAGGTGGATCAAGGGATCTGTGTCTTTCCCTTGAGGCTTTCCCTTGAGGCTTTCCCACGAGGCTTTCCCACAGGGCCGTGCCGCGTGCCACCTTGTTGTGAGTCGATCCTCGGCATGAAAGAAGAGACGGGGAAGGGAAAAAAGGTTCCTCTGGAATGGACTGAGACATCTGGGGGACTCTTGGAATGGTGGCACGACCCTGGAGTTCCTCTCGCCGTTCCTGTTGAAAGGGCCTCCTCTTCAGATGCGACGGGAACGCCGGGAACTCTTTCCCGACGAAGCAGGGAAAGGATCCCTCATCTCGAGCTACGAGGCGGCAACGGGGCTCCTCTGGATTTGGGCCGCACCCTGGAGTTTCCTCTCGAGTGGAGACGGGTATGTCGGGGAACTTCTTGATTTGCACCAAGGGTGTGAGGGACCCTTTCGAATTTCCAGAGGTGAGGTGTGATCAGCCTCGAGACGCATCAGCGGAAATGGGCCTCATCTCGCCTTTAGGGGAGAACCTCCTGGATTTTCTCGAGTTGCGGCAGGTCTTCTCGAGTTACGACGGGGACCTCAGGGACCCGCTCTGGTGGCCTCAGGAAAGAACAGTCCCCATGTGAGTTGCTAGGGGCCCTCTCAGGATTCCTCTCCCGTCCATGCCGGGGCCTAAGACCTTGTGTGGAGTCGGGGCAGGAAACTGAGGATTCCTCTCCAGTGTTGCCATGGATCTTGGGGTGCTTCTGAGTCTCCCCAGGGGAGTCAGGCCTCGTCTCGAGTGGGGGCATGCACGTGCGCTTTCCTCCCGCCTTCAGCAGTAGTGTCACGCTTCCTGTCACGTGGATCAAGGGATCTGTGGCTTTCCCTCCAGGCTTTCCCACGAGGCTTTCCCACAGGGCTGTGCCACGTGCCACCTTGGTGTGAGTCGATCCTCGGCGTGAAAGGCGAGCCGGTGAAGGGAAAAGAGGTTCCTCTGGAATGGACTGAGACATCTGGGGGCCTCTTGGAACGGTGGCACGACCCTGGAGTTCCTCTCGCCATTCCTGTTGAGAGGGCATCCTCTTGAGATGCTACGGGAACGCCGGGAACTCTTTCCTGACGAAGCAGGGAAAGGATCCCTGATCTCGAGATACGAGGCGGAAACGCGGCACCTCTGGTTGAGGGCGGGACCCTCGTGTTTCCTCTCGAGTGGAGACGGGTATGTCGGGGAACTTCTTCATTTGCACCAAGGGTGTGAAGGACCCATTCGAAGTTCCAGATATGAGGTGTGATCAGCCTCGAGACGCCTCAGCGGAAATGGGCCTCATCTCGCCTGGAGGGGAGAACCTCCTGGATTTTCTCGAGTTGTTGCAGGTCTTCTCGAGTTACGACGGGGACCTCAGGGACCCGCTCTGGTGGCCTCAGGAAAGGCCAGCCCCCATGCGAGTTGCTAGGGGCCCTCTCGGGATTCCTCTCCCGTCGATGCCGGGGCCTAAGACCATGTGTGGGGTCGGGGCCGGAACCTGAGGATTCCTCTCCAGTGTTGCCATGGATCTTGGGGTGCTTCTGAGTCTCCCCAGGGGAGTCAGGCCTCGTCTCGAGTGGGGGCATGCACGTGCGCTTTCCTCCCGAGCTGCAGCAGTAGGGTCACGCTTCCTGTCACGTGGATCAAGGGATCTGTGTCTTTCCCTCGAGGCTTTACCTCGAGGCTTTCCCACGAGTCTTTCCCACAGGGCTGTGCTGCGTGCCACCTTGGTGTGAGTCATTCCTCGGCATGGAAGACGAGCCGGTGAAGGGAAAAGAGGTTCCTCTGGAATGGACTGAGACATCTGGGGGACTCTTGGATTGGGGGCACGACCCTAGAGGTCCTCTTGTCGTTCCTGTTGAGAGGACCTCCTCTTGAGATGCGACGGGAACGCCGAGAACTCTTTCCCGACAAAGCAGGGAAAGGAACCCTCATCTGGAGCTACGAGGCGGTAACGGGGCTCCTCTGGATGTGGGCGGGACCCTCGTGTTTCCTCTCGAGTGGAGACGGGTATGTGGGGAATTTCTTGATTTGCACCAAGGGTGTGAAGGAGCCTTTTGAAGTTCCAGAGGTGAGGTGTGATCAGCCTCGAGACGCCTCAGCGGAAATGGGCCTCCTCTCCCCTGGAGTGGAGAACCTCCTGGATTTTCTCGAGTTGCGGCAGGTCTTCTCGAGTTAAGACGTGGACCTCAGGGACGCGCTCTGGGGGTCTCAGGAAAAGCCAGTCCACATGCGAGTTGCTAGGGGCCATCTCGGGATTCCTCTCCCGTCCATGCCGGGGCCTAAGACCTTGTGAGGTTTCGGAGCCGGAACCTGAGGATTCCTCTCCAGTGTTGCCATGGATCTTGGGGTGCTTCTGAGTCTCCCCAGGGGAGTCAGGCCTCGTCTCGAGTGGGGGCATGCACGTGCGCTTTCCTCCGGAGCTGCAGCAGTAGTGTCACGCTTCCTGTCACGTGGATCAAGGGATCTGTGGCTTTCCCTCGAGGCTGTCCCTCGAGGCTTTCCCACGAGGCTTTCCCACAGGGCTGTGCCACGTGCCACCTTGGTGTGAGTCGATCCTCGGCGTGAAAGACGAGCCGGTGTAGGGAAAAGAGGTTCCTCTGGTATGGACTGAGACATCTGGGGGACTCTTGGAATGGTGGCACGACCCTGGAGTTACTCTCGCCGTTCCGGTTGAGAGGGCCTCCTCTTGAGATGCGACGGGAACGCCGGGAACTCGTTCCCGACGAAGCAGGGAAAGGATCCCTCATCTCGAGCTACGAGGCGGAAACGGGGCTCCTCTGGATGTGGGCGGGACCCTCGTGTTTCCTCTCGAGTGGAGACGGGAATGTCGGGAAAATTCTTGATTTGCCCCAAGGGTGTGAAGGACCCTTTCGAAGTTCCAGAGGTGAGGTGTGATCAGCCTCGAGATGCCTCAGCGGACATGGGCCTCGTCTCGCCTGGAGGGGAGAACCTCCTGGATTTTCTCGAGTTGCGGCAGGTCTTCTCGAGTTACGGCGGGGACCTCAGGGACCCGCTCTCGTGGCCTCAGGAAAGGCCAGTCCCCAGGCGAGTTGCTAAGGGCCATCTCGGGATTCCTCTCCCGACAATGCCGTGGCCTAAGACCTTGTGTGGATTCGGGGCAGGAACCAAAGGATTCCTCTCCAGTGTTGCCATGGATTTTGGGGTGATTCTGAGTCTCCCCAAGGGAATCAGGCCTCGTCTCGTATGGGGACATGCACGTGCGCTTTCCTCCCGAGCTGCAGCAGTAGTGTCACGCTTCCTGTCACGTGGATCAAGGGATCTGTGGCTTTCCCTCGAGGCTGTCCCTCGAGGCTTTCCCACGAGATTTTCCCACAGGGCTGTGTCACGAGCCACCTTGGTGTGAGTCGATCCTCGGCGTGTAAGACGATCCGGTGAAGGGAAAAAAGGTTCCTCTGGAATGGACTGAGACATCTGGTGGACTGTTGGAATGGTGGCACGACCCTGGAGGTCCTCTCGCCGTTCCTGTTGAGAGGGCCTCCTCTTGATATGCGACGGGAAGGCCGGGAACTCTTTCCCGACGAAGCAGGGAAAGGATCCCTCATCTCGAGCTACGAGGCGGAAACGGGGCTCCTCTGGATGTGGGCGGGACCCTCGTGAATCCTCTCGAGTGGAGACGGGTATGTCGGGGAACTTCTTGATTTGCACCAAGGGTGTGAAGGACCCTTTCGAAGTTCCAGAGGGGAGGTGTGACCAGCCTTGAGACGCCTCAGCGGAAATGGGCCTCATCTCGCCTGGAGGGGAGAACCGCCTGGATTTTCTCGAGTTGCGGCAGGTCTTCTCGAGTTACGACGGGGACCTCAGGGACCCGCTCTGGTGGCCTCAGGAAAGGCCAGTCCCCATGCGAGTTGCTAGAGGACGTCTCGGGATTCCTCTCCCGTCCATGCCGGGGCCTCAGTCCATGTTTGGAGTCGGGGCCTGAACCTGAGGATTCCTCTCCAATGTTGCCATGGATCTTGGGGTGCTTCTTAGTCTCCACAGGGGAGTCAGGCCTCGTTTCGAGTGGGGGCATGCACGTGCTCTTTCCTCCCGAGCTGCAGCAGTCGTGTCACGCTTCCTGTCACGTGGATCAAGGGATCTGTGTCTTTCCCTCGAGGCTGTCCCTCGAGGCTTTCCCACGAGGCGTTCCCACAGGGCTGTGCCACGTGCCACCTTGGTGTGAGTTGTACCTCGGCGTTAAAAACGAGCCGGTGTAGGGAAAAGAGGTTCCTCTGGTATGGACTGAGACATCTCGGAGACTCTTGGAATGGTGGCACGACCCTGGAGTTCCTCTCGCGGTTCCGGTTGAGAGGGCCTCCTCTTGAGGTGCGACGGGAACGCCGGGAACTCTTTCCCGACGAAGCAGGGAAAGGATCCCTAATCTCGAGCTACGAGGCGGAAACGGGGCTCCTCTGGATGTGGGCGGGACCCTCGTGTTTCCTCTCGGGTGGAGACGGGTATGTCGGGGAACTTCTTGATTTGCACCAAGGGTGTGAAGAACCCTTTCGAAGTTCCAGAGGGGAGGTGTGATCAGCCTCGAGACGCCTCAGCGGAAATGCCCTATCTCGCCTGCAGGGGAGAACCTCCTGGATTTTCTCGAGTTGCGGCAGGTTTCTCGAGTTACGACGGGGACCTCAGGGACCCGCTCTGGTGGCCTCTGGAAAGGCCAGTCCCCATGCGAGTTGCTAGGGGACCCCTTGGGATTCCTCTCCCGTCCATGCCGGTGCCTCAGTCCTTGTGTGGAGTCAGGGCCAGAACCTGAGGATTCCTCTCCAGTGTTGCCATGGATCTTGGGGTGCTTCTGAGTCTTCCCAGGGGAGTCAGGCCTCGTCTCGAGTGGGGGCATGCACGTGCGCTTTCCTCCCGAGCTGCAGCAGTAGTGTCACGCTTCCTGTCACGTGGATCAAGGGATGTGTGGCTTTCCCTCGAGGCTGTCCCTCGAGGCTTTCCCACGAGTCTTTCCCACAGGGCTGTGCCACGTGCCACCTTTGTTTGAGTCGATCCTCTGCGTGAAAGACGAGCCGGTGAAGGGAAAAGAGGTTCCTCTGGAATGGACTGAGACATCTGGGGGACTCTTGGAATGGTGGCACGACCCTGGAGTTCCTCTCGCCGTTGCGGTTGAGAGGGCCTCCTCTTGAGATGCGACGGGAACGCCGGGAACTCTTTCCCGACGAAGCAGGGAAAGGATCCCTCATCTCGAGCTACGTGGCGGAAACGGGGCTCCTCTGGATGTGGGCGGGACCCTCGTGTTTCCTCTCGAGTGGAGACGGGTATGTCGGGGAACTTCTTGATTTGCACCAAGGGTGTGAAGGACCCTTTCGAAGTTCCAGAGGTGAGGTGTGATCAGCCTCGAGACGCCTCAGCGGAAAAGGGCCTCATCTCGCCTGGAGGGGAGAACCTCCTGGATTTTCTCAAGTTGCAGCATGTCTTCTCGAGTTACGACGGGGACCTCAGGGACCCTCTCTGGTGGCCTCAGGAGAGGCCAGTCCCCATGCGTGTTGTTAGGGGCCATCTCCGGATTCCTCTCCCGTCCATGCCGGGGCCTAAGACCTTGTGTGGAGTCGGGGTCAGAACCTGAGGATTCCTCTCCAGTGTTGCCATGGATCTTGGGGTGCTTCTGAGTCTCCCCAGGGGAGTCAAGCCTCGTCTCGAGTGGGGGTATGCACGTGCGCTTTCCTGCCGAGCTGCAGGAGAAGTGTCACGCTTCCTGTCCCGTGGATCTAGGGATCTGTGGCATTCCCTCGAGGCTGTCCCTCGAGGCTTTCCCACGAGGCTTTCCCACAGGGCTGTGCCACGTGAAACCTTGGTGTGAGTCGATCCTCGGCGTGAAAGACGAGCCGGTGAAGGAAAAAGAGGTTCCTCTGGAATGGAGTGAGACATCTTGGGGACTCTTGGAATGGTGGCACGACCCTGGAGTTCCTCTCGCCGTTCCTGTTGAGAGGGCCTCCTCTTGAGATGCGACGGGAACGCCGGGAACTCTTTCCCGACGAAGCAGGGATAGGATCCCTCATCTCGAGCTACGAGGCGGAAACGGGGCTCCTCTGGATGTGGGCGGGACCCTCGTGTTTCCTCTCGAGTGGAGACGGGTATGTCGGGGAATTTCTTGATTTGCACCAAGGGTGTGAAGGACCCTTTCGAAGTTCCAGAGGTGAGGTGTGATCAGCCTCGAGACGCCTCAGCGGACATTGGCCTCGTCTCGCCTGGAGGGGAGGACCTCCTGGATTTTCTCGAGTTGCGGCAGGTCTTCTCGAGTTACGGCGGGGACCTCAGGGACCCGCTCTGGTGGCCTCAGGAAAGGCCAGTCCCCATGCGAGTTGCTAGGGGCCATCTCGGGATTCCTCTCCCGTCCATGTCGGGGCTAAAGACCTTGTGTGGAGTCGGGGCCGGAACCTGAGGATTCCTCTCCAGTGTTGCCATGGATCTTGGGGTGCTTCTGAGTCTCCCCAGGGGAGTCAGGCCTCGTCTCGAGTGGGGGCATGCACGTGCGCTTTCCTCCGGAGCTGCAGCAGTAGTGTCACGCTTCCTGTCACGTGGATCAAGGGATCTGTGGCTTTCCCTCGAGGCTGTCCCTCGAGGCTTTCCCACGAGGCTTTCCCACAGGGCTGTGCCACGTGCCACCTTGGTGTGAGTCGATCCTCGGCGTGAAAGACGAGCCGGTGTAGGGAAAAGAGTTTCCTCTGGTATGGACTGAGACATCTGGGGGACTCTTGGAATGGTGGCACGACCCTGGAGTTACTCTCGCCGTTCCGGTTGAGAGGGCCTCCTCTTGAGATGCGACGGGAACGCCGGGAACTCGTTCCCGACGAAGCAGGGAAAGGATCCCTCATCTCGAGCTACGAGGCGGAAACGGGGCTCCTCTGGATGTGGGCGGGACCCTCGTGTTTCCTCTCGAGTGGAGACGGGAATGTCGGGAAAATTCTTGATTTGCCCCAAGGGTGTGAAGGACCCTTTCGAAGTTCCAGAGGTGAGGTGTGATCAGCCTCGAGATGCCTCAGCGGACATGGGCCTCGTCTCGCCTGGAGGGGAGAACCTCCTGGATTTTCTCGAGTTGCGGCAGGTCTTCTCGAGTTACGGCGGGGACCTCAGGGACCCGCTCTGGTGGCCTCAGGAAAGGCCAGTCCCCAGGCGAGTTGCTAAGGGCCATCTCGGGATTCCTCTCCCGACAATGCCGTGGCCTAAGACCTTGTGTGGATTCGGGGCAGGAACCAAAGGATTCCTCTCCAGTGTTGCCATGGATTTCGGGGTGATTCTGAGTCTCCCCAAGGGAATCAGGCCTCGTCTCGTGTGGGGACATGCACGTGCGCTTTCCTCCCGAGCTGCAGCAGTAGTGTCACGCTTCCTGTCACGTGGATCAAGGGATCTGTGGCTTTCCCTCGAGGCTGTCCCTCGAGGCTTTCCCACGAGATTTTCCCACAGGGCTGTGTCACGAGCCACCTTGGTGTGAGTCGATCCTCGGCGTGTAAGACGAGCCGGTGAAGGGAAAAAAGGTTCCTCTGGAATGGACTGAGACATCTGGTGGACTGTTGGAATGGTGGCACGACCCTGGAGGTCCTCTCGCCGTTCCTGTTGAGAGGGCCTCCTCTTGATATGCGACGGGAAGGCCGGGAACTCTTTCCCGACGAAGCAGGGAAAGGATCCCACATCTCGAGCTACGAGGCGGAAACGGGGCTCCTCTGGATGTGGGCGGGACCCTCGTGAATCCTCTCGAGTGGAGACGGGTATGTCGGGGAACTTCTTGATTTGCACCAAGGGTGTGAAGGACCCTTTCGAAGTTCCAGAGGGGAGGTGTGACCAGCCTTGAGACGCCTCAGCGGAAATGGGCCTCATCTCGCCTGGAGGGGAGAACCGCCTGGATTTTCTCGAGTTGCGGCAGGTCTTCTCGAGTTACGACGGGGACCTCAGGGACCCGCTCTGGTGGCCTCAGGAAAGGCCAGTCCCCATGCGAGTTGCTAGAGGACGTCTCGGGATTCCTCTCCCGTCCATGCCGGGGCCTCAGTCCATGTTTGGAGTCGGGGCCTGAACCTGAGGATTCCTCTCCAATGTTGCCATGGATCTTGGGGTGCTTCTTAGTCTCCACAGGGGAGTCAGGCCTCGTTTCGAGTGGGGGCATGCACGTGCTCTTTCCTCCCGAGCTGCAGCAGTCGTGTCACGCTTCCTGTCACGTGGATCAAGGGATCTGTGTCTTTCCCTCGAGGCTGTCCCTCGAGGCTTTCCCACGAGGCGTTCCCACAGGGCTGTGCCACGTGCCACCTTGGTGTGAGTTGTACCTCGGCGTTAAAAACGAGCCGGTGTAGGGAAAAGAGGTTCCTCTGGTATGGACTGAGACATCTCGGAGACTCTTGGAATGGTGGCACGACCCTGGAGTTCCTCTCGCGGTTCCGGTTGAGAGGGCCTCCTCTTGAGGTGCGACGGGAACGCCGGGAACTCTTTCCCGACGAAGCAGGGAAAGGATCCCTAATCTCGAGCTACGAGGCGGAAACGGGGCTCCTCTGGATGTGGGCGGGACCCTCGTGTTTCCTCTCGGGTGGAGACGGGTATGTCGGGGAACTTCTTGATTTGCACCAAGGGTGTGAAGAACCCTTTCGAAGTTCCAGAGGGGAGGTGTGATCAGCCTCGAGACGCCTCAGCGGAAATGCCCTATCTCGCCTGCAGGGGAGAACCTCCTGGATTTTCTCGAGTTGCGGCAGGTTTCTCGAGTTACGACGGGGACCTCAGGGACCCGCTCTGGTGGCCTCTGGAAAGGCCAGTCCCCATGCGAGTTGCTAGGGGACCCCTTGGGATTCCTCTCCCGTCCATGCCGGTGCCTCAGTCCTTGTGTGGAGTCAGGGCCAGAACCTGAGGATTCCTCTCCAGTGTTGCCATGGATCTTGGGGTGCTTCTGAGTCTTCCCAGGGGAGTCAGGCCTCGTCTCGAGTGGGGGCATGCACGTGCGCTTTCCTCCCGAGCTGCAGCAGTAGTGTCACGCTTCCTGTCACGTGGATCAAGGGATGTGTGGCTTTCCCTCGAGGCTGTCCCTCGAGGCTTTCCCACGAGTCTTTCCCACAGGGCTGTGCCACGTGCCACCTTGGTTTGAGTCGATCCTCTGCGTGAAAGACGAGCCGGTGAAGGGACAAGAGGTTCCTCTGGAATGGACTGAGACATCTGGGGGACTCTTGGAATGGTGGCACGACCCTGGAGTTCCTCTCGCCGTTGCGGTTGAGAGGGCCTCCTCTTGAGATGCGACGGGAACGCCGGGAACTCTTTCCCGACGAAGCAGGGAAAGGATCCCTCATCTCGAGCTACGTGGCGGAAACGGGGCTCCTCTGGATGTGGGCGGGACCCTCGTGTTTCCTCTCGAGTGGAGACGGGTATGTCGGGGAACTTCTTGATTTGCACCAAGGGTGTGAAGGACCCTTTCGAAGTTCCAGAGGTGAGGTGTGATCAGCCTCGAGACGCCTCAGCGGAAAAGGGCCTCATCTCGCCTGGAGGGGAGAACCTCCTCGATTTTCTCAAGTTGCAGCATGTCTTCTCGAGTTACGACGGGGACCTCAGGGACCCTCTCTGGTGGCCTCAGGAGAGGCCAGTCGCCATGCGTGTTGTTAGGGGCCATCTCCGGATTCCTCTCCCGTCCATGCCGGGGCCTAAGACCTTGTGTGGAGTCGGGGTCAGAACCTGAGGATTCCTCTCCAGTGTTGCCATGGATCTTGGGGTGCTTCTGAGTCTCCCCAGGGGAGTCAAGCCTCGTCTCGAGTGGGGGTATGCACGTGCGCTTTCCTGCCGAGCTGCAGGAGAAGTGTCACGCTTCCTGTCCCGTGGATCTAGGGATCTGTGGCATTCCCTCGAGGCTGTCCCTCGAGGCTTTCCCACGAGGCTTTCCCACAGGGCTGTGCCACGTGAAACCTTGGTGTGAGTCGATCCTCGGCGTGAAAGACGAGCCGGTGAAGGAAAAAGAGGTTCCTCTGGAATGGAGTGAGACATCTTGGGGACTCTTGGAATGGTGGCACGACCCTGGAGTTCCTCTCGCCGTTCCTGTTGAGAGGGCCTCCTCTTGAGATGCGACGGGAACGCCGGGAACTCTTTCCCGACGAAGCAGGGATAGGATCCCTCATCTCGAGCTACGAGGCGGAAACGGGGCTCCTCTGGATGTGGGCGGGACCCTCGTGTTTTCTCTCAAGTGGAGACGGGTATGTCGGTGAACTTCTTGATTTGCACCAAGGGTGTGAAGGACCCTTTCGAAGTTCCAGAGGTGAGGTGTGATCAGCCTCGAGACGCCTCAGCGGAAATGGGCCTCATCTCGCCTGGAGGGGAGTACCTCCTTGATTTTCTCGAGTTGCGGCAGGTCTTCTCGAGTTAGGACGGGGACCTCAGGGACCCGCTCTGGTGGCCTCAGGAAAGGCCAGTCCCCATGCGAGTTGCTAGGGGCCATCTCGGGATTACACTCCCGTCCATGTCGGGGCTAAAGACCTTGTGTGGAGTCGGGGCCGGAACCTGAGGATTCCTCTCCAGTGTTGCCATTGATCTTGGGGTGCTTCTGAGTCTCCCCAGGGGAGTCAGGCCTCGTCTAGAGTGGGGGCATGCACGTGCGCTTTCCTCCCGAGCTGCAGCAGTAGTGTCACGCTTCCTGTCACGTGGATCAAGGGATCTGTGGCTTTCCCTCGAGGCTGTCCCTCGAGGCTTTCCCACGAGGCTTTCCCACAGGGCTGTGCCACGTGCCACCTCGGTGTGAGTCGATCCTCGGCGTGAAAGACGAGCCGGTGTAGGGAAAAGAGGTTCCTCTGGTATGGACTGAGACATCTGGGGGACTCCTGGAATGGTGGCACGACCCTGGAGTTCCTCTCGCCGTTCCTGTTGAGAGGGCCTCCTCTCGAGATGCGACGGGAACTCCGGGAACTCTTTCCCGACGAAGCAGGGAAAGGATCCCTCATCTCGAGCTACGAGGCGGAAACGGGGCTCCTCTGGATGTGGGCGGTACCCTCGTGTTTCCTCTCGAGGGGAGCCGGGTATGTCGGGGAACATCTTGATTTGCACCAAGGGTGTGAAGGACCATTTCGAAGTTCCACAGGTGAGGTGTGATCAGCCTCGAGACGCCTCAGCGGAAATGGTCCTCATCTCGCCTGGAGGGGAGAACCTCCTGGATTTTCTCAAGTTGCGGCAGGTCTTCTCGAGTTACGACGGGGACCTCAGGGACCCGCTCTGGTGGCCTCAGGAAAGGCCAGTCACGATGCGAGTTGCTAGGGGCCATCTCAGTATTCCACTCCCGTCCATGTCGGGGCTAAAGACCTTGTGTGGAGTCGGGGCCGGAACCTGAGGATTCTTCTCCAGTGTTGCCATGGATCTTGAGGTGCTACTGAGTCTCCCCAGGGGAGTCAGGCCTCGTCTCGAGTGGGGGCATGCACGTGCGCTTTCCTCCCGAGCTACAGCAGTAGTGTCACGCTTCCTGTCACGTGGATCAAGGGATCTGTGGCTTTCCCTCGAGGCTGTCCCTCGAGGCTTTCCCACGAGGCTTTCCCACAGGGCTGTGCCACGTGCTACCTTAGTGTGAGTCGATTCTCGGCGTGAAAGACGAGCCGGTGAAGGGAAAAGAGGTGCCTCTGGAATGAACTGAGCCATCTGGGGGACTCTTGGAATGGTGGCACGACTCTGGAGTTCCTCTCGCCGTTTCTGTTGAGAGGGCCTCCTCTTGAGATGCGACGGGAACGCCGGGAACTCTTTCCCGACGAAGCAGGGAAAGGATCCCTCATCTCGAGCTACGAGGCAGAAACGGGGCTCCTCTGGATGTGGGCGGGACCCTCGTGATTCCTCTCGAGTGGAGACGGGTATGTCGGGGAACTTCTTGACTTGTACCAAGGGTGTGAAGGACCCTTTCGAAGTTCCAGAGGTGAGGTGTGATCAGCCTCGCGACGCCTCAGCGGAAATGGGCCTCGTCTCGCCTGGAGGGAGGAACTCCTGGATTTTCTCAAGTTCCGGCAGGTCTTCTCGAGTTACGACGGGGACCTCAGGGACCCGCTCTGGTGGCCTCAGGAAAGGCCAGTCCCCATGCGAGTTGCTAGGGGCCATCTCGGGTTTTCTCTCCCGTCCATGTCGGGGCTAAAGACCTTGTGTGGAGTCGGGGCCGGAACCTGAGGATTCCTCTCCAGTGTTGCCATGGATCTTGGGGTGCTTCTGAGTCTCCCCAGGGGAGTCAGGCCTCGTCTCGAGTGGGGGCATGCACGTGCGCTTTCCTCCCGAGCTACAGCAGTAGTGTCACGCTTCCTGTCACGTGGATCAAGGGATCTGTGGCTTTCTCTCGAGGCTGTCCCTCGAGGCTTTCCCACCAGGCTTTCCAACAGGGCTGTGCCACGTGCCACCTTGGTGTGAGTCTATCCTCGGCGTGAAAGACGAGCCGGTGAAGGGAAAAGTGGTTCCTCTGGAATGGACTGAGACATCTGGGGGACTCTTGGAATGGTGGCACGACCCTGGAGTTCCTCTCGCCGTTCCTGTTGAGAGGGCCTCCTCTTGAGATGCAACGGGAACGCCGGGAACTCGTTCCCGACGAAGCAGGGAAAGGATCCCTCATCTCGAGCTACGAGGCGGAAACAGGGCTCCTCTGGATGTGGGCGGGACCCTCGTGTTTCCTCTCGAGTGGAGACGGGAATGTCGGGAAAATTCTTGATTTGCCCCAAGGGTGTGAAGGACCCTTTCGAAGTTCCAGAGGTGAGGTGTGATCAGCCTCGAGACGCCTCAGCGGACATTGGCCTCGTCTCGCCTGGAGGGGAGAACCTCCTGGATTTTCTCGAGTTGCGGCAGGTCTTCTCGAGTTACGGCGGGGACCTCAGGGACCCGCTCTGGTGGCCTCAGGAAAGGCCAGTCCCCATGCGAGTTGCTAGGGGCCATCTCGGGATTCCTCTCCCGTCCATGTCGGGGCTAAAGACCTTGTGTGGAGTCGGGGCCGGAACCTGAGGATTCCTCTCCAGTGTTGCCATGGATCTTGGGGTGCTTCTGAGTCTCCCCAAGGGAATCAGGCCTCGTCTCGAGTGGGGACATGCACGTGCGCTTTCCTCCCGAGCTGCAGCAGTAGTGTCACGATTCCTGTAACGTGGATCAAGGGATCTGTGGCTTTCCCTCGAGGCTGTCCCTGGAGGCTTTCCCAAGAGGCTTTCACACGAGGCTTCCCCACAGGGCTGTGCCACGTGCCACCTTGGTGTGAGTCGATCCTCGGCGTGAAAGACGAGCCGGTGAAGGGAAAAAAGGTTCCTCTGGAATGGACTGAGACATCTGGGGGACTGTTGGAATGGTGGCACGACCCTGGAGTTCCTCTCGCCGTTCCTGTTGAGAGGGCCTCCTCTTGAGATGCGACGGGAACGCCGGGAACTCTTTCCCGACGAAGCAGGGATAGGATCCCTCATCTCGAGCTACGAGGCGGAAACGGGGCTCCTCTGGATGTGGGCGGGACCCTCGTGTTTTCTCTCAAGTGGAGACGGGTATGTCGGTGAACTTCTTGATTTGCACCAAGGGTGTGAAGGACCCTTTCGAAGTTCCAGAGGTGAGGTGTGATCAGCCTCGAGACGCCTCAGCGGAAATGGGCCTCATCTCGCCTGGAGGGGAGTACCTCCTTGATTTTCTCGAGTTGCGGCAGGTCTTCTCGAGTTAGGACGGGGACCTCAGGGACCCGCTCTGGTGGCCTCAGGAAAGGCCAGTCCCCATGCGAGTTGCTAGGGGCCATCTCGGGATTACACTCCCGTCCATGTCGGGGCTAAAGACCTTGTGTGGAGTCGGGGCCGGAACCTGAGGATTCCTCTCCAGTGTTGCCATTGATCTTGGGGTGCTTCTGAGTCTCCCCAGGGGAGTCAGGCCTCGTCTAGAGTGGGGGCATGCACGTGCGCTTTCCTCCCGAGCTGCAGCAGTAGTGTCACGCTTCCTGTCACGTGGATCAAGGGATCTGTGGCTTTCCCTCGAGGCTGTCCCTCGAGGCTTTCCCACGAGGCTTTCCCACAGGGCTGTGCCACGTGCCACCTCGGTGTGAGTCGATCCTCGGCGTGAAAGACGAGCCGGTGTAGGGAAAAGAGGTTCCTCTGGTATGGACTGAGACATCTGGGGGACTCCTGGAATGGTGGCACGACCCTGGAGTTCCTCTCGCCGTTCCTGTTGAGAGGGCCTCCTCTCGAGATGCGACGGGAACTCCGGGAACTCTTTCCCGACGAAGCAGGGAAAGGATCCCTCATCTCGAGCTACGAGGCGGAAACGGGGCTCCTCTGGATGTGGGCGGTACCCTCGTGTTTCCTCTCGAGGGGAGCCGGGTATGTCGGGGAACATCTTGATTTGCACCAAGGGTGTGAAGGACCATTTCGAAGTTCCACAGGTGAGGTGTGATCAGCCTCGAGACGCCTCAGCGGAAATGGTCCTCATCTCGCCTGGAGGGGAGAACCTCCTGGATTTTCTCAAGTTGCGGCAGGTCTTCTCGAGTTACGACGGGGACCTCAGGGACCCGCTCTGGTGGCCTCAGGAAAGGCCAGTCACGATGCGAGTTGCTAGGGGCCATCTCAGTATTCCACTCCCGTCCATGTCGGGGCTAAAGACCTTGTGTGGAGTCGGGGCCGGAACCTGAGGATTCTTCTCCAGTGTTGCCATGGATCTTGAGGTGCTACTGAGTCTCCCCAGGGGAGTCAGGCCTCGTCTCGAGTGGGGGCATGCACGTGCGCTTTCCTCCCGAGCTACAGCAGTAGTGTCACGCTTCCTGTCACGTGGATCAAGGGATCTGTGGCTTTCCCTCGAGGCTGTCCCTCGAGGCTTTCCCACGAGGCTTTCCCACAGGGCTGTGCCACGTGCTACCTTAGTGTGAGTCGATTCTCGGCGTGAAAGACGAGCCGGTGAAGGGAAAAGAGGTGCCTCTGGAATGAACTGAGCCATCTGGGGGACTCTTGGAATGGTGGCACGACTCTGGAGTTCCTCTCGCCGTTTCTGTTGAGAGGGCCTCCTCTTGAGATGCGACGGGAACGCCGGGAACTCTTTCCCGACGAAGCAGGGAAAGGATCCCTCATCTCGAGCTACGAGGCAGAAACGGGGCTCCTCTGGATGTGGGCGGGACCCTCGTGATTCCTCTCGAGTGGAGACGGGTATGTCGGGGAACTTCTTGACTTGTACCAAGGGTGTGAAGGACCCTTTCGAAGTTCCAGAGGTGAGGTGTGATCAGCCTCGCGACGCCTCAGCGGAAATGGGCCTCGTCTCGCCTGGAGGGAGGAACTCCTGGATTTTCTCAAGTTCCGGCAGGTCTTCTCGAGTTACGACGGGGACCTCAGGGACCCGCTCTGGTGGCCTCAGGAAAGGCCAGTCCCCATGCGAGTTGCTAGGGGCCATCTCGGGTTTTCTCTCCCGTCCATGTCGGGGCTAAAGACCTTGTGTGGAGTCGGGGCCGGAACCTGAGGATTCCTCTCCAGTGTTGCCATGGATCTTGGGGTGCTTCTGAGTCTCCCCAGGGGAGTCAGGCCTCGTCTCGAGTGGGGGCATGCACGTGCGCTTTCCTCCCGAGCTACAGCAGTAGTGTCACGCTTCCTGTCACGTGGATCAAGGGATCTGTGGCTTTCTCTCGAGGCTGTCCCTCGAGGCTTTCCCACCAGGCTTTCCAACAGGGCTGTGCCACGTGCCACCTTGGTGTGAGTCTATCCTCGGCGTGAAAGACGAGCCGGTGAAGGGAAAAGTGGTTCCTCTGGAATGGACTGAGACATCTGGGGGACTCTTGGAATGGTGGCACGACCCTGGAGTTCCTCTCGCCGTTCCTGTTGAGAGGGCCTCCTCTTGAGATGCAACGGGAACGCCGGGAACTCGTTCCCGACGAAGCAGGGAAAGGATCCCTCATCTCGAGCTACGAGGCGGAAACAGGGCTCCTCTGGATGTGGGCGGGACCCTCGTGTTTCCTCTCGAGTGGAGACGGGAATGTCGGGAAAATTCTTGATTTGCCCCAAGGGTGTGAAGGACCCTTTCGAAGTTCCAGAGGTGAGGTGTGATCAGCCTCGAGACGCCTCAGCGGACATTGGCCTCGTCTCGCCTGGAGGGGAGAACCTCCTGGATTTTCTCGAGTTGCGGCAGGTCTTCTCGAGTTACGGCGGGGACCTCAGGGACCCGCTCTGGTGGCCTCAGGAAAGGCCAGTCCCCATGCGAGTTGCTAGGGGCCATCTCGGGATTCCTCTCCCGTCCATGTCGGGGCTAAAGACCTTGTGTGGAGTCGGGGCCGGAACCTGAGGATTCCTCTCCAGTGTTGCCATGGATCTTGGGGTGCTTCTGAGTCTCCCCAAGGGAATCAGGCCTCGTCTCGAGTGGGGACATGCACGTGCGCTTTCCTCCCGAGCTGCAGCAGTAGTGTCACGATTCCTGTAACGTGGATCAAGGGATCTGTGGCTTTCCCTCGAGGCTGTCCCTGGAGGCTTTCCCAAGAGGCTTTCACACGAGGCTTCCCCACAGGGCTGTGCCACGTGCCACCTTGGTGTGAGTCGATCCTCGGCGTGAAAGACGAGCCGGTGAAGGGAAAAAAGGTTCCTCTGGAATGGACTGAGACATCTGGGGGACTGTTGGAATGGTGGCACGACCCTGGAGTTCCTCTCGCCGTTCCTGTTGAGAGGGCCTCCTCTTGAGATGCGACGGGAACGCCGGGAACTCTTTCCCGACGAAGCAGGGAAAGGATCCCTCATCTCGAGCTACGAGGCGGAAACGGGGCTCCTCTGGATGTGGGCGGGACCCTCGTGTTTCCTCTCGAGTGGAGACGGGTATGTCGGGGAACTTCTTGATTTGCACCAAGGGTGTGAAGGACCCTTTCGAAGTTCCAGAGGGGAGGTGTGATCAGCCTCGAGACGCCTCAGCGGAAATGGGCCTCATCTCGCCTGGAGGGGAGAACCTCCTGGATTTTCTCGAGTTGCGGCAGGTCTTCTCGAGTTAGGACGGGGACCTCAGGGACCCGCTCTGGTGGCCTCAGGAAAGGCCAGTCCTCATGCGAGTTGCTAGGGGACCTCTCGGGATTCCTCTCCCGTCCATGCCGGGGCCTCAGTCCTTCTGTGGAGTCGGGGCCGGAACCTGAGGATTCCTCTCCAGTGTTGCCATGGATCTTGGGGTGCTTCTGAGTCTCCACAGGGGAGTCAGGCCTCGTCTCGATTGGGGGCATGCACGTAGGATTTCCTCCCGAGCTGCAGCAGTAGTGTCACGCTTCCTGTCACGTGGATCAAGGGATGTGTGGCTTTCCCTCGAGGCTGTCCCTCGAGGCTTTCCCACGAGGCTTTCCCACAGGGCTGTGCCACGTGCCACCTTGGTGTGAGTCGATCCTCGGCGTGTAAGACGAGCCGGTGAAGGGAAAAGTGGTTCCTCTGGAATGGACTGAGACATCTGGGGGACTCTTGGAATGGTGGCACGACCCTGGAGTTCCTCTCGCCGTTCCTGTTGAGAGGGCCTCCTCTTGAGATGCGACGGGAACGCCGGGAACTCTTTCCCGAAGAAGCAGGGAAAGAATCCCTCATCTCGAGCTACGAGGCGGAAACGGGGCTCCTCTGGATGTGGGCGGGACCATCGTGTTTCCTCTCGAGTGGAGACGGGTATGTCGGGGAACTTCTTGATTTGCACCAAGGGTGTGAAGGACCCTTTCGAAGTTCCAGAGGGGAGGTGTGATCAGCCTCGAGACGCCTCAGCAGAAATGGGCCTCATCTCGCCTGGAGGGGAGAACCTCCTGGATTTTCTCGAGTTGCGGCAGGTCTTCTCGAGTTACGACGGGGACCTCAGGGACCCGCTCTGGTGGCCTCAGGAAAGGCCAGTCCCCATGCGAGTTGCTATGGGACGTCTCGGGATTCCTCTCCCGTCCATGCCGGGGCTTCAGTCCTTGTGTGGGGTCGGGGCCGAAACATAAGGATTCCTCTCCAGTGTTGCCATGGATCTTGGGGTGCTTCTGAGTCTCCCCAGAGGAGTCAGGCCTCGTCTCGTGTGGGGGCATGCATGTGCGCTTTCCTCCCGAACTGCAGCAGTAGTGTCACGCTTCCTGTCACGTGGATCAAGGGATGTGTGGCTTTCCCTCGTGGCTGTCCCTCGAGGCTTTCCCACGAGGCTTTCCCACGAGGCTTCCCCACATGGCTGTGCCACGTGCCACCGTGGTGTGAGTCGATCCTCGGCGTGAAAGACGAGCCTTCAAAGGGAAAAGAGATTCCTCTGGAATGGACTGAGACATCTGGGGGACTCTTGGAATGGTGGCAGGATCCTGGAGGTCCCCTCGCCGTTCCTGTAGAGAGGGCCTCCTCTTGAGATGCGACGGGAACGCCGGGAACTCTTTCCCGAAGAAGCAGGGAAAGGATCCCTCATCTCGAGCTACGAGGCGGTAACGGGGCTCCTCTGGATGTGGGCGGGACCCTCGTGTTTCCTCTCGAGTGGAGACGGGTATGTCGGGGAAGTTCTTGATTTGCACCAAGGGTGTGAAGGACCCTTTCGAAGTTCCAGAGGTGAGGTGTGATCAGCCTCGAGACGCCTCAGCAGAAATGGGCCTCATCTCGCCTGGAGGGGAGAACCTCCTGGATTTTCTCGAGTTGCGGCAGGTCTTCTCGAGTTACGACGGGGACCTTAGGGACCCGCTCTGGTGGCCTCAGGAAAGGCCAGTCCCCATGCGAGTTGCTAGGGGCCATCTCGGGATTCCTCTCCCATCCATGCCGGGGCCTAAAACCTTGTGTGGAGTCGGGGCCCGAACCTGAGGATTCCTCTCCAGTGTTGCCATGGATCTTGGGGTGCTTCTGAGTCTCCCCAGGGGAGTCAGGCCTCGTATCGAGTGGGGGCATGCACTTGCGCTTTCCTCCCGTGCTGCAGCAGTAGTGTCACGCTTCCTGTCACGTGGATCAAGGAATCTGTGGCTTTCGCTAGAGGGTTTCCCACAAGGCTTTCCCACAGGGCTGTGCCGCGTGCCACCTTGGTGTGAGTCGATCCTCGGCGTGAACGGCGAGCCGGTGAATGGAAAAGAGAATCCTCTGCAATGGACTGAGACATCTGTGGGACTCTTGGAATGGTGGCACGACCCTGAAGTTCCTCTCGCCGTTCCTGTTAAGAGGGCCTCCTCTTGAGATGCAACGGGAACGCCGGGAACTCGTTCCCGACGAAGCAGGGAAAGGATCCCTCATCTCGAGCTACGAGGCGGAAACAGGGCTCCTCTGGATGTGGGCGGGACCCTCGTGTTTCCTCTCGAGTGGAGACGGGAATGTCGGGAAAATTCTTGATTTGCCCCAAGGGTGTGAAGGACCCTTTCGAAGTTCCAGAGGTGAGGTGTGATCAGCCTCGAGACGCCTCAGCGGACATTGGCCTCGTCTCGCCTGGAGGGGAGAACCTCCTGGATTTTCTCGAGTTGCGGCAGGTCTTCTCGAGTTACGGCGGGGACCTCAGGGACCCGCTCTGGTGGCCTCAGGAAAGGCCAGTCCCCATGCGAGTTGCTAGGGGCCATCTCGGGATTCCTCTCCCGTCCATGTTGGGGCTAAAGACCTTGTGTGGAGTCGGGGCCGGAACCTGAGGATTCCTCTCCAGTGTTGCCATGGATCTTGGGGTGCTTCTGAGTCTCCCCAAGGGAATCAGGCCTCGTCTCGAGTGGGGACATGCACGTGCGCTTTCCTCCCGAGCTGCAGCAGTAGTGTCACGCTTCCTGTAACGTGGATCAAGGGATCTGTGGCTTTCCCTCGAGGCTGTCCCTGGAGGCTTTCCCAAGAGGCTTTCACACGAGGCTTCCCCACAGGGCTGTGCCACGTGCCACCTTGGTGTGAGTCGATCCTCGGCGTGAAAGACGAGCCGGTGAAGGGAAAAAAGTTTCCTCTGGAATGGACTGAGACATCTGGGGGACTGTTGGAATGGTGGCACGACCCTGGAGTTCCTCTCGCCGTTCCTGTTGAGAGGGCCTCCTCTTGAGATGCGACGGGAACGCCGGGAACTCTTTCCCGACGAAGCAGGGAAAGGATCCCTCATCTCGAGCTACGAGGCGGAAACGGGGCTCCTCTGGATGTGGGCGGGACCCTCGTGTTTCCTCTCGAGTGGAGACGGGTATGTCGGGGAACTTCTTGATTTGCACCAAGGGTGTGAAGGACCCTTTCGAAGTTCCAGAGGGGAGGTGTGATCAGCCTCGAGACGCCTCAGCGGAAATGGGCCTCATCTCGCCTGGAGGGGAGAACCTCCTGGATTTTCTCGAGTTGCGGCAGGTCTTCTCGAGTTAGGACGGGGACCTCAGGGACCCGCTCTGGTGGCATCAGGAAAGGCCAGTCCCCATGCGAGTTGCTAGGGGACCTCTCGGGATTCCTCTCCCGTCCATGCCGGGGCCTCAGTCCTTCTGTGGAGTCGGGGCCGGAACCTGAGGATTCCTCTCCAGTGTTGCCATGGATCTTGGGGTGCTTCTGAGTCTCCACAGGGGAGTCAGGCCTCGTCTCGATTGGGGGCATGCACGTAGGATTTCCTCCCGAGCTGCAGCAGTAGTGTCACGCTTCCTGTCACGTGGATCAAGGGATGTGTGGCTTTCCCTCGAGGCTGTCCCTCGAGGCTTTCCCACGAGGCTTTCCCACAGGGCTGTGCCACGTGCCACCTTGGTGTGAGTCGATCCTCGGCGTGTAAGACGAGCCGGTGAAGGGAAAAGTGGTTCCTCTGGAATGGACTGAGACATCTGGGGGACTCTTGGAATGGTGGCACGACCCTGGAGTTCCTCTCGCCGTTCCTGTTGAGAGGGCCTCCTCTTGAGATGCGACGGGAACGCCGGGAACTCTTTCCCGAAGAAGCAGGGAAAGAATCCCTCATCTCGAGCTACGAGGCGGAAACGGGGCTCCTCTGGATGTGGGCGGGACCCTCGTGTTTCCTCTCGAGTGGAGACGGGTATGTCGGGGAACTTCTTGATTTGCACCAAGGGTGTGAAGGACCCTTTCGAAGTTCCAGAGGGGAGGTGTGATCAGCCTCGAGACGCCTCAGCAGAAATGGGCCTCATCTCGCCTGGAGGGGAGAACCTCCTGGATTTTCTCGAGTTGCGGCAGGTCTTCTCGAGTTACGACGGGGACCTCAGGGACCCGCTCTGGTGGCCTCAGGAAAGCCAGTCCCCATGCGAGTTGCTATGGGACATCTCGGGATTCCTCTCCCGTCCATGCCGGGGCTTCAGTCCTTGTGTGGAGTCGGGGCCGAAACATAAGGATTCCTCTCCAGTGTTGCCATGGATCTTGGGGTGCTTCTGAGTCTCCCCAGAGGAGTCAGGCCTCGTCTCGTGTGGGGGCATGCATGTGCGCTTTCCTCCCGAACTGCAGCAGTAGTGTCACGCTTCCTGTCATGTGGATCAAGGGATGTGTGGCTTTCCCTCGTGGCTGTCCCTCGAGGCTTTCCCACGAGGCTTTCCCACGAGGCTTTCCCACAGGGCTGTGCCACGTGCCACCGTGGTGTGAGTCGATCCTCGGCGTGAAAGACGAGCCGGTGAAGGGAAAAAAGGTTCCTCTGGAATGGACTGAGACATCTGGGGGACTGTTGGAATGGTGGCACGACCCTGGAGTTCCTCTCGCCGTTCCTGTTGAGAGGGCCTCCTCTTGAGATGCGACGGGAACGCCGGGAACTCTTTCTCGACGAAGCAGGGAAAGGAACCCTCATCTCGAGCTACGAGGCGGAAACGGGGCTCCTCTGGATGTGGGCGGGACCCTCGTGTTTCCTCTCGAGTGGATACGGGTATGTCGGGGAACTTCTTGATTTGCACCAATGGTGTGAAGGACCCTTTCGACGTTCCAGAGGGGAGGTGTGATCAGCCTCGAGACGCCTCAGCAGAAATGGGCCTCATATCGCCTGGAGGGGAGAACCTCCTGGATTTTCTCGAGTTGCGGCAGGTCTTCTCGAGTTAGGACGGGGACCTCAGGGACCCGCTCTGGTGGCCTCAGGAAAGGCCAGTCCCCATGCGAGTTGCTAGGGGACCTCTAGGGATTCCTCTCCCGTCCATGCCGGTGCCTCATTCCTTGTGTGGAGTCGGGGCCGGAACCTGAGGATTCCTCTCCAGTGTTGCCATGGATCTTGGGGTGCTTCTGAGTTTCCCCAGGGGAGTCAGGCCTCGTCTCGAGTGGGGGCATGCACGTGCGCTTTCCTCCCGAGCTGCAGCAGTAGTGTCACGCTTCCTGTCACGTGGATCAAGGGATCTGTGGTTTCCCTCGAGGCTGTCCCTCGAGGCTTTCCCACGAGGCTTTCCCACAGGGCTGTGCCACGTGCCACCTTGGTGTGAGTCGATCCTCGGCGTGAAAGACGAGCCGGTGAAGGGAAAAGAGTTTCCCCTGGAATGGACTGAGACATCTGGGGGACTCTTGGAATGGTGGCACGACCCTGGAGTTCCTCTCGCCGTTACTGCTGAGAGGGCCTCTTCTTGAGATGCGACGGGAACGCCGGGAACACTTTCCCGACGAAGCAGGGAAAGGATCCCTCATCTCGAGCTACGAGGCGGAAACGGGGCTCCTCTGGATGTGGGCGGACCCTCGTGTTTACTCTCGAGTGGAGACGGGTATGTCGGGAACTACTTGATTTGCACAAAGGGTGTCAGGACCCTTTCGAAGTTCCAGAGGTGATGTGTGATCAGGCTTGAGACGCCTCAGCGGAAATGGGCCTCATCTCGCCTGGAGCGGAGAACCTCCTGGATTTTCTCCTGTTGTGGCAGGTCTTCTCGAGTTACGACGTGGACCTCAGGGACCCGCTCTAGTGGCCTCAGGAAAGAACAGTCCCCATGTGAGTTGATAGGGGCCCTCTCCGGATTCCTCTCCCGTCCATGCCGGGGCCTAAGACCTTGTGTGGAGTCGGGGCCGGAGCCTGAGGATTCCTCTCCAGTGTTGCCATGGATCTTAGGGTGCTTCTCAGACTCCCCAAGGGAATCAGGCCTCGTCTCGAGTGGGGGCATGCACGTCCGCTTGCCTCCCGAGCTGCAGGAATAGTGTCACGCTTCCTGTCACGTGGATCAAGGGATCTGCGGCTTTCCCTCGAGGCTTTCCCACGAGGCTTTCCCACAGGCCTGTGCCATGTGCCACCTTGGTGTGAGTCGATCCTCGCAGTGAAAGATGAGCCCTCAAAGGGAAAAGAGATTCCTCTGGAATGGACTGAGACATCTGGGGGACTCTTGGAATGGTGGCAGGATCCTGGAGGTCCCCTCGCCGTTCCTGTAGAGAGGGCCTCCTCTTGAGATGCGACGGGAACGCCGGGAACTCTTTCCCGACGAAGCAGGGAAAGGATCCCTCATCTCGAGCTACGAGGCGGTAACGGGGCTCCTCTGGATGTGGGCGGGACCCTCGTGTTTCCTCTCGACTGGAGACGGGTATGTCGGGGAAGTTCTTGATTTGCACCAAGGGTGTGAAGGACCCTTTCGAAGTTCCAGAGGTGAGGTGTGATCAGCCTCGAGACGCCTCAGCAGAAATGGGCCTCATCTCGCCTGGAGGGGAGAACCTCCTGGATTTTCTCGAGTTGCGGCAGGTCTTCTCGAGTTACGACGGGGACCTTAGGGACCCGCTCTGGTGGCCTCAGGAAAGGCCAGTCCCCATGCGAGTTGCTAGGGGCCATCTCGGGATTCCTCTCCCATCCATGCCGGGGCCTAAAACCTTGTGTGGAGTCGGGGCCCGAACCTGAGGATTCCTCTCCAGTGTTGCCATGGATCTTGGGGTGCTTCTGAGTCTCCCCAGGGGAGTCAGGCCTCGTATCGAGTGGGGGCATGCACTTGCGCTTTCCTCCCGTGCTGCAGCAGTAGTGTCACGCTTCCTGTCACGTGGATCAAGGAATCTGTGGCTTTCGCTAGAGGGTTTCCCACAAGGCTTTCCCACAGGGCTGTGCCGCGTGCCACCTTGGTGTGAGTCGATCCTCGGCGTGAACGGCGAGCCGGTGAATGGAAAAGAGAATCCTCTGGAATGGACTGAGACATCTGTGGGACTCTTGGAATGGTGGCACGACCCTGAAGTTCCTCTCGCCGTTCCTGTTGAGAGGGCCTCCTATTGAGATGCGACGGGAACGCCGGGAACTCTTTCCCGACGAAGCAGGGAAAGGATCCCTCATCTCGAGCTATGAGGCGGAAACGGGGCTCCTCTGGATGTGGGCGGGACCCTCGTGTTTCCTCTCGAGTGCAGACGGGTATGTCGGGGAACTTCTTGATTTGCACCCAGGGTGTGAAGGACCATTTCGAAGTTCCAGAGGTGAGGTGTGTTCAGCCTCGAGACACCTCAGCGGAAATGGGCCTCAACTCGCCTGGAGGGTAGAACCTCCTGGATTTTCTGTAGTTGCGGCAGATCTTCTCAAGTTACGACGGGGACCTCAGGGACCCACTCTGGTGTCCTCAGGAAAGGCCATCCCATGCGAGTTGCTAGGGGCCCTCTCGAGATTCCTCTCCCGTCCATGCCGGGGCCTAAGACCTTGTGTGGAGTCGGGGCCGGAACCTGAGGATTCCTCTCCAGTGTTGCCATGGATCTTGGGGTGCTTCTGAGTCTCCCCAGGGGAGTCAGGCCTCATCTCGGGTTGGGACTTGCACGTGCGCTTTCCTCCCGAGCTGCAGCAGTAGTGTGACGCTTCCTGTCACGTGGATCAAGGGATCTGTGGATTCCGTTCGAGGCTTTCCCTCGAGGCTTTCCCACGAGGCTTTCCCACAGGGCTGTGCCACGTGCCACCTTGGTGTGAGTCGATCCTCGGCGTGAAAGAGGAGCCGGTGAAGGGAAAAGAGGTTCCTATGGAATGGACTGAGACATCTGGGGGACTCTTGGAATGGTGGCACGACCCTGGAGTTCCTCTCGCCGTTCCTGTTGAGAGGGCCTCCTATTGTGATGCGACGGAATCACCGGGGACTCTTTCCCGACGAAGCAGGGAATGGATCCCTCATCTCGAGCTACGAGGCGGAAATGGGGCTCCTCGGGATGTGGTCGCGACCCTCGTGTTTCCTCTCGAGTGGAGACGGGTATGTCGGGGAACTTCTTGATTTGCACCAAGGGTGTGAAGGACCCTTTCGAAGTTCCAGAGGTGAGGTGTGATCAGCCTCGAGACACCTCCGCGGAAATGGGCCTCATCTCGCCTGGAGGGGAGAACCTCCTGGATTTTCTCGAGTTGCGGCAGGTCTTCTCGAGTTACGACGGGGACCTCAGGGACCCGCTCTGGTGGCCTCAGGAAAGGCCATTCCCCATGCGAATTGCTAGGGGCAATCTCGGGATTCCTCTCCCATCGATGCCGGGGCCTAAGACCTTGTGTGGAATCGGGGCCGGAACCTGAGGATTCCTCTCCAGTGTTGCCATGGATCTTGGGGTGCTTCTGAGTCTCCCCAGGGGAGTCAGGCCTCGTCTCGAGTGGGGGCATGCACGTGCGCTTTCGTCCCTACCTGCAGCGGTATTGTCACGCTTCCTGTCACGTGGATCAAGCGATCTGTGGTTTTCCCTCGAGGCTTTCCCTCCAGGCTTTCCCACAGGGCTGTGCCACGTGCCACCTTGGTGTGAGTCGATCCTCGGCGTGAAAGACGAGCCGGTGAAGGTAAAAGAGGTTCCTCTGGAATGGACTGAGACATCTTCGGGACTCTTGGAATGGTGGCACGACCCTGGAACTCCTGTCGCCGTTCCTGTTGAGAGGGCCTACACTTGAGATGCCACGGGAATGCCGGGAACTCTTTCCCGACGAAGCAGGGAAAGGATCCCTCATCTCCAGCTACGAGGTGGAAACGGGGATCCTCTGAATGTGGGAGGGACCCTCGTGTTTCCTCTCGAGTGGAGACGGGTATGTCGGGGAACTTCTTGATTTGCACCAGGGGTGTGAAGGACCCTTTCAAAGTTCCAGAGGTGAGGTGTGATCAGCCTCGAGACGCCTCAGCGGAAATGGGCCTCATCTCGCCTGGAGGGGAGAACCTCCTGGATTTTCTCGAGTTGCGGCAGGTCTTCTCGAGTTACGACGGGGACCTCAGGGACACGCTCTGGTGGCCTCAGGAAAGAACAGTCCCCATGTGAGTAGCTAGGGGCCCTCTCCGGATTCCTCTCCCGTCCATGCCGGGGCCTAAGACCTTGTGTGGAGTCGGGGCCGGTACCTGAGGATTCCTCTCCAGTGATGCCATGGATCTTGGGGTGCTTCTGAGTCTCCCCAGGGGAGTCAGGCCTCGTCTCGAGTGCGGGCATGCACGTGCACTTTCCTCCCGAGCTGCAGCAGTAGTGTCACGCTTCCTATCCCGTGGATCAAGGGATCTGTGGCTTTCCCTCGAAGCTTTCCCTCCAGCTTTCCCACGAGGCTTTCCCACAGGGCTTTGCCACGTGCCACCTTGGTGTGAGTTGATCTTCGGCATGAAAGACGAGCAGGTGAAGGGAAAAGAGGTTCCTCTCGAATGGACTGACTCATCTGGGGGACTCTTGGAATGGTGGCACGACCCTGGAGTTCCTCTCGCCGTTCCTGTTGAGAGGGCATCCTCTTGTGATGCGACGGGAACGCCCGGAACTCTTTCCTGACGAAACAGGGAAAGGATCCCTCATCTCGAGCTACGAGGCGAATACGGGGCTCCTCTGGATGTGGGCGGGACCCTCGTGTTTCCTCTCGAGTGGAGACGGGTATGTCGGGGAAATTCTTGATTTGCACCAGGGGTGTGAAGGACCCTTTCAAAGTTCCAGAGGTGAGGTGTGATCAGCCTCGAGAAGCCTCAGCGGAAATGGGCCTCATCTCGCCTGGAGGGGAGAACCTCCTGGATTTTCTCGAGTTGTGGCAGGTCTTCTCGAGTTACGACGGGGACCTCAGGGACACGCTCTGGTGGCCTCAGGAAAGAACAGTCCCCATGTGAGTAGCTAGGGGCCCTCTCCGGATTCCTCTCCCGTCCATGCCGGGGCCTAAGACCTTGTGTGGAGTCGGGGCCGGAACCTGAGGATTCCTCTGCAGTGATGCCATGGATCTTGGGGTGCTTCTGAGTCTCCCCAGGGGAGTCAGGCCTCGTCTCGAGTGCGGGCATGCACGTGCACTTTCCTGCCGAGCTGCAGCAGTAGTGTCACGCTTCCTATCACGTGGATCAAGGGATCTGTGGCTTTCCCTCGAAGCTTTCCCTCCAGCTTTCCCACGAGGCTTTCCCACAGGGCTTTGCCACGTGCCACCTTGGTGTGAGTTGATCTTCGGCGTGAAAGACGAGCAGGTGAAGGGAAAAGAGGTTCCTCTCGAATGGACTGACTCATCTGGGGGACTCTTGGAATGGTGGCACGACCCTGGAGTTCCTCTCGCCGTTCCTGTTGAGAGGGCATCCTCTTGAGATGCGACGGGAACGCCCGGAACTCTTTCCTGACGAAACAGGGAAAGGATCCCACATCTCGAGCTACGAGGCGAATACGGGGCTCCTCTGGATGTGGGCGGGACCCTCGTGTTTCCTCTCGAGTGGAGACGGGTATGTCGGGGAAATTCTTCATTTGCACCAAGGGTGTGATTGACCCTTTCGAAGTTCCAGAGGTGAGGTGCGATCAGGCTCGAGACGCCTCAGCGGAAATGGGCCTCATCTCGCCTGGAGGGGAGAACCTCCTGGATTTTCTCGAGTTGCACGCAGGTCTTCTCGAGTTACGACGGGGACCTCAGGGACCCGCTCTGGTGGCCTCAGGAAAGGCCAGTCCCCATGCAAATTGCTAGGGGCCCTCTCGGGATTCCTCTCCCGTCGATGCCGGGGTCTAAGACCTTGTGTGGAGTCGGGGCCGGAACTTGAGGAATCCTCTCCAGTGTTGCCATGGATCTTGGGGAGCTTCTGAGTCTCCGCAGGGGAGTCAGGCCTCGTCTCGAGTGGGGGCATGCACGTGCGCTTTCCTCCCGAGCTGCAGCGGTAGTGTCACGCTTCCTGTCACGTGAATCAAGGGATCTGTGGCTTTCCCTCGAGGCTTTCCCACGAGGCTTTCCCACAGGGCTGTGCCACGTGCCACCTTGGTGTGAGTCGTTCCTCGGCGTGAAAGACGAGCCTGTGAAGGGAAAAGAGGTTCCACTGGAATGGACTGAGATATAACGGGGACTCTTGGAATGTTGACACGACCCTGGAGATCATCTCGCTGTTTTTGTTGAGAGGGCCTCCTCTTGAGATGCGACGGGAACACCGGGAACTCTTTCCCGACGAAGCAGGGAAAGGATCCCTCATCTCGAGCTACGAGGCGGAAACGGGGCTGCTCTGGATGGGGGCGGGACCCTCGTGTTTCCTCTCGAGTGGAGACGGGTATAACGGGGAACTTCTTGATTTGAACCAAGGGTGTGAAGGACCCTTTCGAAGTTCCAGAGGTGAGGTGTGATCAGCCTCGAGACACCTCAGCGGAAACGGGCCTCATCTCGCCTGGAGGGGAGAACCTCCTGGATTTTCTCGAGTTGCGGCAGGTCTTCTCGAGTTACGACGGGGACCTCAGGGACCCGCTCTGGTGGCCTCCGGAAAGGCCAGTCCCCATGCGAGTTGCTAGGGGCCATCTCGGGATTCCTCTCCCGTCCATGCCGGGGCCTAAGACCATGTGTGGTGTCGGGACCGGAACCTGAGGATTCCTCTCCAGTTTGCCATGGATCTTGGGGTGCTTCTGAGTCTCCCCAGGGGAGTCAGGCCTCGTCTCGAGTAGGGGCTTGCACGTGCGCTTTCCTCCCGAGCTGCAGCAGTAGTGTCACGCTTCCTGTCACGTGGATCAAGGGATCTGTGGCTTTCCCTCGAGGCTTTCCCTCGAGGCTTTCCCACGAGGCTTTCCCACAGGGCTGTGCGGCGTGCCACCTTGTTGTGAGTCGTTCCTCGGCGTGAAAGACGAGCCGGTGAAGGGAAAAGAGGTTCCTCTGGAATGGACTGAGACATCTGGACGACTCTTGGAATGGTAGCAAGACCATGGAGTTCCTCTCGCCGTTCCTGTTGAGAGGGCCTCCTCTTGAGATGCGACGGGAGGCCGGGAACTCTTTCCCGACGAAGCAGGGAAAGGATCCCTCATCTCGAGCTACGAGGCGGAAACGGGGCTCCTCTGGATGAGGGCGGGACCCTCGTGTTTCCTCTCGAGTGGAGACGGGTATGTCGGGGAACTTCTTGATTTGCACCAAGGGTGTGAAGGACCCTTTCGAAGTTCCAGAGGTGAGGTGTGATCAGCCTCGAGACGCCTCAGTGGAAATGGGCCTCATCTCGCCTGGAGGGGAGGACCTCCTGGATTTTCTCGAGTTGCGGCAGGTCTTCTCGAGTTACGATGGGGACCTCAGGGACCCGCTCTGGTGGCCTCAGGAAAGGCCAGTCCCCATGCGAGTTGCTAGGGGCCCTCTCGGGATTCCACTCCCGTCCATGGCGGGGCCGAAGACCTTGTGTGGAGTCCGGGACGGAACCTGAGGATTCCTCTCCAGTGTTGCCATGGATCTTGGGGTGCTTCTGAGTCTCCCCAGGGGAGTCAGGCCTCGTCTCGAGTGGGGGCAGGCACGTGCGCTTTCCTCCCGAGCTGCAGCAGGAGTGTCACGCTTCCTGTCACTTGGATCAAGGGATCTGTGGCTTTCCCTCGAGGCTGTCCCTCGAGGCTTTCCCACGAGTCTGTCCCACAGGGCTGTGCCTCGTGCCACCTTGATGTCAGTCGTTCCTCGGCGTGAAAGACGAGCCTGTGAAGGGAAAAGAGGTTCCTCTGGAATGGACTGAGACATAACGGGGACTCTTGGAATGTTGACACGACCCTGGAGTTCGGCTCGCTGTTCCTGTTGAGAGGGCCTCCTCTTGAGATGCGACGGGAACGCCGGGAACTCTTTCCCGACGAAGCAGGGAAAGGATCCCTCATCTCGAGCTACGAGGCGGAAACGGGCCTCCTCTGGATGGGGGCGGGACCCTCGTGTTTCCTCTCGAGTGGAGACGGGTATGTCGGGGAACTTCTTGATTTGAACCAAGGGTGTGAAGGACCCTTTCGAAGTTCCAGAGGTGAAGTGTGATCAGCCTCGAGACACCTCAGCGGAAACGGGCCTCATCTCGCCTGGAGGGGAGAACCTCCTGGATTTTCTCGAGTTGCGGCAGGTCTTCTCGAGTTACGACGGGGACCTCAGGGACCCGCTCTGGTGGCCTCCGGAAAGGCCAGTCCCCATGCGAGTTGCTAGGGGCCATCTCGGGATTCCTCTCCCGTCCATGCCGGGGCCTAAGACCATGTGTGGAGTCGGGACCGGAACCTGAGGATTCCTCTCCAGTGTTGCCATGGATCTTGGGGTGCTTCTGAGTCTCCCCAGTGGAGTCAGGCCTCGTCTCGAGTGGGGGCAGGCACGTGCGCTTTCCTCCCGAGCTGCAGCAGTAGTGTCACGCTTCCTGTCACGTGGATCAAGGGATCTGTGGCTTTCCCTCGAGGCTGTCCCTCGAGGCTTTCCCACGAGTCTGTCCCACAGGGCTGTGCCACGTGCCACCTTGGTGTGAGTCGTTCCTCGGCGTGAAAGACGAGCCTGTGAAGGGAAAAGAGGTTCCTCTGGAATGGACTGAGACATAACGGGGACTCTTGGAATGTTGACACGACCCTGGAGTTCGTCTCGCCGTTCCTGTTGAGAGGGCCTCCTCTTAAGATGCGACGGGAACGCCAGGAACTCTTTCCCGACGAAGCAGGGAAAGGATCCCTCATCTCGAGCTACGAGGCGGAAACGGGGCTCCTCTGGATGTGGGCCGCACCCTCGTGTTTCCTCTCGAGGTGAGACGGGTATGTTGGGGAACTTCTTGGTTTGCAACAAGGGTGTGAAGGACCCTTTCGAAGTTTCAGAGGTGAGGTTTGATCAGCCTCAAGACGCCTCAGGGGAAATGGGCCTCATCTCGCCTGGAGGGGAGAACCTCCTGGATTTTTTCGAGTTGCGGCACGTCTTCTCCAGTTACGACGGGGACCTCAGGGACCCGCTCTGGTGGCCTCAGGAAAGGCCAGTCCCCATGCGAGTTGATAGGGGCCATCTCCGGATTCCTCTCCTATCCATGCTGGGGCCTAAGACCATGTGTGGAGTCGGGGCCGGAACCTGAGGATTCCTATCCATTGTTGCCATTGATCTTCGGGTGCTTCTGAGTCTCCCCAGGGGAGTCACGCCTCGTCTCGAGTGGGGGCATGCACGTGCGCTTTCCTCCTGAGCTGCAGCAGCAGTGTCACGCTTCCTGTCACGTGGATCAAGGGATCTGTGGCTGTCCCTCGAGGCTTTCCCTCGAGGCTTTCTCACAGGGCCGTGCCACGTGCCACCTTGGTGTGAGTCGATCCTCGGCATGAAAGAAGAGCCGGGGAAGGGAAAAGAGGTTCCTCTGGAATGGACTGAGACATCTGGAGGACTCTTGGATTGGTGGCACGAACCTGGAGTTCCTCTCGCCGTTCCAGTTGAGAGGTATTCCTCTTGAGATGCGACGGGATGGCCGGGAACTCTTTCCCGACAAAGCAGGGCAAGGATCCCTCATCTCGAGCTACGAGGCGGAAACGGGGCTCCTCTGGATGTGGGCGGGACCCTCGTGTTTCCTCTCGAGTGGAGATAGGTATGTCGGGAACTTCTTGATTTACACCAAGGGTGTGAAGGACCCTTTCGAATTTCCAGAGGTGAGGTGTGATCAGCCTCGAGACGCCTCAGCGGAAATGGGCCTCATCTCGCCTGGAGGGGGGAACCTCCTGGATTTTCTCGAGTTGCGGTAGGTCTTCCCGAGTTACGACGGGGACCTCAGGGTCCCGCTCTGGTGGCCTCAGGAAAAGCCAGTCCCCATGCGACTTGCTAGGGGCCATCTCGGGATCCCTCTCCCGTCCATGCCGGGCCCTAAGACGTTGTGTGGAGTCTGGAACGGAACTGAGGATTCCTCTCCATGTTGCCTTGGATCGTGGGGTGCTTGTGAGTCTCCCAAGGGGAGTCAGGCCTCGTCTCGATTGGGGGCATGCACGTGCGCTTACCTCCCGAGCTGCAGCAGTAGTGTCACGCTTCCTGTCACGTGGATCAAGGGATCTGTGGATTTCCCTCGAGGCTTTCCTTCGAGGCTCTCCCACGAGGCTTTCCCACAGGGCTGTGCCACGTGCCACCTTGCTGTGAGTCGATCCTCGGCGTGAAAGACGAGCCGGTGAAGGGAAAAGAGGTTCCTCTGGAATGTACTTAGACATCTGGGGACTCTTGCAACCTTTGCACGACCCTGGAGTTCCTCTCGCCGTTCCTGTTGAGAGGGCCTCTTCTTGAGATGCGACGGGAAGGCCGGGAACTCTTTCCCAACGAAGCAGGGAACAGATCCCACATCTAGAGCTATGAGGCGGAAACGGGGCTCCTCTGGATGTGGGCGGGACCCTCGTGTTTCCTCTCGAGTGGAGACGGGTATGTCGGGGAATTTCTTGACTTGTACCATGGGTGTGAAGGACCCTTTCGAAGTTCCAGAGGTGAGGTGTGATCAGCCTCGAGACGCCTCAGCGGAAATGGGCCTCATCTCGCCTGGAGGGGAGAACCTCATGGATTTTCTCGAGTTGCGGCAGGTCTTCTCGAGTTACGATGGGGACCTCAAGAACCCGCTCTGGCGGCCTCAGGAAAGGCCAGTTCCCATGCGAGTTGCTAGGGCCTGCTCACGATTCCATTCCCATCGATGCCGGGGCCTAAGACCTTGTGTGGAATCGAGGCCGGAACCTGAGGATTCCTCTCCAGTGTTGCCATGGATCTTGGGGTGCTTCTGAGTCTCCCCAGGGGAGACAGACCTCGTCTCGAGTGAGGGCATGCACGTGCGCTTTCGTCCCGAGCTGCAGCGGTAGTGTCACGCTTTCTGTCACGTGAATCAAGCGATCTGTGGCTTTCCCTCGAGGCTTTCCCACAGGGCTGTGCCACGTGCCACCTAGTTGTGAGTCGATCCTCGGCGTGAAAGACGAGCCGGTGAAGGGAAAAAAGGTTCCTCTGGAATGGACTTAGACATCTGGGGACTCTTGCAACCTTTGCACGACCCTGGAGTTCCTCTCGCCGTTCCTGTTGAGAGGGCCTCCTCTTGAGTTGCGACGGGAAGGCCGGAAACTCTTTCCCGACGAAGCAGGAAAAGGATCCCTCATCTCGAGCTATGAGGCAGAATCGGGGCTCCTCTGGATGTGGGCGGGACCCTCGTGTTTCCTCTCGAGTGGAGACGGGTATGTCGGGGAATTTCTTGATTTGCACCAAGGGTGTGAAGGACTCTTTAGAAGTTCCAGAGGTGAGGTGTGATCAGCCTCGAGACGCCTCAGCGGAAATGGGCCTCATCTCGCCTGGAGGGGAGAACCTCCTGGATTTTCTCGAGTTGCGGCAGGTCTTCTCGAGTTACGACGAGGACCTCAGGGACCCGCTCAGGTGGCCTCAGGAAAGGCCAGTCCCCATGCGAGTTGCTAGGGGCCCTCTCGGGATTCCTCTCCCGTCCATGCCGGGGCCTAAGACCTTGTGTGGACTCTGGGCCAGAACCTGAGGATTCCTCTCCAGTGTTGCCATGGATCTTGGGGTGCTTCTGACTCTCCCCAGCGGAGTCAGGCCTCGTCTCGATTGGGGGCATGCACGTGCGCTTTCCTCCCGAGCTGCAGCAGTAGTGTCACGCTTCCTGTCACCTGGATCAAGGCAACTGTGGCTTTCCCTCGAGGCTTTCCCTCGAGGCTTTCCCACGAGGCTTTCCCACAGGGCTGTGCAACGTGCAACCTTGGTGTGAGTCGATCCTCGGCATGAAAAACGAGCCGGTGAAGGGAAAAGAGGTTCCTCTGGAATGGATGAGACATCTGGGGGACTCTTGGATTGGTGGCACGACCCTGGAGTTCCTCTCGCCGTTCCTGTTGAGAGGGCCTCCTCTTGAGATGCGAAGGGAAAGCCGGGAACTCTTGCCCGACGAAGCAGGGAAAGGATCCCTCATCTCGAGCTACGAGGCGGAAACGGGGCTCCTCTGGATGTAGGCCGGACCCTCGTGTTTCCTCTCGAGCGGAGACGGGTATGACGGGGAACTTCTTGATTTGCACCAAGGGTGTGAAGGACCCTTTCGAAGTTCCAGAGGTGAGGTGTGATCAGCCTCGAGACGCCTCTGCGGAAATGGGCCTCATCTCGCCTGGAGGGGAGAACCTCCTGGATTTTCTCGAGTTGCGGCAGGTCTTCTCGAGTTACGACGGGGACCTCAGGGACCCGCTCTGGTGGCCTCAGGAAAGGCCAGTCCCCATGCGAGTTGCTAGGGGCCCTCTCGGGATTCCTCTCCCGTCCATGACGGGGCCTAAGACCTTGTGTGGAGTCGGGGACGGAACCTGAGGATTCCTCTCCAGTGTTGCCATGGATCTTGGGGTGCTTCTGAGTCTCCCCAGGGAAGTCAGGCCTCGTCTCGAGTGGGGGCAGGCACGTGCGCTTTCCTCCCGAGTTGCAGCAGTAGGGTCACACTTCCTGTCACGTGGATCAAGGGATCTGTGGCTTTCCCTCGAGGCTGTGCCTCGAGGCTTTCCCACGAGTCTGTCCCACAGGGCTGTGCCACGTGCCACCTTGGTGTGAGTCGTTCCTCGGCGTGAAAGACGAGCCTGTGAAGGGAAAAGAGGTTCCTCTGGAATGGACTGAGACATAACGGGGACTCTTGGAATGTTGACACGACCCTGGAGTTCGTCTCGCCGTTCCTGTTGAGAGGGCCTCCTCTTAAGATGCGACGGGAACGCCAGGAACTCTTTCCCGACGAAGCAGGGAAAGGATCCCTCATCTCGAGCTACGAGGCGGAAACGGGGCTCCTCTGGATGTGGGCCGCACCCTCGTGTTCCCTCTCGAGGTGAGACGGGTATGTTGGGGAACTTCTTGGTTTGCAACAAGGGTGTGAAGGACCCTTTCGAAGTTCCAGAGGTGAGGTTTGATCAGCCTCAAGACGCCTCAGCGGAAATGGGCCTCATCTCGCCTGGAGGGGAGAACCTCCTGGATTTTTTCGAGTTGCGGCACGTCTTCTCGAGTTACGACGGGGACCTCAGGGACCCGCTCTGGTGGCCTCAGGAAAGGCCAGTCCCCAAGCGAGTTGCTAGGGGCCCTCTCGGGATTCCTCTCCCGTCCATGCCGGGGCCTAAGACCTTGTGTGGAGTCGGGGCCGGAACCTGAGGATTCCTATCCAGTGTTGCCATTGATCTTCGGGTGCTTCTGAGTCTCCCCAGGGGAGTCACGCCTCGGCTCGAGTGGGGGCATGCACGTGCGCTTTCCTCCTGAGCTGCAGCAGCAGTGTCACGCTTCCTGTCACGTGGATCAAGGGATCTGTGGCTGTCCCTCGAGGCTTTCCCTCGAGGCTTTCTCACAGGGCCGTGCCACGTGCCACCTTGGTGTGAGTCGATCCTCGGCATGAAAGAAGAGCCGGGGAAGGGAAAAGAGGTTCCTCTGGAATGGACTGAGACATCTGGGGGACTCTTGGATTGGTGGCACGAACCTGGAGTTCCTCTCGCCGTTCCAGTTGAGAGGTATTCCTCTTGAGATGCGACGGGATGGCCGGGAACTCTTTCCCGACAAAGCAGGGCAAGGATCCCTCATCTCGAGCTACGAGGCGGAAACGGGGCTCCTCTGGATGTGGGCGGGACCCTCGTGTTTCCTCTCGAGTGGAGATAGGTATGTCGGGAACTTCTTGATTTACACCAAGGGTGTGAAGGGCCCTTTCGAATTTCCAGAGGTGAGGTGTGATCAGCCTCGAGACGCCTCAGCGGAAATGGGCCTCATCTCGCCTGGAGGGGAGAACCTCCTGGATTTTCTCGAGTTGCGGTAGGTCTTCCCGAGTTACGACGGGGACCTCAGGGTCCCGCTCTGGTGGCCTCAGGAAAAGCCAGTCCCCATGCGAGTTGCTAGGGGCCATCTCGGGATCCCTCTCCCGTCCATGCCGGGCCCTAAGACGTTGTGTGGAGTCTGGAACGGAACTGAGGATTCCTCTCCATGTTGCCTTGGATCGTGGGGTGCTTGTGAGTCTCCCAAGGGGAGTCAGGCCTCGTCTCGATTGGGGGCATGCACGTGCGCTTACCTCCCGAGCTGCAGCAGTAGTGTCACGCTTCCTGTCACCTGGATCAAGGCAACTGTGGCTTTCCCTCGAGGCTTTCCCTCGAGGCTTTCCCACGAGGCCTTCCCACAGGGCTGTGCCACGTGCAACCTTGGTGTGAGTCGATCCTCGGCATGAAAAACGAGCCGGTGAAGGGAAAAGAGGTTCCTCTGGAATGGACTGAGACATCTGGGGGACTCTTGGATTGGTGGCACGACCCTGGAGTTCCTCTCGCCGTTCCTGTTGAGAGGGCCTCCTCTTGAGATGCGAAGGGAAAGCCGGGAACTCTTGCCCGATGAAGCAGGGAAAGGATCCCTCATCTCGAGCTACGAGGCGGAAACGGGGCTCCTCTGGATGTGGGCCGGACCCTCGTGTTTCCTCTCGAGCAGAGACGGGTATGACGGGGAACTTCTTGATTTGCACCAAGGGTGTGAAGGACCCTTTCGAAGTTCCAGAGGTGAGGTGTGATCAGCCTCGAGACGCCTCTGCGGAAATGGGCCTCATCTCGCCTGGAGGGGAGAACCTCCTGGATTTTCTCGAGTTGCGGCAGGTCTTCTCGAGTTACGACGGGGACCTCAGGGACCCGCTCTGGTGGCCTCAGGAAAGGCCAGTCCCCATGCGAGTTGCTAGGGGCCCTCTCGGGATTCCTCTCCCGTCCATGACGGGGCCTAAGACCTTGTGTGGAGTCGGGGACGGAACCTGAGGATTCCTCTCCAGTGTTGCCATGGATCTTGGGGTGCTTCTGAGTCTCCCCAGGGGAGTCAGGCCTCGTCTCGAGTGGGGGCAGGCACGTGGGCTTTCCTCCCGAGTTGCAGCAGTAGGGTCACGCTTCCTGTCACGTGGATCAAGGGATCTGTGGCTTTCCCTCGAGGCTGTCCCTCGAGGCTTTCCCACGAGTCTGTCCCACAGGGCTGTGCCACGTGCCACCTTGGTGTGAGTCGTTCCTCGGCGTGAAAGACGAGCCTGTGAAGGGAAAAGAGGTTCCTCTGGAATGGACTGAGACATAACGGGGACTCTTGGAATGTTGACACGACCCTGGAGTTCGTCTCGCCGTTCCTGTTGAGAGGGCCTCCTCTTAAGATGCGACGGGAACGCCAGGAACTCTTTCCCGACGAAGCAGGGAAAGGATCCCTCATCTCGAGCTACGAGGCGGAAACGGGGCTCCTCTGGATGTGGGCCGCACCCTCGTGTTTCCTCTCGAGGTGAGACGGGTATGTTGGGGAACTTCTTGGTTTGCAACAAGGGTGTGAAGGACCCTTTCGAAGTTCCAGAGGTGAGGTTTGATCAGCCTCAAGACGCCTCAGCGGAAATGGGCCTCATCTCGCCTGGAGGGGAGAACCTCCTGGATTTTTTCGAGTTGCGGCACGTCTTCTCGAGTTACGACGGGGACCTCAGGGACCCGCTCTGGTGGCCTCAGGAAAGGCCAGTCCCCAAGCGAGTTGCTAGGGGCCCTCTCGGGATTCCTCTCCCGTCCATGCCGGGGCCTAAGACCTTGTGTGGAGTCGGGGCCGGAACCTGAGGATTCCTATCCAGTGTTGCCATTGATCTTCGGGTGCTTCTGAGACTCCCCAGGGGAGTGACGCCTCGTCTCGAGTGGGGGCATGCACGTGCGCTTTCCTCCTGAGCTGCAGCAGCAGTGTCACGCTTCCTGTCACGTGGATCAAGGGATCTGTGGCTGTCCCTCGAGGCTTTCCCTCGAGGCTTTCTCACAGGGCCGTGCCACGTGCCACCTTGGTGTGAGTCGATCCTCGGCATGAAAGAAGAGCCGGGGAAGGGAAAAGAGGTTCCTCTGGAATGGACTGAGACATCTGGGGGACTCTTGGATTGGTGGCACGAACCTGGAGTTCCTCTCGCCGTTCCAGTTGAGAGGTATTCCTCTTGAGATGCGACGGGATGGCCGGGAACTCTTTCCCGACAAAGCAGGGCAAGGATCCCTCATCTCGAGCTACTAGGCGGAAACGGGGCTCCTCTGGATGTGGGCGGGACCCTCGTGTTTCCTCTCGAGTGGAGATAGGTATGTCGGGAACTTCTTGATTTACACCAAGGGTGTGAAGGACCCTTTCGAATTTCCAGAGGTGAGGTGTGATCAGCCTCGAGACCCCTCAGCGGAAATGGGCCTCATCTCGCCTGGAGGGGAGAACCTCCTGGATTTTCTCGAGTTGCGGTAGGTCTTCCCGAGTTACGACGGGGACCTCAGGGTCCCGCTCTGGTGGCCTCAGGAAAAGCCAGTCCCCATGCGAGTTGCTAGGGGCCATCTCGGGATCCCTCTCCCGTCCATGCCGGGCCCTAAGACGTTGTGTGGAGTCTGGAACGGAACTGAGGATTCCTCTCCATGTTGCCTTGGATCGTGGGGTGCTTGTGAGTCTCCCAAGGGGAGTCAGGCCTCGTCTCGATTGGGGGCATGCACGTGCGCTTACCTCCCGAGCTGCAGCAGTAGTGTCACGCTTCCTGTCACGTGGATCAAGGGATCTGTGGATTTCCCTCGAGGCTTTCCTTCGAGGCTCTCCCACGAGGCTTTCCCACAGGGCTGTGCCACGTGCCACCTTGCTGTGAGTCGATCCTCGGCGTGAAAGACGAGCCGGTGAAGGGAAAAGAGGTTCCTCTGGAATATACTTAGACATCTGGGGACTCTTGCAACCTTTGCACGACCCTGGAGTTCCTCTCGCCGTTCCTGTTGAGAGGGCCTCTTCTTGAGATGCGACGGGAAGGCCGGGAACTCTTTCCCAACGAAGCAGGGAACGGATCCCACATCTAGAGCTATGAGGCGGAAACGGGGCTCCTCTGGATGTGGGCGGGACCCTCGTGTTTCCTCTCGAGTGGAGACGGGTATGTCGGGGAATTTCTTGACTTGTACCATGGGTGTGAAGGACCCTTTCGAAGTTCCAGAGGTGAGGTGTGATCAGCCTCGAGACGCCTCAGCGGAAATGGGCCTCATCTCGCCTGGAGGGGAGAACCTCATGGATTTTCTCGAGTTGCGGCAGGTCTTCTCGAGTTACGATGGGGACCTCAAGAACCCGCTCTGGCGGCCTCAGGAAAGGCCAGTTCCCATGCGAGTTGCTAGGGCCTGCTCACGATTCCATTCCCATCGATGCCGGGGCCTAAGACCTTGTGTGGAATCGAGGCCGGAACCTGAGGATTCCTCTCCAGTGTTGCCATGGATCTTGGGGTGCTTCTGAGTCTCCCCAGGGGAGTCAGACCTCATCTCGAGTGAGGGCATGCACGTGCGCTTTCGGCCCGAGCTGCAGCGGTAGTGTCACGCTTTCTGTCACGTGAATCAAGCGATCTGTGGCTTTCCCTCGAGGCTTTCCCACAGGGCTGTGCCACGTGCCACCTAGGTGTGAGTCGATCCTCGGCGTGAAAGACGAGCCGGTGAAGGGAAAAAAGGTTCCTCTGGAATGGACTTAGACATCTGGGGACTCTTGCAACCTTTGCACGACCCTGGAGTTCCTTTCGCCGTTCCTGTTGAGAGGGCCTCCTCTTGAGTTGCGACGGGAAGGCCGGAAACTCTTTCCCGACGAAGCAGGAAAAGGATCCCTCATCTCGAGCTATGAGGCAGAATCGGGGATCCTCTGGATGTGGGCGGGACCCTCATGTTTCCTCTCGAGTGGAGACGGGTATGTCGGGGAATTTCTTGATTTGCACCAAGGGTGTGAAGGACTCTTTAGAAGTTCCAGAGGTGAGGTGTGATCAGCCTCCAGACGCCTCAGCGGAAATGGGCCTCATCTCGCCTGGAGGGGAGAACCTCCTGGATTTTCTCGAGTTGTGGCAGGTCTTCTCGAGTTACGACGAGGACCTCAGGGACCCGCTCTGGTGGCCTCAGGAAAGGCCAGTCCCCATGCGAGTTGCTAGGGGCCCTCTCGGGATTCCTCTCCCGTCCATGCCGGGGCCTAAGACCTTGTGGGAATCGGGGCAGGAACCTGAGGATTCCTCTCCAGTGTTGCCATGGATCTTGGGGTGCTTCTGACTCTCCCCAGCGGAGTCAGGCCTCGTCTCGATTGGGGGCATGCACGTGCGCTTTCCTCCCGAGCTGCAGCAGTAGTGTCACGCTTCCTGTCACCTGGATCAAGGCAACTGTGGCTTTCCCTCGAGGCTTTCCCTCGAGGCTTTCCCACGAGGCTTTCCCACAGGGCTGTGCAACGTGCAACCTTGGTGTGAGTCGATCCTCGGCATGAAAAACGAGCCGGTGAAGGGAAAAGAGGTTCCTCTGGAATGGACTCAGACATCTGGGGGACTCTTGGATTTGTGGCACGACCCTGGAGTTCCTCTCGCCGTTCCTGTTGAGAGGGCCTCCTCTTGAGATGCGAAGGGAAAGCCGGGAACTCTTGCCCGACGAAGCAGGGAAAGGATCCCTCATCTCGAGCTACGAGGCGGAAACGGGGCTCCTCTGGATGTGGGCCGGACCCTCGTGTTTCCTCTCGAGCGGAGACGGGTATGACGGGGAACTTCTTGATTTGCACCAAGGGTGTGAAGGACCCTTTCGAAGTTCCAGAGGTGAGGTGTGATCAGCCTCGAGACGCCTCTGCGGAAATGGGCCTCATCTCGCCTGGAGGGGAGAACCTCCTGGATTTTCTCGAGTTGCGGCAGGTCTTCTCGAGTTACGACGGGGACCTCAGGGACCCGCTCTGGTGGCCTCAGGAAAGGCCAGTTCCCATGCGAGTTGCTAGGGCCTTCTCGGGATTCCTCTCCCGTCGATGCCGGGGCCTAACTCCTTGTGTGGCGTCCGGTCCGGAACCTGAGGATGCCTCTCCAGTGTTGACATGGTTCTTGGGGTGCTTCTGAGTCTCCCCAGCGGAGTCAGGCCTCATCTCGAGTGGGGGCATGCACCTGTGCTTTTTGCCGAGCTGCAGCAGTAGTGTCACTCTTCCTGTCACGTGGATCAAGGGATCTGTGGCTTTCCCTCGAGGCTTTCCCACGAGGCTTTCCCACAGGGCTATGCCACGTGCCACTTTGCTGTGAGTCGATCCTCGGTGTGAAAGACGAGCCGGGGAAGGGAAAAGAGGTTCCTCTGGAATGGACTGAGACATCTGGGGGACTGTTGGAATGGTGGCACGACCCTGGAGTTCCTCTCGCCGTTCCTGTTGAGAGCGGCTCCACTTGAGATGCGACGGGAAGGCCGGGAACTCTTTCCCGACGAAGCAGGGAAAGGATCCCTCATCTAGAGCTATGAGGCGGACACAGGGCTCCTCTGGATGAGGGCGGGACCCTCCTGTTTCCTCTCGAGTGGAGACGGGTATGTCGGGGAATTTCTTGACTTGTACCATGGGTGTGAAGGACCATTTCGAAGTTCCAGAGGTGAGGTGTGATCAGCCTCGAGACGCCTCAGCGGAAATGGGCCTCATCTCGCCTGGAGGGGAGAACCTCCTGGATTTTCTCGAGTTGCGGCAGGTCTTTTCGAGTTACGACGGGGACCTCAGGGACCCGCTCTTTTTGCCTCAGGAAAGGCCAGTTCCCATGCGAGTTGTTAGGGCCTTCTCGGGATTCCTCTCCCGTCGAAGCCGGGGCCTAAGACCTTGTGTGTCGTCGGGGCCGGAACCTGAGGATTCCTCTCCACTGTTGACATGGATCTTGGGGTGATTTTGAGTCTCCCCAGGGGAGTCAGGCCTCGTCTCGATGGGGCATCCACGTGCGCTTTCCTCCCGAGCTGCAGCAGTAGTGTCACGCTTCCTGTCACTTGGATCAAGGGATCTGTGGTTTTCCCTCGAGGCTTTCCGACGAGGCTTTCCCACAGGAATGTGCCACGTGCCACCTTGGTGTGAGTCGATCCTCGGTGTGAAAGACGAGCCGGTGAAGGGAAAAGAGGTTCCTCTGGAATGGACTTAGACATCTGGGGACTCTTGCAACCTTTGCACGACCCTGGAGTTCCTCTCGCCGTTCCTGTTGAGAGGGCCTCCTCTTGAGATGCGAGAGAAACGCCGAGAATGCTTTCCCGACGAAGCAGGGAAAGGATCCCTCATCTCGAGCTACGAGGCGGAAACGGGGCTCCTCTGGATGTGGGCGGGACCCTCGTGTTTCCTCTCGAGTAGAGACGGGTATGACGGGGAACTTCTTGATTTGCACCAAGGGTGTGAAGGACCCTTTCGAAGTTCCAGAGGTGAGGTGTGATCAGCCTCGAGACGACTCAGCGGAAATGGGCCACATCTTGTCTGGAGGGGAGAACCTCCTGGATTTTCTCGAGTTGCGGCAGGTCTTCTCGAGTTACGACGGGGACCTCAGGGACCTGCTCTGGTGGGCTCAGGAAAGGCCAGTCGACATGCGAGTTGCTAGTGGCCCTCTCGGGATTCCTCTCCCGTCCTTGCCGGGTCGTAAGACCCTTTGTGGAGTCGGGGCCAGAACCTGAGGATTCCTCTCCAGTGTTGCCATGGATCTTGGGGTGATTCTGAGTCTCCCCAGGGGAGTCAGGCCTCGTCTCGATGGGGCATTCACGTGCGATTTCCTCCCGAGCTGCAGTGGTAGTGTCACGCTTCTTGTCACGTGGATCACGGATTTGTGGCTTTCCCTCGAGGCTTTCCCACGAGGCTTTCCCCCAGGGCTGTGCCACGTGCCACCTTGGTGTGAGTCGATCCTCGGCGTGAAAGACGAGCCGGTGAAGGGAAAAGAGGTTCCTCTGGAATGGACTGAGACATCTGGGGGACTCTTGGATTGGGGGCACGACCCTGGAGGTCCTCTTGTCGTTCCTGTTGAGAGGGCCTCCTCTTGAGATGCGACGGGAACGCCGAGAACGCTTTCCCGACGAAGCAGGGAAAGGATCCCTCATCTGGAACTACGAGGCGGTAACGGGGCTCCTCTGGATGTGGGCGGGACCCTCGTGTTTCCTCTCGAGTGGAGACGGGTATGTCGGGGAATTTCTTGATTTGCACCAAGGGTGTGAAGGACCCTTTCAAAGTTCCAGAGGTGAGGTGTGATCAGCCTTGAGACGCCTCAGCGGAAATGGGCCTCATCTCGCCTGGAGGGGAGAACCTCCTGGATTTTCTCGAGTTGCGGGAGGTCTTCTCGAGTTAAGACGTGGACCTCAGGGACCCGCTCTGGGGGTTTCAGGAAAAGCCAGTCCACATGCGAGTTGCTAGGGGCCATCTCGGGATTCCTCTCCCGTCCATGCCGGGGCCTAAGACCTTGTGAGGTGTCGGAGCCGGAACCTGAGGATTCCTCTCCAGTGCTGCCATGGATCTTCCGGTTTTTCTGAGTCTCCCCAGGGGAGTCAGGCCTCGTCTCGTGTGGGGGCATGCACGTGCGCTTTCCACCCGAACTGCAGCAGTAGTGTCACGCTTCCTGTCACGTGGATCAAGGGATCTGTGGCTTTCCCTCGAGGCTTTCCCACGAGGCTTTCCCACAGGGCTGTGCCACGTGCCACCTTGGTGTGAGTCGATCCTCGGCGTGAAAGACGAGCCGGTGAAGGGAAAAGAGGTTCCTCTGGAATGGACTGAGACATCTGCGGGACTCTTGGATTGGTGGCACGACCCTGGAGTTCCTCTCGCCGTTCCTGTTGAGAGGGCCTCCTCTTGAGATGCGAAGGGAAAGCCGGGAACTCTTGCCCGACGAAGCAGTGAAAGGATCCCTCATCTCGAGCTACGAGGCGGAAACGGGGCTCCTCTGGATGTGGGCCAGACCCTCGTGTTTCCTCTCGAGTGGAGACGGGTATGACGGGGAACTTCTTGATTTGCACCAGGGTGTGAAGGACCCTTTCGAAGTTCCAGAGGTGAGGTGTGATCAGCCTCGAGACGCCTCAGCGGAAATGGGCCTCATCTCGCCTGGAGGGGAGAACCTCCTGGATTTTCTCGAATTGCGGCACGTCTTCTCGAGTTACGACGGGGACCTCAGGGACCTGCTCTGGTGGCCTCAGGAAAGACCAGTCCCCATGCCAGTTGCTAGTGGCCCTCTCCAGATTCCTCTCCCGTCCATGCCGGCCCTAAGACCCTTTGTGGAGTCGAGGCCAGAACCTGAGGATTCCTCTCCAGTGTTGCCATGGATCTTGGGGTGCTTCTGAGTCTCCCCAGGGGAGTCAGGCCTCGTCTCGAGTGGGGGCATGCACGTGCGCTTTCCTCCCGTGCTGCAGCAGTAGGGTCACGCTTCCTGTCACGTGGATCAAGGGATCTGTGTCTTTCCCTCGAGGCTTTACCTCGAGGCTTTCCCACGAGGCTTTCCCACAGGGCTGTGCCGCGTGCCACCTTAGTGTGAGTCATTCCTCGGCATGGAAGACGAGCCGGTGAAGGGAAAAGAGGTTCCTCTGGAATGGACTGAGACATCTGGGGGACTCTTGGAATGGTGGCACGACCCTGGAGTTCCTCTCGCCATTCCTGTTGAGAGGGCCTCCTCTTGAGATGCGACGGGAACGCCGGCAACTCTTTCCCGACGAAGCAGGGAAAGGATCCCTCATCTCGAGCTACGAGGCGGAAACGGGGCTCCTCTGGATGAGGGCGGGACCCACGTGTTTCCTCTCGAGTGGAGACGGGTATGTCGGGGAACTTCTTGATTTGCACCAAGGGTGTGAAGGACCCTTTCGAAGTTCCAGAGGTGAGGTGTGATCAGCCTCGAGACGCCTCTGCGGAAATGGGCCTCATCTCGCCTGGAGGGGAGAACCTCCTGGATTTTCTCGAGTTGCGGCAGGTCTTCTCGAGATACGACGGGGACCTCAGGGACCCGCTCTGGTGGCCTCAGGAAAGGCCAGTTCCCATGCGAGTTGCTAGGGCCTTCTCGGGATTCCTCTCCCGTCGATGCCGGGGCCTAACTCCTTGTGTGGCGTCGGGGCCGGAACCTGAGGATTCCTCTCCAGTGTTGACATGGTTCTTGGGGTGCTTCTGAGTCTCCCCAGCGGAGTCAGGCATCATCTCGAGTGGGGGCATGCACCTGTGCTTTCCTGCCGAGCTGCAGCAGTAGTGTCACTCTTCCTGTCACGTGGATCAAGGGATCTGTGGCTTTCCCTCGAGGCTTTCCCACGAGGCTTTCCCACAGGGCTATGCCACGTGCCAGTTTGCTGTGAGTCGATCCTCGGTGTGAAAGACGAGCCGGTGAAGGGAAAAGAGGTTCCTCTGGAATGGACTGAGACATCTGGGGGACTCTTGGATTGGGGGCACGACCCTGGAGGTCCTCTTGTCGTTCCTGTTGAGAGGGCCTCCTCTTGAGATGCGACGGGAACGCCGAGAACGCTTTCCCGACGAAGCAGGGAAAGGATCCCTCATCTGGAACTACGAGGCGGTAACGGGGCTCCTCTGGATGTGGGCGGGACCCTCGTGTTTCCTCTCGAGTGGAGACGGGTATGTCGGGGAATTTCTTGATTTGCACCAAGGGTGTGAAGGACCCTTTCAAAGTTCCAGAGGTGAGGTGTGATCAGCCTTGAGACGCCTCAGCGGAAATGGGCCTCATCTCGCCTGGAGGGGAGAACCTCCTGGATTTTCTCGAGTTGCGGGAGGTCTTCTCGAGTTAAGACGTGGACCTCAGGGACCCGCTCTGGGGGTTTCAGGAAAAGCCAGTCCACATGCGAGTTGCTAGGGGCCATCTCGGGATTCCTCTCCCGTCGATGCCGGGGCCTAAGACCTTGTGAGGTGTCGGAGCCGGAACCTGAGGATTCCTCTCCAGTGCTGCCATGGATCTTCCGGTTTTTCTGAGTCTCCCCAGGGGAGTCAGGCCTCGTCTCGTGTGGGGGCATGCACGTGCGCTTTCCACCCGAACTGCAGCAGTAGTGTCACGCTTCCTGTCACGTGGATCAAGGGATCTGTGGCTTTCCCTCGAGGCTTTCCCACGAGGCTTTCCCACAGGGCTGTGCCACGTGCCACCTTGGTGTGAGTCGATCCTCGGCGTGAAAGACGAGCCGGTGAAGGGAAAAGAGGTTCCTCTGGAATGGACTGAGACATCTGGGGGACTCTTGGATTGGTGGCACGACCCTGGAGTTCCTCTCGCCGTTCCTGTTGAGAGGGCCTCCTCTTGAGATGCGAAGGGAAAGCCGGGAACTCTTGCCCGACGAAGCAGTGAAAGGATCCCTCATCTCGAGCTACGAGGCGGAAACGGGGCTCCTCTGGATGTGGGCCAGACCCTCGTGTTTCCTCTCAAGTGGAGACGGGTATGACGGGGAACTTCTTGATTTGCACCAGGGTGTGAAGGACCCTTTCGAAGTTCCAGAGGTGAGGTGTGATCAGCCTCGAGACGCCTCAGCGGAAATGGGCCTCATCTCGCCTGGAGGGGAGAACCTCCTGGATTTTCTCGAATTGCGGCACGTCTTCTCGAGTTACGACGGGGACCTCAGGGACCTGCTCTGGTGGCCTCAGGAAAGACCAGTCCCCATGCCAGTTGCTAGTGGCCCTCTCCAGATTCCTCTCCCGTCCATGCCGGCCCTAAGACCCTTTGTGGAGTCGAGGCCAGAACCTGAGGATTCCTCTCCAGTGTTGCCATGGATCTTGGGGTGCTTCTGAGTCTCCCCAGGGGAGTCAGGCCTCGTCTCGAGTGGGGGCATGCACGTGCGCTTTCCTCACGTGCTGCAGCAGTAGGGTCACGCTTCCTGTCACGTGGATCAAGGGATCTGTGTCTTTCCCTCGAGGCTTTACCTCGAGGCTTTCCCACGAGGCTTTCCCACAGGGCTGTGCCGCGTGCCACCTTGGTGTGAGTCATTCCTCGGCATGGAAGACGAGCCGGTGAAGGGAAAAGAGGTTCCTCTGGAATGGACTGAGACATCTGGGGGACTCTTGGAATGGTGGCACGACCGTGGAGTTCCTCTCGCCGTTCCTGTTGAGAGGGCCTCCTCTTGAGATGCGACGGGAACGCCGGCAACTCTTTCCCGACGAAGCAGGGAAAGGATCCCTCATCTCGAGCTACGAGGCGGAAACGGGGCTCCTCTGGATGAGGGCGGGACCCACGTGTTTCCTCTCGAGTGGAGACGGGTATGTCGGGGAACTTCTTGATTTGCACCAAGGGTGTGAAGGACCCTTTCGAAGTTCCAGAGGTGAGGTGTGATCAGCCTCGAGACGCCTCTGCGGAAATGGGCCTCATCTCGCCTGGAGGGGAGAACCTCCTGGATTTTCTCGAGTTGCGGCAGGTCTTCTCGAGATACGACGGGGACCTCAGGGACCCGCTCTGGTGGCCTCAGGAAAGGCCAGTTCCCATGCGAGTTGCTAGGGCCTTCTCGGGATTCCTCTCCCGTCGATGCCGGGGCCTAACTCCTTGTGTGGCGTCGGGGCCGGAACCTGAGGATTCCTCTCCAGTGTTGACATGGTTCTTGGGGTGCTTCTGAGTCTCCCCAGCGGAGTCAGGCATCATCTCGAGTGGGGGCATGCACCTGTGCTTTCCTGCCGAGCTGCAGCAGTAGTGTCACTCTTCCTGTCACGTGGATCAAGGGATCTGTGGCTTTCCCTCGAGGCTTTCCCACGAGGCTTTCCCACAGGGCTATGCCACGTGCCAGTTTGCTGTGAGTCGATCCTCGGCGTGAAAGACGAGCCGGGGAAGGGAAAAGAGGTTCCTCTGGAATGGACTGAAACATCTGGGGGACTCTTGGAATGGTGGCACGACCCTGGAGTTCCTCTCTCCGTTCCTGTTGAGAGTGCCTCCTCTTGAGATGCGACGGGAAGGCCGGGAACTCTTTCCCGACGAAGCAGGGAAAGGATCCCTCATCTAGAGCTATGAGGCGGACACAGGGCTCCTCTGGATGAGGGCGGGACCCTCGTGTTTCCTCTCGAGTGGAGACGGGTATGTCGGGGAATTTCTTGACTTGTACCATGGCTGTGAAGGACCATTTCGAAGTTCCAGAGGTGAGGTGTGATCAGCCTCGAGAAGCCTCAGCGGAAATGGGCCTCATCTCCCCTGGAGTGGAGAACCTCCTGGATATTCTCGAGTTGCGGCAGGTCTTCTCGAGTTAAGACGTGGACCTCAGGGACCCGCTCTGGGGGTCTCAGGAAAAGCCAGTCCACATGCGAGTTGCTAGGGGCCATCTCGGGATTCCTCTCCCGTCCATGCCGGCCCTAAGACCCTTTGTGGAGTCGAGGCCAGAACCTGAGGATTCCTCTCCAGTGTTGCCATGGATCTTGGGGTGCTTCTGAGTCTCCCCAGGGGAGTCAGGCCTCGTCTCGAGTGGGGGCATGCACGTGCGCTTTCCTCCCGTGCTGCAGCAGTAGGGTCACGCTTCCTGTCACGTGGATCAAGGGATCTGTGTCTTTCCCTCGAGGCTTTACCTCGAGGCTTTCCCACGAGTCTTTCCCACAGGGCTGTGCTGCGTGCCACCTTGGTGTGAGTCATTCCTCGGCATGGAAGACGAGCCGGTGAAGGGAAAAGAGGTTCCTCTGGAATGGACTGAGACATCTGGGGGACTCTTGGATTGGGGGCACGACCCTAGAGGTCCTCTTGTCGTTCCTGTTGAGAGGACCTCCTCTTGAGATGCGACGGGAACGCCGAGAACTCTTTCCCGACAAAGCAGGGAAAGGAACCCTCATCTGGAGCTACGAGGCGGTAACGGGGCTCCTCTGGATGTGGGCGGGACCCTCGTGTTTCCTCTCGAGTGGAGACGGGTATGTGGGGAATTTCTTGATTTGCACCAAGGGTGTGAAGGAGCCTTTTGAAGTTCCAGAGGTGAGGTGTGATCAGCCTCGAGACGCCTCAGCGGAAATGGGCCTCCTCTCCCCTGGAGTGGAGAACCTCCTGGATTTTCTCGAGTTGCGGCAGGTCTTCTCGAGTTAAGACGTGGACCTCAGGGACGCGCTCTGGGGGTCTCAGGAAAAGCCAGTCCACATGCGAGTTGCTAGGGGCCATCTCGGGATTCCTCTCCCGTCCATGCCGGGGCCTAAGACCTTGTGAGGTTTCGGAGCCGGAACCTGAGGATTCCTCTCCAGTGTTGCCATGGATCTTCGGGTTATTCTGAGTCTCCCCAGGGGAGTCAGGCCTCGTCTCGAGTGGGGGCATGCACGTGCGCTTTCCACCCGAACTGCAGCAGTAGTGTCACGCTTCCTGTCACGTGGATCAAGGGATCTGTGGCTTTCCCTCGAGGCTTTCCCTCGAGGCTTTCCCACAGGGCTGTGCCACGTGACACCTTGGTGTGAGTCGATCCTCGGCGTGAAAGACGAGCCGGTGAAGGGAAAAGAGGTTCCTCTGGAATGGACTGAGACATCTGGGGGACTCTTGGAATGGTGGCACGACCCTGGAGTTCCTCTCGCCTTTCCTGTTGAGAGGGCCTCCTCTTGAAATGCGACGGGAAGGCCGGCAACTCTTTCCCGACGACGCAGGTAAAGGATCCCTCATCTCGAGCTAGGAGGCGGAAACGGGGCTCCTCTGGATGAGGGCGGGACGCTCGTGTTTCCTCTCGAGTGGAGACGGGTATGTCGGGGAACTTCTTCATTTGCACCAAGGGTGTGAAGGACCTTTTCGGAGTTCCAGAGGTGAGGTATGATCAGCCTCGAGGACTCCTCAGCGGAAATGGGCCTCATCTCGCCTGGAGGGGAGAACCTCCTGGATTTTCTCGAGTTGCGGCAGGTCTTCTCGAGTTACGACGGGGACCTCAGGGACCCCGCTCTGGTGGCCTCAGGAAAGAACAGTCCCCATGTGAGTTGCTAGGGGCCCTCTCCAGATTCCTCTCCCGTCCATGCTGGGGCCTAAGACCTTGTGTGGAGTAGGGACCGGAACCTGAGGATTCCTCTCCAGTGTTGCCATAGATCTTGGGGTGCTTCTGAGTCTCCACAGGGGAGTCAGGCTCGTCTCGAGTGGGGGCATGCACGTGCGCTTTCCTCCCGAGCTGCAGCAGTAGTGTCACGGTTCCTGTCAGGTGGATCAAGGGATCTGTGTCTTTCCCTTGAGGCTTTCCCTTGAGGCTTTCCCACGAGGCTTTCCCACAGGGCCGTGCGCGTGCCACCTTGTTGTGAGTCGATCCTCGGCATGAAAGAAGAGACGGGGAAGGGAAAAAAGGTTCCTCTGGAATGGACTGAGACATCTGGGGGACTCTTGGAATGGTGGCACGACCCTGGAGTTCCTCTCGCCGTTCCTGTTGAAAGGGCCTCCTCTTCAGATGCGACGGGAACGCCGGGAACTCTTTCCCGACGAAGCAGGGAAAGGATCCCTCATCTCGAGCTACGAGGCGGCAACGGGGCTCCTCTGGATTTGGGCCGCACCCTGGAGTTTCCTCTCGAGTGGAGACGGGTATGTCGGGGAACTTCTTGATTTGCACCAAGGGTGTGAGGGACCCTTTCGAATTTCCAGAGGTGAGGTGTGATCAGCCTCGAGACGCATCAGCGGAAATGGGCCTCATCTCGCCTTTAGGGAGAACCTCCTGGATTTTCTCGAGTTGCGGCAGGTCTTCTCGAGTTACGACGGGGACCTCAGGGACCCGCTCTGGTGGCCTCAGGAAAGAACAGTCCCCATGTGAGTTGCTAGGGGCCCTCTCAGGATTCCTCTCCCGTCCATGCCGGGGCCTAAGACCTTGTGTGGAGTCGGGGCAGGAAACTGAGGATTCCTCTCCAGTGTTGCCATGATCTTGGGGTGCTTCTGAGTCTCCCCAGGGGAGTCAGGCCTCGTCTCGAGTGGGGGCATGCACGTGCGCTTTCCTCCCGCCTTCAGCAGTAGTGTCACGCTTCCTGTCACGTGGATCAAGGGATCTGTGGCTTTCCCCCAGGCTTTCCCACGAGGCTTTCCCACAGGGCTGTGCCACGTGCCACCTTGGTGTGAGTCGATCCTCGGCGTGAAAGGCGAGCCGGTGAAGGGAAAAGAGGTTCCTCTGGAATGGACTGAGACATCTGGGGGCCTCTTGGAACGGTGGCACGACCCTGGAGTTCCTCTCGCCATTCCTGTTGAGAGGGCATCCTCTTGAGATGCTACGGGAACGCCGGGAACTCTTTCCTGACGAAGCAGGGAAAGGATCCCTCATCTCGAGATACGAGGCGGAAACGCGGCACCTCTGGTTGAGGGCGGGACCCTCGTGTTTCCTCTCGAGTGGAGACGGGTATGTCGGGGGAACTTCTTCATTTGCACCAAGGGTGTGAAGGACCCATTCGAAGTTCCAGATATGAGGTGTGATCAGCCTCGAGACGCCTCAGCGGAAATGGGCCTCATCTCGCCTGCAGGGGAGAACCTCCTGGATTTTCTCGAGTTGTTGCAGGTCTTCTCGAGTTACGACGGGGACCTCAGGGACCCGCTCTGGTGGCCTCAGGAAAGGCCAGCCCCCATGCGAGTTGCTAGGGGCCCTCTCGGGATTCCTCTCCCGTCGATGCCGGGGCCTAAGACCATGTGTGGGGTCGGGGCCGGAACCTGAGGATTCCTCTCCAGTGTTGCCATGGATCTTGGGGTGCTTCTGAGTCTCCCCAGGGGAGTCAGGCCTCGTCTCGAGTGGGGGCATGCACGTGCGCTTTCCTCCCGAGCTGCAGCAGTAGGGTCACGCTTCCTGTCACGTGGATCAAGGGATCTGTGTCTTTCCCTCGAGGCTTTACCTCGAGGCTTTCCCACGAGTCTTTCCCACAGGGCTGTGCTGCGTGCCACCTTGGTGTGAGTCATTCCTCGGCATGGAAGACGAGCCGGTGAAGGGAAAAGAGGTTCCTCTGGAATGGACTGAGACATCTGGGGGACTCTTGGATTGGGGGCACGACCCTAGAGGTCCTCTTGTCGTTCCTGTTGAGAGGACCTCCTCTTGAGATGCGACGGGAACGCCGAGAACTCTTTCCCGACAAAGCAGGGAAAGGAACCCTCATCTGGAGCTACGAGGCGGTAACGGGGCTCCTCTGGATGTGGGCGGGACCCTCGTGTTTCCTCTCGAGTGGAGACGGGTATGTGGGGAATTTCTTGATTTGCACCAAGGGTGTGAAGGAGCCTTTTGAAGTTCCAGAGGTGAGGTGTGATCAGCCTCGAGACGCCTCAGCGGAAATGGGCCTCCTCTCCCCTGGAGTGGAGAACCTCCTGGATTTTCTCGAGTTGCGGCAGGTCTTCTCGAGTTAAGACGTGGACCTCAGGGACGCGCTCTGGGGGTCTCAGGAAAAGCCAGTCCACATGCGAGTTGCTAGGGGCCATCTCGGGATTCCTCTCCCGTCCATGCCGGGGCCTAAGACCTTGTGAGGTTTCGGAGCCGGAACCTGAGGATTCCTCTCCAGTGTTGCCATGGATCTTCGGGTTATTCTGAGTCTCCCCAGGGGAGTCAGGCCTCGTCTCGAGTGGGGGCATGCACGTGCGCTTTCCTCCCGAGCTGCAGCAGTAGTGTCACGCTTCCTGTCACGTGGATCAAGGGATCTGTGGCTTTCCCTCGAGGCTTTCCCTCGAGGCTTTCCCACAGGGCTGTGCCACGTGACACCTTGGTGTGAGTCGATCCTCGGCGTGAAAGACGAGCCGGTGAAGGGAAAAGAGGTTCCTCTGGAATGGACTGAGACATCTGGGGGACTCTTGGAATGGTGGCACGACCCTGGAGTTCCTCTCGCCTTTCCTGTTGAGAGGGCCTCCTCTTGAAATGCGACGGGAAGGCCGGCAACTCTTTCCCGACGACGCAGGTAAAGGATCCCTCATCTCGAGCTAGGAGGCGGAAACGGGGCTCCTCTGGATGAGGGCGGGACGCTCGTGTTTCCTCTCGAGTGGAGATGGGTATGTCGGGGAACTTCTTCATTTGCACCAAGGGTGTGAAGGACCTTTTCGGAGTTCCAGAGGTGAGGTATGATCAGCCTCGAGACTCCTCAGCGGAAATGGGCCTCATCTCGCCTGGAGGGGAGAACCTCCTGGATTTTCTCGAGTTGCGGCAGGTCTTCTCGAGTTACGACGGGGACCTCAGGGACCCGCTCTGGTGGCCTCAGGAAAGAACAGTCCCCATGTGAGTTGCTAGGGGCCCTCTCCAGATTCCTCTCCCGTCCATGCTGGGGCCTAAGACCTTGTGTGGAGTAGGGACCGGAACCTGAGGATTCCTCTCCAGTGTGGCCATAGATCTTGGGGTGCTTCTGAGTCTCCACAGGGGAGTCAGGCCTCGTCTCGATTGGGGGCATGCACGTGCGCTTTCCTCCCGAGCTGCAGCAGTAGTGTCACGGTTCCTGTCAGGTGGATCAAGGGATCTGTGTCTTTCCCTTGAGGCTTTCCCTTGAGGCTTTCCCACGAGGCTTTCCCACAGGGCCGTGCCGCGTGCCACCTTGTTGTGAGTCGATCCTCGGCATGAAAGAAGAGACGGGGAAGGGAAAAAAGGTTCCTCTGGAATGGACTGAGACATCTGGGGGACTCTTGGAATGGTGGCACGACCCTGGAGTTCCTCTCGCCATTCCTGTTGAGAGGTCCTTCTCTTGTGATGCGACGGGAACGCCGGGAACTCTTTCCCGACGAAGCAGGGAAAGGATCCCTCATACCGAGCTACGAGGCAGAAACCGGGCTCCTCTGGATGTGGGCGGGACCCTCGTGCTTCCTCTCAAGTGGAGACGGGTATGTCGGGGAAATTCTTGATTTGCACCAAGAGTGTGAAGGACCCTTTCGAAGTTCCAGAGGTGAGGTGTGATCAGCCTCGTGACACCTCAGCGGAAATGGGCTTCATCTCGCCTGGAGCCGAGAACCTCCTGAATTTTCTCGAGTTGCGCCACGTCTTCTCGAGTTACGACGGGGACCACAGGGACCCGCTCTGGTGGCCTCAGGAAAGGCCAGTCCCCAAGCGAATTGCTAGGGGCCCTCTCAGGATTCCTCTCCCGTCCATGCCGGGGCATAAGACCCAGTGTGGAGTCTGGGCCGGAACCTGAGAATTCCTCTCCAGTGTTGCCACGGATCTTGGGGTGCTTCTGAGTCTCACCAGGGGAGTCAGGCCTCCTCTCGAGTGGGGGCTTGCATGTGCGCTTTCCTCCCGAGCTGCAGCAGTAGTGTCACGCTTCCTTTAACGTGGATCAAGGGATCTGTGGCTTTCCCTCGAGGCTTTCCCACGAGGCTTTCCCTCAGGGCTGTGCCACGTGCCACCTTGGTGTGAGTCGATCCTCGGCGTGAAAGACGAGCCGGTGAAGGGATAAGAGGTTCCTCTGGAATGGACTGAGACATCTGGTGGACTCTTGGAATGGTGGCACGACCCTGCAGTTCCTCTCGCCGTTCCTGTTGAGAGGGCCTCCCCTTGAGATGCGACGGGAAGGCCGGGAACTCATTGCCAACGAAGCAGGGAAAGGATCCCTCATCTCGAGCTACGAGGCCTAAACGGGGCTCCTCTGGATGTGGGCCGCACCCTCGTGTTTCCTCTCAAGGGGAGACGGGGATGTCGGGGAACTTCTTGATTTGCAACAAGGGTGTGAAGGACTCTTTCGAAGTTTAATAGGTGAGGTGTGATCAGCCTCGAGACGCCTCAGCGGAAATGGGCCTCATCTCGCCTGTAGGGGAGAACCTCCTGGATTTTTTCGAGTTGCGGCGGGTCTTCTCGAGTTACGACGGGGACCTCAGGGACCCGCTCTGTTAGCCTCAGGAAAGGCCAGTCCCCAAGCGAGTTGCTAGGGGCCCTCTCGGGATTCCTCTCCCGTCCATGCCGGGGCCTAAGACCTTGTGAGGTGTCGGAGCCGGAACCTGCGGATTCCTCTCCAGTGCTGCCATGGATCTTCCGGTTTTTCTGAGTCTCCCCAGGGGAGTCAGGCCTCGTCTCGAGTGGGGGCATGAACGTGCGCTTTCCACCCGAACTGCAGCAGTAGTGTCACGGTTCCTGTCACGTGGATCAAGGGATCTGTGGCTTTCCCTCGAGGCTTTCCCACGAGGCTTTCCCACAGGGCTGTGCCACGTGCCACCTTGGTGTAAGTCGATCCTCGGCGTGAAAGACGAGCCGGTGAAGGGAAAAGAGGTTCCTCTGGAATGGACTGAGACATCTGGTGGACTCTTGGAATGGTGGCACGACCCTGCAGTTCCTCTCGCCGTTCCTGTTGAGAGGGCCTCCTCTTGAGATGCGACGGGAACGCCGGGAACTCTTTCCTGACGAAGCAGGGAAAGGATCCCTGATCTCGAGATACGAGGCGTAAACGGGGCTCCTCTGAATGTGGGCCGCACCCTCGTGTTTCCTCTCAAGGAGAGACGGGGATGTCGGGGAACTTCTTGATTTGCAACAAGGGTGTGAAGGACTCTTTCGAAGTTTCAAAGGTGAGGTGTGATCAGCCTCGAGACGCCTCAGCGGAAATGGGCCTCATCTCGCCTGGAGTGGAGAACCTCCTGGATTTTTTCGAGTTGCGGCGGGTCTTCTCGAGTTACGACGGGGACCTCAGGGACCCGCTCTGTTGGCCTCAGGAAAGGCCAGTCCCCAAGCGAGTTGCTAGGGGCCCTCTCGGGATTCCTCTCCCGTCCATGCCGGGGCCTAAGACCTTGTATGGAGTCGGGTCCGGAACCTGAGGATTTCTCTCCAGTGTTGCCATGGATCTTGGGGTGCTTCTGAGTCTCCCCAGGGGACTCAGGCCACGTCTCGAGTGGGGACATGCACGTGCGATTTCCTCCCGAACTGCGTAAGCAGTGTCATGCTTCCTGCCACGTGGATCAAGGGATCTGTGGCTTTCCCTCGAGGCTTTCCCAAGAGACTTTCCCCCAGGGCTGTGCCACGTGCCACCTTGCTGTGAGTCGATCCTCGGCGTGAGAGACGAGCCGGTGAAGGGAAAAGAGGTTCCTCTGGAATGGACTGAGACATCTGGGAGACTCTTGGAATGGTGGCACGACCCTGGAGTTCCTCTCGCCGTTCCTGTTGAGAGGGCCTCCTCTTGAGATGCGACGGGAACGCCGGGAACTCTTTCCCGACGAAGCAGGGAAAGGATCCCTCATCTCGAGCTACGAGGCGGAAACGGGGCTCCTCTGGATGTGGGCGGGAACCTCGTGTTTCCTCTCGAGTGGAGACGGGTATGTCGGGGAACTTCTTGATTTGCACCAAGGGTGTGAAAGACCCTTTCGAAGTTCCAGAGGTGAGGTGTGATCAGCCTCGAGACGCCTCAGCGGAAATGGGCCTCATCTCGCCTGGAGGGGAGAACCTCCTGCATTTTCTCGAGTTGTGGCAGGTCTTCTCGAGTTACGACGGGAACCTCAGGGACCCGATCTGGTGGCCTCAGGAAAGGCCAGTCCCCATGCGAGTTGCTAGGGGCCATCACGAGATTCCTCTCCCGTCGATGCTGGGGCCTAAGACCTTGTGTGGAGTCGGGGCCGGAACCTGAGGATTCCTCTCCAGTGTTGCCATGGATCTTGGGGTGCTTCTGAGTCTCCCCAGGGGAGTCAGGCCTCGTCTCGTGTGGGGGCATGAACGTGCGCTTTCCTCCCGAGCTGCAGTGGTAGTGTCACGCTTCCTGTCACGTGAATCAAGGGATCTGTGGCTTTCCCTCGAGACTTTCCCACGAGGCTTTCCCACAGGGCTGTGCCACGTGCCACCTTGGTGTGAGTCTATCCTCGGCGTGAAAGACGAGCCGGAGAAGGGAAAAGAGGTTCCTCTGGAATGGACTGAGACATCTGGGGGACTCTTGAAATGGTGGCACGACCCTGGAGTTCCTCTCGCCATTCCTGTTGAGAGGTCCTTCTCTTGTGATGCGACGGGAACGCCGGGATCTCTTTCCCGACGAAGCAGGGAAAGGATCCCTCATCCCGAGCTACGAGGCAGAAACCGGGCTCCTCTGGATGTGGGCGGGACCCTCGTGCTTCCTCTCAAGTGGAGACGGGTATGTCGGGGAAATTCTTGATTTGCACCAAGAGTGTGAAGGACCCTTTCGAAGTTCCAGAGGAGAGGTGTGATCAGCCTCGTGACGCCTCAGCGGAAATGGGCTTCATCTCGCCTGGAGCCGAGAACCTCCTGAATTTTCTCGAGTTGCGCCACGTCTTCTCGAGTTACGACGGGGACCACAGGGACCCGCTCTGGTGGCCTCAGGAAAGGCCAGTCCCCAAGCGAATTGCTAGGGGCCCTCTCAGGATTCCTCTCCCGTCCATGCCGGGGCATAAGACCCAGTGTGGAGTCTGGGCCGGAACCTGAGAATTCCTCTCCAGTGTTGCCACGGATCTTGGGGTGCTTCTGAGTCTCACCAGGGGAGTCAGGCCTCCTCTCGAGTGGGGGCTTGCATGTGCGCTTTCCTCCCGAGCTGCAGCAGTAGTGTCACGCTTCCTTTAACGTGGATGAAGGGATCTGTGTGTTTCCCTCGAGGCTGTCCCTCTAGGCATTCCCACGAGGCTTTCCCACAGGGCTGTGCCACGTGCCACCTTGGTGTGAGTCGATTCTCGGCGTGAAAGACGAGCCGGTGAAGGGAAAGAGGTTCCTCTGGAATGGACTGAGACATCTGGGGTACTCTTGGCATGGTGGCACGAACTGGAGTTCCTCTCGCCGTTCCTGTTGAGAGGGCCTCCTCTTGAGATGGGACGGGAACGCCGGGAACTCTTTCCCGACGAAGCAGGGAAAGGATCCCTCATCTCGAGCTACGAGGCGGAAACGGGGCTCCTCTGGATGTGGGCGGGACCCTCGTGTTTCCTCTCGAGTGGAGACAGGTATGTCGGGGAACTTCTTGATTTGCACCAAAGGTGTGAAGGACCCTTTCGATGTTCCAGAGGTGAGGTGTGATCAGCCTCGAGAGGCCTCAGCGGAAATGGGCCTCATCTCGCCTGGAGGGGAGAACCTCCTGCATTTTCTCGAGTTGCGGCAGGTCGTCTCGAGTTACGACGGGGACCTCAGGGACCCACTCTGGTGGCCTCAGGAAAGGCCAGTCCCCATGCGAGTTGCTAGGGGCCATTCGAGATTCCTCTCCCGTCGATGCCGGGGCCTAAGACCTTCTGTGGAGTCGGGGCCGGAACCTGAGGATTCCTCTCCAGTGTTGCCATGGATCTTGGGGTGCTTCTGAGTCTCCCCAGGGGACTCAGGCTTCGTCTCGAGTGGGGGCATCCACGTGCGCTGTCCTCCCGAGCTGCAGGACTAGTGTCACGCTTCCTGTCACGTGGATCAAGGGATCTGTGGCTTTCCCTCGAGTCTTTCCCACGAGGCTTTCCCTCAGGGCTGTGCCACGTGCCACCTTGGTGTGAGTCGATCCTCGGCGTGAAAGACGAGCCGGTGAAGGGATAAGAGGTTCCTCTGGAATGGACTGAGACATCTGGTGGACTCTTGGAATGGTGGCACGACCCTGCAGTTCCTCTCGCCGTTCCTGTTGAGAGGGCCTCCCCTTGAGATGCGACGGGAAGGCCGGGAACTCATTGCCAACGAAGCAGGGAAAGGATCCCTCATCTCGAGCTACGAGGCGTAAACGGGGCTCCTCTGGATGTGGGCCGCACCCTCGTGTTTCCTCTCAAGGGGAGACGGGGATGTCGGGGAACTTCTTGATTTGCAACAAGGGTGTGAAGGACTCTTTCGAAGTTTCAGAGGTGAGGTGTGATCAGCCTCGAGACACCTCAGCGGAAATGGGCCTCATCTCGCCTGGAGGGGAGAACCTCCTGGATTTTTTCGAGTTGCGGCGGGTCTTCTCGAGTTACGACGGGGAACTCAGGGACCCGCTCTGGTGGCCTCAGGAAAGGCCAGTCCCCAAGCGAGTTGCTAGGGGCCCTCTCGGGATTCCTCTCCCGTCCATGCCGGGGCCTAAGACCTTGTGAGGTGTCGGAGCCGGAACCTGAGGATTCCTCTCCAGTGCTGCCATGGATCTTCCGGTTTTTCTGAGTCTCCCCAGGGGAGTCAGGCCTCGTCTCGAGTGGGGGCATGAACGTGCGCTTTCCACCCGAACTGCAGCAGTAGTGTCACGGTTCCTGTCACGTGGATCAAGGGATCTGTGGCTTTCCCTCGAGGCTTTCCCACGAGGCTTTCCCACAGGGCTGTGCCACGTGCCACCTTGGTGTGAGTCGATCCTCGGCGTGAAAGACGAGCCGGTGAAGGGAAAAGAGGTTCCTCTGGAATGGACTGAGACATCTGGGGGACTCTTGGATTGGTGGTACGACCCTGGAGTTCCTCTCGCCGTTCCTGTTGAGAGGGCCTCCTCTTGAGATGCGACGGGAACGCCGGGAACTCTTTCCTGACGAAGCAGGGAAAGGATCCCTGATCTCGAGATACGAGGCGGAAACGCGGCACCTCTGGTTGAGGGCGGGACCCTCGTGTTTCCTCTCGAGTGGAGACAGGTATGTCGGGGAACTTCTTGATTTGCACCAAGGGTGTGAAGAACCCTTTCGAATTTCCAGAGGTGAGGTGTGATCAGCCTCGAGACGCCTCTGCGGAAATGGGCCTCATCTCGCCTGGAGGGGAGAACCTCCTGGATTTTTTCGAGTTGCGGCGGGTCTTCTCGAGTTACGACGGGGACCTCAGGGACCCGCTCTGGTGGCCTCAGGAAAGGCCAGTCCCCAAGCGAGTTGCTAGGAGCCCTCTCGGGATTCCTCTCCCGTCCATGCCGGGGCCTAAGACCTTGTATGGAGTCGGGTCCGGAACCTGAGGATTCCTCTCCAGTGTTGCCATGGATCTTGGGGTGCTTCTGAGTCTCCCCAGGGGAGTCAGGCCTCCTCTCGAGTGGGGGCATCCACGTGCGCTTTCCTCCCGAGCTGCAGTGGTAGTGTCACGCTTCCTGTCACGTGAATCAAGGGATCTGTGGCTTTCCCTCGAGACTTTCCCACGAGGCTTTCCCACAGGGCTGTGCCACGTGCCACCTTGGTGTGAGTCTATCCTCGGCGTGAAAGACGAGCCGGAGAAGGGAAAAGAGGTTCCTCTGGAATGGACTGAGACATCTGGGGGACTCTTGGAATGGTGGCACGACCCTGGAGTTCCTCTCGCCATTCCTGTTGAGAGGTCCTTCTCTTGTGATGCGACGGGAACGCCGGGATCTCTTTCCCGACGAAGCAGGGAAAGGATCCCTCATCCCGAGCTACGAGGCGGAAACGGGGCTCCTCTGGATGTGGGCGGGACCCTCGTGCTTCCTCTCAAGTGGAGACGGGTATGTCGGGGAAATTCTTGATTTGCACCAAGAGTGTGAAGGACCCTTTCGAAGTTCCAGAGGTGAGGTGTGATCAGCCTCGTGACGCCTCAGCGGAAATGGGCTTCATCTCGCCTGGAGGCGAGAACCTCCTGGATTTTCTCGAGTTGCGCCACGTCTTCTCGAGTTACGTCGGGGACCACAGGGACCCGCTCTGGTGGCCTCAGGAAAGGCCAGTCCCCAAGCGAATTGCTAGGGGCCCTCTCAGGATTCCTCTCCCGTCCATGCCGGGGCATAAGACCTAGTGTGGAGTCTGGGCCGGAACCTGAGAATTCCTCTCCAGTGTTGCCACGGATCTTGGGGTGCTTCTGAGTCTCACCAGGGGAGTCAGGCCTCCTCTCGAGTGGGGGCATGCATGTGCGCTTTCCTCCCGAGCTGCAGCAGTAGTGTCACGCTTCCTTTAACGTGGATGAAGGGATCTGTGTGTTTCCCTTGAGGCTGTCCCTCTAGGCATTCCCACGAGGCTTTCCCACAGGGCTGTGCCACGTGCCACCTTGGTGTGAGTCGATCCTCGGCGTGAAAGACGAGCCGGTGAAGGGAAAAGAGGTTCCTCTGGAATGGACTGAGACATCTGGGGTACTCTTGGCATGGTGGCACGAACTGGAGTTCCTCTCGCCGTTCCTGTTGAGAGGGCCTCCTCTTGAGATGGGACGGGAACGCCGGGAACTCTTTCCCGACGAAGCAGGGAAAGGATCCCTCATCTCGAGCTACGAGGCGGAAATGGGGCTCCTCTGGATGTGGGCGGGACCCTCGTGTTTCCTCTCGAGTGGAGACAGGTATGTCGGGGAACTTCTTGATTTGCACCAAAGGTGTGAAGGACCCTTTCGAAGTTCCAGAGGTGAGGTGTGATCAGCCTCGAGAGGCCTCAGCGGAAATGGGCCTCATCTCGCCTGGAGGGGAGAACCTCCTGCATTTTCTCGAGTTGCGGCAGGTCGTCTCGAGTTACGACGGGGACCTCAGGGACCCACTCTGGTGGCCTCAGGAAAGGCCAGTCCCCATGCGAGTTGCTAGGGGCCATCTCGAGATTCCTCTCCCGTCGATGCCGGGGCCTAAGACCTTCTGTGGAGTCGGGGCCGGAACCTGAGGATTCCTCTCCAGTGTTGCCATGGATCTTGGGGTGCTTCTGAGTCTCCCCAGGGGACTCAGGCTTCGTCTCGAGTGGGGGCATCCACGTGCGCTTTCCTCCCGAGCTGCAGCACTAGTGTCACGCTTCCTGTCACGTGGATCAAGGGATCTGTGGCTTTCCCTCGAGGCTTTCCCACGAGGCTTTCCCACAGGGCTGTGCCACGTGCCACCTTGGTGTGAGTCGATCCTCGGCGTGAAAGACGAGCCGGTGAAGGGATAAGAGGTTCCTCTGGAATGGACTGAGACATCTGGGGGACTCTTGGAATGGTGGCACGACCCTGCAGTTCCTCTCGCCGTTCCTGTTGAGAGGGCCTCCCCTTGAGATGCGACGGGAAGGCCGGGAACTCATTCCCAAGGAAGCAGGGAAAGGATCCCTGATCTCGAGCTACGAGGCGTAAACGGGGCTCCTCTGGATGTGGGCCGCACCCTCGTGTTTCCTCTCAAGGGGAGACGGGGATGTCGGGGAACTTCTTGATTTGCAACAAGGGTGTGAAGGATTCTTTCGAAGTTTCAGAGGTGAGGTGTGATCAGCCTCGAGACGCCTCAGCGGAAATGGGCCTCATCTCGCCTGGAGGGGAGAACCTCCTGGATTTTTTCGAGTTGCGGCGGGTCTTCTCGAGTTACGACGGGGACCTCAGGGACCCGCTCTGTTGGCCTCAGGAAAGGCCAGTCCCCAAGCGAGTTGCTAGGGGCCCTCTCGGGATTCCTCTCCCGTCCATGCCGGGGCCTAAGACCTTGTGAGGTGTCGGAGCCGGAACCTGAGGATTCCTCTCCAGTGGTGCCATGGATCTTCCGGTTTTTCTGAGTCTCCCCAGGGGAGTCAGGCCTCGTCTCGAGTGGGGGCATGAACGTGCGCTTTCCACCCGAACTGCAGCAGTAGTGTCACGCTTCCTGTCACGTGGATCAAGGGATCTGTGGCTTTCCCTCGAGGCTTTCCCACCAGGCTTTCCCACAGGGCTGTGCCACGTGCCACCTTGGTGTGAGTCGATCCTCGGCGTGAAAGACGAGCCAGTGAAGGGAAAAGAGGTTCCTCTGGAATGGACTGAGACATCTGGGGGACTCTTGGATTGGTGGCACGACCCTGGAGTTCCTCTCGCCTTTCCTGTTGAGAGGGCCTCCTCTTGAGATGCGAAGGGAAAGCCGGGAACTCTTGCCCGACGAAGCAGGGAAAGGATCCCTCATCTCGAGCTACGAGGCGGAAACGGGGCTCCTCTGGATGTGGGCGGGTCCCTCGTGTTTCCTCTCGAGTGGAGACGGGTATGACGGGGAACTTTTTGATTTGCACCAAGGGTGTGAAGGACCCTTTCGAAGTTCCAAAGGTGAGGTGTGATCAGCCTCAAGACGCCTCAGCGGAAATGGGCCTCATCTCGCCTGGAGGGGAGAACCTCCTGGATTTTCTCGAGTTGCGGCACGTCTTCTCGAGTTACGACAGGGACCTCAGGGACCTGCTCTGGTGACCTCAGGAAAGACCAGTCCCCATGCTAGTTGCTAGTGGCCCTCTCCAGATTCCTCTCCCGTCCATGCCGGCCCTAAGACCCTTTGTGGAGTCGAGGCCAGAACCTAAGGATTCCTCTCCAGTGTTGCCATGGATCTTGGGGTGCTTCTGAGTCTCCCCAGGGGAGTCAGGCCATGTCTCGAGTGGGGGCATGGACGTGCGCTTTCCTCCCGTACTGCAGCAGTAGGGTCACGCTTCCTGTCACGTGGATCAAGGGATCTGTGTCTTTCCCTCGAGGCTTTACCTCGAGGCTTTCCCACGAGGCTTTCCCACAGGGCTATGCCGCGTGCCACCTTGGTGTGAGTCATTCATCGGCATGGAAGACGAGCCGGTGAAGGGGAAAGAGGTTCCTCTGGAATGGACTGAGACATCTGGGCGACTCTTGGAATGGTGGCACGACCCTGGAGTTCCTCTCGCCCTTCCTGTTGAGAGGGCCTCCTCTTGAGATGCGACGGGAACGCTGGCAACTCTTTCCCGACGAAGCAGGGAAAGGATCCCTCATCTCGAGCTACGAGGCGGAAACGGGGCTCCTCTGGATGTGGGCAGGACCCAGGTGTTTCCTCTCGAGTGGAGACGGGTATGTCGGGGAACTTCTTGATTTGCACCAAGGGTGTGAAAGACCCTTTCGAAGTTCCAGAGGTGAGGTGTGATCAGCCTCGAGACGCCTCAGCGGAAATGGGCCTCATCTCGCCTGGAGGGGAGAACCTCCTTCATTTTCTCGAGTTGTGGCAGGTCTTCTCGAGTTACGACGGGGACCACAGGGACCCGCTCTGGTGGCCTCAGGAAAGGCCAGTCCCCAAGCGAATTGCTAGGGGCCCTCTCAGGATTCCTCTCCCGTCCATGCCGGGGCATAAGACCTAGTGTGGAGTCGGGGCCGGAACCTGAGGATTCCTCTCCAGTGTTACCATGCATCTTGGGGTGCTTCTGAGTCTCCCCAGGGGAGTCAGGCCTCGTCTCGAGTGGGGGCATCCACGTGCGCTTTCCTCCCGAGCTGCAGTGGTAGTGTCACGCTTCCTGTCACGTGAATCAAGGGATCTGTGGCTTTCCCTCGAGACTTTCCCACGAGGCTTTCCCACAGGGCTGTGCCACGTGCCACCTTGGTGTGAGTCTATCCTCGGCGTGAAAGACGAGCCGGAGAAGGGAAAAGAGGTTCCTCTGGAATGGACTGAGACATCTGGGGGACTCTTGGAATGGTGGCACGACCCTGGAGTTCCTCTCGCCATTCCTGTTGAGAGGTCCTTCTCTTGTGATGCGACGGGAACGCCGGGATCACTTTCCCGACGAAGCAGGGAAAGGATCCCTCATCCCGAGCTACGAGGCGGAAACGGGGCTCCTCTGGATGTGGGCGGGACCCTCGTGCTTCCTCTCAAGTGGAGACGGGTATGTCGGGGAAAATCTTGATTTGCACCAAGAGTGTGAAGGACCCTTTCGAAGTTCCAGAGGTGAGGTGTGATCAGCCTCGTGACGCCTCAGCGGAAATGGGCTTCATCTCGCCTGGAGGCGAGAACCTCCTGGATTTTCTCGAGTTGCGCCACGTCTTCTCGAGTTACGACGGGGACCACAGGGACCCGCTCTGGTGGCCTCAGGAAAGGCCAGTCCCCAAGCGAATTGCTAGGGGCCCTCTCAGGATTCCTCTCCCGTCCATGCCGGGGCATAAGACCTAGTGTGGAGTCTGGGCCGGAACCTGAGAATACCTCTCCAGTGTTGCCACGGATCTTGGGGTGCTTCTGAGTCTCACCAGGGGAGTCAGGCCTCCTCTCGAGTGGGGGCATGCATGTTCGCTTTCCTCCCGAGCTGCAGCAGTAGTGTCACGCTTCCTTTAACGTGGATGAAGGGATCTGTGTGTTTCCCTCGAGGCTGTCCCTCTAGGCATTCCCACGAGGCTTTCCCACAGGGCTGTGCCACGTGCCACCTTGGTGTGAGTCGATCCTCAGCGTGAAAGACGAGCCGGTGAAGGGAAAAGAGGTTCCTCTGGAATGGACTGAGACATCTGGGGTACTCTTGGCATGGTGGCACGAACTGGAGTTCCTCTCGCCGTTCCTGTTGAGAGGGCCTCCTCTTGAGATGGGACGGGAACGCCGGGAACTCTTTCCCGACGAAGCAGGGAAAGGATCCCTCATCTCGAGCTACGAGGCGGAAACGGGGCTCCTCTGGATGTTAGCCGCACCCTCGTGTTTCCTCTCAAGGGGAGACGGGGATGTCAGGGAACTTCTTGATTTGCAACAAGGGTGTGAAGGATTCTTTCGAAGTTTCAGAGGTGAGGTGTGATCAGCCTCGAGACGCCTCAGCGGAAATGGGCCTCATCTCGCCTGGAGGGGAGAACCTCCTGGATTTTTTCGAGTTGCGGCGGGTCTTCTCGAGTTACGACGGGGACCTCAGGGACCCGCTCTGTTGGCCTCAGGAAAGGCCAGTCCCCAAGCGAGTTGCTACGGGCCCTCTCGGGATTCCTCTCCCGTCCATGCCGGGGCCTAAGACCTTGTGAGGTGTCGGAGCCGGAACCTGAGGATTCCTCTCCAGTGCTGCCATGGATCTTCCGGTTTTTCTGAGTCTCCCCAGGGGAGTCAGGCCTCGTCTCGAGTGGGGGCATGAACGTGCACTTTCCACCCGAACTGCAGCAGTAGTGTCACGCTTCCTGTCACGTGGATCAAGGGATCTGTTGCTTTCCCTCGAGGCTTTCCCACGAGGCTTTCCCACAGGGCTGTGCCACGTGCCACCTTGGTGTGAGTCGATCCTCGGCGTGAAAGACGAGCCGGTGAAGGGAAAAGAGGTTCCTCTGGAATGGACTGAGACATCTGGGGGACTCTTGGATTGGTGGCACGACCCTGGAGTTCCTCTCGCCGTTCCTGTTGAGAGGTCCTCCTCTTGAGATGCGAAGGGAAAGCCGGGAACTCTTGCCCGACGAAGCAGGGAAAGGATCCCTCATCTCGAGCTACGAGGCGGAAACGGGGCTCCTCTGGATGTGGGCCGGACCCTCGTGTTTCCTCTCGAGTGGAGACGGGTATGACGGGGAACTTCTTGATTTGCACCACGGGTGTGAAGGACCCTTTCGAAGTTCCAGAGGTGAGGTGTGATCAGCCTCGAGACGCCTCAGCGGAAATGGGCCTCATCTCGCCTGGAGGGGAGAACCTCCTGGATTTTCTCGAGTTGCGGCAGGTCTTCTCGAGTTACGACGGGGACCTCAGGGACCTGCTCTGGTGGCCTCAGGAAAGACCAGTCCCCATGCGAGTTGCTAGTGGCCCTCTCCAGATTCCTCTCCCGTCCATGCCGGCCCTAAGACCCTTTGTGGAGTCGAGGCCAGAACCTAAGGATTCCTCTCCAGTGTTGCCATGGATCTTGGGGTGCTTCTGAGTCTCCCCAGGGGAGTCAGGCCACGTCTCGAGTGGGGGCATGCACGTGCGCTTTCCTCCCGTACTGCAGCAGTAGGGTCACGCTTCCTGTCACGTGGATCAAGGGATCTGTGTCTTTCCCTCGAGGCTTTACCTCGAGGCTTTCCCACGAGGCTTTCCCACAGGGCTGTGCCGCGTGCCACCTTGGTGTGAGTCATTCATCGGCATGGAATACGAGCCGGTGAAGGGAAAAGAGGTTCCTCTGGAATGGACTGAGACATCTGGGCGACTCTTGGAATGGTGGCACGACCCTGGAGTTCCTCTCGCCGTTCCTGTTGAGAGGGCCTCCTCTTGAGATGCGACGGGAACGCCGGCAACTCTTTCCCGACGAAGCAGGGAAAGGATCCCTCATCTCGAGCTACGAGGCGGAAACGGGGCTCCTCTGGATGTGGGCAGGACCCACGTGTTTCCTCTCGAGTGGAGACGGGTATGTCGGGGAACTTCTTGATTTGCACCAAGGGTGTGAAGGACCCTTTCGAAATTCCAGAGGTGAGGTGTGATCAGCCTCGAGACGCCTCTGCGGAAATGGGCCTCATCTCGCCTGGAGGGGAGAACCTCCTGCATTTTCTCGAGTTGCGGCAGGTCTTCTCGAGTTACGACGGGGACCTCAGGAACCCGCTCTGGTGGCCTCAGGAAAGGCCAGTTCCCATGCGAGTTGCTAGGGCCTTCTCGGGATTCCTCTCCCGTCGATGCCGGGGCCTAACTCCTTGTGTGTCGTCGGGGCCGGAACCTGAGTATTCCTCTCCAGTGTGGACATGGTTCTTGGGGTGCTTCTGAGTCTCCACAGCGGAGTCAGGCCTCGTCTCGATGGGGCATTCACGTGCGCTTTCCTCCCGAGCTGCAGCAGTAGTGTCACGCTTCCTGTCACGTGGATCAAGGGATCTGTGGTTTTCCCTCGAGGCTTTCCGACGAGGCTTTCCCACAGGAATGTGCCACGTGCCACCTTGGTGTGAGTCGATCCTCGGCGAGAAAGACGAGCCGGTGAAGGGAAAAGAGGTTCCTCTGGAATGGACTTAGACATCTGGGGACTCTTGCAACCTTTGCACGACCCTGGAGTTCCTCTCGCCGTTCCTGTTGAGAGGGCCTCCTCTTGAGATGCGAGAGAAATGCCGAGAATGCTTTCCCGATGAAGCAGGGAAAGGATCCCTCATCTCGAGCTACGAGTCGGAAACGGGGCTCCTCTGGATGTCGGCGGGACCCTCGTGTTTCCTCTCGAGTGGAGACGGGTATGACGGGGAACTTCTTGATTTGCACCAAGGGTGTGAAGGACCCTTTCGAAGTTCCAGAGGTGAGGTGTGATCAGCCTCGAGACGCCTCAGCGGAAATGGGCCACATCTCGCCTGGAGGGGAGAACCTCCTGGATTTTCTCGAGTTGCGGCAGGTCTTCTCGAGTTACGACGGGGACATCAGGGACCTGCTCTGGTGGGCTCAGGAAAGGCCAGTCGACATGCGAGTTGCTAGTGGCCCTCTCAGGATTCCTCTCCCATCCATGCCGGGGCCTAAGACCTTGTGTGGAGTCGGGGCCGGAAACTGAGGATTCCTCTCCAAGGTTGCCATGGATCTTGGGGTGCTTCTGAGTCTCCCCAGGGGAGTCAGGCCTCGTCTCGAGTGGGGGCATGCACGTGTGCTTTCCTCCCGCCTGCAGCAGTAGTGTCACGCTTCCTGTCACGTGGATCAAGGGATCTGTGGCTTTCCCTCGAGGCTTTCCCTCCAGGCTTTCCCACGAGACTTTCCCACAGGGCTGTGCCACGTGCCACCTTGGTGTGAGTCGATCCTCGGCGTGAAAGGCGAGCCGGTGAAGGGAAAAGAGGTTCCTCTGGAATGGACTGAGACATCTGGGGGCCTCTTGGAACGGTGGCACGACCCTGGAGTTCCTCTCGCCATTCCTGTTGAGAGGGCCTCCTCTTGAGATGCTACGGGAACGCCGGGAACTCTTTCCTGACGAAGCAGGGAAAGGATCCCTGATCTCGAGATACGAGGCGGAAACGCGGCATCTCTGGTTGAGGGCGGGACCCTCGTGTTTCCTCTCGAGGGGAGACGGGTATGTCGGGGAACTTCATGATTTGCACCAAGGGTGTGAAGGACCCTTTCGAATTTCCAGAGGTGAGGTGTGATCAGCCTCGAGACACCTCAGCGGAAATGGCCCTCATCTCGCCTAGAGGGGAGAACATCCTGGATTTTCTCGAGTTGCGGCAGGTCTTCTCGAGTTACGACGGGGACCTCAGGGACCCGCTCTGGTGGCCTCAGGAAAGAACAGTCCCCATGTGAGTTGCTAGGGGCCCTCTCCAGATTCCTCTCCCGTCCATGCCGGGGCCTAAGACCTTGTGTGGAGTCGGGGACGGAACCTGAGGATTCCTCTCCAGGGATGCCATGGATCTTGGGGTGCTTCTGAGTCTCCCCAGGGGAGTCAGGCCTCGTCTCGAGTGGGGGCATGCACGTGCGCTTTCCTCCCGCCTGCAGCAGTAGTGTCACGCTTCCTGTCACGTGGATCAAGGGATCTGTGGCTTTCCCTCGAGGCTGTCCCTCGAGGCTTTCCCACGAGGCTTTCCCACAGGGCTATGCCACGTGCCACTTTGCTGTGAGTCGATCCTTGGCGTGAAGGACGAGCCGGGGAAGGGAAAAGAGGTTCCTCTGGAATGGACTGAGACATCTGGGGGACTCTTGGAATGGTGGCACGACCCTGCAGTTCCTCTCGCCGTTCCTGTTGAGAGGGCCTCCCCTTGAGATGCGACGGGAAGGCCGGGAACTCATTCCCAACGAAGCAGGGAAAGGATCCCTCATCCCGAGCTACGAGGCGGAAACGGGGCTCCTCTGGATGTGGGCGGGACCCTCGTGCTTCCTCCCAAGTGGAGACGGGTATGTCGGGGAAATTCTTGATTTGCACCAAGAGTGTGAAGGACCCTTTCGAAGTTCCAGAGGTGAGGTGTGATCAGCCTCGTGACGCCTCAGCGGAAATGGGCTTCATCTCGCCTGGAGGCGAGAACCTCCTGGATTTTCTCGAGTTGCGCCACGTCTTCTCGAGTTACGACGGGGACCACAGGGACCCGCTCTGGTGGCCTCAGGAAAGGCCAGTCCCCAAGTGAATTGCTAGGGGCCCTCTCAGGATTCCTCTCCCGTCCATGCCGGGGCATAAGACCTAGTGTGGAGTCTGGGCCGGAACCTGAGAATTCCTCTCCAGTGTTGCCACGGATCTTGGGGTGCTTCTGAGTCTCACCAGGGGAGTCAGGCCTCCTCTCGAGTGGGGGCATGCATGTGCGCTTTCCTCCCGAGCTGCAGCAGTAGTGTCACGCTACCTTTAACGTGGATGAAGGGATCTGTGTGTTTCCCTCGAGGATGTCCCTCTAGGCATTCCCACGAGGCTTTCCCACAGGGCTGTGCCACGTGCCACCTTGGTGTGAGTCGATCCTCGGCGTGAAAGACGAGCCGGTGAAGGGAAAAGAGGTTCCTCTGGAATGGACTGGGACATCTGGGGTACTCTTGGCATGGTGGCACGAACTGGAGTTCCTCTCGCCGTTCCTGTTGAGAGAGCCTCCTCTTGAGATGGGACGGGAACGCCGGGAACTCTTTCCCGACGAAGCAGGGAAAGGATCCCTCATCTCGAGCTACGAGGCAGAAACGGGGCTCCTCTGGATGTGGGCGGGACCCTCGTGTTTCCTCTCGAGTGGAGACAGGTATGTCGGGGAACTTCTTGATTTGCACCAAAGGTGTGAAGGACCCTTTCGATGTTCCAGAGGTGAGGTGTGATCAGCCTCGAGAGGCCTCAGCGGAAATGGGCCTCATCTCGCCTGGAGGGGAGAATCTCCTGCATTTTCTCGAGTTGCGGCAGGTCGTCTCGAGTTACGACGGGGACCTCAGGGACCCACTCTGGTGGCCACAGGAAAGGCCAGTCCCCATGCGAGTTGCTAGGGGCCATCTCGAGATTCCTCTCCCGTCGATGCCGGGGCCTAAGACCTTCTGTGGAGTCGGGGCCGGAACCTGAGGATTCCTCTCCAGTGTTGCCATGGATCTTGGGGTGCTTCTGAGTCTCCCCAGGGGACTCAGGCTTCGTCTCGAGTGGGGGCATCCACGTGCGCTTTCCTCCCGAGCTGCAGCACTAGTGTCACGCTTCCTGTCACGTGGATCAAGGGATCTGTGGCTTTCCCTCGAGGCTTTCCCACGAGGCTTTCCCACAGGGCTGTGCCACGTGCCACCTTGGTGTGAGTCGATCCTCGGCGTGAAAGACGAGCCGGTGAAGGGATAAGAGGTTCCTCTGGAATGGACTGAGACATCTGGGGGACTCTTGGAATGGTGGCACGACCCTGCAGTTCCTCTCGCCGTTCCTGTTGAGAGGGCCTCCCCTTGAGATGCGACGGGAAGGCCGGGAACTCATTCCCAACGAAGCAGGGAAAGGATCCCTCATCTCGAGCTACGAGGCGTAAATGGGTCTCCTCTGGATGTGGGCCGCACCCTCGTGTTTCCTCTCAAGGGAAGATGGGGATGTCGGGGAACTTCTTGATTTGCAACAAGGGTGTGAAGGACTCTTTCGAAGTTTCAGAGGTGAGGTGTGATCAGCCTCGAGACGCCTCAGCGGAAATGGGCCTCATCTCGCCTGGAGGGGAGAACCTCCTGGATTTTATCGAGTTGCGGCGGGTCTTCTCGAGTTACGACGGGGACCTCAGGGACCCGCTCTGTTGGCCTCAGGAAAGGCCAGTCCCCAAGCGAGTTGCTAGGGGCCCTCTTGGGATTCCTCTCCCGTCCATGCCGGGGCCTAAGACCTTGTGAGGAGTCGGAGCCGGAACCTGAGGATTCCTCTCCAGTGCTGCCATGGATCTTCCGGTTTTTCTGAGTCTCCCCAGGGGAGTCAGGCCTCGTCTCGAGTGGGGGCATGAACGTGCGCTTTCCACCCGAACTGCAGCAGTAGTGTCACGCTTCCTGTCACGTGGATCAAGGGATCTGTGTCTTTCCCTCGAGGCTTTACCTCGAGGCTTTCCCACGAGGCTTTCCCACAGGGCTGTGCCGCGTGCCACCTTGGTGTGAGTCATTCATCGGCATGGAAGACGAGTCGGTGAAGGGAAAAGAGGTTCCTCTGGAATGGACTGAGACATCTGGGGGACTCTTGGAATGGTGGCACGACCCTGCAGTTCCTCTCGCCGTTCCTGTTGAGAGGTCCTCCCCTTGAGATGCGACGGGAAGGCCGGGAACTCATTCCCAACGAAGCAGGGAAAGGATCCCTCATCTCGAGCTACGAGGCGTAAACGGGGCTCTTCTGAATGTGGGCCGCACCCTCGTGTTTCCTCTCAAGGGGAAACGGGGATGTCGGGGAACTTCTTGATTTGCAACAAGGGTGTGAAGGACTCTTTCGAAGTTTCAGAGGTGAGGTGTGATCAGCCTCGAGACGCCTCAGCGGAAATGGGCCTCATCTCGCCTGGAGGGGAGAACCTCCTGAATTTTTTCGAGTTGCGGCGGGTCTTCTCGAGTTACGACGGGGACCTCAGGGACCCGCTCTGTTGGCCTCAGGAAAGGCCAGTCCCCAAGCGAGTTGCTAGGGGCCCTCTCGGGATTCCTCTCCCGACCATGCCGGGGCCTAAGACCTTGTATGGAGTCGGGTCCGGAACCTGAGGATTTCTCTCCAGTGTTGCCATGGATCTTGGGGTGCTTCTGAGTCTCCCCAGGGGACTCAGGCCACGTCTCGAGTGGGGACATGCACGTGCGATTTCCTCCCGAACTGCGTAAGCAGTGTCACGCTTCCAGTCACGTGGATCAAGGGATCTGTGGCTTTCCCTCGAGGCTTTCCCACGAGACTTTCCCCCAGGGCTGTGCCACGTGCCACCTTGCTGTGAGTCGATCCTCGGCGTGAGAGACGAGCCGGTGAAGGGAAAAGAGGTTCCTCTGGAATGGACTGAGACATCTGGGAGACTCTTGGAATGGTGGCAGGACCCTGGAGTTCCTCTCGCCGTTCCTGTTGAGAGGGCCTCCTCTTGAGATGCGATGGGAACGCCGGGAACTCTTTCCCGACGATGCAGGGAAAGTATCCCTCATCTCGAGCTACGAGGCGGAAACGGGGCTCCTCTGGATGTGGGCGGGAACCTCGTGTTTCCTCTCGAGTGGAGACGGGTATGTCGGGGAACTTCTTGATTTGCACCAAGGGTGTGAAAGACCCTTTCGAAGTTCCAGAGGTGAGGTGTGATCAGCCTCGAGTCGCCTCAGCGGAAATGGGCCTCATCTCGCCTGGAGGGGAGAACCTCCTGGATTTTCTCGAGTTGCGGCAGGTCTTCTCGAGTTACGACGGGGACCTCAGGGACCTGCTCTGGTGGCCTCAGGAAAGACCAGTCCCCATGCGAGTTGCTAGTGGCCCTCTCCAGATTCCTCTCCCGTCCATGCCGGCCCTAAGACCCTTTGTGGAGTCGAGGCCAGAACCTGAGGATTCCTCTCCAGTGTTGCCATGGATCGTGGGGTGATTCTGAGTCTCCCCAGGGGAGTCAGGCCTCGTCTCGATGGGACATTCACGTGCGCTTTCCTCCCGAGCTGCAGCAGTCGTGTCACGCTTCCTGTCACGTGGATCACGGATTTGTGGCTTTCCCTCGAGGCTTTCCCACGAGGCTTTCCCCCAGGGCGGTGCCACGTGCCACCTTGGTGTGAGCCGATCCTCGGCGTGAAAGACGAGCCGGTGAAGGGAAAAGAGGTTCCTCTGGAATGGATTGAGACATCTGCGGGACCCATGGATTGGGGGCACGACCCTGGAGGTCCTCTTGTCGTTCCTGTTGAGAGGGCCTCCTCTTGAGATGCGACGGGAACGCCGAGAACTCTTTCCCGACAAAGCAGGGAAAGGAACCCTCATCTGGAGCTACGAGGAGCGGTAACGGGGCTCCTCTGTATGTGGGCGGGAACCTCGTGTTTCCTCTCGAGTGGAGACGGGTATGTGGGGAATTTCTTGATTTGCACCAAGGGTGTGAAGGAGCCTTTTGAAGTTCCAGAGGTGAGGTGTTATCAGCCTAGAGACGCCTCAGCGGAAATGGGCCTCATCTCCCCTGGAGTGGAGAACCTCCTGGATTTTCTCGAGTTGCGGCAGGTCTTCTCGAGTTAAGACGTGGACCTCAGGGACGCGCTCTGGGGGTCTCAGGAAAAGCCAGTCCACATGCGAGTTGCTAGGGGCCATCTCGGGATTCCTCTCCCGTCCATGCCAGGGCCTAAGACCTTGTGAGGTATCGGAGCTGGAACCTGAGGATTCCTCTACAGTGTTGCCATGGATCTTGGAGTGCTTCTGAGTCTCCCCAGGGGAGTCAGGCCTCGTCTCGAGTGGGGGCATGAACGTGCGCTTTCCACCAGAACTGCAGCAGTAGTGTCACGCTTCCTGTCAGGTGGATCAAGGGATCTGTGGCTTTCCCTCGAGGCTTTCCCTCGAGGCTTTCCCACAGGGCTGTGCCAGGTGCCACCTTGGTGTGAGTCGATCCTCGGCGTGAAAGACGAGCTGGTGAAGGGAAAAGAGGTTCCTCTGGAATGGACTGAGACATCTGGGGGACTCTTGGAATGGTGGCACGACCCTGGAGTTCCTCTCGCCGTTCCTGTTGAGAGGGCCTCCTCTTGAAATACGACGGGAAGGCCGGCAACTCTTTCCCGACGACGCAGGTAAAGGATCCCTCATCTCGAGCTACGAGGCGGAAACGGGGCTCCTCTGGATGAGGGCGGGACGCTCGTGTTTCCTCTCGAGTGGAGACGGGTATGTCGGGGAACTTCTTCATTTGCACCAAGGGTGTGAAGGACCTTTTCGGAGTTCCAGAGGTGAGGTATGATCAGCCTCGAGACGCCTCAGCGGAAATGGGCCTCATCTCGCCTGGAGGGGAGAACCTCCTGGATTTTCTCGAGTTGCGGCAGGTCTTCTCGAGTTATAACGGGGACCTCAGGGACCCACTCTGGTGGCCTCAGGAAAGAACAGTCCCCATGTGAGTTGCTAGGGGCCCTCTCCAGATTCCTCTCCCGTCCATGCCAGGGCCTAAGAACTTGTGTGGAGTAGGGACCGGAACCTGAGGATTCCTCTCCAGTGTTGCCATGGATCTTGGGGTGCTTCTGAGTCTCTCCAGGGGAGTCAGGCCTCGTCTCGATTGGGGGCATGCACGTGCGCTTTCCTCCCGAGCTGCAGCAGTATTGTCACGGTTCCTGTCACGTGGATCAAGGGATCTGTGTCTTTCCCTTGAGGCTTTCGCTCGAGGCTTTCCCACGAGGCTTTCCCACAGGGCCGTGCCGCGTGCCACCTTGTTGTGAGTCGATCCTCGGCATGAAAGAAGAGACGGGGAAGGGAAAAAAGGTTCCTCTGGAATGGACTGTGACATCTGGGGTACTCTTGGAATGGTGGCACGACCCTGGAGTTCCTCTCGCCGTTCCTGTTGAAAGGGCCTCCTCTTCAGATGCGACGGGAACGCCGGGAACTCTTTCCCGACGAAGCAGGGAAAGGATCCCTCATCTCGAGCTACGAGGCGGAAACGGGGCTCCTCTGGATTTGGGCCGCACCCTCGAGTTTCCTCTCGAGTGGAGACGGGTATGTCGGGGAACTTCTTGATTTGCACCAAGGGTGTGAGGGACCCTTTCGAATTTCCAGAGGTGAGGTGTGATCAGCCTCGAGACGCCTCAGCGGAAATGGGCCTCATCTCGCCTGGAGGGGAGAACCTCCTGGATTTTCTCGAGTTGCGGCACGTCTTCTCGAGTTACGACGGGGAACTCAGGGACCCGCTCTGGTGGCCTCAGGAAAGAAAAGTCCCCATGTGAGTTGCTAGGGGCCCTCTCAGGATTCCTCTCCCGTCCATGCCGGGGCCTAAGACCTTGTGTGGAGTCGGGGTCGGAAACTGAGGATTCCTCTCCAGGGTTGCCATGGATCTTGGGTTGCTTCTGAGTCTCCCCAGGGGAGTCAGGCCTCGTCTCGAGTGGGGGCATGCACGTGCGCTTTCCTCCCGCCTGCAGCAGTAGTGTCACGCTTCCTGTCACGTGGATCAAGGGATCTGTGGCTTTCCCTCGAGCCTTTCCCTCCCGGCTTTCCCACGAGGCTTTCCCACAGGGCTGTGCCACGTTCCACCTTGGTGTGAGTCGATCCTCAGCGTGAAAGGCGAGCCGGTGAAGGGAAAAGAGATTCCTCTGGAATGGACTGAGACATCTGGGGGCCTCTTGGAACGGTGGCACGACCCTGGAGTTCCTCTCGCCATTCCTGTTGAGAGGGCCTTCACTTGAGATGCTACGGGAACGCCGGGAACTCTTTCCTGACGAAGCAGGGAAAGGATCCCTGATCTCGAGATACGAGGCGGAAACGCGGCACCTCTGGTTGAGGGCGGGACCCTCGTGTTTCCTCTCGAGTGGAGACGGGTGTGTCGGGGAACTTCTTGATTGGCACCAAGGGTGTGAAGGACCCTTTCGAATTTCCAGAGGTGAGGTGTGATCAGCCTCGAGACACCTCAGCGGAAATGGGCCTCATCTCGCCTAGAGGGGAGAACATCCTGGATTTTCTCGAGTTGCGGCAGGTCTTCTCGAGTTACGACGGGGACCCTCAGGGACCCGCTCTGGTGGCCTCAGGAAAGAACAGTCCCCATGTGAGTTGCTATGGGCCCTCTCCAGATTCACTCTCCCGTCCATGCCGGGGCCTAAGACCTTGTGTGGAGTCGGGGACAGAACCTGAGGATTCCTCTCCAGGGATGCCATGGATCTTGGGGTGCTTCTGAGTCTCTCCAGGGGAGTCAGGCCTCGTCTCGAGTGGGGGCATGCACGTGCGCTTTCCTCCCGCCTGCAGCAGTAGTGTCACGCTTCCTGTCACGTGGATCAAGGGATCTGTGGCTTTCCCTCGAGGCTGTCCCTCGAGGCTTTCCCACGAGGCTTTCCCACAGGGCTGTGCCACCTGCCACCTTGGTGTGAGTCGATCCTCTGCGTGAAAGGCGAGCCGGTGAAGGGAAAAGAGGTTCCTCTGGAATGGACTGAGACATCTGGGGGACTCTTAGAACGGTGGCACGACCCTGGAGTTCCTCTCGCTGTTCCTGTTGAGAGGGCCTCCTCTTGAGATGCGACGGGAACGCCGGGAACTCTTTCCCGACGAAGCAGGGAAAGGATCCCTCATCTCGAACTACGAGGTAGAAACGGAGCTCCTCTGGATGTGGGCGGGACTCTCTTGATTCCACTCGAGTGGAGACCGTTATGTCGGGGAACTTCTTCATTTGCACCAAGGGTGTGAAGGACCCTTTCGAATTTCCAGAGGTGAGGTGTGATCAGCCTCGAGACACCTCAGCGGAAATGGGCCTCATCTCGCCTAGAGGGGAGAACATCCTGGATTTTCTCGAGTTGCGGCAGGTCTTCTCGAGTTACGACGGGGACCTCAGTGACCCGCTCTGGTGGCCTCAGGAAAGAACAGTCCCCATGTGAGTTGCTAGGGGCCCTCTCCAGATTCCTCTCCCGTCCATGCCGGGGCCTAAGACCTTGTGTGGAGTCGGGGACGGAACCTGAGGATTCCTCTCCAGGGATGCCATGGATCTTGGGGTGCTTCTGAGTCTCCCCAGGGGAGTCAGGCCTCGTCTCGAGTGGGGGCATGCACGTGCGCTTTCCTCCCGCCTGCAGCAGTAGTGTCACGCTTCCTGTCACGTGGATCAAGGGATCTGTGGCTTTCCCTCGAGGCTGTCCCTCGAGGCTTTCCCACGAGGCTTTCCCACAGGGCTATGCCACGTGCCACTTTGCTGTGAGTCGATCCTTGGCGTGAAGGACGAGCCGGGGAAGGGAAAAGAGTTTCCTCTGGAATGGACTGAGACATCTGGAGGGACTCTTGGAATGGTGGCACGACCCTGCAGTTCCTCTCGCCGTTCCTGTTGAGAGGGCCTCCCCTTGAGATGCGACGGGAAGGCCGGGAACTCATTCCCAACGAAGCAGGGAAAGGATCCCTCATCCCGAGCTACGAGGCGGAAACGGGGCTCCTCTGGATGTGGGCGGGACCCTCGTGCTTCCTCCCAAGTGGAGACGGGTATGTCGGGGAAATTCTTGATTTGCACCAAGAGTGTGAAGGACCCTTTCGAAGTTCCAGAGGTGAGGTGTGATCAGCCTCGTGACGCCTCAGCGGAAATGGGCTTCATCTCGCCTGGAGGCGAGAACCTCCTGGATTTTCTCGAGTTGCGCCACGTCTTCTCGAGTTATGACGGGGACCTCAGGGACCCGCTCTGGTGGCCTCAGGAACGGCCAGTCCCCAAGTGAATTGCTAGGGGCCCTCTCAGGATTCCTCTCCCGTCCATGCCGGGGCATAAGACCTAGTGTGGAGTCTGGGCCGGAACCTGAGAATTCCTCTCCAGTGTTGCCACGGATCTTGGGGGTGCTTCTGAGTCTCACCAGGGGAGTCAGGCCTCCTCTCGAGTGGGGGCATGCATGTGCGCTTTCCTCCCGAGCTGCAGCAGTAGTGTCACGCTTCCTTTAACGTGGATGAAGGGATCTGTGTGTTTCCCTCGAGGCTGTCCCTCTAGGCATTCCCACGAGGCTTTCCCACAGGGCTATGCCACGTGCCACCTTGGTGTGAGTCGATCCTCGGCGTGAAAGACGAGCCGGTGAAGGGAAAAGAGGTTCCTCTGGAATGGACTGAGACATCTGGGGTACTCTTGGCATGGTGGCACGACCCTGCAGTTCCTCTCGCCGTTCCTGTTGAGAGGGCCTCCTCTTGAGATGCGAAGGGAAAGCCGGGAACTCTTGCCTGACGAAGCAGGGAAAGGATCCCTCATCTCGAGCTACGAGGCGGAAACGGGGCTCCTCTGGATGTGGGCCGGACCCTCGTGTTTCCTCTCGAGTGGAGACGGGTATGACGGGGAACTTCTTGATTTGCACCAAGGGTGTGAAGGACCCTTTCGAAGTTCCAGAGGTGAGGTGTGATCAGCCTCGAGACGCCTCAGCGGAAATGGGCCTCATCTCGCCTGGAGGGGAGAACCTCCTGGATTTTCTCGAATTGCGGCACGTCTTCTCGAGTTACGACGGGGACCTCAGGGACCTGCTCTGGTGGCCTCTGGAAAGACCAGTCCCCATGCGAGTTGCTAGTGGCCCTCTCGGGATTCCTCTCCCGTCCATGCCGGCCCTAAGACCCTTTGTGGAGTCGGGGCCAGAACCTGAGGATTCCTCTCCAGTGTTGCCATGGATCTTGGGGTGCTTCTGAGTCTCCCCAGGGGAGTCAGGGCTCGTCTCGATGGGGCATGCACGTGCGCTTTCCTCCCGAGCTGCAGCAGTAGTGTCACGCTTCCTGTCACGTGGATCACGGATTTGTGGCTTTCCCTCGAGGCTTTCCCACGAGGCTTTCCCCCAGGGCTGTGCCACGTGCCACCTTTGTGTGAGTCGATCCTCGGCGTGAAAGACGAGCCGGTGAAGGGAAAAGAGGTTCCTCTGGAATGGACTGAGACATCTGGGCGACTCTTGGAATGGTGGCACGACCCTGGAGTTCCTCTCGCCGTTCCTGTTGAGAGGGCTTCCTCTTGAAATGCGACGGGAAGGCCGGCAACTCTTTCCCGACGAAGCCGGGAAAGGATCCCTCATCTCGAGCTACGAGGCGGAAACGGGGCTCCTCTGGATGAGGGCGGGACCCTCGTGTTGCCTCTCGAGTGGAGACGGGTATGTCGGGGAACTTCTTGATTTGCACCAAGGGTGTGAAGGACCCTTTCGAAGTTCCAGAGGTGAGGTGTGATCAGCCTCGAGACGCCTCTGCGGAAATGGGCCTCATCTCGCCTGAAGGGGAGAACCTCCTGGATTTTCTCGAGTTGCGGCAGGTCTTCTCGAGTTACGACGGGGACCTCAAGGACCCGCTCTGGTGGCCTTAGGAAAGGCCAGTTCCCATGCGAGTTGCTAGGGCCTTCTCGGGATTCCTCTCCCGTCGATGCCTGGGGCCTAACTCCTTGTGTGGCATCGGGGCCGGAACCCGAGGATTCCTCTCCAGTGTTGACATGGTTCTTGGGGTGCTTCTGAGTCTCCCCAGCGGAGTCAGGCCTCATCTCGAGGGGGGCATGCACCTGTGCTTTCCTGCCGAGCTGCAGCAGTAGTGTCACTCTTCCTGTCACGTGGATCAAGGGAACTGTGGCTTTCCCTCGAGGCTTTCCCAAGAGGCTTTCCCACAGGGCTATGCCACGTGCCACCTTGGTGTGAGTCGATCCTCGGCGTGAAAGACGAGCCGGGGAAGGGAAAAGAGGTTCCTCTGGAATGGACTGGGACATCTGGGGTACTCTTGGCATGGTGGCACGAACTGGAGTTCCTCTCGCCGTTCCTGTTGAGAGGGCCTCCTCTTGAGATGGGACGGGAACGCCGGGAACTCTTTCCCGACGAAGCAGGGAAAGGATCCCTGATCTCGAGCTACGAGGCGGAAACGGGGCTCCTCTGGATGTGGGCGGGACCCTCGTGATTCCTCTCGAGTGGAGACGGCTAGGTCGGGGAACTTCTTGATTTGCACCAAGGGTGTGAAGGACTCTTTCGAAGTTTCAAAGGTGAGGTGTGATCAGCCCCCGAGACGCCTCAGCGGAAATGGGCCTCATCTCGCCTGGAGGGGAGAACCTCCTGGATTTTCTCGAGTTGCGCCACGTCTTCTCGAGTTACGACGGGGACCACAGGGACCCGCTCTTGTGGCCTCAGGAAAGGCCAGTCCCCAACCGAATTGCTAGGGGCCCTCTCAGGATACCTCTCCCGTCCATGCCGGGGCATAAGACCTAGTGTGGAGTCTGGGCCGGAACCTGAGGATTCCTCTCCAGTGTTGCCATGGATCTTGGGGTGCTTCGAGTCTCACCAGGGGAGTCAGGCCTCCTCTCGAGTGGGGGCATGCATGTGCGCTTTCCTCCCGAGCTGCAGCAGTAGTGTCACGCTTCCTTTAACGTGGATGAAGGGATCTGTGTGTTTCCCTCGAGGCTGTCCCTCGAGGCTTTCCCACGAGGCTTTCCCACAGGGCTGTGCCACATGCCACCTTGGTGTGAGTCGATCCTCGGCGTGAAAGACGAGCCGGTGAAGGGAAAAGAGGTTCCTCTGGAATGGACTGAGACATCTGGGGGACTCTTGGAATGGTGGCACGACCCTGGAGTTCCTCTCGCCGTTTCTGTTGAGAGGGCCTCCTCTTGAGATGCGACGGGAACGCCGGGAAGTCTTTCCCGATGAAACAGGGAAAGGATCCCTCATCTCGAGCTACGAGGCGGAAACGGGGCTCCTCTGGATGTCGGCGGGACCCTCGTGATTCCTCTCGAGTGGAGACGGCTAGTTCGGGGAACTTCTTGATTTGCACCAAGGGTGTGAAGGACCCTTTCGACGTTCCAGAGGTGAGGTGTGATCAGCCTCGAGACGCCTCAGCGGAAATGGGCCTCATCTCGCCTGGAGGGGAGAACCTCCTGGATTTTCTCGAGTTGCGGCAGGTCTTCTCGAATTACGACGGGGACCTCAGGGACCCGCTCTGGTGGCCTCAGGAAAGGCCAGTCCCCATGCGAGTTGCTAGGGGACCTCTCGGGATTCCTCTCCCGTCCATGCCGGGTCCTCAGTCCTTGTGTGGAGTCGGGGCCGGAACCTGAGGATTCCTCTACAGTGTTGCCTTGGATCTTAGGGTGCTTCTGAGTCTCCCCAGGGGAGTCAGGCCTCGTCTCGAGTGGGGGCATGCACGTGCGCTTTCCTCCCGAGCTGCAGCAGTTTTGTCATGCTTCCTGTCACGTGGATCAAGGGATCTGTGGCTTTCCCTCGAGGCTGTCCCTCGAGGCTTTCCCACGAGGCTTTCCCACAGGGCTGTGCCACGTGCCACCTTGGTGTGAGTCGATCCTCGGCGTGAAAGACGAGCCGGTGAAGGGAAAAGAGGTTCCTCTGGAATGGACTGAGACATCTGGGGGACTCTTGGAATGGTGGCACGACCCTGGAGTTCCTCTCGCCGTTCCTGTTGAGAGGGCCTCCTCTTGAGATGCGACGGGAACGCCGGGAACTCTTTCCCGACGAAGCAGGGAAAGGATCCCTCATCTCGAGCTACGAGGCGGAAACGGGGCTCCTCTGGATGTGGGCGGGACCCTCATGATTCCTCTCGAGTGGAGACGGCTAGGTCGGGGAACTTCTTGATTTGCACCAAGGTTGTGAAGGACCCTTTCGAAGTTCCAGAGGTGAGGTGTGATCAGCCTGGAGACGCCTCAGCGGAAATGGGCCTCATCTCGCCTGGAGGGGAGAACCTCCTGGATTTTCTCGAGTTGCGGCAGGTCTTCTCGAGTTACGACGGGGACCTCAGGGACCCGCTCTGGTGGCCTCAGGAAAGGCCAGTCCCCATGCGAGTTGCTAGGGGACCTCTCGGGATTCCTCTCCCGTCCATGCCGGGGCCTCAGTCCTTGTGTGGAGTCGGGGCCGGAACCTGAGGATTCCTCTCCAGTGTTGCCATGGATCTTGGGGTGCTTCTGAGTCTCCCGAGGGGAGTCAGGCCTCGTCTCGAGTGGTGGCATGCACGTGCGCTTTCCTCCCGAGCTGCAGCAGTAGTGTCACGCTTCCTGTCACGTGGATCAAGGGATCTGTGGCTTTCCCTCGAGGCTGTCCCTCGAGGCTTTCCCACGAGGCTTTCCCACAGGGCTGTGCCACGTGCCACCTTGGTGTGAGTCGATCCTCGGCGTGAAAGACGAGCCGGTGAAGGGAAAAGAAGTTCCTCTGGAATGGACTGAGACATCTGGGGGACTCTTGGAATGGTGGCACGACCCTGGAGTTCCTCTCGCCGTTCCTGTTGAGAGGGCCTCCTCTTGAGATGCGACGGGAACGCGGGGAACTCTTTCCCGAAGAAGCAGGGAAAGGATCCCTCATCTCGAGCTACGAGGCGGAAACGGGGCTCCTCTGGATGTGGGCGGGACCCTCCTGGTTCCTCTCGAGTGGAGACGGCTAGGTCGGGGAACTTCTTGATTTGCACCAAGGGTGTGAAGGACCCTTTCGACGTTCCATAGGTGAGGTGTGATCAGCCTCGAGACGCCTCAGCGGAAATGGGCCTCATCTCGCCTGGAGGGGAGAACCTCCTGGATTTTCTCGAGTTGCGGCAGGTCTTCTCGAATTACGACGGGGACCTCAGGGACCCGCTCTGGTGGCCTCAGGAAAGGCCAGTCCCCATGCGAGTTGCTAGGGGACCTCTCGGGATTCCTCTCCCGTCCATGCCGGGTCCTCAGTCCTTGTGCGGAGTCGGGGCCGGAACCTGAGGATTCCTCTCCAGTGTTGCCATGGATCTTGGGGTGCTTCTGAGTCTCCCCAGGGGAGTCAGGCCTCGTCTCGAGTGGGGGCATGCACGTGCGCTTTCCTCCCGAGCTGGAGCAGTAGTGTCACGCTTCCTGTCACGTGGATCAAGGGATCTGTGGCTTTCCCACGAGGCTGTCCCTCGAGGCTTTCCCACGAGGCTTTCCCACAGGGCTGTGCCACGTGCCACCTTGGTGTGAGTCGATCCTCGGCGTGAAAGACGAGCCGGTGAAGGGAAAAGAAGTTCCTCTGGAATGGACTGAGACATCTGGGGGACTCTTGGAATGGTGGCACGACCCTGGAGTTCCTCTCGCCGTTCCTGTTGAGAGGGCCTCCTCTTGAGATGCGACGGGAACGCCGGGAACTCTTTCCCGACGAAGCAGGGAAAGGATCCCTCATCTCGAGCTACGAGGCAGAAACGGGGCTCCTCTGGATGTGGGCGGGACCCTGCTGGTTCCTCTCGAGTGGAGACGGCTAGGTCGGGGAACTTCTTGATTTGCACCAAGGGTGTGAAGGACCCTTTCGAAGTTCCAGAGGTGAGGTGTGATCAGCCTCGAGACGCCTCAGCGGAAATGGGCCTCATCTCGCCTGGAGGGGAGAACCTCCTGGATTTTCTCGAGTTGCGGCAGGTCTTCTCGAGTTACGACGGGGACCTCAGAGACCCGCTCTGGTGGCCTCGGGAAAGGCCAGTCCCCATGCGAGTTGCTAGGGGACCTCTCGGGATTCCTCTCCCGTCCATGCCGGGGCCTCAGTCCATGTGTGGAGTCGGGGCCGGAACCTGAGGATTCCTCTCCAGTGTTGCCATGGATCTTGGGGTGCTTCTGAGTCTCCCCAGGGGAGTCAGGCCTCGTCTCGAGTGGGGGCATGCACGTGCGCTTTCCTCCCGAGCTGCAGCAGTAGTGTCACGCTTCCTGTCACGTGGATCAAGGGATCTGTGGCTTTCCCTCGAGGCTGTCCCTCGAGGCTTTCCCACGAGGCTTTCCCACAGGGCTGTGCCACGTGCCACCTTGGTGTGAGTCGATCCTCGGCGTGAAAGACGAGCCGGTGAAGGGAAAAGAGGTTCCTCTGGAATGGACTGAGACATCTGGGGGACTCTTGGAATGGTGGCACCACCCTGGAGTTCCTCTCGCCGTTCCTGTTGAGAGGGCCTCCTCTTGAGATGCGACGGGAACACCGGGACCTCTTTCCCGAAGAAGCAGGGAAAGGATCCCTCATCTCGAGCTACGAGGCGGAAACGGGGCTCCTCTGGATGTGGGCGGGACCCTCGTGATTCCTCTCGAGTGGAGACGGCTAGGTCGGGGAACTTCTTGATTTGCACCAAGGGTGTGAAGGACCCTTTCGAAGTTCCAGAGGTGAGGTGTGATCAGCCTGGAGACGCCTCAGAGGAAATGGGCCTCATCTCGCCTGGAGGGGAGAACCTCCTGGATTTTCTCGAGTTGCGGCAGGTCTTCTCGAGTTACGACGGGGACCTCAGGGACCCGCTCTGGTGGCCTCAGGAAAGGCCAGTCCCCATGCGAGTTGCTAGGGGACCTCTCGGGATTCCTCTCCCGTCCATGCCGGGGCCTCAGTCCTTGTGTGGAGTCGGGGCCGGAACTTGAGGATTCCTCTCCAGTGTTGCCATGGATCTTGGGGTGCTTGTGAGTCTCCCCAGGGGAGTCAGGCCTCGTCTCGAGTGGGGGCATGCACGTGCGCTTTCCTCCCGAGCTGCAGCAGTAGTGTCACGCTTCCTGTCACGTGGATCAAGGGATCTGTGGCTTTCCCTCGAGGCTGTCCCTCGAGGCTTTCCCACGAGGCTTTCCCACAGGGCTGTGCCACGTGCCACCTTGGTGTGAGTCGATCCTCGGCGTGAAAGACGAGCCAGTGAAGGGAAAAGAGGTTCCTCTGGAATGGACTGAGACATCTGGGGGACTCTTGGAATGGTGGCACGACCCTGGAGTTCCTCTCGCCGTTCCTGTTGAGAGGGCCTCCTCTTGAGATGCGACGGGAACGCCGGGAACTCTTTCCCGACGAAGCAGGGAAAGGATCCCTCATCTCGAGCTACGAGGCGGAAACGGGGCTCCTCTGGATGTGGGCGGGACCCTGCTGGTTCCTCTTGAGTGGAGACGGCTAGGTCGGGGAACTTCTTGATTTGCACCAAGGGTGTGAAGGACCCTTTCGAAGTTCCAGAGGTGAGGTGTGATCAGCCTCGAGACGCCTCAGCGGAAATGGGCCTCATCTCGCCTGGAGGGGAGAACCTCCTGGATTTTCTCGAGTTGCGGCAGGTCTTCTCGAGTTACGACGGGGACCTCAGAGACCCGCTCTGGTGGCCTCAGGAAAGGCTAGTCCCCATGCGAGTTGCTAGGGGACCTCTCGGGATTCCTCTCCCGTCCATGCCGGGGCCTCAGTCCATGTGTGGAGTCGGGGCCGGAACCTGAGGATTCCTCTCCAGTGTTGCCATGGATCTTGGGGTGCTTCTGAGTCTCCCCAGGGGAGTCAGGCCTCGTCTTAAGTGGGGGCATACACGTGCGCTTTCCTCCCGAGCTGCAGCAGTTTTGTCACGCTTCCTGTCACGTGGATCAAGGGATCTGTGGATTTCCCTCGAGGCTGTCCCTCGAGGCTTTCCCACGAGGCTTTCCCACAGGGCTGTGCCACGTGCCACCTTGGTGTTAGTCGATCCTCGGCGTGAAAGACGAGCCGGTGAAGGGAAAAGAGGTTCCTCTGGAATGGACTGAGACATCTGGGGGACTCTTGGAATGGTGGCACGACCCTGGAGTTCCTCTCGCCGTTCCTATTGAGAGGGCCTCCTCTTGAGATGCGACGGGAACGCCGGGAACTCTTTCCCGACGAAGCAGGGAAAGGATCCCTCATCTCGAGCTACGAGGCGGAAACGGGGCTCCTCTGGATGTGGGCGGGACCCTCGTGATTCCTCTCGAGTGGAGACGGGTATGTCGGGGAACTTCTTGATTTGCACCAAGGGTGTGAAGGACCCTTTCGAAGTTCCAGAGGTGAGGTGTGATCAGCCTCGAGACGCCTCAGCGGAAATGGGCCTCATCTCGCCTGGAGGGGAGAACCTCCTGGATTTTCTCGAGTTGCGGCAGGTCTTCTCGAGTTACGACGGGGACCTCAGGGACCCGCTCTGGTGGCCTCAGGAAAGGCCAGTCCACATGCGAGTTGCTAGGGGACCTCTCGGGATTCCTCTCCCGTCCATGCCGGGGCCTCAGTCCTTGTGTGGAGTCGGGGCCGGAACCTGAGGATTCCTCTCCAGTGTTTCCATGGATCTAGGGGTGCTTCTGACTCTCCCCAGGGGAGTCAGGCCTCGTCTCGAGTGGGGGCATGCACGTGCGCTTTCCTCCCGAGCTGCAGCAGTAGTGTCACGCTTCCTGTCACGTGGATCAAGGGATCTGTGGCTTTCCCTCGAGGCTGTCCCTCGAGGCTTTCCCACGAGGCTTTCCCACAGGGCTGTGCCACGTGCCACCTTGGTGTGAGTCGATCCTCGGCGTGAAAGACGAGCCGGTGAAGGGAAAAGAGGTTCCTCTGGAATGGACTGAGACATCTGGGGGACTCTTGGAATGGTGGCACGACCCTGGAGTTCCTCTCGCCGTTCCTGTTGAGAGGGCCTCCTCTTGAGATGCGACGGGAACGCAGGGAACTCTTTCCCGAAGAAGCAGGGAAAGGATCCCTCATCTCGAGCTACGAGGCGGAAACGGGGCTCCTCTGGATGTGGGCGGGACCCTCCTGGTTCCTCTCGAGTGGAGACGGCTAGGTCGGGGAACTTCTTGATTTGCACCAAGGGTGTGAAGGACCCTTTCGACGTTCCATAGGTGAGGTGTGATCAGCCTCGAGACGCCTCAGCGGAAATGGGCCTCATCTCGCCTGGAGGGGAGAACCTCCTGGATTTTCTCGAGTTGCGGCAGGTCTTCTCGAATTACGACGGGGACCTCAGGGACCCGCTCTGGTGGCCTCAGGAAAGGCCAGTCCCCATGCGAGTTGCTAGGGGACCTCTCGGGATTCCTCTCCCGTCCATGCCGGGTCCTCAGTCCTTGTGCGGAGTCGGGGCCGGAACCTGAGGATTCCTCTCCAGTGTTGCCATGGATCTTGGGGTGCTTCTGAGTCTCCCCAGGGGAGTCAGGCCTCGTCTCGAGTGGGGGCATGCACGTGCGCTTTCCTCCCGAGCTGGAGCAGTAGTGTCACGCTTCCTGTCACGTGGATCAAGGGATCTGTGGCTTTCCCACGAGGCTGTCCCTCGAGGCTTTCCCACGAGGCTTTCCCACAGGGCTGTGCCACGTGCCACCTTGGTGTGAGTCGATCCTCGGCGTGAAAGACGAGCCGGTGAAGGGAAAAGAAGTTCCTCTGGAATGGACTGAGACATCTGGGGGACTCTTGGAATGGTGGCACGACCCTGGAGTTCCTCTCGCCGTTCCTGTTGAGAGGGCCTCCTCTTGAGATGCGACGGGAACGCCGGGAACTCTTTCCCGACGAAGCAGGGAAAGGATCCCTCATCTCGAGCTACGAGGCAGAAACGGGGCTCCTCTGGATGTGGGCGGGACCCTGCTGGTTCCTCTCGAGTGGAGACGGCTAGGTCGGGGAACTTCTTGATTTGCACCAAGGGTGTGAAGGACCCTTTCGAAGTTCCAGAGGTGAGGTGTGATCAGCCTCGAGACGCCTCAGCGGAAATGGGCCTCATCTCGCCTGGAGGGGAGAACCTCCTGGATTTTCTCGAGTTGCGGCAGGTCTTCTCGAGTTACGACGGGGACCTCAGAGACCCGCTCTGGTGGCCTCGGGAAAGGCCAGTCCCCATGCGAGTTGCTAGGGGACCTCTCGGGATTCCTCTCCCGTCCATGCCGGGGCCTCAGTCCATGTGTGGAGTCGGGGCCGGAACCTGAGGATTCCTCTCCAGTGTTGCCATGGATCTTGGGGTGCTTCTGAGTCTCCCCAGGGGAGTCAGGCCTCGTCTCGAGTGGGGGCATGCACGTGCGCTTTCCTCCCGAGCTGCAGCAGTAGTGTCACGCTTCCTGTCACGTGGATCAAGGGATCTGTGGCTTTCCCTCGAGGCTGTCCCTCGAGGCTTTCCCACGAGGCTTTCCCACAGGGCTGTGCCACGTGCCACCTTGGTGTGAGTCGATCCTCGGCGTGAAAGACGAGCCGGTGAAGGGAAAAGAGGTTCCTCTGGAATGGACTGAGACATCTGGGGGACTCTTGGAATGGTGGCACCACCCTGGAGTTCCTCTCGCCGTTCCTGTTGAGAGGGCCTCCTCTTGAGATGCGACGGGAACACCGGGACCTCTTTCCCGAAGAAGCAGGGAAAGGATCCCTCATCTCGAGCTACGAGGCGGAAACGGGGCTCCTCTGGATGTGGGCGGGACCCTCGTGATTCCTCTCGAGTGGAGACGGCTAGGTCGGGGAACTTCTTGATTTGCACCAAGGGTGTGAAGGACCCTTTCGAAGTTCCAGAGGTGAGGTGTGATCAGCCTGGAGACGCCTCAGAGGAAATGGGCCTCATCTCGCCTGGAGGGGAGAACCTCCTGGATTTTCTCGAGTTGCGGCAGGTCTTCTCGAGTTACGACGGGGACCTCAGGGACCCGCTCTGGTGTCCTCAGGAAAGGCCAGTCCCCATGCGAGTTGCTAGGGGACCTCTCGGGATTCCTCTCCCGTCCATGCCGGGGCCTCAGTCCTTGTGTGGAGTCGGGGCCGGAACTTGAGGATTCCTCTCCAGTGTTGCCATGGATCTTGGGGTGCTTGTGAGTCTCCCCAGGGGAGTCAGGCCTCGTCTCGAGTGGGGGCATGCACGTGCGCTTTCCTCCCGAGCTGCAGCAGTAGTGTCACGCTTCCTGTCACGTGGATCAAGGGATCTGTGGCTTTCCCTCGAGGCTGTCCCTCGAGGCTTTCCCACGAGGCTTTCCCACAGGGCTGTGCCACGTGCCACCTTGGTGTGAGTCGATCCTCGGCGTGAAAGACGAGCCGGTGAAGGGAAAAGAGGTTCCTCTGGAATGGACTGAGACATCTGGGGGACTCTTGGAATGGTGGCACGACCCTGGAGTTCCTCTCGCCGTTCCTGTTGAGAGGGCCTCCTCTTGAGATGCGACGGGAACGCCGGGAACTCTTTCCCGACGAAGCAGGGAAAGGATCCCTCATCTCGAGCTACGAGGCGGAAACGGGGCTCCTCTGGATGTGGGCGGGACCCTGCTGGTTCCTCTTGAGTGGAGACGGCTAGGTCGGGGAACTTCTTGATTTGCACCAAGGGTGTGAAGGACCCTTTCGAAGTTCCAGAGGTGAGGTGTGATCAGCCTCGAGATGCCTCAGCGGAAATGGGCCTCATCTCGCCTGGAGGGGAGAACCTCCTGGATTTTCTCGAGTTGCGGCAGGTCTTCTCGAGTTACGACGGGGACCTCAGAGACCCGCTCTGGTGGCCTCAGGAAAGGCTAGTCCCCCATGCGAGTTGCTAGGGGACCTCTCGGGATTCCTCTCCCGTCCATGCCGGGGCCTCAGTCCATGTGTGGAGTCGGGGCCGGAACCTGAGGATTCCTCTCCAGTGTTGCCATGGATCTTGGGGTGCTTCTGAGTCTCCCCAGGGGAGTCAGGCCTCGTCTTAAGTGGGGGCATACACGTGCGCTTTCCTCCCGAGCTGCAGCAGTTTTGTCACGCTTCCTGTCAGGTGGATCAAGGGATCTGTGGATTTCCCTCGAGGCTGTCCCTCGAGGCTTTCCCACGAGGCTTTCCCACAAGGCTGTGCCACGTGCCACCTTGGTGTTAGTCGATCCTCGGCGTGAAAGACGAGCCGGTGAAGGGAAAAGAGGTTCCTCTGGAATGGACTGAGACATCTGGGGGACTCTTGGAATGGTGGCACGACCCTGGAGTTCCTCTCGCCGTTCCTATTGAGAGGGCCTCCTCTTGAGATGCGACGGGAACGCCGGGAACTCTTTCCCGACGAAGCAGGGAAAGGATCCCTCATCTCGAGCTACGAGGCGGAAACGGGGCTCCTCTGGATGTGGGCGGGACCCTCGTGATTCCTCTCGAGTGGAGACGGGTATGTCGGGGAACTTCTTGATTTGCACCAAGGGTGTGAAGGACCCTTTCGAAGTTCCAGAGGTGAGGTGTGATCAGCCTCGAGACGCCTCAGCGGAAATGGGCCTCATCTCGCCTGGAGGGGAGAACCTCCTGGATTTTCTCGAGTTGCGGCAGGTCTTCTCGAGTTACGACGGGGACCTCAGGGACCCGCTCTGGTGGCCTCAGGAAAGGCCAGTCCACATGCGAGTTGCTAGGGGACCTCTCGGGATTCCTCTCCCGTCCATGCCGGGGCCTCAGTCCTTGTGTGGAGTCGGGGCCGGAACCTGAGGATTCCTCTCCAGTGTTGCCATGGATCTAGGGGTGCTTCTGACTCTCCCCAGGGGAGTCAGGCCTCGTCTCGAGTGGGGGCATGCACGTGCGCTTTCCTCCCGAGCTGCAGCAGTAGTGTCACGCTTCCTGTCACGTGGATCAAGGGATCTGTGGCTTTCCCTCGAGGCTGTCCCTCGAGGCTTTCCCACGAGGCTTTCCCACAGGGCTGTGCCACGTGCCACCTTGGTGTGAGTCGATCCTCGGCGTGAAAGACGAGCCGGTGAAGGGAAAAGAGGTTCCTCTGGAATGGACTGAGACATCTGGGGGACTCTTGGAATGGTGGCAAGACCCTGGAGTTCCTCTCGCCGTTCCTGTTGAGAGGGCCTCCTCTTGAGATGCGACGGGAACGCCGGGAACTCTTTCCCGACGAAGCAGGGAAAGGATCCCTCATCTCGAGCTACGAGGCGGAAACGGGGCTCCTCTGGATGTGGGCGGGACCCTCGTGATTCCTCTCGAGTGGAGACGGGTATGTCGGGGAACTTCTTGATTTGCACCAAGGGTGTGAAGGACCCTTTCGAAGTTCCAGAGGTGAGGTGTGATCAGCCTCGAGACGCCTCAGCGGAAATGGGCCTCATCTCGCCTGGAGGGGAGAACCTCCTGGATTTTCTCGAGTTGCGGCAGGTCTTCTCGAGTTACGACGGGGACCTCAGGGACCCGCTCTGGTGGCCTCAGGAAAGGCCAGTCCACATGCGAGTTGCTAGGGGACCTCTCGGGATTCCTCTCCCGTCCATGCCGGGGCCTCAGTCCTTGTGTGGAGTCGGGGCCGGAACCTGAGGATTCCTCTCCAGTGTTGCCATGGATCTAGGGGTGCTTCTGACTCTCCCCAGGGGAGTCAGGCCTCGTCTCGAGTGGGGGCATGCACGTGCGCTTTCCTCCCGAGCTGCAGCAGTAGTGTCACGCTTCCTGTCACGTGGATCAAGGGATCTGTGGCTTTCCCTCGAGGCTGTCCCTCGAGGCTTTCCCACGAGGCTTTCCCACAGGGCTGTGCCACGTGCCACCTTGGTGTGAGTCGATCCTCGGCGTGAAAGTCGAGCCGGTGAAGGGAAAAGAGGTTCCTCTGGAATGGACTGAGACATCTGGGGGACTCTTGGAATGGTGGCACGACCCTGGAGTTCCTCTCGCCGTTCCTGTTGAGAGGGCCTCCTCTTGAGATGCGACGGGAACGCCGGGAACTCTTTCCCGACGAAGCAGGGAAAGGATCCCTCATCTCGAGCTACGAGGCGGAAACGGGGCTCCTCTGGATGTGGGCGGGACCCTCGTGATTCCTCTCGAGTGGAGACGGCTAGGTCGGGGAACTTCTTGATTTGCACCAAGGGTGTGAAGGACCCTTTCGAAGTTCCAGAGGTGAGGTGTGATCAGCCTCGAGACGCCTCAGCGGAAATGGGCCTCATCTCGCCTGGAGGGGAGAACCTCCTGGATTTTCTCGAGTTGCGGCAGGTCTTCTCGAGTTACGACGGGGACCTCAGGGACCCGCTCTGGTGGCCTCAGGAAAGGCCAGTCCCCATGCGAGTTGCTAGGGGACCTCTCGGGATTCCTCTCCCGTCCATGCGGGTGCCTCAGTCCTTGTGTGGAGTCGGGGCCGGAACCTGAGGTTTCCTCTCCAGTGTTGCCATGGATCTTGGGGTGCTTCTGAGTCTCCCGAGGGGAGTCAGGCCTCGTCTCGAGTGGGGGCATGCACGTGCGCTTTCCTCCCGAGCTGCAGCAGTAGTGTCACGCTTCCTGTCACGTGAATCAAGGGATCTGTGGCTTTCCCTCGAGGCTGTCCCTCGAGGCTTTCCCACGAGGCTTTCCCACAGGGCTGTGCCACGTGCCACCTTGGTGTGAGTCGATCCTCGGCGTGAAAGACGAGCCGGTGAAGGGAAAAGAGGTTCCTCTGGAATGGACTGAGACATCTGGGGGACTCTTGGAATGGTGGCACGACCCTGGAGTTCCTCTCGCCGTTCCTGTTGAGAGGGCCTCCTCTTGAGATGCGACGGGAACGCCGGGAACTCTTTCCCGAAGAAGCAGGGAAAGGATCCCTCATCTCGAGCTACGAGGCGGAAACGGGGCTCCTCTGGATGTGGGCGGGACCCTCCTGGTTCCTCTCGAGTGGAGACGGCTAGGTCGGGGAACTTCTTGATTTGCACCAAGGGTGTGAAGGACCCTTTCGACGTTCCAGAGGTGAGGTGTGATCAGCCTCGAGACGCCTCAGCGGAAATGGGCCTCATCTCGCCTGTAGGGGAGAACCTCCTGGATTTTCTCGAGTTGCGGCAGGTCTTCTCGAATTACGACGGGGACCTCAGGGACCCGCTCTGGTGGCCTCAGGAAAGGCCAGTCCCCATGCGAGTTGCTAGGGGACCTCTCGGGATTCCTCTCCCGTCCATGCCGGGGCCTCAGTCCTTGTGTGGAGTCGGGGCCGGAACCTGAGGATTCCTCTCCAGTGTTGCCATGGATCTTGGGGTGCTTCTGAGTCTCCCCAGGGGAGTCAGGCCTCGTCTCGAGTGGGGGCATGCACGTGCGCTTTCCTCCCGAGCTGGAGCAGTAGTGTCACGCTTCCTGTCACGTGGATCAAGGGATCTGTGGCTTTCCCTCGAGGCTGTCCCTCGAGGCTTTCCCACGAGGCTTTCCCACAGGGCTGTGCCACGTGCCACCTTGGTGTGAGTCGATCCTCGGCGTGAAAGACGAGCCGGTGAAGGGAAAAGAGGTTCCTCTGGAATGGACTGAGACATCTGGGGGACTCTTGGAATGGTGGCACGACCCTGGAGTTCCTCTCGCCGTTCCTGTTGGGAGGGCCTCCTCTTGAAATACGACGGGAAGGCCGGCAACGCTTTCCCGACGACGCAGGTAAAGGATCCCTCATCTCGAGCTACGAGGCGGAAACGGGGCTCCTCTGGATGAGGGCGGGACGCTCGTGTTTCCTCTCGAGTGGAGACGGGTATGTCGGGGAACTTCTTCATTTGCACCAAGGGTGTGAAGGACCTTTTCGGAGTTCCAGAGGTGAGGTATGATCAGCCTCGAGACGCCTCAGCGGAAATGGGCCTCATCTCGCCTGGAGGGGAGAACCTCCTGGATATTCTCGAGTTCCGGCAGGTCTTCTCGAGTTACGACGGGGACCTCAGGGACCCGCTCTGGTGGCCTCAGGAAAGGCTAGTCCCCATGCGAGTTGCTAGGGGCCCCCTTGGGATTCCTCTCCCGTCGATGCTGGGGCCTAAGACCTTGTGTGGAGTCGGGGCCGGAACCTAAGGATTCCTCTCCTGTGTTGCCATGGATCTTGGGGTGCTTCTGAGTCTCCCCAGGGGAGTCAGGCCTCGTCTCGAGTGGGGGCATGCACATGCGCTTTCCTCCCGAGCTGCGGCAGCAGTGTCAGGCTTCCTGTCACGTGGATCAAGGGATCTGTGGCTTTCTCTCGAGGCTCTCCCTCGACGCTTTCCCACGAGGCTTTCCCACAGGGCCGAACAACGTCCCACCTTGCTGTGAGTCGATCCTCGGCATGAAAGAAGAGCCGGGGAAGGGAAAAGAGGTTCCTCTGGAATGGACTGAGACATCTGGGGGACTCTTGGAACGGTGGCACGACCCTGGAGTTCCTCTCGCCTTTCCTGTTGAGAGGGCCTCCTCTTGAGATGCGACCGCAAGGCTGGAAACTCTTTCCCGAAGAAGCAGGGAAAGGATCCCTCATCTCGAGCTACGAGGCGGAAACGGGGCTCCTCTGGATGTGGGCGGGACCCTCCTGGTTCCTCTCGAGTGGAGACGGCTAGGTCGGGGAACTTCTTGATTTGCACCAAGGGTGTGAAGGACCCTTTCGACGTTCCAGAGGTGAGGTGTGATCAGCCTCGAGACGCCTCAGCGGAAATGGGCCTCATCTCGCCTGGAGGGGAGAACCTCCTGGATTTTCTCGAGTTGCGGCAGGTCTTCTCGAGTTACGACGGGGACCTCAGGGACCCGCTCTGGTGGCCTCGGGAAAGGCCAGTCCCCATGCGAGTTGCTAGGGGACCTCTCGGGATTCCTCTCCCGTCCATGCCGGGGCCTCAGTCCATGTGTGGAGTCGGGGCCGGAACCTGAGGATTCCTCTCCAGTGTTGCCATGGATCTTGGGGTGCTTCTGAGTCTCCCCAGGGGAGTCAGGCCTCGTCTCGAGTGGGGGCATGCACGTGCGCTTTCCTCCTGAGCTGCAGCAGTTTTGTCACGCTTCCTGTCACGTGGATCAAGGGATCTGTGGCTTTCCCTCGAGGCTGTCCCTCGAGGCTTTCCCACGAGGCTTTCCCACAGGGCTGTGCCACGTGCCACCTTGGTGTGAGTCGATCCTCGGCGTGAAAGTCGAGCCGGTGAAGGGAAAAGAGGTTCCTCTGGAATGGACTGAGACATCTGGGGGACTCTTGGAATGGTGGCACGACCCTGGAGTTCCTCTCGCCGTTCCTGTTGAGAGGGCCTCCTCTTGAGATGCGACGGGAACGCCGGGAACTCTTTCCCGACGAAGAAGGGAAAGGATCCCTCATCTCGAGCTACGAGGCGGAAACGGGGCTCCTCTGGATGTGGGCGGGACCCTCGTGATTCCTCTCGAGTGGAGACGGCTAGGTCGGGGAACTTCTTGATTTGCACCAAGGGTGTGAAGGACCCTTTCGAAGTTCCAGAGGTGAGGTGTGATCAGCCTCGAGACGCCTCAGCGGAAATGGGCCTCATCTCGCCTGGAGGGGAGAACCTCCTGGATTTTCTCGAGTTGCGGCAGGTCTTCTCGAGTTACGACGGGGACCTCAGGGACCCGCTCTGGTGGCCTCAGGAAAGGCCAGTCCCCATGCGAGTTGCTAGGGGACCTCTCGGGATTCCTCTCCCGTCCATGCGGGTGCCTCAGTCCTTGTGTGGAGTCGGGGCCGGAACCTGAGGTTTCCTCTCCAGTGTTGCCATGGATCTTGGGGTGCTTCTGAGTCTCCCGAGGGGAGTCAGGCCTCGTCTCGAGTGGGGGCATGCACGTGCGCTTTCCTCCCGAGCTGCAGCAGTAGTGTCACGCTTCCTGTCACGTGAATCAAGGGATCTGTGGCTTTCCCTCGAGGCTGTCCCTCGAGGATTTCCCACGAGGCTTTCCCACAGGGCTGTGCCACGTGCCACCTTGGTGTGAGTCGATCCTCGGCGTGAAAGACGAGCCGGTGAAGGGAAAAGAGGTTCCTCTGGAATGGACTGAGACATCTGGGGGACTCTTGGAATGGTGGCACGACCCTGGAGTTCCTCTCGCCGTTCCTGTTGAGAGGGCCTCCTCTTGAGATGCGACGGGAACGCCGGGAACTCTTTCCCGAAGAAGCAGGGAAAGGATCCCTCATCTCGAGCTACGAGGCGGAAACGGGGCTCCTCTGGATGTGGGCGGGACCCTCCTGGTTCCTCTCGAGTGGAGACGGCTAGGTCGGGGAACTTCTTGATTTGCACCAAGGGTGTGAAGGACCCTTTCGACGTTCCAGAGGTGAGGTGTGATCAGCCTCGAGACGCCTCAGCGGAAATGGGCCTCATCTCGCCTGTAGGGGAGAACCTCCTGGATTTTCTCGAGTTGCGGCAGGTCTTCTCGAATTACGACGGGGACCTCAGGGACCCGCTCTGGTGGCCTCAGGAAAGGCCAGTCCCCATGCGAGTTGCTAGGGGACCTCTCGGGATTCCTCTCCCGTCCATGCCGGGGCCTCAGTCCTTGTGTTGAGTCGGGGCCGGAACCTGAGGATTCCTCTCCAGTGTTGCCATGGATCTTGGGGTGCTTCTGAGTCTCCCCAGGGGAGTCAGGCCTCGTCTCGAGTGGGGGCATGCACGTGCGCTTTCCTCCCGAGCTGGAGCAGTAGTGTCACGCTTCCTGTCACGTGGATCAAGGGATCTGTGGCTTTCCCTCGAGGCTGTCCCTCGAGGCTTTCCCACGAGGCTTTCCCACAGGGCTGTGCCACGTGCCACCTTGGTGTGAGTCGATCCTCGGCGTGAAAGACGAGCCGGTGAAGGGAAAAGAGGTTCCTCTGGAATGGACTGAGACATCTGGGGGACTCTTGGAATGGTGGCACGACCCTGGAGTTCCTCTCGCCGTTCCTGTTGAGAGGGCCTCCTCTTGAAATACGACGGGAAGGCCGGCAACGCTTTCCCGACGACGCAGGTAAAGGATCCCTCATCTCGAGCTACGAGGCGGAAACGGGGCTCCTCTGGATGAGGGCGGGACGCTCGTGTTTCCTCTCGAGTGGAGACGGGTATGTCGGGGAACTTCTTCATTTGCACCAAGGGTGTGAAGGACCTTTTCGGAGTTCCAGAGGTGAGGTATGATCAGCCTCGAGACGCCTCAGCGGAAATGGGCCTCATCTCTCCTGGAGGGGAGAACCTCCTGGATTTTCTCGAGTTGCGGCAGGTCTTCTTGAGTTATGACGGGGACCTCAGGGACCCACTCTGGTGGCCTCAGGAAAGAACAGTCCCCATGTGAGTTGCTAGGGGCCCTCTCCAGATTCCTCTCCCGTCCATGCCAGGGCCTAAGAACTTGTGTGGAGTAGGGACCGGAACCTGAGGATTCCTCTCCAGTGTTGCCATGGATCTTGGGGTGCTTCTGAGTCTCTCCAGGGGAGTCAGGCCTCGTCTCGATTGGGGGCATGCACGTGCGCTTTCCTCCCGAGCTGCAGCAGTAGTGTCACGGTTCCTGTCACGTGGATCAAGGGATCTGTGTCTTTCCCTTGAGGCTTTCCCTTGAGGCTTTCCCACGAGGCTTTCCCACAGGGCCGTGCCGCGTGCCACCTTGTTGTGAGTCGATCCTCGGCATGAAAGAAGAGACGGGGAAGGGAAAAAAGGTTCCTCTGGAATGGACTGTGACATCTGGGGTACTCTTGGAATGGTGGCACGACCCTGGAGTTCCTCTCGCCGTTCCTGTTGAAAGGGCCTCCTCTTCAGATGCGACGGGAACGCCGGGAACTCTTTCCCGACGAAGCAGGGAAAGGATCCCTCATCTCGAGCTACGAGGCGGAAACGGGGCTCCTCTGGATTTGGGCCGCACCCTCGAGTTTCCTCTCGAGTGGAGACGGGTATGTCGGGGAACTTCTTCATTTGCACCAAGGGTGTGAAGGACCTTTTCGAAGTTCCAGAGGTGAGGTGTGATCAGCCTAGAGACGCCTCAGCGGAAATGGGCCCCATCTCGCCTGGAGGGGAGAACCTCCTGGATATTCTCGAGTTCCGGCAGGTCTTCTCGAGTTACGACGGGGACCTCAGGGACCCGCTCTGGTGGCCTCAGGAAAGGCTAGTCCCCATGCGAGTTGCTAGGGGCCCCCTTGGGATTCCTCTCCCGTCGATGCTGGGGCCTAAGACCTTGTGTGGAGTCGGGGCCGGAACCTAAGGATTCCTCTCCTGTGTTGCCATGGATCTTGGGGTGCTTCTGAGTCTCCCCAGGGGAGTCAGGCCTCGTCTCGAGTGGGGGCATGCACATGCGCTTTCCTCCCGAGCTGCGGCAGCAGTGTCAGGCTTCCTGTCACGTGGATCAAGGGATCTGTGGCTTTCTCTCGAGGCTCTCCCTCGACGCTTTCCCACGAGGCTTTCCCACAGGGCCGAACAACGTCCCACCTTGCTGTGAGTCGATCCTCGGCATGAAAGAAGAGCCGGGGAAGGGAAAAGAGGTTCCTCTGGAATGGACTGAGACATCTGGGGGACTCTTGGAACGGTGGCACGACCCTGGAGTTCCTCTCGCCTTTCCTGTTGAGAGGGCCTCCTCTTGAGATGCGACCGCAAGGCTGGAAACTCTTTCTCGACGAAGCAGGGAATGGATCCCTCATCTCGAGCTACGAGGCGTAAACGGGGCTCCTCTGGATGTGGCGGGACCCTCGTGTTTCCTCTCGAGTGGAGACGGGTATGTCGGGGAACTTCTTGATTTGCACCAAGGGTGTGAAGGACCCTTTCGAAGTTCCAGATGTGAGGTGTGATCAGCCTCGAGACGCCTCAGCGGAAATGGGCCTCATCTCGCCTGGAGGGGAGAACCTCCTGGATTTTCTCGAGTTGCGGCAGGTCTTCTCGAGTTACGACGGGGACCTCAGAGACCCGCTCTGGTGGCCTCAGGAAAGGCTAGTCCCCATGCGAGTTGCTAGGTGACCTCTCGGGATTCCTCTCCCGTCCATGCCGGGGCCTCAGTCCATGTGTGGAGTCGGGGCCGGAACCTGAGGATTCCTCTCCAGTGTTGCCATGGATCTTGGGGTGCTTTTGAGTCTCCCCAGGGGAGTCAGGCCTCGTCTCGAGTGGGGGCATGCACGTGCGCTTTCCTCCCGAGCTGCAGCAGTTTTGTCACGCTTCCTGTCACGTGGATCAAGGGATCTGTGGCTTTCCCTCGAGGCTGTCCCTCGAGGCTTTCCCACGAGGCTTTCCCACAGGGCTGTGCCACGTGCCACCTTGGTGTGAGTCGATCCTCGGCGTGAAAGACGAGCCGGTGAAGGGAAAAGAGGTTCCTCTGGAATGGACTGAGATATCTGGGGGACTCTTGGAATGGTGGCAAGACCCTGGAGTTCCTCTAGCCGTTCCTGTTGAGAGGGCCTCCTCTTGAGATGCGACGGGAACGCCGGGAACTCTTTCCCGAAGAAGCAGGGAAAGGATCCCTCATCTCGAGCTACGAGGCGGAAACGGGGCTCCTCTGGATGTGGGCGGGACCCTCCTGGTTCCTCTCGAGTGGAGACGGCTAGGTCGGGGAACTTCTTGATTTGCACCAAGCGTGTGAAGGACCCTTTCGACGTTCCAGAGGTGAGGTGTGATCAGCCTCGAGACGCCTCAGCGGAAATGGGCCTCATCTCGCCTGGAGGGGAGAACCTCCTGGATTTTCTCGAGTTGCGGCAGGTCTTCTCGAGTTACGACGGGGACCTCAGGGACCCGCTCTGGTGGCCTCAGGAAAGGCCAGTCCCCATGCGAGTTGCTAGGGGACCTCTCGGGATTCCTCTCCCGTCCATGCCGGGGCCTCAGTCCATGTGTGGAGTCGGGGCCGGAACCTGAGGATTCCTCTCCAGTGTTGCCATGGATCTTGGGGTGCTTCTGAGTCTCCCCAGGGGAGTCAGGCCTCGTCTCGAGTGGGGGCATGCACGTGCGCTTTCCTCCTGAGCTGCAGCAGTTTTGTCACGCTTCCTGTCACGTGGATCAAGGGATCTGTGGCTTTCCCTCGAGGCTGTCCCTCGAGGCTTTCCCACGAGGCTTTCCCACAGGGCTGTGCCACATGCCACCTTGGTGTGAGTCGATCCTCGGCGTGAAAGACGAGCCGGTGAAGGGAAAAGAGGTTCCTCTGGAATGGACTGAGACATCTGGGGGACTATTGGAATGGTGGCACGACCCTGGAGTTCCTCTCGCCGTTCCTGTTGAGAGGGCCTCCTCTTGAGATGCGACGGGAACGCCGGGAACTCTTTCCCGATGAAACAGGGAAAGGATCCCCCATCTCGAGCTACGAGGCGGAAACGGGGCTCCTCTGGATGTGGGCGGGACCCTCGTGATTCCTCTCGAGTGGAGACGGCTAGGTTGGGGAACTTCTTGATTAGCACCAAGGGTGTGAAGGAGCCTTTCGAAATTCCAGAGGTGAGGTGTGATCAGCCTCGAGACGCCTCAGCGGAAATGGGCCTCATCTCGCCTGGAGGGGAGAACCTCCTGGATTTTCTCGAGTTGCGGCAGGTCTTCTCGAATTACGACGGGGACCTCAGGGACCCTCTCTGGTGGCCTCAGGAAAGGCCAGTCCCCATGCGAGTTGCTAGGGGACCTCTCGGGATTCCTCTCCCGTCCATGCCGGGTCCTCAGTCCTTGTGTGGAGTCGGGGCCGGAACCTGAGGATTCCTCTCCAGTGTTGCCATGTATCTTGGGGTGCTTCTGAGTCTCCCCAGGGGAGTCAGGCCTCGTCTCGAGTGGGGGCATGCACGTGCGCTTTCCTCCCGAGCTGGAGCAGTAGTGTAACGCTTCCTGTCACGTGGATCAAGGGATCTGTGGCTTTCCCTCGAGGCTGTCCCTCGAGGCTTTCCCACGAGGCTTTCCCACAGGGCTGTGCCACGTGCCACCTTGGTGTGAGTCGATCCTCGGCGTGAAAGACGAGCCGGTGAAGGGAAAAGAAGTTCCTCTGGAATGGACTGAGACATCTGGGGGACTCTTGGAATGGTGGCACGACCCTGACTTCCTCTCGCCGTTCCTGTTGAGAGGGCCTCCTCTTGAGATGCGACGGGAACGCCGGGAACTCTTTCCCGACGAAGCAGGGAAAGGATCCATCATCTCGAGCTACGAGGCAGAAACGGGGCTCCTCTGGATGTGGGCGGGACCCTCCTGGTTCCTCTCGAGTGGAGACGGCTAGGTCGGGGAACTTCTTGATTTGCACCAAGGGTGTGAAGGACCCTTTCGAAGTTCCAGAGGTGAGGTGTGATCAGCCTCGAGACGCCTCAGCGGAAATGGGCCTCATCTCGCCTGGAGGGGAGAACCTCCTGGATTTTCTCGAGTTGCGGCAGGTCTTCTCGAGTTACGACGGGGACCTCAGAGACCCGCTCTGGTGGCCTCAGGAAAGGCCAGTCCCCATGCGAGTTGCTAGGGGACCCCTCGGGATTCCTCTCCCGTCCATGCCGGGGCCTCAGTCCATGTGTGGAGTCGGGACTGGAAGCTGAGGATTCCTCTCCAGTGTTGCCATGGATCTTGGAGTGCTTCTGAGTCTCCCCAGGGGAGTCAGGCCTCGTCTCGATTGGGGGCATGCACGTGCGCTTTCCTCCCGAGCTGCAGCAGTAGTGTCACGCTTCCTGTACGTGGATCAAGGGATCTGTGGCTTTCCCTCGAGGCTGTCCCTCGAGGCTTTCCCACGAGGCTTTCCCACAGGGCTGTGCCACGTGCCACCTTGGTGTGAGTCGATCCTCGGCGTGAAAGACGAGCCGGTGAAGGGAAAAGAGGTTCCTCTGGAATGGACTGAGACATCTGGGGGACTCTTGGAATGGTGGGAAGACCCTGGAGTTCCTCTCGCCGTTCCTGTTGAGAGGGCCTCCTCTTGAGATGCGACGGGAACGCCGGGAACTCTTTCCCGACGAAGCAGGGAAAGGATCCCTCATCTCGAGCTACGAGGCGGAAACGGGGCTCCTCTGGATGTGGGCGGGACCCTCGTGATTCCTCTCGAGTGGAGACGGCTAGGTCGGGGAACTTCTTGATTTGCACCAAGCGTGTGAAGGACCCTTTCGACGTTCCAGAGGTGAGGTGTGATCAGCCTCGAGACGCCTCAGCGGAAATGGGCCTCATCTCGCCTGGAGGGGAGAACCTCCTGGATTTTCTCGAGTTGCGGCAGGTCTTCTCGAATTACGACGGGGACCTCAGAGACCCGCTCTGGTGGCCTCGGGAAAGGCCAGTCCCCATGCGAGTTGCTAGGGGACCTCTCGGGATTCCTCTCCCGTCCATGCCGGGGGCTCAGTCCATGAGTGGAGTCGGGGCCGGAACCTGAGGATTCCTCTCCAGTGTTGCCATGGATCTTGGGGTGCTTCTGAGTCTCCCGAGGGGAGTCAGGCCTCGTCTGGAGTGGGGGCATGCACGTGCGCTTTCCTCCCGAGCTGCAGCAGTAGTGTCACGCTTCCTGTCACGTGGATCAAGGGATCTGTGGCTTTCCCTCGAGGCTGTCCCTCGAGGCTTTCCCACGAGGCTTTCCCACAGGGCTGTGCCACGTGCCACCTTGGTGTGAGTCGATCCTCGGCGTGAAAGACGAGCCGGTGAAGGGAAAAGAGGTTCCTCTGGAATGGACTGAGACATCTGGGGGACTCTTGGAATGGTGGCAAGACCCTGGAGTTCCTCTCGCCGTTCCTGTTGAGAGGGCCTCCTCTTGAGATGCGACGGGAACGCCGGGAACTCTTTCCCGAAGAAGCAGGAAAAGGATCCCTCATCTCGAGCTACGAGGCGGAAACGGGGCTCCTCTGGATGTGGGCGGGACCCTCCTGGTTCCTCTCGAGTGGAGACGGCTAGGTCGGGGAACTTCTTGATTTGCACCAAGCGTGTGAAGGACCCTTTCGACGTTCCAGAGGTGAGGTGTGATCAGCCTCGAGACGCCTCAGCGGAAATGGGCCTCATCTCGCCTGGAGGGGAGAACCTCCTGGATTTTCTCGAGTTGCGGCAGGTCTTCTCGAGTTACGACGGGGACCTCAGGGACCCGCTCTGGTGGCCTCGGGAAAGGCCAGTCCCCATGCGAGTTGCTAGGGGACCTCTCGGGATTCCTCTCCCGTCCATGCCGGGGGCTCAGTCCATGTGTGGAGTCGGGGCCGGAACCTGAGGATTCCTCTCCAGTGTTGCCATGGATCTTGGGGTGCTTCTGAGTCTCCCCAGGGGAGTCAGGCCTCGTCTCGAGTGGGGGCATGCACGTGCGCTTTCCTCCTGAGCTGCAGCAGTTTTGTCACGCTTCCTGTCACGTGGATCAAGGGATCTGTGGCTTTCCCTCGAGGCTGTCCCTCGAGGCTTTCCCACGAGGCTTTCCCACAGGGCTGTGCCACGTGCCACCTTGGTGTGAGTCGATCCTCGGCGTGAAAGTCGAGCCGGTGAAGGGAAAAGAGGTTCCTCTGGAATGGACTGAGACATCTGGGGGACTCTTGGAATGGTGGCACGACCCTGGAGTTCCTCTCGCCGTTCCTGTTGAGAGGGCCTCCTCTTGAGATGCGACGGGAACGCCGGGAACTCTTTCCCGACGAAGCAGGGAAAGGATCCCTCATCTCGAGCTACGAGGCGGAAACGGGGCTCCTCTGGATGTGGGCGGGACCCTCGTGATTCCTCTCGAGTGGAGACGGCTAGGTCGGGGAACTTCTTGATTTGCACCAAGGGTGTGAAGGACCCTTTCGAAGTTCCAGAGGTGAGGTGTGATCAGCCTCGAGACGCCTCAGCGGAAATGGGCCTCATCTCGCCTGGAGGGGAGAACCTCCTGGATTTTCTCGAGTTGCGGCAGGTCTTCTCGAGTTACGACGGGGACCTCAGGGACCCGCTCTGGTGGCCTCAGGAAAGGCCAGTCCCCATGCGAGTTGCTAGGGGACCTCTCGGGATTCCTCTCCCGTCCATGCCGGGGCCTCAGTCCTTGTGTGGAGTCGGGGCCGGAACTTGAGGATTCCTCTCCAGTGTTGCCATGGATCTTGGGGTGCTTCTGAGTCTCCCCAGGGGAGTCAGGCCTCGTCTCGAGTGGGGGCATGCACGTGCGCTTTCCTCCCGAGCTGCAGCAGTAGTGTCACTTTCCCTGTCACGTGGATCAAGGGATCTGTGGCTTTCCCTCGAGGCTTTCCCACGAGGCTTTCCCACAGGGCTGTGCCACGTGCCACCTTGGTGTGAGTCGATCCTCGGCGTGAAAGACGAGCTGATGAAGGGAAAAGAGGTTCCTCTGGAATGGACTGAGACATCTGGGGGACTCTTGGAATGGTGGCACGACCCTGGAGTTCTTCTCGCCGTTCCTGTTGAGAGGGCCTCCTCTTGAGATGCGACGGGAACGCTGGGAACTCTTTCCCGACGAAGCAGGGAAACGATGCCTCATCTCGAGCTACGAGGCGGAAACGGGGCTCCTCTGGATGTTGGCGGGACCCTCGTGGTTCCTCTCGAGTGGAGACGGCTAGGTCGGGGAACTTCTTGATTTGCACCAAGGGTGTGAAGGACCCTTTCGAAGTTCCAGAGGTGAGGTGTGATCAGAATCGAGACGCCTCAGCGGAAATGGGCCTCATCTCGCCTGGAGGGGAGAACCTCCTGGATTTTCTCGAGTTGCGGCAGGTCTTCTCGAGTTACGACGGGGACCTCAGGGACCCGCTCTGGTGGCCTCAGGAAAGGCCAGTCCCCATGCGAGTTGCTAGGGGACCTCTCGGGATTCCTCTCCCGTCCATGCCGGGGCCTCAGTCCTTGTGTGGAGTCGGGGCCGGAACCTGAGGATTCCTCTCCAGTGTTGCCATGGATCTTGGGGTGCTTCTGAGTCTCCCCAGGGGAGTCAGGCCTCGTCTCGAGTGGGGGCATGCACGTGCGCTTTCCTCCCGAGCTGCAGCAGTAGTTTCACGCTTCCTGTCACGTGGATCAAGGGATCTGTGGCTTTCCCTCGAGGCTGTCCCTCGAGGCTTTCCCACGAGGCTTTCCCACAGGGCTCTGCCACGTGCCACCTTGGTGTGAGTCGATCCTCGGCGTGAAAGACGAGCCGGTGAAGGGAAAAGAGGTTCCTCTGGAATGGACTGAGACATCTGGGGGACTCTTGGAATGGTGGCACGACCCTGGAGTTCCTCTCGCCGTTCCTGTTGAGAGGGCCTCCTCTTGAGATGCGACTGGAACGCCGGGAACTCTTTCCCATTGAAACAGGGAAAGGATCCCTCATCTCGAGCTACGAGGCGGAAACGGGGCTCCTTTGGATGTGGGCGGGACCCTCGTGATTCCTCTCGAGTGGAGACGGCTAGGTCGGGGAACTTCTTGATTTGCACCAAGGGTGTGAAGGACCCTTTCGAAGTTCCAGAGGGGAGGTGTGATCAGCCTCGAGACGCCTCTGCGGAAATTGGCCTCATCTCGCCTGGAGGGGAGAACCTCCTGGATTTTCTCGAGTTGCGGCAGGTCTTCTCGAGTTACGACGGGGACCTCAGGGACCCGCTCTGGTGGCCTCAGGAAAGGCCAGTCCCCATGTGAGTTGCTAGGGGACTTCTCGGGATTCCTCTCCCGTCCATGCCGTGGCCTCAGTCCTTGTGTGGAGTCGGGGTCGGAACCTGAGGATTCCTCTCCAGTGTTGCCATGGATCTTGGGGTGCTTCTGAGTCTCCCCAGGGGAGTCAGGCCTCGTCTCGAGTGGGGGCATGCACGTGCGCTTTCCTCCCGAGCTGCAGCAGTAGTGTCACGCTTCCTGTCACGTGGATCAAGGGATCTGTGGCTTTCCCTCGAGGCTTTCCCACGAGGCTTTCCCACAGGGCTGTGCCACGTGCCACCTTGGTGTGAGTCGATCCTCGGCGTGAAAGACGAGCCGGTGAAGGGAAAAGAGGTTCCTCTGGAATGGACTGAGACATCTGGGGGACTCTTGGAATGGTGGCACGACCCTGGAGTTCCTCTCGCCGTTCCTGTTGAGAGGGCCTCCTCTTGACATGCGACGGGAACGCCGGGAACTCTTTCCCGACGAAGCAGGGAAAGGATCCCTCATCTCGAGCTACGAGGCGGAAACGGGGCTCCTCTGGATGTGGGCGGGACCCTCGTGATTCCTCTCGAGTGGAGACGGGTATGTCGGGGAACTTCTTGATTTGCACCAAGGGTGTGAAGGACCCTTTCGAAGTTCCAGAGGGGAGGTGTGATCAGCCTCGAGACGCCTCAGCGGAAATGGGCCTCATCTCGCCTGGAGGGGAGAACCTCCTGGATTTTCTCGAGTTGCGGCAGGTCTTCTCGAGTTACGACGGGGACCTCAGGGACCCGCTCTGGTGGCCTCAGGAAAGGCAGGTCCCCATGCGAGTTGCTAGGGGACCTCTCGGGATTCCTCTCTCGTCCATGCCGGGGCCTCAGTCCTTGTCTGGAGTCGGGGCCGGAACCTGAGGATTCCTCTCCAGTGTTGCCATGGATCTTGGGGTGCTTCTGAGTCTCCCCAGGGGAGTCAGGCCTCGTCTCGAGTGGGGGCATGCACGTGCGCTTTCCTCCCGAGCTGCAGCAGGAGTGTCACGCTTCCAGTCACGTGGATCAAGGGATCTGTGGCTTTCCCTCGAGGCTGTCCCTCGAGGCTTTCCCACGAGGCTTTCCCACAGGGTTGTGCCACGTGCCACCTTGGTGTGAGTCGATCCTCGGCGTGAAAGACGAGCCGGTGAAGGGAAAAGAGGTTCCTATGGAATGGACTGAGACATCTGGGGGACTCTTGGAATGGTGGCACGACCCTGGAGTTCCTCTCGCCTTTCCTGTTGAGAGGGCCTCCTCTTGAGATGCGACGGGAACGCCGGGAACTCTTTCCCGATGAAGCAGGGAAAGGATCCCTCATCTCGAGCTACGAGGCGGAAACGGGGCTCCTCTGGATGTGGGCGGGACCCTCGTGATTCCTCTCGAGTGGAGACGGGTATGTCGGGGAACTTCTTGATTTGCACCAAGGGTGTGAAGGACCCTTTCGAAGTTCCAGAGGTGAGGTGTGATCAGCCTCGAGACGCCTCAGCGGAAATGGGCCTCATCTCGCCTGGAGGGGAGAACCTCCTGGATTTTCTCGAGTTGCGGCAGGTCTTCTCGAGTTACGATGGGGACCACTGGGACCCGCTCTGGTGGCCTCAGGAAAGGCCAGTCCCCATGCGAGTTGCTAGGGGTCCTCTCGGGATTCCTCTCCCGTCCATGCCGGGGCCTCAGTCCATGTGTGGAGTCGGGGCCGGAACCTGAGGATTCCTCTCCAGTGTTACCATGGATCTTGGGGTGCTTCTGAGTCTCCCCAGGGCAGTCAGGCCTCGTCTCGACTGGGGGCATGCACGTGCGCTTTCCTCCCGAGCTGCAGCAGTAGTGTCACGCTTCCTGTCACGTGGATCAAGGGATCTGTGGCTTTCCCTCGAGGCTGTCCCTCGAGGCTTTCCCACGAGGCTTTCCCACAGGGCTGTGCCACGTGCCACCTTGGTGTGAGTCGATCCTCGGCGTGAAAGACGAGCCGGTGAAGGGAAAAGAGGTTCCTCTGGAATGGACTGAGACATCTGGGGGACTCCTGGAATGGTGGCACGACCCTGGAGTTCCTCTCGCCGTTCCTGTTGAGAGGGCCTCCTCTTGAGATGCGACGGGAATGCCGGGAACTCTTTCCCGAAGAAGCAGGGAAAGGATCCCTCATCTCGAGCTACGAGGCGGAAACGGGGCTCCTCTGGATGTGGGCGGGACCCTCGTGATTCCTCTCGAGTGGAGACGGCTAGGTCGGGGAACTTCTTGATTTGCACAAAGGGTGTGAAGGACCCTTTCGAAGTTCCAGAGGTGAGGTGTGATCAGCCTCGAGACGCCTCAGCGGAAATGGGCCTCATCTCGCCTGGAGGGGAGAACCTCCTGGATTTTCTCGAGTTGCGGCAGGTCTTCTCGAGTTACGACGGGGACCTCAGGGACCCGCTCTGGTGGCCTCAGGAAAGGCCAGTCCCCATGCGAGCTGCTAGGGGACCTCTCAGGATTCCTCTCCCGTCCATGCCGGGGCCTCAGTCCTTGTGTGGAGTCGGGGCCGGAACCTGAGGATTCCTCTCCAGTGTTGCCATGGATCTTGGGGTGCTTCTGAGTCTCCCCAGGGGAGTCAGGCCTCGTCTCGAGTGGGGGCATGCACGTGCGCTTTCCTCCCGAGCTGCAGCACTAGTGTCACGCTTCCTGACACGTGGATCAAGGGATCTGTGGCTTTCCCTCGAAGCTGTCCCTCGAGGCTTTCCCACGAGGCTTTCCCACAGGGCTGTGCCACGTGCCACCTTGGTGTGAGTCGATTCTCGGCGTGAAAGTCGAGCCGGTGAAGGGAAAAGAGGTTCCTCTGGAATGGACTGAGACATCTGGGGGACTCTTGGGATGGTGGCACGACCCTGGAGTTCCTCTCGCCGTTCCTGTTGAGAGGGCCTCCTCTTGAGATGCGACGGGAACGCCGGGAACTCTTTCCCGACGAAGCAGGGAAAGGATCCCTCATCTCGAGCTACGAGGCGGAAACGGGGCTCCTCTGAATGTGGGCGGGACCCTCGTGATTCCTCTCGAGTGGAGACGGGTATGTCGGGGAACTTGATTTGCACCAAGGGTGTGAAGGACCCTTTCGAAGTTCCAGAGGTGAGGTGTGATCAGCCTCGAGACGCCTCAGCGGAAATGGGCCTCATCTCGCCTGGAGGGGAGAACCTCCTGGATTTTCTCGAGTTGCGGCAGGTCTTCTCGAGTTACGACGGGGACCTCAAGGACCCGCTCTGGTGGCCTCAGGAAAGGCCAGTCCCCATGCGAGTTGCTAGGGGACCTCTCGGGATTCCTCTCCCGTCCATGCCGGTGCCTCAGTCCTTGTGTGGAGTCGGGGCCAGAACCTGAGGATTCCTCTCCAGTGTTGCCATGGATCTTGGGGTGCTTCTGAGTCTCCCGAGGGGAGTCAGGCCTCGTCTCGAGTGGGGGCATGCACGTGCGCTTTCCTCCCTAGCTGCAGCAGTAGTGTCACGCTTCCTGTCACGTGGATCAAGGGATCTGTGGGTTTCCCTCGAGGCTGCCCTCGAGGCTTTCCCACGAGGCTTTCCCACAGGGCTGTGCCACGTGCCACCTTGGTGTGAGTCGATCCTCGGCGTGAAAGACGAGCCGGTGAAGGGAAAAGAGGTTCCTCTGGAATGGACTGAGACATCTGGGGGACTCTTGGAATGGTGGCACGACCCTGGAGTTCTTCTCGCCGTTCCTGTTAAGAGGGCCTCCTCTTGAGATGCGACGGGAACGCCGGGAACTCTTTCCCGACGAAGCAGGGAAAGGATCCCTCATCTCGAGCTACGAGGCGGAAACGGGGCTCCTCTGGATGTGGGCGGGACCCTCGTGGTTCCTCTCGAGTGGAGACGGCTAGGTCGGGGAACTTCTTGATTTGCACCAAGGGTGTGAAGGAGCCTTTCGAAGTTCCAGAGGGGAGGTGTGATCAGCCTCGAGACGCCTCAGCGGAAATGGGCCTCATCTCGCCTGGAGGGGAGAACCTCCTGGATTTTCTCGAGTTGCGGCAGGTCTTCTCGAGTTACGACGGGGACCTCAGGGACCCGCTCTGGTGGCCTCAGGAAAGGCCCGTCCCCATGGGAGTTGCTAGGGGACCTCACGGGATTCCTCTCCCGTCCATGCCGGGGCCTCAGTCCTTGTGTGGAGTCGGGGCCGGAACCTGAGGATTCCTCTCCAGTGTTGCCATGGATCTTGGGGTGCTTCTGAGTCTCCCCAGGGGAGTCAGGCCTCGTCTCGAGTGGGGGCATGCACGTGCGCTTTCCTCCCGAGCTGCAGCAGTAGTGTCACTTTCCCTGTCACGTGGATCAAGGGATCTGTGGCTTTCCCTCGAGGCTGTCCCTCGAGGCTTTCCCACGAGGCTTTCCCACAGGGCTGTGCCACGTGCCACCTTGGTGTGAGTCGATCTTCGGCATGAAAGACGAGCCGGTGAAGGGAAAAGAGGTTCCTCTGGAATGGACTGAGACATCTGGGGGACTCTTGGAATGGTGGCACGACCCTGGAGTTCCTCTCGCCGTTCCTGTTGAGAGGGCCTCCTCTTGAGATGAGACGGGAACGCCGGGAACTCTTTCCCGAAGAAGCAGGGAAAGGATCCCTCATCTCGAGCTACGAGGCGGAAACGGGGCTCCTCTGGATGTGGGAGGGACCCTCGTGATTCCTCTCGAGTGGAGACGGCTAGGTCGGGGAACTTCTTGATTTGCACCAAGGGTGTGAAGGACCCTTTCGAAGTTCCAGAGGTGAGGTGAGATCAGCCTCGAGACGCCTCTGCGGAAATGGGCCTCATCTCGCCTGGAGGGGAGAACCTCCTGGATTTTCTCGAGTTGCGGCTGGTCTTCTCGAGTTACGACGGGGACCTCAGGGACCCGCTCTGGTGGCCTCAGGAAAGGCCAGTCCACATGCGAGTTGCTAGGGGACCTCTCGGGATTCCTCTCCCGTCCATGCCGGGGCCTCAGTCCTTGTGTGGAGTCGGGGCCGGAACCTGAGGATTCCTCTCCAGTGTTGCCATGGATCTTGGGGTGCTTCTGAGTCTCCCCAGGGGAGTCAGGCCTCGTCTCGAGTGGGGGCATGCACGTGCGCTTTCCTCCCGAGCTGCAGCAGTAGTGTCACGTTTCCTGTCACGTGGATCAAGGGATCTGTGGCTTTCCCTCGAGGCTGTCCCTCGAGGCCTTCCCACGAGGCTTTCCCACAGGGCTGTGCCACGTGCCACCTTGGTGTGAGTCGATCCTCGGCGTGAAAGACGAGCCGGTGAAGGGAAAAGAGGTTCCTCTGGAATGGACTGAGACATCTGGGGGACTCTTGGAATGGTGGCACGACCCTGGAGTTCCTCTCGCCGTTCCTGTTGAGAGGGCCTCCTCTTGACATGCGACGGGAACGCCGGGAACTCTTTCCCGAAGAAGCAGGGAAAGGATCCCTCATCTCGAGCTACGAGGCGGAAACGGGGCTCCACTGGATGTGGGCGGGACCCTCGTGATTCCTCTCGAGTGGAGACGGGTATGTCGGGGAACTTCTTGATTTGCACCAAGGGTGTGAAGGACCCTTTCGAAGTTCCAGAGGGGAGGTGTGATCAGCCTCGAGACGCCTCAGCGGAAATGGGCCTCATCTCGCCTGGAGGGGAGAACCTCCTGGATTTTCTCGAGTTGCGGCAGGTCTTCTCGAGTTACGACGGGGACCTCAGGGACCCGCTCTGGTGGCCTCAGGAAAGGCAGGTCCCCATGCGAGTTGCTAGGGGACCTCTCGGGATTCCTCTCTCGTCCATGCCGGGGCCTCAGTCCTTGTGTGGAGTCGGGGCCGGAACCTGAGGATTCCTCTCCAGTGTTGCCATGGATCTTGGGGTGCTTCTGAGTCTCCCCAGGGGAGTCAGGCCTCGTCTCGAGTGGGGTCATGCACGTGCGCTTTCCTCCCGAGCTGCAGCAGTAGTGTCACGCTTCCTGTCACGTGGATCAAGGGATCTGTGGCTTTGCCTCGAGGCTGTCCCTCGAGGCTTTCCCACGAGGCTTTCCCACAGGGTTGTGCCACGTGCCACCTTGGTGTGAGTCGATCCTCGGCGTGAAAGACGAGCCGGTGAAGGGAAAAGAGGTTCCTCTGGAATGGACTGAGACATCTGGGGGACTCTTGGAATGGTGGCACGACCCTGGAGTTCCTCTCGCCGTTCCTGTTGAGAGGGCCTCCTCTTGACATGCGACGGGAACGCCGGGAACTCTTTCCCGAAGAAGCAGGGAAAGGATCCGTCATCTCGAGGTACGAGGCGGAAACGGGGCTCCTCTGGATGTGGGCGGGACCCTCGTGATTCCTCTCGAGTGGAGACGGGTATGTCGGGGAACTTCTTGATTTGCACCAAGGGTGTGAAGGAGCCTTTCGAAGTTCCAGAGGTGAGGTGTGATCAGCCTCGAGACGCCTCAGCGGAAATGGGCCTCATCTCGCCTGGAGGGGAGAACCTCCTGGATTTTCTCGAGTTGCGGCAGGTCTTCTCGAGTTACGACGGGGAGCTCAGGGACCTGCTCTGGTGGCCTCAGGAAAGGCCAGTCCCCATGCGAGTTGCTAGGGGACCTCTCGGGATTCCTCTCCCGTCCATGCCGGGGCCTCAGTCCTTGTGTGGAGTTGGGGCCGGAACCTGAGGATTCCTCTCCAGTGTTGCCATGGATCTTGGGGTGCTTCTGAGTCTCCCCAGGGCAGTCAGGCCTCGTCTCGAGTGGGGGCATGCACGTGCGCTTTCCTCCCGAGCTGCAGCAGTAGTGTCACGCTTCCTGTCACGTGGATCAAGGGATCTGTGGCTTTCCCTCGAGGCTGTCCCTCGAGGCTTTCCCACGAGGCTTTCCCACAGGGCTCTGCCACGTGCCACCTTGGTGTGAGTCGATCCTCGGCGTGAAAGACGACCCGGTGAAGGGAAAAGAGGTTCCTCTGGAATGGACTGAGACATCTGGGGGACTCTTGGGATGGTGGCACGACCCTGGAGTTCCTCTCGCCGTTCCTGTTGAGAGGGCCTCCTCTTGAGATGCGACGGGAACTCCGGGAACTCTTTCCCGACGAAGCAGGGAAAGGATCCCTCATCTCGAGCTACGAGGCGGAAACGGGGCTCCTCTGGATGTGGGCGGGACCCTCGTGATTCCTCTCGCGTGGAGACGGCTAGGTCGGGGAACTTCTTGATTTGCACCAAGGGTGTGAAGGACCCTTTCGAAGTTCCAGAGGTGAGGTGTGATCAGCCTCGAGACGCCTCAGCGGAAATGGGCCTCATCTCGCCTGGAGGGGAGAACCTCCTGGATTTTCTCCAGTTGCGGCAGGTCTTCTCGAGTTACGACGGGGACCTCAGGGACCCGCTCTGGTGGCCTCAGGAAAGGCCAGTCCCCATGCGAGTTGCTAGGGGACCTCTCGGGATTCCTCTCCCGTCCATGCCGGGGCCTCAGTCCTTGTGTGGAGTCGGGGCCGGAACCTGAGGATTCCTCTCCAGTGTTGCCATGGATCTTGGGGTGCTTCTGAGTCTCCCCAGGGCAGTCAGGCCTCGTCTCGATTGGGGGCATGCACGTGCGCTTTCCTCCCGAGCTGCAGCAGTAGTGTCACGCTTCCTGTCACGTGGATCAAGGGATCTGTGGCTTTCCCTCGAGGCTGTCCCTCGAGGCTTTCCCACGAGGCTTTCCCACAGGGCTGTGCCACGTGCCACCTTGGTGTGAGTCGATCCTCGGCGTGAAAGACGAGCCGGTGAAGGGAAAAGAGGTTCCTCTGGAATGGACTGAGACATCTGGGGGACTCTTGGAATGGTGGCACGACCCTGGAGTTCCTCTCGCCGTTCCTGTTGAGAGGGCCTCCTCTTGAGATGCGACGGGAATGCCGGGAACTCTTTCCTGACGAAGCAGGGAAAGGATCCCTCATCTCGAGCTACGAGGCGGAAACGGGGCTCCTCTGGATTTGGGAGGGACCATCGTGATTCCTCCCGAGTGGAGACGGCTAGGTCGGGGAACTTCTTGATTTGCACCAAGGGTGTGAAGGAGCCTTTCGAAATTCCAGAGGTGAGGTGTGATCAGCCTCGAGACGCCTCAGCAGAAATGGGCCTCATCTCGCCTGGAAGGGAGAACCTCCTGGATTTTCTCGAGTTGGGGCAGGTCTTCTCGAGTTACGATGGGGACCACTGGGACCCGCTCTGGTGGCCTCAGGAAAGGCCAGTCCCCATGCGAGTTGCTAGGGGACCTCTCGGGATTCCCCTCCCGTCCATGCCAGGGCCTCAGTCCATGTGTGGAGTCGGGGCCGAAACCTGAGGATTCCTCTCCAGTGTTGCCATGGATCTTGGGGTGCTTCTGAGTCTCCACAGGGCAGTCAGGCCTCATCTCGAGTGGGGGCATGCACGTGCGCTTTCCTCCCGAGCTGCAGCAGTAGTGTCATGCTTCCTGTCACGTGGATCAAGGGATCTGTGGCTTTCCCTCGAGGCTGTCCCTCGAGGCTTTCCCACGAGGCTTTCCCACAGGGCTGTGCCACGTGCCACCTTGGTGTGAGTCGATCCTCGGCGTGAAAGACGAGCCGGTGAAGGGAAAAGACGTTCCTCTGGAATGGACTGAGACATCTGGGGGACTCTTGGGATGGTGGCACGACCCTGGAGTTCCTCTCGCCGTTCCTGTTGAGAGGGCCTCCTCTTGAGATGCGACGGGAATGCCGGGAACTCTTTCCCGAAGAAGCAGGGAAAGGATCCCTCATCTCGAGCTACGAGGCGGAAACGGGGCTCCTCTGGATGTGGGCGGGACCCTCGTGATTCCTCTCGCGTGGAGACGGCTAGGTCGGGGAACTTCTTGATTTGCACCAAGGGTGTGAAGGACCCTTTCGAAGTTCCAGAGGTGAGGTGTGATCAGCCTCGAGACGCCTCAGCGGAAATGGGCCTCATCTCGCCTGGAGGGGAGAACCTCCTGGATTTTCTCGAGTTGCGGCAGGCCTTCTCGAGTTACGACGGGGACCTCAGGGACCCGCTCTGGTGGCCTCAGGAAAGGCCAGTCCCCATGCGAGTTGCTAGGGGACCTCTCGGGATTCCTCTCCCGTCCATGCCGGGGCCTCAGTCCTTGTGTGGAGTCGGGCCCGGAACCTGAGGATTCCTCTCCAGTGTTGCCATGGATCTTGGGGTGCTTCTGAGTCTCCCCAGGGCAGTCAGGCCTCGTCTCGATTGGGGGCATGCACGTGCGCTTTCCTCCCGAGCTGCAGCAGTAGTGTCACGCTTCCTGTCACGTGGATCAAGGGATCTGTGGCTTTCCCTCGAGGCTGTCCCTCGAGGCTTTCCCACGAGGCTTTCCCACAGGGCTGTGCCACGTGCCACCTTGGTGTGAGTCGATCCTCGGCGTGAAAGACGAGCCGGTGAAGGGAAAAGAGGTTCCTCTGGAATGGACTGAGACATCTGGGGGACTCTTGGAATGGTGGCACGACCCTGGAGTTCCTCTCGCCGTTCCTGTTGAGAGGGCCTCCTCTTGAGATGCGACGGGAATGCCGGGAACTCTTTCCTGACGAAGCAGGGAAAGGATCCCTCATCTCGAGCTACGAGGCGGAAACGGGGCTCCTCTGGATTTGGGAGGGACCATCGTGATTCCTCCCGAGTGGAGACGGCTAGGTCGGGGAACTTCTTGATTTGCACCAAGGGTGTGAAGGAGCCTTTCGAAATTCCAGAGGTGAGGTGTGATCAGCCTCGAGACGCCTCAGCGGAAATGGGCCTCATCTCGCCTGGAAGGGAGAACCTCCTGGATTTTCTCGAGTTGGGGCAGGTCTTCTCGAGTTACGATGGGGACCACTGGGACCCGCTCTGGTGGCCTCAGGAAAGGCCAGTCCCCATGCGAGTTGCTAGGGGACCTCTCGGGATTCCTCTCCCGTCCATGCCAGGGCCTCAGTCCATGTGTGGAGTCGGGGCCGAAACCTGAGGATTCCTCTCCAGTGTTGCCATGGATCTTGGGGTGCTTCTGAGTCTCCACAGGGCAGTCAGGCCTCGTCTCGAGTGGGGGCATGCACGTGCGCTTTCCTCCCGAGCTGCAGCAGTAGTGTCATGCTTCCTGTCACGTGGATCAAGGGATCTGTGGCTTTCCCTCGAGGCTGTCCCTCGAGGCTTTCCCACGAGGCTTTCCCACAGGGCTGTGCCACGTGCCACCTTGGTGTAAGTCGATCCTCGGCGTGAAAGACAAGCCGGTGAAGGGAAAAGAGGTTCCTCTGGAATGGACTGAGACCTCTGGGGGACTCTTGGAATGGTGGCACGACCCTGGAGTTCCTCTCGCCGTTCCTGTTGAGAGGGCCTCCTCTTGAGATGCGACGGGAACGCCGGGAACTCTTTCCCGACGAAGCAGGGAAAGGATCCCTCATCTCGAGCTACGAGGCGGAAACGGGGCTCCTCTGGATGTGGGCGGGACCCTCGTGATTCCTCTCGAGTGGAGACGGGTATGTCGGGGAACTTCTTGATTTGCACCAAGGGTGTGAAGGAGCCTTTCGAAGTTCCAGAGGTGAGGTGTGATCAGCCTCGAGACGCCTCAGCGGAAATGGGCCTCATCTCGCCTGGAGGGGAGAACCTCCTGGATTTTCTCGAGTTGCGGCAGGTCTTCTCGAGTTACGACGGGGACCTCAGGGACCCGCTCTGGTGGCCTCAAGAAAGGACAGTCCCCATGCGAGTTGCTAGGGGGCCTCTCGGGGTCCTCTCCCGTCCATGCCGGGGCCTCAGTCCTTGTGTGGAGTCGGGGCCGGACCTGAGGATTCCTCTCCAGTGTTTCCTTGGATCTTGGGGTGCTTCTGAGTCTCCCCAGGGGCGTCAGGCCTCGTCTCGAGTGGGGGCATGCACGTGCGTTTTCCTCCCGAGCTGCAGCAGTAGTGTCACGCTTCCTGTCACGTGGATCAAGGGATCTGTGGCTTTCCCTCGAGGCTGTCCCTCGAGGCTTTTCCACGAGGCTTTCCCACAGGGCTGTGCCAAGTGCCACCATGGTGGGAGTCGATCCTCGGCGTGAAAGATGAGCAGTGAAGGGAAAAGAGGTTCCTCTGGAATGGACTGAGACATCTGGGGGACTCTTGGAATGGTGGCACGACCCTGGAGTTCCTCTCGCCGTTCCTGTTGAGAGGGCCTCCTCTTGAGATGCGACGGGAAAGCCGGGAACTCTTTCCCGAAGATGCAGGGAAAGGATCCCTCATCTCGAGCTACGAGGCGGAAACGGGGCTCCTCTGGATGTGGGCGGGACCCTCGTGATTCCTCTCGAGTGGAGACGGGTATGTCGGGGAACTTCTTGATTTGCACCAAGGGTGTGAAGGAGCCTTTCGAAGTTCCAGAGGTGAGGTGTGATCAGCCTCGAGACGCCTCAGCGGAAATGGGCCTCATCTCGCCTGGAGGGGAGAACCTCCTGGAATTTCTCGAGTTGCGGCAGGTCTTCTCGAGTTACGACGGGGACCTCAGGGACCCGCTCTGGTGGCCTCAGGAAAGGCCAGTCCCCATGCGAGTTGCTAGGGGACCTCTCGGGATTCCTCTCCCGACAATGCCGGGGCCTCAGTCCTTGTGTGGAGTCGGGGCCGGAACTTGAGGATTCCTCTCCAGTGTTGCCATGGATCTTGGGGTGCTTCTGAGTCTCCCCAGGGGAGTCAGGCCTCGTCTCGAGTGGGGGCATGCACGTGCGTTTTCCTCCCGCGCTGCAGCAGTAGGGTCACGCTTCCTGTCACGTGGATCAAGGGATCTGTGGCTTTCCCTCGAGGCTGTCCCTCGAGGCTTTCCCACGAGGCTTTCCCACAGGGCTCTGCCACGTGCCACCTTGGTGTGAGTCGATCCTCGGCGTGAAAGACGAGCTGATGAAGGGAAAAGAGGTTCCTCTGGAATGGACTGAGACATCTGGGGGACTCTTGGAATGGTGGCACCACCCTGGAGTTCCTCTCGCCGTTCCTGTTGAGAGGGCCTCCTCTTGAGATGCGACGGGAACGCCGGGAACTCTTTCCCGAAGAAGCAGGGAAAGGATCCCTCATCTCGAGCTACGAGGCGGAAACGGGGCTCCTCTGGATGTGGGCGGGACCCTCGTGATTCCTCTCGAGTGGAGACGGGTATGTCGGGGAACTTCTTGATTTGCACCAAGGGTGTGAAGGAGCCTTTCGAAGTTCCAGAGGTGAGGTGTGATCAGCCTCGAGACGCCTCAGCGGAAATGGGCCTCATCTCGCCTGGAGGGGAGAACCTCCTGGATTTTCTCGAGTTGCGGCAGGTCTTCTCGAGTTACGACGGGGACCTCAGGGACCCGCTCTGGTGGCCTCAGGAAAGGCCAGTCCCCATGCGACCAGTCCCCATGCGAGTGCTAGGGGACCTCTCGGGATTGCTGTCCCGTCCATCCCGGGGCCTCAGTCCTTGTGTGGAGTTGGGGCCGAACCTGAGGATTCCTCTCCAGTGTTGCCATGGATCTTGGGGTGCTTCTGAGTCTCCCCAGGGGAGTCAGGCCTCGTCTCGAGTGGGGGCATGCACGGGCGCTTTCCTCCCGAGCTTCAGCAGTAGTGTAACGCTTCCTGTCACGTGGATCAAGTGATCTGTGGCTTTCCCTCGAGGCTGTCCCTCGAGGCTTTCCCAGGAGGCTTTCCCACAGGGCTGTGCCACGTGCCACCTTGGTGTGAGTCGATCCTCGGCGTGAAGACGAGCCGGTGTAGGGAAAAGAGGTTCCTCTAGTATGGACTGAGACATCTGGGGGACTCTTTGGAATGGTGGCACGACCCTGGAGTTCCTCTCGCCGTTCCTGTTGAGAGGGCCTCCTCTTGAGATGCGACGGGAACGCCGGGAACTCTTTCCCGACGAAGCAGGGAAAGGATCCCTCATCTCGAGCTACGAGGCGGAAACGGGGGCTCCTCTGGATGTGGTCGGGACCCTCGTGTTTCCTCTCGAGTGGAGACGGGTATGTCGGGGATCTTCTTGATTTGCACCAAGGGTGTGAAGACCCTTTCGAAGTTCCAGAGGGGAGGTGTGATCAGCCTCGAGACGCCTCAGCGGAAATGGGCCTCATCTCGCCTGGAGGGAGAACCTCCTGATTTTCTCGAGTTGCGGCAGGTCTTCTCGAGTTACAACGGGGACTCAGGGACCCGCTCTGGTGGCCTCAGGAAAGGCCAGTCCCCATGCGAGTTGCTAGGGGACCTCTCGGGATTCCTCTCCGTCCATGCCGGGGCCTCAGTCCTTGTGTGGAGTCGGGGCCGGAACCTGAGGATTCCTCTCCAGTGTTGCCATGGATCTTGGGGTGCTTCTGAGTCTCCCCAGGGGAGTCAGGCCTCGTCTCAAGTGGGGGCATGCACGTGAGCTTTCCTCCCGAGCTGCAGCAATAGTGTCACGCGTCCTGTCACGTGGATCAAGGGATCTGCGGCTTTGCCTCGAGGCTTTCCACGAGGCTTTCCCCCAGGGCTGTGCCACGTGCCACCTCGGTGTGAGTCATTCCTCGGCGTGAAAGACGAGCCGGTGAAGGGAAAAAGAGGTTCCTCTGGAATGGACTGAGACATCTGGGGGACTCTTGGAATGGTGGCACGACCCTGAGTTCCTCTTGCCGTTCCTGTTGAGAGGGCCTCCTCTTGAGATGCGACGGGAACGCCGGGAACTCTTTCCCGATGAAGCATTGAAAGGATCCCTCATTTCGAGCTACGAGGCGGAACGGGGCTCCTCTGGATGCGGGCGGGACCCTCATGTTTCCTCTCGAGTGGAGACGGGTATGTCGGGGAACTTCTTGATTTGCACCAAGGGTGTGAAGGACCCTTTCGAAGTTCCAGAGGTGAGGTGTGATCAGCCTCGAGACGCCTCAGCGGCAATGGCCTCATCTCGCCTGGAGAGGAGAACCTCCTGGATTTTCTCGAGTTGCGGCAGGTCTTCCCGAGTTATGACGGGGACCTCAGGGACCCGCTCTGGTGGCCTCAGGAAAGGCCAGTCCCCATGCGAGGTGCTAGGGGAACTCTCGGGATTCCTCTCCCGTCCATGCCGCGGCCTAAGACCCTGTGGAGTCGGGGACGGAACCTGAGGATTCCTCTCCAGTGTTGCCATGGATCTTGGGGTGCTTCTGAGTCTCCACCAGGGGAGTCAGGCCTCGTCTCGAGTGGAGGCATGCACGTGCGCTTTCCTCCCGAGCTGCAGCAGTAGTGTGTCACGCTTCCTGTCACGTGGATCAAGGGATCTGTGGCTTTCCCTCGAGGGTGTCCCTCGAGGCTTTCCCACGAGGCTTTCTCCCAGGGCTGTGCCACGTGCCACCTCGGTCTGAGTCCATTCCTCGGCGTGAAAGACGAGCCGGTGAAGGGAAAAGAGGTTCCTCTGGAATGGACTGAGACATCTGGGGGACTCTTGGAATGGTGGAACGACCCTGAAGTTCCTCTTGCCGTTCCTGTTGAGATGGCCTCCACTTGAGTTGTGACGGGAACGCCGGGAACCCTTTCCCGACGAAGCAGGGAAAGGATCCCCTCATCTCGAGCTACGAGGCGGAAACGGGGCTCCTCTGCATGTGGGCGGGACCCTCGTGATTCCTCTCGAGTGGAGACGGGTATGTCGCGAACTTCTTGATTTGCAGCAAGGGTGTGAAGGACCCTTTCGAAGTTCCAGAGGGGAGGTGTGATCAGCCTCGAGACGCCTCAGCGGAAATGGGCCTCATCTCGCCTGGAGGGGAGAACCTCCTGGATTTTCTCGAGTTGCGGCAGGTCTTCTCGAGTTACGACGGGGACCTCAGGGACCCGCTCTGGTGGCCTCAGGAAAGGCCAGTCCCCATGCGAGGTGCTAGGGGACCTCTCGGGATTCCTCTCCCGTCCATGCCGGGGCCTCAGTCCTTGTGTGGAGTCGGGGCCGGAACCTGAGGATTCCTCTCCAGTGTTGCCATGGATCTTGGGGTGCTTCTGAGTCTCCCCAGGGGAGTCAAGACTCGTCTCGCGTGGGGGCATGTACGTGCGATTTCCTCCCGAGCTGCAGCAGTAGTGTCACGCTTCCTGTCACGTGGATCAAGGGATCTGTGGCTTTCCCTCGAGGCTGTCCCTCGAGGTTTTCCCACGAGGCTTTCCCACAGGGCTGTGCCACGTGCCACCTTGGTGTGAGTGGATCCTCGGCGTGAAAGTCGAGCCGGTGAAGGGAAAAGAGGTTCCTCTGGAATGGACTGAGACATCTGGGGGACTCTTGGAATAGTGGCACGACCCTGGAGTTCCTCTCGCCGTTCCTGTTGAGAGGGCCTCCACTTGAGATGCGACGGGAACGCCGGGAACTCTGTCCCGACGAAGCAGGGAAAGGATCCCGCATCTCGAGCTACGAGGCGGAAACGGGGCTCCTCTGGATGTGGGCGGGACCCTCGTGTTTCCTCTCGAGTGGAGACGGGTATGTCGGGGAACTTCTTGATTTGCACCAAGGGTGTGAAGGTCCCTTTCGAAGTTCCAGAGGGGAGGTGTGATCACCCTAGAGACGCCTCAGAGGAAAGGGTCCTCATCTCGCCTGGAGGGGAGAACCTCCTGGATTTTCTCGAGTTGCGGCAGGTCTTCTCGAGTTACGACGGGGACCTCAGGGACCCGCTCTGGTGGCCTCAGGAAAGGCCAGTCCCCATGCGAGTTGCTAGGGGACCTCTCGGGATTCCTCTCCCGTCCATGCCGGGGCCTCAGTCCTTGTGTGGAGTCTGGGCCGGAACCTGAGGATTCCTCTCCAGTGTTGCCATGGATCATGGGGTGCTTCTGAGTCTCCCCAGGGGAGTCAAGACTCGTCTCGCGTGGGGGCATGTACGTGCGCTTTCCTCCCGAGCTGCAGCAGTAGTGTCACGCTTCCTGTCACGTGGATCAAGGGATCTGTGGCTTTCCCTCGAGGCTGTCCCTCGAGGTTTTACCACGAGGCTTTCCCACAGGGCTGTGCCACGTGCCACCTTGGTGTGAGTCGATCCTCGGCGTGAAAGTCGAGCCGGTGAAGGGAAAAGAGGTTCCTCTGCAATGGACTGAGACATCTGGGGGACTCTTGTAATAGTGGCACGACCCTGGAGTTCCTCTCGCCGTTCCTGTTGAGAGGGCCTCCACTTGAGATGCGACGGGAACGCCGGGAACTCTGTCCCGACGAAGCAGGGAAAGGATCCCGCATCTCGAGCTACGAGGCGGAAACGGGGCTCCTCTGGATGTGGGCGGGACCCTCGTGTTTCCTCTCGAGTGGAGACGGGTATGTCGGGGAACTTCTTGATTTGCACCAAGGGTGTGAAGGTCCCTTTCGAGTTCCAGAGGGGAGGTGTGATCAGCCTAGAGACGCCTCAGAGGAAAGGGTCCTCATCTCGCCTGGAGGGGAGAACCTCCTGGATTTTCTCGAGTGGCGGCAGGTCTTTCGAGTTACAACGGAGACCTCAGGGACCCGCTCTGGTGGCCTCAGGAAAGGCCAGTCCCATGCGAGTTGCTAGGGGACCACTCGGGATTCCTCTTCCGTCCATGCCGGGGCCTCAGTCCTTGTGTGGAGTCGGGGCCGGAACCTGAGGATTCCTCTCCAGTGTTGCCATGGATCTTGGGGTGCTTCTGAGTCTCCCCAGGGGAGTCAGGCCTCGTCTCGAGTGGGGGCATGCACGTGCGCTTTCCTCCCGAGCTGCAGCAGTAGTGTCACGCTTCCTGTCACGTGGATCAAGGGATCTGTGGCTTTCCCTCGAGGTTGTCCCTCGAGGCTTTCCCACGAGGCTTTCCCACAGGGCTGTGCCACGTGCCACCTTGCTGTGAGTCGATCCTCGGCGTGAAAGACGAGCCGGTGTAGGGAAAAGAGGTTCCTCTGGAATGGACTGAGACATCTGGGGGACTCGTGGAATGGTGGCACGACCCTGGAGTTGCTCTCGCCGTTCCTGTTGAGAGTGCCTCCTCTTGAGATGCGACGGGAACGCCGGGAACTCTTTCCCGACGAAGCAGGGAAAGGATCCCTCGTCTCGAGCCACGAGGCGGAAACGGGGCTCCTCTGGATGTGGGCGGGACCCTCGTGTTTCCTCTCGAGTGGAGATGGGTATGTCGGGGAACTTCTTGATTTGCACCACGGGTGTGTAGGACCCTTTCGAAGTTCCAGAGGGGAGGTGTGATCAGCCTCGAGACGCCTCAGCGGAAATGGGCCTCATCTCGCCTGCAGGGGAGAACCTCCTGGATTTTCTCGAGTTGCGGCAGGTCTTCTCGAGTTTCTACGGGGACTTCAGGGACCCGCTCTGGTGGCCTCAGGAAAGGCCAGTCCCCGAGCGAGTTGCTAGGGACCATCTCGGGATTCCTCTCCCGTCCATGCCGGGGCCTAAGACTTTGTGTGGAGTCGGACCGGAACCTGAGGATTCCTCTCCAGTGTTGCCATGGAACTTGGGGTGCTTCTGAGTCTCACCAGGAGAGTCAGGCCCCGTCTCGAGTGGGGGCATGCACGTGAGCTTTCCTCCCGAGCTGCAGCAGTAGTGTCACGCTTCCTGTCACGTGGATCAAGGGATCTGTGGCTTTCCCTCGAGTCTTTCGCTCGAGGCTTTCCCACGAGGCTTTCCCCCAGGGCTGTGACACGTGCCACCTTGGTGTGAGTCGATCCTCGGCGTGAAAGAGGAGCCGGTGAAAGGAAAAGAGGTTCCTCTGGAATGGACTGAGACATCTGGGGGCCTCTTGGAATGGTGGCACGACCCTGGAGTTGCTCTCGCCGTTCCTGTTGAGAGTGCCTCCTCTTGAGATGCGACGGGAACGCCGGAAACTCTTTCCCGACGAAGCAGGGATAGGATCCATCATCTCGAGCTACGAGGCGGAAACGGGGCTCCTCTGGATGTGGGCGGGACCCTCGTGTTTCCTCTCGAGTGGAGACGGGTATGTCGGGGAACTTCTTGATTTGCACCAAGAGTTTGAAGGACCCTTTCGAAGTTCCAGAGGAGATGTGTGATCAGCCTCGAGACGCCTCAGCGGAAATGGGCCTCATCTCGCCTGGAGGGGAGAACCTCCTGGATTTTCTCGAGTGGCGGCAGGTCTTCTCGAGTTACGACGGGGACCTCAGGGACCCGCTCTGGTGGCCTCAGGAAAGGACAGCCCCCATGCGAGTTGGTAGGGGACCTCTCGGGATTTCTCTCCCGTCCATGCCGGGGCCTAAGACCTTGTGTGGAGTCGGGGCCCGAACCTGAGGATTCCTCTCCAGTGTTGCCATGGATCTTGGGGTGCTTCTGAGTCTCCCCAGGAGAGTCAGGCCTCGTCTCGAGTGGGGGCATGCACGTGTGATTTCCTCCCGAGCTGCAGCAGTAGTGTCATGCTTCCTGTCACGTGGATCAAGGGTTCTGCGGCTTTCCCTCGGGGCTTTCCCACGAGGCTTTCCCACAGGGCTGTGCCACGTGCCACCTTGGTGCGAGTCTATCCTCGGCGTGAAAGACGAGCCGGTGAAGGGAAAAGAGGTTCCTCTGGAATGGACTGAGACATCTGTGGGACTCTTGGAATGGTGGCACGACCCTGGAGTTCCTCTCGCCGTTCCTGTTGAGAGGGCCTCCTCTTGATATGCGACGGGAACGCCGGGAACTCTTTTGAACGAAGGAGGGAAAGGATCCCTCATCTCGAGCTACGAGGCGGAACCGGGTCTCCTCTGGATGTGGGCGGGACTCTCGTGTTTCCTCTCGAGGGGAGACGGGTATGTCGGGGAACTTCTTGATTTGCACCAAGTGTGTGAAGGAGCCTTTCGACGTTCCAGAGGTGAGGTGTGATCAGCCTCGAGACTCCTCAGCGGAAATGGGCCTCATCTCGCCTGGAGGGTATAACCTCCTGGATTTTCTTGAGTTGCGGCACGTCTTCTCGAGTTACGACGGGGACATCAGGGACCCGCTCTGGTGGCCTCAGGAAAGGCCAGTCCCCGAGCGAGTTGCTAGGGACCATCTCGGGATTCCTCTCCCGTCCATGCCGGGGCCTAAGACTTTGTGTGGAGTCGGGGTCGGAACCTGAGGATTCCTCTCCAGTGTTGCCATGGAACTTGGGGTGCTTCTGAGTCTCCCCAGGAGAGTCAGGCCTCGTCTCGAGTGGGGGCATGCCCGTGCGCTTTCCTCCCGAGCTGCAGCAGTAGTGTCACGCTTCCTGTCACGTGGATCAAGGGATCTGTGGCTTTCCCTCGAGGCTGTCCCTCGAGGCTTTCCCACAGGGCTGTGCCACGTGCCACCTTGGTGTGAGTCGATCCTCGGCGTGAAAGACGAGCCGGTGAAGGGAAAAGAGGTTCCTCTGGAATGGACTGAGACATCTGGGGGACTTTTGGAATGGTGGCACGACCCTGGAGTTCCTCTCGCCGTTCCTGTTGAGAGGGCCTCCTCTTGAGATGCGACGGGAACGCCGGGAACTCTTTCCCGACGGAGCAGGAAAGGATCCCTCATCTCGAGCTACGAGGCGGAAACGGGGTTCCTCTGGATGTGGGCGGGACCCTCGTGTTTCCTCTCGACTGGAGACGGGTATGTCGGGGAACGTCTTGATTTGCACCAAGGGTGTGAAGGACCCTTTCGAAGTTCCAGAGGTGAGGTGTGATCAGCCTCGAGACGCCTCAGCGGAAATGGGCCTCATCTCGCCTGCAGGGGAGAACCTCCTGGATTTTCTCGAGTTGCGGCAGGTCTTCTCGAGTTACGACGGGGACCTCAGGGACCCACTCTGGTGGCCTCAGGAAAGGCCAGCCCCCATGCGAGTTGCTAGGGGACCTCTCGGGATTCCTCTCCCGTCCATGCCGGGGCCTAAGACCTTGTGTGGAGTCGGGGCCGAAACCTGAGGATTCCTCTCCAGTGTTGCCATGGATCTTCGGGTGCTTCTGAGTCTCCCCAGGAGAGTCAGGCCTCATCTCGAGTGGGGGCATGCACGTGCGCTTTCCTCCCGAGCTGCAGCAGTAGTGTCACGCTTCCTGTCACGTGGATCAAGGGTTCTGCGGCTTTCCCTCGGGGCTTTCCCACGAGGCTTTCCCACAGGGCTGTGCCACGTGCCACCTTGGTGTGAGTCTATCCTCGGCGTGAAAGACGAGCCGGTGAAGGGAAAAGAGGTTCCTCTGGAATGGACTGAGACATCTGGGGGACTCTTGGAATGGTGGCACGACCCTGGAGTTCCTCTCGACGTTACTGTTGAGAGGGCCTCCTCTTGAGATGCGACGGGAAAGCCGGGAACTCTTTCCCGACGCAGCAGGAAAGGATCCCTCATCTCGAGCTACGAGGCGGGAACGGGGTTCCTCTGGATGTGGGCGGGACCCTCGTGTTTCCTCTCGAGTGGAGACGGGTATGTCGGGGAACTTCTTGATTTGCACCAAGGGTGTGAAGGACCCTTTCGAAGTTCCAGAGGTGAGGTGTGATCAGCCTCGAGACGCCTCAGCGGAAATGGGCCTCATCTCGCCTGCAGGGGAGAACCTCCTGGATTTTCTCGAGTTGCGGCAGGTCTTCTCGAGTTACTACGGGGACCTCAGGGACCCGCTCTGGTGGCCTCAGGAAAGGCCAGTCCCCGAGCGAGTTGCTAGGGACCATCTCGGGATTCCTCTCCCGTCCATGCCGGGGCCTAAGACTTTGTGTGGAGTCGGACCGGAAACTGAGGATTCCTCTCCAGTGTTGCCATGGAACTTGGGGTGCTTCTGAGTCTCACCAGGAGAGTCAGGCCCCGTCTCGAGTGGGGGCATGCACGTGCGCTTTCCTCCCGAGCTGCAGCAGTAGTGTCACGCTTCCTGTCACGTGGATCAAGGGATCTGTGGCTTTCCCTCGAGGCTGTCCCTCGAGGCTTTCCCACGAGGCTTTCCCCCAGGGCTGTGCCACGTGCCACCTCGGTCTGAGTCATTCCTCGGCGTGAAAGACGAGCCGGTGAAGGGAAAAGAGGTTCCTCTGGAATGGCCTGAGACATCTGGGGGTCTCTTGGAATGGTGGCACGACCCTGGAGTTCCTCTCGCCGTTCCTGTTGAGAGGGCCTCCACTTGAGATGGGACGGGAACGCCGGGAACTCTTTCCCGACGAAGCAGGGGAAGGATGCCTCATCTCGATCTACGAGGCGGAAACGGGGCTCCTCTGGATGTGGGCGGGACCCTCGTGTTTCCTCTCGACTTGAGACGGGTATGTCGGGGAACTTCTTGATTTGCACCAAGGGTGTGAAGGTCCCTTTCGAAGTTCCAGAGGGGAGGTGTGATCAGCCTCGAGACGCCTCAGCGGAAAGGGTCCTCATCTCGCCTGGAGGGGAGAACCTCCTGGATTTTCTCGAGTTGCGGCAGGTCTTCTCGAGTTACAACGGGGACCTCAGGGACACGCTCTGGTGGCCTCAGGAAAGGCCAGTCCCCATGCGAGTTGCTAGGGGACCTCTCGGGATTGCTGTCCCGTCCATCCCGGGGCCTCAGTCCTTGTGTGGAGTTGGGGCCGGAACCTGAGGATTCCTCTCCAGTGTTGCCATGGATCTTGGGGTGCTTCTGAGTCTCCCCAGGGGAGTCAGGCCTCGTCTCGAGTGGGGGCATGCACGGGCGCTTTCCTCCCGAGCTTCAGCAGTAGTGTAACGCTTCCTGTCACGTGGATCAAGTGATCTGTGGCTTTCCCTCGAGGCTGTCCCTCGAGGCTTTCCCAGGAGGCTTTCCCACAGGGCTGTGCCACGTGCCACCTTGGTGTGAGTCGATCCTCGGCGTGAAAGACGAGCCGGTGTAGGGAAAAGAGGTTCCTCTAGTATGGACTGAGACATCTGGGGGACTCTTGGAATGGTGGCACGACCCTGGAGTTCCTCTCGCCGTTCCTGTTGAGAGGGCCTCCTCTTGAGATGCGACGGGAACGCCGGGAACTCTTTCCCGACGAAGCAGGGAAAGGATCCCTCATCTCGAGCTACGAGGCGGAAACGGGGCTCCTCTGGATGTGGTCGGGACCCTCGTGTTTCCTCTCGAGTGGAGACGGGTATGTCGGGGATCTTCTTGATTTGCACCAAGGGTGTGAAGACCCTTTCGAAGTTCCAGAGGGGAGGTGTGATCAGCCTCGAGACGCCTCAGCGGAAATGGGCCTCATCTCGCCTGGAGGGGAGAACCTCCTGGATTTTCTCGAGTTGCGGCAGGTCTTCTCGAGTTACAACGGGGACCTCAGGGACCCGCTCTGGTGGCCTCAGGAAAGGCCAGTCCCCATGCGAGTTGCTAGGGGACCTCTCGGGATTCCTCTCCCGTCCATGCCGGGGCCTCAGTCCTTGTGTGGAGTCGGGGCCGGAACCTGAGGATTCCTCTCCAGTGTTGCCATGGATCTTGGGGTGCTTCTGAGTCTCCCCAGGGGAGTCAGGCCTCGTCTCAAGTGGGGGCATGCACGTGAGCTTTCCTCCCGAGCTGCAGCAATAGTGTCACGCGTCCTGTCACGTGGATCAAGGGATCTGCGGCTTTGCCTCGAGGCTTTCCCACGAGGCTTTCCCCCAGGGCTGTGCCACGTGCCACCTCGGTGTGAGTCATTCCTCGGCGTGAAAGACGAGCCGGTGAAGGGAAAAGAGGTTCCTCTGGAATGGACTGAGACATCTGGGGGACTCTTGGAATGGTGGCACGACCCTGAGTTCCTCTTGCCGTTCCTGTTGAGAGGGCCTCCTCTTGAGATGCGACGGGAACGCCGGGAACTCTTTCCCGATGAAGCATTGAAAGGATCCCTCATTTCGAGCTACGAGGCGGAAACGGGGCTCCTCTGGATGCGGGCGGGACCCTCATGTTTCCTCTCGAGTGGAGACGGGTATGTCGGGGAACTTCTTGATTTGCACCAAGGGTGTGAAGGACCCTTTCGAAGTTCCAGAGGTGAGGTGTGATCAGCCTCGAGACGCCTCAGCGGCAATGGCCTCATCTCGCCTGGAGAGGAGAACCTCCTGGATTTTCTCGAGTTGCGGCAGGTCTTCCCGAGTTATGACGGGGACCTCAGGGACCCGCTCTGGTGGCCTCAGGAAAGGCCAGTCCCCATGCGAGGTGCTAGGGGAACTCTCGGGATTCCTCTCCCGTCCATGCCGCGGCCTAAGACCCTGTGTGGAGTCGGGGACGGAACCTGAGGATTCCTCTCCAGTGTTGCCATGGATCTTGGGGTGCTTCTGAGTCTCCCCAGGGGAGTCAGGCCTCGTCTCGAGTGGAGGCATGCACGTGCGCTTTCCTCCCGAGCTGCAGCAGTAGTGTCACGCTTCCTGTCACGTGGATCAAGGGATCTGTGGCTTTCCCTCGAGGGTGTCCCTCGAGGCTTTCCCACGAGGCTTTCTCCCAGGGCTGTGCCACGTGCCACCTCGGTCTGAGTCATTCCTCGGCGTGAAAGACGAGCCGGTGAAGGGAAAAGAGGTTCCTCTGGAATGGACTGAGACATCTGGGGGACTCTTGGAATGGTGGAACGACCCTGAAGTTCCTCTTGCCGTTCCTGTTGAGATGGCCTCCACTTGAGTTGTGACGGGAACGCCGGGAACCCTTTCCCGACGAAGCAGGGAAAGGATCCCCTCATCTCGAGCTACGAGGCGGAAACGGGGCTCCTCTGCATGTGGGCGGGACCCTCGTGATTCCTCTCGAGTGGAGACGGGTATGTCGCGAACTTCTTGATTTGCAGCAAGGGTGTGAAGGACCCTTTCGAAGTTCCAGAGGGGAGGTGTGATCAGCCTCGAGACGCCTCAGCGGAAATGGGCCTCATCTCGCCTGGAGGGGAGAACCTCCTGGATTTTCTCGAGTTGCGGCAGGTCTTCTCGAGTTACGACGGGGACCTCAGGGACCCGCTCTGGTGGCCTCAGGAAAGGCCAGTCCCCATGCGAGGTGCTAGGGGACCTCTCGGGATTCCTCTCCCGTCCATGCCGGGGCCTCAGTCCTTGTGTGGAGTCGGGGCCGGAACCTGAGGATTCCTCTCCAGTGTTGCCATGGATCTTGGGGTGCTTCTGAGTCTCCCCAGGGGAGTCAAGACTCGTCTCGCGTGGGGGCATGTACGTGCGATTTCCTCCCGAGCTGCAGCAGTAGTGTCACGCTTCCTGTCACGTGGATCAAGGGATCTGTGGCTTTCCCTCGAGGCTGTCCCTCGAGGTTTTCCCACGAGGCTTTCCCACAGGGCTGTGCCACGTGCCACCTTGGTGTGAGTGGATCCTCGGCGTGAAAGTCGAGCCGGTGAAGGGAAAAGAGGTTCCTCTGGAATGGACTGAGACATCTGGGGGACTCTTGGAATAGTGGCACGACCCTGGAGTTCCTCTCGCCGTTCCTGTTGAGAGGGCCTCCACTTGAGATGCGACGGGAACGCCGGGAACTCTGTCCCGACGAAGCAGGGAAAGGATCCCGCATCTCGAGCTACGAGGCGGAAACGGGGCTCCTCTGGATGTGGGCGGGACCCTCGTGTTTCCTCTCGAGTGGAGACGGGTATGTCGGGGAACTTCTTGATTTGCACCAAGGGTGTGAAGGTCCCTTTCGAAGTTCCAGAGGGGAGGTGTGATCACCCTAGAGACGCCTCAGAGGAAAGGGTCCTCATCTCGCCTGGAGGGGAGAACCTCCTGGATTTTCTCGAGTGGCGGCAGGTCTTCTCGAGTTACAACGGAGACCTCAGGGACCCGCTCTGGTGGCCTCAGGAAAGGCCAGTCCCATGCGAGTTGCTAGGGGACCACTCGGGATTCCTCTTCCGTCCATGCCGGGGCCTCAGTCCTTGTGTGGAGTCGGGGCCGGAACCTGAGGATTCCTCTCCAGTGTTGCCATGGATCTTGGGGTGCTTCTGAGTCTCCCCAGGGGAGTCAGGCCTCGTCTCGAGTGGGGGCATGCACGTGCGCTTTCCTCCTGAGCTGCAGCAGTAGTGTCACGCTTCCTGTCACGTGGATCAAGGGATCTGTGGCTTTCCCTCGAGGCTGTCCCTCGAGGTTTTCCCACGAGGCTTTCCCACAGGGCTGTGCCACGTGTCACCTTGGTGTGAGTCGATCCTCGGCGTGAAAGTCGCGCCGGTGAAGGGAAAAGAGATTCCTCTGGAATGGACTGAGACATCTGGGGGACTCTTGTAATGGTGGCACGACCCTGGAGTTCCTCTCGCCGTTCCTGTTGAGAGGGCCTCCACTTGAGATGCGACGGGAACGCCGGGAACTCTGTCCCGACGAAGCAGGGAAAGGATCCCTCATCTCGAGCTACGAGGCGGAAACGGGGCTCCTCTGGATGTGGGCGGGACCCTCATGTTTCCTCTCGAGTGGAGACGGGTATGTCGGGGAACTTCTTGATTTGCACCAAGGGTGTGAAGGACCCTTTCGAAGTTCCAGAGGTGAGGTGTGATCAGCCTCGAGACGCCTCAGCGGAAATGGCCTCATCTCGCCTGGAGGGGAGAACCTCCTGGATTTTCTCGAGTTGCGGCAGGTCTTCCCGAGTTATGACGGGGACCTCAGGGACCCGCTCTGGTGTCCTCAGGAAAGGCCAGTCCCCATGCGAGGTGCTAGGGGACCTCTCGGGATTCCTCTTCCGTCCATGCCGGGGCCTAAGACCCTGTGTGGAGTCGGGGCCGGAACCTGAGGATTCCTCTCCAGTGTTGCCATGGATCTTGGGGTGCTTCTGAGTCTCCCCAGGGGAGTCAGGCCTCGTCTCGAGTGGAGGCATGCACGTGCGCTTTCCTCCCGAGCTGCAGCAGTAGTGTCACGCTTCCTGTCACGTGGATCAAGGGATCTGTTGCTTTCCCTCGAGGCTGTCCCTCGAGGCTTTCCCACGAGGCTTTCCCACAGGGCTGTGCCACGTGCCACCTTGCTGTGAGTCGATCCTCGGCGTGAAAGACGAGCCGGTGAAGGGAAAAGAGGTTCCTCTGGAATGGACTGAGACATCTGGGGGACTCGTGGAATGGTGGCACGACCCTGGAGTTCCTCTCGCCGTTCCTGTTGAGAGGGCCTCCTCTTGAGATGCGACGGGAACGCCGGGAACTCTTTCCCGACGAAGCAGGGAAAGGATCCCTCATCTCGAGCTACGAGGCGGAAACGGAGCTCCTCTGGATGTGGGCGGGACTCTCGTGTTTCCTCTCGAGGGGAGACGGGTATGTCGGGGAACTTCTTGATTTGCACCAAGTGTGTGAAGGAGCCTTTCGACGTTGCAGAGGTGAGGTGTGATCAGCCTCGAGACTCCTCAGCGGAAATGGGCCTCATCTCGCCTGGAGGGGAGAACCTCCTGGATTTTCTCGAGTTGCGGCAGGTCTTCTCGAGTTACGACGGGGACCTCAGGGACCCGCTCTGGTGGCCTCAGGAAAGGCCATTCCCCATGCGAGTTGCTAGGGGCCATCTCGGGATTCCTCTCCCGTCCATGCCGGGGCCTAAGACCTTGTGTGGAGTCGTGGTCGGAACCTGAGGATTCCTCTCCAGTGTTGCCATGGATCTTGGGGTGCTTCTGAGTCTCCCCAGGGGAGTCAGGCCTCGTCTCGAGAGGGGGCATGCACGTGCGCTTTCCACCCGAGCTGCAGCAGTAGTGTCACGCTTCCTGTCACGTGGATCAAGGGATCTGTGGCTTTCCCTCGAGGCTGTCCCTCGAGGTTTTCCCACGAGGCTTTCCCACAGGGCTGTGGCACGTGCCACCTTGGTGTGAGTCGATCCTCGGCGTGAAAGTCGAGCCGGTGAAGGGAAAAGAGGTTCCTCTGGAATGGACTGAGACATCTGGGGGACTCTTGGAATGGTGGCACGACCCTGGAGTTCCTCTCGCCGTTCCTGTTGAGAGGGCCTCCTCTTGAGATGCGACGGGAACGCCGGGAACTCTTTCCCGACGAAGCAGGGAAAGGATCCCTCATCTCGAGCTACGAGGCGGAAACGGGGCTCCTCTGGATGTGGTCGGGACCCTCGTGTTTCCTCTCGAGTGTAGACGGGTATGTCGGGGATCTTCTTGATTTGCACCAAGGGTGTGAAGACCCTTTCGAAGTTCCAGAGGGGAGGAGTGATCAGCCTAGAGACGCCTCAGCGGAAAGGGTCCTTATCTCGCCTGGAGGGGAGAACCTCCTGGATTTTCTCGAGTGGCGGCAGGTCTTTCGAGTTACAACGGAGACCTCAGGGACCCGCTCTGGTGGCCTCAGGAAAGGCCAGTCCCATGCGAGTTGCTAGGGGACCACTCGGGATTCCTCTTCCGTCCATGCCGGGGCCTCAGTCCTTGTGTGGAGTCGGGGCCGGAACCTGAGGATTCCTCTCCAGTGTTGCCATGGATCTTGGGGTGCTTCTGAGTCTCCCCAGGGGAGTCAGGCCTCGTCTCGAGTGGGGGCATGCACGTGCGCTTTCCTCCCGAGCTGCAGCAGTAGTGTCACGCTTCCTGTCACGTGGATCAAGGGATCTGTGGCTTTCCCTCGAGGTTGTCCCTCGAGGCTTTCCCACAGGGCTGTGCCACGTGCCACCTTGCTGTGAGTCGATCCTCGCCGTGAAAGACGAGCCGGTGTAGGGAAAAGAGGTTCCTCTGGAATGGACTGAGACATCTGGGGGACTCGTGGAATGGTGGCACGACCCTGGAGTTCCTCTCGCCGTTCCTGTTGAGAGGCCCTCCTCTTGAGATGCGACGGGAACGCCGGGAACTCTTTCCCGACGAAGCAGGGAAAGGATCCCTCATCTCGAGCTACGAGGCGGAAACGGGGCTCCTCTGGATGTGGGCGGGACCCTCGTGTTTCCTCTCGAGTGGAGACGGGTATGTCGGGGAACTTCTTGATTTGCACCAAGGGTGTGAAGGTCCCTTTCGAAGTTCCAGAGGGGAGGTGTGATCAGTCTCGAGACGCCTCAGCGGAAAGTGTCCTCATCTCGCCTGGAGGGGAGAACCTCCTGGATTTTCTCGAGTTGCGGCAGGTCTTCTCGAGTTACAACGGGGACCTCAGGGACCGGCTCTGGTGGCCTCAGGAAAGGCCAGTCCCCATGCGAGTTGCTAGGGGACCTCTCGGGATTCCTCTCCCGTCCATGCCGGGGCCTCAGTCCTTGTGTGGAGTCGGGGCCGGAACCTGAGGATTCCTCTCCAGTGTTGCCATGGATCTTGGGGTGCTTCTGAGTCTCCCCAGGGGAGTCAGGCCTCGTCTCGAGTGTGGACCTGCACGAGCGCTTTCCTCCCGAGCTGCAGCAGTAGTGTCACGCTTCCTGTCACGTGGATCAAGGCATCTGTGGCTTTCCCTCGAGTCTGTCCCTCGAGGCTTTCCCACGAGGCTTTCCCACAGGGCTGTGCCACGTGCCACCTTGGTGTGAGTCGATCCTCGGCGTGAAAGACGAGCCGGTGAAGGGAAAAGAGTTTCCTCTGGAATGCACTGAGACATCTGCGGGACTCTTGGAATGGTGGCACGTTCCTGGAGTTCCTCTCGCCGTTCCTGTTGAGAGGGCCTCCTCTTGAGATGCGACGGGAACGCCGGGAACTCTTTCCCGACGAAGCAGGGAAAGGATCCCTCATCTGGAGCTACGAGGCGGAAACGGGGCTCCTCTGGATGTGGGCGGGACCCTCGTGATTCCTCTCGAGTGGAGACGGGTGTGTCGGGGAACTTCTTGATTTGCACCACGGGTGTGAAGGACCCTTTCGAAGTTCCAGAGGAGAGGTGTGATCAGCCTCGCGACGCCTCAGCGGAAATGGGCCTCAACTCGCCTGGAGGGGAGAACCTCCTGGATTTTCTCGAGTTGCAGCAGGTTTTCTCGAGTTACGACGGGGACCTCAGGGTCCCGCTCTGGTGGCCTCAGGAAAGGCCAGTCCCCATGCGAGTTGCTAGGGGACCTCTCGGGATTCCTCTCCCGTCCATGCCGGGGCCTCAGTCCTTGTGTGGAGTCGGGGCCGGAAACTGAGGATTGCTCTCCAGTGTTGCCATGGATCTTGGGGTGCTTCTGAGTCTCCCTAGGGGAGTCAGGCCTCGTCTCGAGTGGGGGCATTCACGTGCACTTTCCTCCCGAGCTGCAGCAGTAGTGTCACGCTTCCTGTCACATGGATCAAGGGATCTGTGGCTTTCACTCGAGGCTGTCCCTCGAGGTTTCCCACGAGTCTTTCCCACAGGGCTGTGCCACGTGCCACCTTGGTGTGAGTCGATCCTCGGCGTGAAAGACGAGCCGGTGAAGGGAAAAGAGGTTCCTCTGGAATGGACTGAGACATCTGGGGGACTCGTGGAATGGTGGCACGACCCTGGAGTTCCTCTCGCCGTTCCTGTTGAGAGGCCCTCCTCTTGAGATGCGACGGGAACGCCGGGAACTCTTTCCCGACGAAACAGGGAAAGGATCCCGCATCTCGAGCTACGAGGTGGAAACGGGGCTCCTCTGGATGTGGGCGGGACCCTCGTGTTTCCTCACGAGTGGAGACGGGTATGTCGGGGAACTTCTTGATTAGCACCAAGGGTGTGAAGGTCCCTTTCGAAGTTCCAGAGGGGAGGTGTGATCAGCCTCGAGACGCCTCAGCGGAAATGGGCCTCATCTCGCCTGGAGGGGAGAACCTCCTGGATTTTCTCGAGTTGCGGCAGGTCTTCTCGAGTTACAACGGGGACCTCAGGGACCCGCTCTGGTGGCCTCAGGAAAGGCCAGTCCCCATGCGAGGTGCTAGGGGAACTCTCGGGATTCCTCTCCCGTCCATGCCGCGGCCTAAGACCCTGTGTGGAGTCGGGGACGGAACCTGAGGATTCCTCTCCAGTGTTGCCATGGATCTTGGGGTGCTTCTGAGTCTCCCCAGGGGAGTCAGGCCTCGTCTCGAGTGGAGGCATGCACGTGCGCTTTCCTCCCGAGCTGCAGCAGTAGTGTCACGCTTCCTGTCACGTGGATCAAGGGATCTGTGGCTTTCCCTCGAGGGTGTCCCTCGAGGCTTTCCCACGAGGCTTTCTCCCAGGGCTGTGCCACGTGCCACCTCGGTCTGAGTCATTCCTCGGCGTGAAAGACGAGCCGGTGAAGGGAAAAGAGGTTCCTCTGGAATGGACTGAGACATCTGGGGGACTCTTGGAATGGTGGAACGACCCTGAAGTTCCTCTTGCCGTTCCTGTTGAGATGGCCTCCACTTGAGTTGTGACGGGAACGCCGGGAACCCTTTCCCGACGAAGCAGGGAAAGGATCCCCTCATCTCGAGCTACGAGGCGGAAACGGGGCTCCTCTGCATGTGGGCGGGACCCTCGTGATTCCTCTCGAGTGGAGACGGGTATGTCGCGAACTTCTTGATTTGCAGCAAGGGTGTGAAGGACCCTTTCGAAGTTCCAGAGGGGAGGTGTGATCAGCCTCGAGACGCCTCAGCGGAAATGGGCCTCATCTCGCCTGGAGGGGAGAACCTCCTGGATTTTCTCGAGTTGCGGCAGGTCTTCTCGAGTTACGACGGGGACCTCAGGGACCCGCTCTGGTGGCCTCAGGAAAGGCCAGTCCCCATGCGAGGTGCTAGGGGACCTCTCGGGATTCCTCTCCCGTCCATGCCGGGGCCTCAGTCCTTGTGTGGAGTCGGGGCCGGAACCTGAGGATTCCTCTCCAGTGTTGCCATGGATCTTGGGGTGCTTCTGAGTCTCCCCAGGGGAGTCAAGACTCGTCTCGCGTGGGGGCATGTACGTGCGATTTCCTCCCGAGCTGCAGCAGTAGTGTCACGCTTCCTGTCACGTGGATCAAGGGATCTGTGGCTTTCCCTCGAGGCTGTCCCTCGAGGTTTTCCCACGAGGCTTTCCCACAGGGCTGTGCCACGTGCCACCTTGGTGTGAGTGGATCCTCGGCGTGAAAGTCGAGCCGGTGAAGGGAAAAGAGGTTCCTCTGGAATGGACTGAGACATCTGGGGGACTCTTGGAATAGTGGCACGACCCTGGAGTTCCTCTCGCCGTTCCTGTTGAGAGGGCCTCCACTTGAGATGCGACGGGAACGCCGGGAACTCTGTCCCGACGAAGCAGGGAAAGGATCCCGCATCTCGAGCTACGAGGCGGAAACGGGGCTCCTCTGGATGTGGGCGGGACCCTCGTGTTTCCTCTCGAGTGGAGACGGGTATGTCGGGGAACTTCTTGATTTGCACCAAGGGTGTGAAGGTCCCTTTCGAAGTTCCAGAGGGGAGGTGTGATCACCCTAGAGACGCCTCAGAGGAAAGGGTCCTCATCTCGCCTGGAGGGGAGAACCTCCTGGATTTTCTCGAGTGGCGGCAGGTCTTCTCGAGTTACAACGGAGACCTCAGGGACCCGCTCTGGTGGCCTCAGGAAAGGCCAGTCCCATGCGAGTTGCTAGGGGACCACTCGGGATTCCTCTTCCGTCCATGCCGGGGCCTCAGTCCTTGTGTGGAGTCGGGGCCGGAACCTGAGGATTCCTCTCCAGTGTTGCCATGGATCTTGGGGTGCTTCTGAGTCTCCCCAGGGGAGTCAGGCCTCGTCTCGAGTGGGGGCATGCACGTGCGCTTTCCTCCTGAGCTGCAGCAGTAGTGTCACGCTTCCTGTCACGTGGATCAAGGGATCTGTGGCTTTCCCTCGAGGCTGTCCCTCGAGGTTTTCCCACGAGGCTTTCCCACAGGGCTGTGCCACGTGTCACCTTGGTGTGAGTCGATCCTCGGCGTGAAAGTCGCGCCGGTGAAGGGAAAAGAGATTCCTCTGGAATGGACTGAGACATCTGGGGGACTCTTGTAATGGTGGCACGACCCTGGAGTTCCTCTCGCCGTTCCTGTTGAGAGGGCCTCCACTTGAGATGCGACGGGAACGCCGGGAACTCTGTCCCGACGAAGCAGGGAAAGGATCCCTCATCTCGAGCTACGAGGCGGAAACGGGGCTCCTCTGGATGTGGGCGGGACCCTCATGTTTCCTCTCGAGTGGAGACGGGTATGTCGGGGAACTTCTTGATTTGCACCAAGGGTGTGAAGGACCCTTTCGAAGTTCCAGAGGTGAGGTGTGATCAGCCTCGAGACGCCTCAGCGGAAATGGCCTCATCTCGCCTGGAGGGGAGAACCTCCTGGATTTTCTCGAGTTGCGGCAGGTCTTCCCGAGTTATGACGGGGACCTCAGGGACCCGCTCTGGTGGCCTCAGGAAAGGCCAGTCCCCATGCGAGGTGCTAGGGGACCTCTCGGGATTCCTCTTCCGTCCATGCCGGGGCCTAAGACCCTGTGTGGAGTCGGGGCCGGAACCTGAGGATTCCTCTCCAGTGTTGCCATGGATCTTGGGGTGCTTCTGAGTCTCCCCAGGGGAGTCAGGCCTCGTCTCGAGTGGAGGCATGCACGTGCGCTTTCCTCCCGAGCTGCAGCAGTAGTGTCACGCTTCCTGTCACGTGGATCAAGGGATCTGTTGCTTTCCCTCGAGGCTGTCCCTCGAGGCTTTCCCACGAGGCTTTCCCACAGGGCTGTGCCACGTGCCACCTTGCTGTGAGTCGATCCTCGGCGTGAAAGACGAGCCGGTGAAGGGAAAAGAGGTTCCTCTGGAATGGACTGAGACATCTGGGGGACTCGTGGAATGGTGGCACGACCCTGGAGTTCCTCTCGCCGTTCCTGTTGAGAGGGCCTCCTCTTGAGATGCGACGGGAACGCCGGGAACTCTTTCCCGACGAAGCAGGGAAAGGATCCCTCATCTCGAGCTACGAGGCGGAAACGGAGCTCCTCTGGATGTGGGCGGGACTCTCGTGTTTCCTCTCGAGGGGAGACGGGTATGTCGGGGAACTTCTTGATTTGCACCAAGTGTGTGAAGGAGCCTTTCGACGTTGCAGAGGTGAGGTGTGATCAGCCTCGAGACTCCTCAGCGGAAATGGGCCTCATCTCGCCTGGAGGGGAGAACCTCCTGGATTTTCTCGAGTTGCGGCAGGTCTTCTCGAGTTACGACGGGGACCTCAGGGACCCGCTCTGGTGGCCTCAGGAAAGGCCATTCCCCATGCGAGTTGCTAGGGGCCATCTCGGGATTCCTCTCCCGTCCATGCCGGGGCCTAAGACCTTGTGTGGAGTCGTGGTCGGAACCTGAGGATTCCTCTCCAGTGTTGCCATGGATCTTGGGGTGCTTCTGAGTCTCCCCAGGGGAGTCAGGCCTCGTCTCGAGAGGGGGCATGCACGTGCGCTTTCCTCCCGAGCTGCAGCAGTAGTGTCACGCTTCCTGTCACGTGGATCAAGGGATCTGTGGCTTTCCCTCGAGGCTGTCCCTCGAGGTTTTCCCACGAGGCTTTCCCACAGGGCTGTGGCACGTGCCACCTTGGTGTGAGTCGATCCTCGGCGTGAAAGTCGAGCCGGTGAAGGGAAAAGAGGTTCCTCTGGAATGGACTGAGACATCTGGGGGACTCTTGGAATGGTGGCACGACCCTGGAGTTCCTCTCGCCGTTCCTGTTGAGAGGGCCTCCTCTTGAGATGCGACGGGAACGCCGGGAACTCTTTCCCGACGAAGCAGGGAAAGGATCCCTCATCTCGAGCTACGAGGCGGAAACGGGGCTCCTCTGGATGTGGTCGGGACCCTCGTGTTTCCTCTCGAGTGTAGACGGGTATGTCGGGGATCTTCTTGATTTGCACCAAGGGTGTGAAGACCCTTTCGAAGTTCCAGAGGGGAGGAGTGATCAGCCTAGAGACGCCTCAGCGGAAAGGGTCCTTATCTCGCCTGGAGGGGAGAACCTCCTGGATTTTCTCGAGTGGCGGCAGGTCTTTCGAGTTACAACGGAGACCTCAGGGACCCGCTCTGGTGGCCTCAGGAAAGGCCAGTCCCATGCGAGTTGCTAGGGGACCACTCGGGATTCCTCTTCCGTCCATGCCGGGGCCTCAGTCCTTGTGTGGAGTCGGGGCCGGAACCTGAGGATTCCTCTCCAGTGTTGCCATGGATCTTGGGGTGCTTCTGAGTCTCCCCAGGGGAGTCAGGCCTCGTCTCGAGTGGGGGCATGCACGTGCGCTTTCCTCCCGAGCTGCAGCAGTAGTGTCACGCTTCCTGTCACGTGGATCAAGGGATCTGTGGCTTTCCCTCGAGGTTGTCCCTCGAGGCTTTCCCACAGGGCTGTGCCACGTGCCACCTTGCTGTGAGTCGATCCTCGCCGTGAAAGACGAGCCGGTGTAGGGAAAAGAGGTTCCTCTGGAATGGACTGAGACATCTGGGGGACTCGTGGAATGGTGGCACGACCCTGGAGTTCCTCTCGCCGTTCCTGTTGAGAGGCCCTCCTCTTGAGATGCGACGGGAACGCCGGGAACTCTTTCCCGACGAAGCAGGGAAAGGATCCCTCATCTCGAGCTACGAGGCGGAAACGGGGCTCCTCTGGATGTGGGCGGGACCCTCGTGTTTCCTCTCGAGTGGAGACGGGTATGTCGGGGAACTTCTTGATTTGCACCAAGGGTGTGAAGGTCCCTTTCGAAGTTCCAGAGGGGAGGTGTGATCAGTCTCGAGACGCCTCAGCGGAAAGTGTCCTCATCTCGCCTGGAGGGGAGAACCTCCTGGATTTTCTCGAGTTGCGGCAGGTCTTCTCGAGTTACAACGGGGACCTCAGGGACCGGCTCTGGTGGCCTCAGGAAAGGCCAGTCCCCATGCGAGTTGCTAGGGGACCTCTCGGGATTCCTCTCCCGTCCATGCCGGGGCCTCAGTCCTTGTGTGGAGTCGGGGCCGGAACCTGAGGATTCCTCTCCAGTGTTGCCATGGATCTTGGGGTGCTTCTGAGTCTCCCCAGGGGAGTCAGGCCTCGTCTCGAGTGTGGACCTGCACGAGCGCTTTCCTCCCGAGCTGCAGCAGTAGTGTCACGCTTCCTGTCACGTGGATCAAGGCATCTGTGGCTTTCCCTCGAGTCTGTCCCTCGAGGCTTTCCCACGAGGCTTTCCCACAGGGCTGTGCCACGTGCCACCTTGGTGTGAGTCGATCCTCGGCGTGAAAGACGAGCCGGTGAAGGGAAAAGAGTTTCCTCTGGAATGCACTGAGACATCTGCGGGACTCTTGGAATGGTGGCACGTTCCTGGAGTTCCTCTCGCCGTTCCTGTTGAGAGGGCCTCCTCTTGAGATGCGACGGGAACGCCGGGAACTCTTTCCCGACGAAGCAGGGAAAGGATCCCTCATCTGGAGCTACGAGGCGGAAACGGGGCTCCTCTGGATGTGGGCGGGACCCTCGTGATTCCTCTCGAGTGGAGACGGGTGTGTCGGGGAACTTCTTGATTTGCACCACGGGTGTGAAGGACCCTTTCGAAGTTCCAGAGGAGAGGTGTGATCAGCCTCGCGACGCCTCAGCGGAAATGGGCCTCAACTCGCCTGGAGGGGAGAACCTCCTGGATTTTCTCGAGTTGCAGCAGGTTTTCTCGAGTTACGACGGGGACCTCAGGGTCCCGCTCTGGTGGCCTCAGGAAAGGCCAGTCCCCATGCGAGTTGCTAGGGGACCTCTCGGGATTCCTCTCCCGTCCATGCCGGGGCCTCAGTCCTTGTGTGGAGTCGGGGCCGGAAACTGAGGATTGCTCTCCAGTGTTGCCATGGATCTTGGGGTGCTTCTGAGTCTCCCTAGGGGAGTCAGGCCTCGTCTCGAGTGGGGGCATTCACGTGCACTTTCCTCCCGAGCTGCAGCAGTAGTGTCACGCTTCCTGTCACATGGATCAAGGGATCTGTGGCTTTCACTCGAGGCTGTCCCTCGAGGTTTCCCACGAGTCTTTCCCACAGGGCTGTGCCACGTGCCACCTTGGTGTGAGTCGATCCTCGGCGTGAAAGACGAGCCGGTGAAGGGAAAAGAGGTTCCTCTGGAATGGACTGAGACATCTGGGGGACTCGTGGAATGGTGGCACGACCCTGGAGTTCCTCTCGCCGTTCCTGTTGAGAGGCCCTCCTCTTGAGATGCGACGGGAACGCCGGGAACTCTTTCCCGACGAAACAGGGAAAGGATCCCGCATCTCGAGCTACGAGGTGGAAACGGGGCTCCTCTGGATGTGGGCGGGACCCTCGTGTTTCCTCACGAGTGGAGACGGGTATGTCGGGGAACTTCTTGATTAGCACCAAGGGTGTGAAGGTCCCTTTCGAAGTTCCAGAGGGGAGGTGTGATCAGCCTCGAGACGCCTCAGCGGAAATGGGCCTCATCTCGCCTGGAGGGGAGAACCTCCTGGATTTTCTCGAGTTGCGGCAGGTCTTCTCGAGTTACAACGGGGACCTCAGGGACCCGCTCTGGTGGCCTCAGGAAAGGCCAGTCCCCATGCGAGTTGCTAGGGGACCTCTCGGGATTCCTCTCCCGTCCATGCCGGGGCCTCAGTCCTTGTGTGGAGTTGGGGCCGGAACCTGAGGATTCCTCTCCAGTGTTGCCATGGATCTTGGGGTGCTTCTGAGTCTCCCCAGGGGAGTCAGGCCTCGTCTCGAGTGGGGGCATGCACGTGCGCTTTCCTCCCGAGCTGCAGCAGTAGTGTCACGCTTCCTGTCACGTGGATCAAGGGATCTGTGGCTTTCCCTCGAGGCTGTCCCTCGAGGCTTTCCCACGAGGCTTTCCCACAGGGCTGTGCCACGTGCCACCTTGGTGTGAGTCGATCCTCGGCGTGAAAGACGAGCCGGTGAAGGGAAAAGAGGTTCCTCTGGAATGGCCTGAGAAATCTGGGGGACTCTTGGAATGGTGGCACGACCCTGGAGTTCCTCTCGCCGTTCCTGTTGAGAGGGCCTCCACTTGAGATGCGACGGGAACGCTGGGAACTCTTTCCCGACGAAGCAGGGAAAGGATCCCTCATCTCGATCTATGAGGCGGAAACGGGGCTCCTCTGGATGTGGGCGGGACCCTCGTGTTGCCTCTCGAGTGGAGACGGGTATGTCGGGGAACTTATTGATTTGCACCAAGGGTGTGAAGGTCCCTTTCGAAGTTCCAGAGAGGAGGTGTGATCAGCCTCGAGACGCCTCAGCGGAAAGGGTCCTCATCTCGCCTGGAGGGGAGAACCTCCTGGATTTTCTCGAGTTGCGGCAGGTCTTCTCGAGTTACAATGGGGACCTCAGGGACACGCTCTGGTGGCCTCAGGAAAGGCCAGTCCCCATGCGAGTTGCTAGGGGACCTCTCGGGATTGCTCTCCCGTCCATCCCGGGGCCTCAGTCCTTGTGTGGAGTTGGGGCCGGAACCTGAGGATTCCTCTCCAGTGTTGCCATGGATCTTGGGGTGCTTCTGAGTCTCCCCAGGGGAGTCAGGCCTCGTCTCGAGTGGGGGCATGCACGGGCGATTTCCTCCCGAGCTTCAGCAGTAGTGTAACGCTTCCTGTCACGTGGATCAAGGGATCTGTAGCTTTCCCTCGAGGCTGTCCCTCGAGGCTTTCCCAGGAGGCTTTCCCACAGGGCTGTGCCACGTGCCACCTTGGTGTGAGTCGATCCTCGGCGTGAAAGACGAGCCGGTGTAGGGAAAAGAGGTTCCTCTGGTATGGACTGAGACATCTGGGGGACTCTTGGAATGGTGGCACGACCATGGAGTTCCTCTCGCCGTTCCTGTTGAGAGGGCCTCCTCTTGAGATGCGACGGGAACGCCGGGAACTCTTTCCCGACGAAGCAGGGAAAGGATCCCTCATCTCGAGCTACGAGGTGGAAACGGGGCTCCTATGGATGTGGTCGGGACCCTCGTGTTTCCTCTCGAGTGGAGACGGGTATGTCGGGGATCTTCTTGATTTGCACCAAGGGTGTGAAGACCCTTTCGAAGTTCCAGAGGGGAGGTGTGATCAGCCTCGAGACGCCTCAGCGGAAATGGCCTCATCTCGCCTGGAGGGGAGAATCTCCTGGATTTTCTCGAGTTGCGGCAGGTCTTCTCGAATTTCGACGGGGACCTCAGGAACCCGCTCTGGTGGCCTCAGGAAAGGCCAGTCCCCATGCGAGTTGCTAGGGGACCTCTCGGGATTCCTCTCCCGTCCATGCCGGGGCCTCAGTCCTTTTGTGGAGTCGGGGACGGAACCAGAGGATTCCTCTCCAGTGTTGCCATGGATCTTGGGGTGCTTCTGAGTCTCCCCAGGGGAGTCAGGCCTCGTCTCGAGTGGGGGCATGCACGTGCGCTTTCCTCCCGAGCTGCAGCAGTAGTGTCACGCTTCCTGTCACGTGGATCAAGGGATCTGTGGCTTTCCCTCGAGTCTGTCCCTCGAGGCTTTCCCACGAGGCTTTCCCACAGGGCTGTGCCACGTGCCACCTTGGTGTGAGTCGATCCTCGGCGTGAAAGACGAGCCGGAGAAGGGAAAAGAGGTTCCTCTGGAATGGCCTGAGACATCTGGGGGACTCTTGGAATGGTGGCACGACCCTGGAGTTCCTCTCGCCGTTCCTGTTGAGAGGCCCTCCTCTTGAGATGCGACGGGAACGCCGGGAACTCTTTCCCGACGAAGCAGGGAAAGGATTCCGCATCTCGAGCTACGAGGCGGAAACGGGGCTCCTCTGGATGTGGGCGGGACCCTCGTGTTTCCTCACGAGTGGAGACGGGTATGTCGGGGAACTTCTTGATTAGCACCAAGGGTGTGAAGGACCCTTTCGAAGTTCCAGAGGGGAGGTGTGATCAGCCTCGAGATCCCTAGCGGAAATGGGCCTCATCTCGCCTGGAGGGGAGAACCTCCTGGATTTTCTCGAGTTGCGGCAGGTCTTCTCGAGTTACGACGGGGACCTCAGGGACCCGCTCTGGTGGCCTCAGGAAAGGCCAGTCCCCATGCGAGTTGCTAGGGGACCTCTCGGGATTCCTCTCCCGTCCATGCCGGGGCCTCTGTCCTTGTGTGGAATCGGGGCCGGAACCTGAGGATTCCTCTCCAGTGTTGCCATGGATCTTGGGGTGCTTCTGAGTCTCCCCAGGGGAGTCAGGCCTCGTCTCGAGTGGGGGCATGCACGTGCGCTTTCCTCCCGGGCTGCAGCAGTAGTGTCACGCTTCCTGTCACGTGGATCAAGGGATCTGTGGCTTTCCCTCGAGTCTGTCCCTCGAGGCTTTCCCACGAAGCTTTCCCACAGGTCTGTGCCACGTGCCACCTTAGTGTGAGTCGATCCTCGGCGTGAAAGACGAGCCGGTGAAGGGAAAAGAGGTTCCTCTGGAATGGACTGAGACATCTGGGGGACTCTTGCAATGGTGGCAAGACCCTGGAGTTCCTCTCGCCGTTCCTGTTGAGAGGGCCTCCACTTGAGATGCGACGGGAACGCCGGGAACTCTTTCCCGACGAAGCAGGGAAAGGATCCCTCATCTCGATCTACGAGGCGGAAACGGGGCTCCTCTGGATGTGGGCGGGACCCTCGTGTTTCCTATCGAGTGGAGACGGGTATGTCGGGGAACTTATTGATTTGCACCAAGGGTGTGAAGGTCCCTTTCGAAGTTCCAGAGAGGAGGTGTGATCAGCCTCGAGACGCCTCAGCGGAAAGGGTCCTCATCTCGCCTGGAGGGGAGAACCTCCTGGATTTTCTCGAGTTGCGGCAGGTCTTCTCGAGTTTCGACGGGGACCTCAGGGACCCGCTCTGGTGGCCTCAGGAAAGGCCAGTCCCCATGCGAGTTGCTAGGGGACCTCTCGGGATTCCTCTCCCGTCCATGTCGGGGCCTCAGTCCTTGTGTGGAGTCGGGGCCGGAACCTGAGGATTCCTCTCCAGTGTTGCCATAGATCTTGGGGTGCTTCTGAGTCTCCGCAGGGGAGTCAGGCCTCGTCTCGAGTGTGGGCCTGCACGAGCGCTTTCCTCCCGAGCTGCAGCAGTATTGTCACGCTTCCTGTCACGTGGATCAAGGGATCTGTGGCTTTCCCTCGAGGCTGTCCCTCGAGGCTTTCCCACGAGGCTTTCCCACAGGGCTGTGCCACGTGCCACCTTGGTGTGAGTCGATCCTCGGAGTGAAAGACGAGCCGGTGAAGGGAAAAGAGGTTCCTCTGGAATGCACTGAGACATCTGGGGGACTCTTGGAATGGTGGCACGACCCTGGAGTTCCTCTCGCCGTTCCTGTTGAGAGGGCCTCCTCTTGAGATGCGACGGGAACGCCGGGAACTCTTTCCCGACGAAGCAGGGAAAGGATCCCTCATCTGGAGCTACGAGGCGGAAACGGGGCTCCTCTGGATGTGGGCGGGACCCTCGTGATTCCTCTCGAGTGGAGACGGGTGTGTCGGGGAACTTCTTGATTTGCACCAAGGGTGTGAAGACCCTTTCGAAGTTCCAGAGGGGAGGTGTGATCAGCCTCGAGACGCCTCAGCGGAAATGGGCCTCATCTCGCCTGGAGGGGAGAACCTCCTGGATTTTCTCGAGTTGCGGCAGGTCTTCTCGAGTTTCGACGGGGACCTCAGGGACCCGCTCTGGTGGCCTCAGGAAAGGCCAGTCCCCATGCGAGTTGCTAGGGGACCTCTCGGGATTCCTCTCCCGTCCATGCCGGGGCCTCAGTCCTTGTGTGGAGTCGGGGCCGGAACCTGAGGATTCCTCTCCAGTGTTGCCATGGATCTTGGGGTGCTTCTGAGTCTCCCCAGGGGAGTCAGGCCTCGTCTCGGGTGTGGGCCTGCACGAGCGCTTTCCTCCCGAGCTGTAGCAGTAGTGTCACGCTTCCTGTCACGTGGATCAAGGGATCTGTGGCTTTCCCTCGAGGCTGTCCCTCGAGGCTTTCCCACGAGGCTTTCCCACAGGGCTGTGCCACGTGCCACCTTGGTGTGAGTCGATCCTCGGCGTGAAAGACGAGCCGGTGAAGGGAAAAGAGGTTCCTCTGGAATGCACTGAGACATCTGGGGGACTCTTGGAATGGTGGCACGACCCTGGTGTTCCTCTCGCCGTTCCTGTTGAGAGGGCCTCCTCTTGAGATGCGACGGGAACGCCGGGAACTCTTTCCCGACGAAGCAGGGAAAGGATCCCTCATCTCGAGCTACGAGGCGGAAACGGGGCTCCTCTGGATGTGGGCGCGACCCTCGTGATTCCTCTCGAGTGGAGACGGGTGAGTCGGGGAACTTCTTGATTTGCACCAAGGGTGTGAAGGACCCTTTCGAAGTTCCAGAGCGGAGGTGTGATCAGCCTCGAGACGCCTCAGCGGAAAGGGTCCTCATCTCGCCTGGAGGGGAGAACCTCCTGGATTTTCTCGAGTTGCGGCAGGTCTTCTCGAGTTACAACGGGGACCTCAGGGACCCGCTCTGGTGGCCTCAGGAAAGACCAGTCCCCATGAGAGTTGTTAGGGGACCTCTCGGGATTGCTCTCCCGTCCATCCCGGGGCCTCAGTCCTTGTGTGGAGTTGGGGCCGGAACCTGAGGATTCCTCTCCAGTGTTGCCATGGATCTTGGGGTGCTTCTGAGTCTCCCCAGGGGAGTCAGGCCTCGTCTCGAGAGGGGGCATGCACGTGCGCTTTCCTCCCGAGCTGCAGCAGTAGTGTCACGCTTCCTGTCACGTGGATCAAGGGATCTGTGGCTTTCCCTCGAGGCTGTCCCTCGAGGTTTTCCCACGAGGCTTTCCCACAGGGCTGTGGCACGTGCCACCTTGGTGTGAGTCGATCCTCGGCGTGAAAGACGAGCCGGTGAAGGGAAAAGAGGTTCCTCTGGAATGGACTGAGACATCTGGGGGACTCTTGGAATGGTGGCACGACCCTGGAGTTCCTCTCGCCGTTCCTGTTGAGAGGGCCTCCTCTTGAGATGCGACGGGAACGCCGGGAACTCTTTCCCGACGAAGCAGGGAAAGGATCCCTCATCTCGAGCTACGAGGCGGAAACGGGGCTCCTCTGGATGTGGTCGGGACCCTCGTGTTTCCTCTCGAGTGTAGACGGGTATGTCGGGGATCTTCTTGATTTGCACCAAGGGTGTGAAGACCCTTTCGAAGTTCCAGAGGGGAGGAGTGATCAGCCTAGAGACGCCTCAGCGGAAAGGGTCCTTATCTCGCCTGGAGGGGAGAACCTCCTGGATTTTCTCGAGTGGCGGCAGGTCTTTCGAGTTACAACGGAGACCTCAGGGACCCGCTCTGGTGGCCTCAGGAAAGGCCAGTCCCATGCGAGTTGCTAGGGGACCACTCGGGATTCCTCTTCCGTCCATGCCGGGGCCTCAGTCCTTGTGTGGAGTCGGGGCCGGAACCTGAGGATTCCTCTCCAGTGTTGCCATGGATCTTGGGGTGCTTCTGAGTCTCCCCAGGGGAGTCAGGCCTCGTCTCGAGTGGGGGCATGCACGTGCGCTTTCCTCCCGAGCTGCAGCAGTAGTGTCACGCTTCCTGTCACGTGGATCACGGATTTGTGGCTTTCCCTCGAGGCTTTCCCACGAGGCTTTCCCCCAGGGCTGTGCCACGTGCCACCTTTGTGTGAGTCGATCCTCGGCGTGAAAGACGAGCCGGTGAAGGGAAAAGAGGTTCCTCTGGAATGGACTGAGACATCTGGGCGACTCTTGGAATGGTGGCACGACCCTGGAGTTCCTCTCGCCGTTCCTGTTGAGAGGGCTTCCTCTTGAAATGCGACGGGAAGGCCGGCAACTCTTTCCCGACGAAGCCGGGAAAGGATCCCTCATCTCGAGCTACGAGGCGGAAACGGGGCTCCTCTGGATGAGGGCGGGACCCTCGTGTTTCCTCTCAAGGGGAGACGGGGATGTCGGAGAACTTCTTGATTTGCACCAAGGGTGTGAAGGACTCTTTCAAAGTTTCAGAGGTGAGGTGTGATCAGCCTGGAGACGCCTCAGCGGAAATGGGCCTCATCTCGCCTGGAGGGGAGAACCTCCTGCATTTTCTCGAGTTGTGGCAGGTCTTCTCGAGTTACGACAGGAACCTCAGGGACCCGATCTGGTGGCCTCAGGAAAGGCCAGTCCCCATGCGAGTTGCTAGGGGCCATCACGAGATTCCTCTCCCGTCCATGCCGGGGCCTAAGACCTTGTGTGGAGTCGGGGCCGGAACCTAAGGATTCCTCTCCAGTGTTGCCATGGATCTTGGGGTGCTTCTGAGTTTCCGCAGGGGAGTCAGGCCTCGTCTCGAGTGGGGGCATCCACGTGCGCTTTCCTCCCGAGCTGCAGCACTAGTGTCACGCTTCCTGTCACGTGGATCAAGGGATCTGTGGCTTTCCCTCGAGGCTTTAACTCGAGGCTTTCCCACGAGGCTTTCCCACAGGGCCGTGCCACGTGCCACCTTGGTGTGAGTCGATCCTCGGCATGAAAGAAGTGCCGGGGAAGGAAAAAGAGTTTCCTCTGGAATGGACTGAGACATCTGGGGGACTCTTGGAATGGTGGCACGACCCTGGAGTTCCTCTCGCCGTTCCTGTTGAGAGGGCCTCCTCTTGAGATACGACGGGAACGCCGGGAATTCTTTCCCGAAGAAGAGGGAAAGGATCCCTCATCTCGAGCTACGAGTCGGAAACGGGGCTCCTCTGGATGTGGGCGGGAACCTCGTGTTTCCTCTCGAGTGGAGACGGGTATGTCGGGGAACTTCTTGATTTGCACCAAGGGTGTGAAAGACCCTTTCGAAGTTCCAGAGGTGAGGTGTGATCAGCCTCGAGATTCCTCAGCGGAAATGGGCCTCATCTCGCCTGGAGGGGAGAACCTCCTGCATTTTCTCGAGTTGTGGCAGGTCTTCTCGAGTTACGACAGGAACCTCAGGGACCTGATCTGGTGGCCTCAGGAAAGGCCAGTCCCCATGCGAGTTGCTAGGGGCCATCACGAGATTCCTCTCCCGTCCATGCCGGGGCCTAAGACCTTGTGTGGAGTCGGGGCCGGAACCTGAGGATTCCTCTCCAGTGTTGCCATGGATCTTGGGGTGCTTCTGAGTCTCCGCAGGGGAGTCAGGCCTCGTCTCGAGTGGGGGCATCCACGTGCGCTTTCCTCCCGAGCTGCAGCACTAGTGTCACGCTTCCTGTCACGTGGATCAAGGGATCTGTGGCTTTCCCTCGAGGCTTTAACTCGAGGCTTTCCCACGAGGCTTTCCCACAGGGCCGTGCCACGTGCCACCTTGGTGTGAGTCGATCCTCGGCATGAAAGAAGAGCCGGGGAAGGAAAAAGAGTTTCCTCTGGAATGGACTGAGACATCTGGGGGACTCTTGGAATGGTGGTACGAACCTGGAGTTCCTCTCGCCGTTCCTGTTGAGAGGCCCTCCTCTTGAGATGCGACGGGAACGCCGGGAACTCTTTCCCGACGAAGCAGGGAAAGGATCCCGCATCTCGAGCTACGAGGCGGAAACGGGGCTCCTCTGGATGTGGGCGGGACCCTCGTGTTTCCTCACGAGTGGAGACGGGTATGTCGGGGAACTTCTTGATTACCACCAAGGGTGTGAAGGACCCTTTCGACGTTCCAGAGGGGAGGTGTGATCAGCCTCGAGACGCCTCAGCGGAAATGGGCCTCATCTCGCCTGGAGCGGAGAACCTCCTGGATTTTCTCGAGTTGCGGCAGGTCTTCTCGAGTTACGACGGGGACCTCAGGGACTCGCTCTGGTGGCCTCAGGAAAGGCCAGTCCCCATGCGAGTTGCTAGGGGCCCCCTTGGGATTCCTCTCCCGTCGATGCTGGGGCCTAAGACCTTGTGTGGATTCGGGGCCGGAACCTAAGGATTCCTCTCCAGTGTTGCCATGGATCTTGGGGTGCTTCTGAGTCTCCCAAGGGGAGTCAGGCCTCGTCTCGAGTGGGGGCATGCACGTGCGCTTTCCTCCCGAGCTGCGGCAGCAGTGTCACGCTTCCTGTCACGTGGATCAAGGGATCTGTGGCTTTCCCTCGAGGCTGTCCCTCGAGGTTTTCCCACGAGGCTTTCCCACAGGGCTGTGGCACGTGCCACCTTGGTGTGAGTCGATCCTCGGCGTGAAAGTCGAGCCGGTGAAGGGAAAAGAGGTTCCTCTGGAATGGACTGAGACATCTGGGGGACTCTTGGAATGGTGGCACGACCCTGGAGTTCCTCTCGCCGTTCCTGTTGAGAGGGCCTCCTCTTGAGATGCGACGGGAACGCCGGGAACTCTTTCCCGACGAAGCAGGGAAAGGATCCCTCATCTCGAGCTACGAGGCGGAAACGGGGCTCCTCTGGATGTGGTCGGGACCCTCGTGTTTCCTCTCGAGTGTAGACGGGTATGTCGGGGATCTTCTTGATTTGCACCAAGGGTGTGAAGACCCTTTCGAAGTTCCAGAGGGGAGGAGTGATCAGCCTAGAGACGCCTCAGCGGAAAGGGTCCTTATCTCGCCTGGAGGGGAGAACCTCCTGGATTTTCTCGAGTGGCGGCAGGTCTTTCGAGTTACAACGGAGACCTCAGGGACCCGCTCTGGTGGCCTCAGGAAAGGCCAGTCCCATGCGAGTTGCTAGGGGACCACTCGGGATTCCTCTTCCGTCCATGCCGGGGCCTCAGTCCTTGTGTGGAGTCGGGGCCGGAACCTGAGGATTCCTCTCCAGTGTTGCCATGGATCTTGGGGTGCTTCTGAGTCTCCCCAGGGGAGTCAGGCCTCGTCTCGAGTGGGGGCATGCACGTGCGCTTTCCTCCCGAGCTGCAGCAGTAGTGTCACGCTTCCTGTCACGTGGATCAAGGGATCTGTGGCTTTCCCTCGAGGTTGTCCCTCGAGGCTTTCCCACAGGGCTGTGCCACGTGCCACCTTGCTGTGAGTCGATCCTCGCCGTGAAAGACGAGCCGGTGTAGGGAAAAGAGGTTCCTCTGGAATGGACTGAGACATCTGGGGGACTCGTGGAATGGTGGCACGACCCTGGAGTTCCTCTCGCCGTTCCTGTTGAGAGGCCCTCCTCTTGAGATGCGACGGGAACGCCGGGAACTCTTTCCCGACGAAGCAGGGAAAGGATCCCTCATCTCGAGCTACGAGGCGGAAACGGGGCTCCTCTGGATGTGGGCGGGACCCTCGTGTTTCCTCTCGAGTGGAGACGGGTATGTCGGGGAACTTCTTGATTTGCACCAAGGGTGTGAAGGTCCCTTTCGAAGTTCCAGAGGGGAGGTGTGATCAGTCTCGAGACGCCTCAGCGGAAAGTGTCCTCATCTCGCCTGGAGGGGAGAACCTCCTGGATTTTCTCGAGTTGCGGCAGGTCTTCTCGAGTTACAACGGGGACCTCAGGGACCGGCTCTGGTGGCCTCAGGAAAGGCCAGTCCCCATGCGAGTTGCTAGGGGACCTCTCGGGATTCCTCTCCCGTCCATGCCGGGGCCTCAGTCCTTGTGTGGAGTCGGGGCCGGAACCTGAGGATTCCTCTCCAGTGTTGCCATGGATCTTGGGGTGCTTCTGAGTCTCCCCAGGGGAGTCAGGCCTCGTCTCGAGTGTGGACCTGCACGAGCGCTTTCCTCCCGAGCTGCAGCAGTAGTGTCACGCTTCCTGTCACGTGGATCAAGGCATCTGTGGCTTTCCCTCGAGTCTGTCCCTCGAGGCTTTCCCACGAGGCTTTCCCACAGGGCTGTGCCACGTGCCACCTTGGTGTGAGTCGATCCTCGGCGTGAAAGACGAGCCGGTGAAGGGAAAAGAGTTTCCTCTGGAATGCACTGAGACATCTGCGGGACTCTTGGAATGGTGGCACGTTCCTGGAGTTCCTCTCGCCGTTCCTGTTGAGAGGGCCTCCTCTTGAGATGCGACGGGAACGCCGGGAACTCTTTCCCGACGAAGCAGGGAAAGGATCCCTCATCTGGAGCTACGAGGCGGAAACGGGGCTCCTCTGGATGTGGGCGGGACCCTCGTGATTCCTCTCGAGTGGAGACGGGTGTGTCGGGGAACTTCTTGATTTGCACCACGGGTGTGAAGGACCCTTTCGAAGTTCCAGAGGAGAGGTGTGATCAGCCTCGCGACGCCTCAGCGGAAATGGGCCTCAACTCGCCTGGAGGGGAGAACCTCCTGGATTTTCTCGAGTTGCAGCAGGTTTTCTCGAGTTACGACGGGGACCTCAGGGTCCCGCTCTGGTGGCCTCAGGAAAGGCCAGTCCCCATGCGAGTTGCTAGGGGACCTCTCGGGATTCCTCTCCCGTCCATGCCGGGGCCTCAGTCCTTGTGTGGAGTCGGGGCCGGAAACTGAGGATTGCTCTCCAGTGTTGCCATGGATCTTGGGGTGCTTCTGAGTCTCCCTAGGGGAGTCAGGCCTCGTCTCGAGTGGGGGCATTCACGTGCATTTTCCTCCCGAGCTGCAGCAGTAGTGTCACGCTTCCTGTCACATGGATCAAGGGATCTGTGGCTTTCACTCGAGGCTGTCCCTCGAGGCTTTCCCACGAGTCTTTCCCACAGGGCTGTGCCACGTGCCACCTTGGTGTGAGTCGATCCTCGCCGTGAAAGACGAGCCGGTGAAGGGAAAAGAGGTTCCTCTGGAATGGACTGAGACATCTGGGGGACTCGTGGAATGGTGGCACGACCCTGGAGTTCCTCTCGCCGTTCCTGTTGAGAGGCCCTCCTCTTGAGATGCGACGGGAACGCCGGGAACTCTTTCCCGACGAAACAGGGAAAGGATCCCGCATCTCGAGCTACGAGGTGGAAACGGGGCTCCTCTGGATGTGGGCGGGACCCTCGTGTTTCCTCACGAGTGGAGACGGGTATGTCGGGGAACTTCTTGATTAGCACCAAGGGTGTGAAGGTCCCTTTCGAAGTTCCAGAGGGGAGGTGTGATCAGCCTCGAGACGCCTCAGCGGAAATGGGCCTCATCTCGCCTGGAGGGGAGAACCTCCTGGATTTTCTCGAGTTGCGGCAGGTCTTCTCGAGTTACAACGGGGACCTCAGGGACCCGCTCTGGTGGCCTCAGGAAAGGCCAGTCCCCATGCGAGTTGCTAGGGGACCTCTCGGGATTCCTCTCCCGTCCATGCCGGGGCCTCAGTCCTTGTGTGGAGTTGGGGCTGGAACCTGAGGATTCCTCTCCAGTGTTGCCATGGATCTTGGGGTGCTTCTGAGTCTCCCCAGGGGAGTCAGGCCTCGTCTCGAGTGGGGGCATGCACGTGCGCTTTCCTCCCGAGCTGCAGCAGTAGTGTCACGCTTCCTGTCACGTGGATCAAGGGATCTGTGGCTTTCCCTCGAGGCTGTCCCTCGAGGCTTTCCCACGAGGCTTTCCCACAGGGCTGTGCCACGTGCCACCTTGGTGTGAGTCGATCCTCGGCGTGAAAGACGAGCCGGTGAAGGGAAAAGAGGTTCCTCTGGAATGGCCTGAGAAATCTGGGGGACTCTTGGAATGGTGGCACGACCCTGGAGTTCCTCTCGCCGTTCCTGTTGAGAGGGCTTCCACTTGAGATGCGACGGGAACGCTGGGAACTCTTTCCCGACGAAGCAGGGAAAGGATCCCTCATCTCGATCTATGAGGCGGAAACGGGGCTCCTCTGGATGTGGGCGGGACCCTCGTGTTTCCTCTCGAGTGGAGACCGGTATGTCGGGGAACTTATTGATTTGCACCAAGGGTGTGAAGGTCCCTTTCGAAGTTCCAGAGAGGAGGTGTGATCAGCCTCGAGACGCCTCAGCGGAAAGGGTCCTCATCTCGCCTGGAGGGGAGAACCTCCTGGATTTTCTCGAGTTGCGGCAGGTCTTCTCGAGTTACAATGGGGACCTCAGGGACACGCTCTGGTGGCCTCAGGAAAGGCCAGTCCCCATGCGAGTTGCTAGGGGACCTCTCGGGATTGCTCTCCCGTCCATCCCGGGGCCTCAGTCCTTGTGTGGAGTTGGGGCCGGAACCTGAGGATTCCTCTCCAGTGTTGCCATGGATCTTGGGGTGCTTCTGAGTCTCCCCAGGGGAGTCAGGCCTCGTCTCGAGTGGGGGCATGCACGGGCGATTTCCTCCCGAGCTTCAGCAGTAGTGTAACGCTTCCTGTCACGTGGATCAAGGGATCTGTAGCTTTCCCTCGAGGCTGTCCCTCGAGGCTTTCCCAGGAGGCTTTCCCACAGGGCTGTGCCACGTGCCACCTTGGTGTGAGTCGATCCTCGGCGTGAAAGACGAGCCGGTGTAGGGAAAAGAGGTTCCTCTGGTATGGACTGAGACATCTGGGGGACTCTTGGAATGGTGGCACGACCATGGAGTTCCTCTCGCCGTTCCTGTTGAGAGGGCCTCCTCTTGAGATGCGACGGGAACGCCGGGAACTCTTTCCCGACGAAGCAGGGAAAGGATCCCTCATCTCGAGCTACGAGGTGGAAACGGGGCTCCTATGGATGTGGTCGGGACCCTCGTGTTTCCTCTCGAGTGGAGACGGGTATGTCGGGGATCTTCTTGATTTGCACCAAGGGTGTGAAGACCCTTTCGAAGTTCCAGAGGGGAGGTGTGATCAGCCTCGAGACGCCTCAGCGGAAATGGGCCTCATCTCGCCTGGAGGGGAGAATCTCCTGGATTTTCTCGAGTTGCGGCAGGTCTTCTCGAATTTCGACGGGGACCTCAGGGACCCGCTCTGGTGGCCTCAGGAAAGGCCAGTCCCCATGCGAGTTGCTAGGGGACCTCTCGGGATTCCTCTCCCGTCCATGCCGGGGCCTCAGTCCTTTTGTGGAGTCGGGGACGGAACCAGAGGATTCCTCTCCAGTGTTGCCATGGATCTTGGGGTGCTTCTGAGTCTCCCCAGGGGAGTCAGGCCTCGTCTCGAGTGGGGGCATGCACGTGCGCTTTCCTCCCGAGCTGCAGCAGTAGTGTCACGCTTCCTGTCATGTGGATCAAGGGATCTGTGGCTTTCCCTCGAGTCTGTCCCTCGAGGCTTTCCCACGAGGCTTTCCCACAGGGCTGTGCCACGTGCCACCTTGGTGTGAGTCGATCCTCGGCGTGAAAGACGAGCCGGTGAAGGGAAAAGAGGTTCCTCTGGAATGGCCTGAGACATCTGGGGGACTCTTGGAATGGTGGCACGACCCTGGAGTTCCTCTCGCCGTTCCTGTTGAGAGGCCCTCCTCTTGAGATGCGACGGGAACGCCGGGAACTCTTTCCCGACGAAGCAGGGAAAGGATTCCGCATCTCGAGCTACGAGGCGGAAACGGGGCTCCTCTGGATGTGGGCGGGACCCTCGTGTTTCCTCACGAGTGGAGACGGGTATGTCGGGGACCTTCTTGATTAGCACCAAGGGTGTGAAGGACCCTTTCGAAGTTCCAGAGGGGAGGTGTGATCAGCCTCGAGATCCCTAGCGGAAATGGGCCTCATCTCGCCTGGAGGGGAGAACCTCCTGGATTTTCTCGAGTTGCGGCAGGTCTTCTCGAGTTACGACGGGGACCTCAGGGACCCGCTCTGGTGGCCTCAGGAAAGGCCAGTCCCCATGCGAGTTGCTAGGGGACCTCTCGGGATTCCTCTCCCGTCCATGCCGGGGCCTCTGTCCTTGTGTGGAGTCGGGGCCGGAACCTGAGGATTCCTCTCCAGTGTTGCCATGGATCTTGGGGTGCTTCTGAGTCTCCCCAGGGGAGTCAGGCCTCGTCTCGAGTGGGGGCATGCACGTGCGCTTTCCTCCCGGGCTGCAGCAGTAGTGTCACGCTTCCTGTCACGTGGATCAAGGGATCTGTGGCTTTCCCTCGAGTCTGTCCCTCGAGGCTTTCCCACGAGGCTTTCCCACAGGTCTGTGCCACGTGCCACCTTAGTGTGAGTCGATCCTCGGCGTGAAAGACGAGCCGGTGAAGGGAAAAGAGGTTCCTCTGGAATGGACTGAGACATCTGGGGGACTCTTGCAATGGTGGCACGACCCTGGAGTTCCTCTCGCCGTTCCTGTTGAGAGGGCCTCCACTTGAGATGCGACGGGAACGCCGGGAACTCTTTCCCGACGAAGCAGGGAAAGGATCCCTCATCTCGATCTACGAGGCGGAAACGGGGCTCCTCTGGATGTGGGCGGGACCCTCGTGTTTCCTCTCGAGTTGAGACGGGTATGTCGGGGAACTTATTGATTTGCACCAAGGGTGTGAAGGTCCCTTTCGAAGTTCCAGAGAGGAGGTGTGATCAGCCTCGAGACGCCTCAGCGGAAAGGGTCCTCATCTCGCCTGGAGGGGAGAACCTCCTGGATTTTCTCGAGTTGCGGCAGGTCTTCTCGAGTTTCGACGGGGACCTCAGGGACCCGCTCTGGTGGCCTCAGGAAAGGCCAGTCCCCATGCGAGTTGCTAGGGGACCTCTCGGGATTCCTCTCCCGTCCATGCCGGGGCCTCAGTCCTTGTGTGGAGTCGGGGCCGGAACCTGAGGATTCCTCTCCAGTGTTGCCATAGATCTTGGGGTGCTTCTGAGTCTCCCCAGGGGAGTCAGGCCTCGTCTCGAGTGTGGGCCTGCACGAGCGCTTTCCTCCCGAGCTGCAGCAGTAGTGTCACGCTTCCTGTCACGTGGATCACGGATTTGTGGCTTTCCCTCGAGGCTTTCCCACGAGGCTTTCCCCCAGGGCTGTGCCACGTGCCACCTTTGTGTGAGTCGATCCTCGGCGTGAAAGACGAGCCGGTGAAGGGAAAAGAGGTTCCTCTGGAATGGACTGAGACATCTGGGCGACTCTTGGAATGGTGGCACGACCCTGGAGTTCCTCTCGCCGTTCCTGTTGAGAGGGCTTCCTCTTGAAATGCGACGGGAAGGCCGGCAACTCTTTCCCGACGAAGCCGGGAAAGGATCCCTCATCTCGAGCTACGAGGCGGAAACGGGGCTCCTCTGGATGAGGGCGGGACCCTCGTGTTTCCTCTCAAGGGGAGACGGGGATGTCGGAGAACTTCTTGATTTGCACCAAGGGTGTGAAGGACTCTTTCAAAGTTTCAGAGGTGAGGTGTGATCAGCCTCGAGACGCCTCAGCGGAAATGGGCCTCATCTCGCCTGGAGGGGAGAACCTCCTGGATTTTCTCGAGTTGCGGCAGGTCTTCTCGAGTTACAACGGGGACCTCAGGGACACGCTCTGGTGGCCTCAGGAAAGGCCAGTCCCCATGCGAGTTGTTAGGGGACCTCTCGGGATTGCTCTCCCGTCCATCCCGGGGCCTCAGTCCTTGTGTGGAGTTGGGGCCGGAACCTGAGGATTCCTCTCCAGTGTTGCCATGGATCTTGGGGTGCTTCTGAGTCTCCCCAGGGGAGTCAGGCCTCGTCTCGAGAGGGGGCATGCACGGGCGCTTTCCTCCCGAGCTTCAGCAGTAGTGTCACGCTTCCTGTCACGTGGATCAAGGGATCTGTGGCTTTCCCTCGAGGCTGTCTCTCGAGGCTTTCCCAGGAGGCTTTCCCACAGGGCTGTGCCACGTGCCACCTTGGTGTGAGTCGATCCTCGGCGTGAAAGACGAGCCGGTGTAGGGAAAAAAGGTTCCTCTGGTATGGACTGAGACATCTGGGGGACTCTTGGAATGGTGGCACGACCCTGGAGTTCCTCTCGCCGTTCCTGTTGAGAGGGCCTCCTCTTGAGATGCGACGGGAACGCCGGGAACTCTTTCCCGACGAAGCAGGGAAAGGATCCCTCATCTCGAGCTACGAGGCGGAAACGGGGCTCCTCTGGATGTGGTCGGGACCCTCGTGTTTCCTCTCGAGTGGAGACGGGTATGTCGGGGATCTTCTTGATTTGCACCAAGGGTGTGAAGACCCTTTCGAAGTTCCAGAGGGGAGGTGTGATCAGCCTCGAGACGCCTCAGCGGAAATGGGCCTCATCTCGCCTGGAGGGGAGAACCTCCTGGATTTTCTCGAGTTGCGGCAGGTCTTCTCGAGTTTCGACGGGGACCTCAGGGACCCGCTCTGGTGGCCTCAGGAAAGGCCAGTCCCCATGCGAGTTGCTAGGGGACCTCTCGGGATTCCTCTCCCGTCCATGCCGGGGCCTCAGTCCTTGTGTGGAGTCGGGGCCGGAACCTGAGGATTCCTCTCCAGTGTTGCCATGGATCTTGGGGTGCTTCTGAGTCTCCCCAGGGGAGTCAGGCCTCGTCTCGAGTGTGGGCCTGCACGAGCGCTTTCCTCCCGAGCTGCAGCAGTAGTGTCACGCTTCCTGTCACGTGGATCACGGATTTGTGGCTTTCCCTCGAGGCTTTCCCACGAGGCTTTCCCCCAGGGCTGTGCCACGTGCCACCTTTGTGTGAGTCGATCCTCGGCGTGAAAGACGAGCCGGTGAAGGGAAAAGAGGTTCCTCTGGAATGGACTGAGACATCTGGGCGACTCTTGGAATGGTGGCACGACCCTGGAGTTCCTCTCGCCGTTCCTGTTGAGAGGGCTTCCTCTTGAAATGCGACGGGAAGGCCGGCAACTCTTTCCCGACGAAGCCGGGAAAGGATCCCTCATCTGGAGCTACGAGGCGGAAACGGGGCTCCTCTGGATGAGGGCGGGACCCTCGTGTTTCCTCTCAAGGGGAGACGGGGATGTCGGAGAACTTCTTGATTTGCACCAAGGGTGTGAAGGACTCTTTCAAAGTTTCAGAGGTGAGGTGTGATCAGCCTCGAGACGCCTCAGCGGAAATGGGCCTCATCTCGCCTGGAGGGGAGAACCTCCTGGATTTTCTCGAGTTGTGGCAGGTCTTCTCGAGTTACGACAGGAACCTCAGGGACCCGATCTGGTGGCCTCAGGAAAGGCCAGTCCCCATGCGAGTTGCTAGGGGCCATCACGAGATTCCTCTCCCGTCCATGCCGGGGCCTAAGACCTTGTGTGGAGTCGGGGCCGGAACCTAAGGATTCCTCTCCAGTGTTGCCATGGATCTTGGGGTGCTTCTGAGTTTCCGCAGGGGAGTCAGGCCTCGTCTCGAGTGGGGGCATCCACGTGCGCTTTCCTCCCGAGCTGCAGCACTAGTGTCACGCTTCCTGTCACGTGGATCAAGGGATCTGTGGCTTTCCCTCGAGGCTTTAACTCGAGGCTTTCCCACGAGGCTTTCCCACAGGGCCGTGCCACGTGCCACCTTGGTGTGAGTCGATCCTCGGCATGAAAGAAGAGCCGGGGAAGGAAAAAGAGTTTCCTCTGGAATGGACTGAGACATCTGGGGGACGCTTGGAATGGTGGTACGAACGTGGAGTTCCTCTCGCCGTTCCTGTTTAGAGGGCCTCCTCTTGAGATACGACGGGAACGCCGGGAATTCTTTCCCGAAGAAGAGGGAAAGGATCCCTCATCTCGAGCTACGAGTCGGAAACGGGGCTCCTCTGGATGTGGGCGGGAACCTCGTGTTTCCTCTCGAGTGGAGACGGGTATGTCGGGGAACTTCTTGATTTGCACCAAGGGTGTGAAGACCCTTTCGAAGTTCCAGAGGGGAGGTGTGATCAGCCTCGAGACGCCTCAGCGGAAATGGGCCTCATCTCGCCTGGAGGGGAGAACCTCCTGGATTTTCTCGAGTTGCGGCAGGTCTTCTCGAGTTTCGACGGGGACCTCAGGGACCCGCTCTGGTGGCCTCAGGAAAGGCCAGTCCCCATGCGAGTTGCTAGGGGACCTCTCGGGATTCCTCTCCCGTCCATGCCGGGGCCTCAGTCCTTGTGTGGAGTCGGGGCCGGAACCTGAGGATTCCTCTCCAGTGTTGCCATGGATCTTGGGGTGCTTCTGAGTCTCCCCAGGGGAGTCAGGCCTCGTCTCGAGTGTGGGCCTGCACGAGCGCTTTCCTCCCGAGCTGCAGCAGTAGTGTCACGCTTCCTGTCACGTGGATCACGGATTTGTGGCTTTCCCTCGAGGCTTTCCCACGAGGCTTTCCCCCAGGGCTGTGCCACGTGCCACCTTTGTGTGAGTCGATCCTCGGCGTGAAAGACGAGCCGGTGAAGGGAAAAGAGGTTCCTCTGGAATGGACTGAGACATCTGGGCGACTCTTGGAATGGTGGCACGACCCTGGAGTTCCTCTCGCCGTTCCTGTTGAGAGGGCTTCCTCTTGAAATGCGACGGGAAGGCCGGCAACTCTTTCCCGACGAAGCCGGGAAAGGATCCCTCATCTCGAGCTACGAGGCGGAAACGGGGCTCCTCTGGATGAGGGCGGGACCCTCGTGTTTCCTCTCAAGGGGAGACGGGGATGTCGGAGAACTTCTTGATTTGCACCAAGGGTGTGAAGGACTCTTTCAAAGTTTCAGAGGTGAGGTGTGATCAGCCTCGAGACGCCTCAGCGGAAATGGGCCTCATCTCGCCTGGAGGGGAGAACCTCCTGGATTTTCTCGAGTTGCGGCAGGTCTTCTCGAGTTACAACGGGGACCTCAGGGACACGCTCTGGTGGCCTCAGGAAAGGCCAGTCCCCATGCGAGTTGTTAGGGGACCTCTCGGGATTGCTCTCCCGTCCATCCCGGGGCCTCAGTCCTTGTGTGGAGTTGGGGCCGGAACCTGAGGATTCCTCTCCAGTGTTGCCATGGATCTTGGGGTGCTTCTGAGTCTCCCCAGGGGAGTCAGGCCTCGTCTCGAGAGGGGGCATGCACGGGCGCTTTCCTCCCGAGCTTCAGCAGTAGTGTCACGCTTCCTGTCACGTGGATCAAGGGATCTGTGGCTTTCCCTCGAGGCTGTCTCTCGAGGCTTTCCCAGGAGGCTTTCCCACAGGGCTGTGCCACGTGCCACCTTGGTGTGAGTCGATCCTCGGCGTGAAAGACGAGCCGGTGTAGGGAAAAAAGGTTCCTCTGGTATGGACTGAGACATCTGGGGGACTCTTGGAATGGTGGCACGACCCTGGAGTTCCTCTCGCCGTTCCTGTTGAGAGGGCCTCCTCTTGAGATGCGACGGGAACGCCGGGAACTCTTTCCCGACGAAGCAGGGAAAGGATCCCTCATCTCGAGCTACGAGGCGGAAACGGGGCTCCTCTGGATGTGGTCGGGACCCTCGTGTTTCCTCTCGAGTGGAGACGGGTATGTCGGGGATCTTCTTGATTTGCACCAAGGGTGTGAAGACCCTTTCGAAGTTCCAGAGGGGAGGTGTGATCAGCCTCGAGACGCCTCAGCGGAAATGGGCCTCATCTCGCCTGGAGGGGAGAACCTCCTGGATTTTCTCGAGTTGCGGCAGGTCTTCTCGAGTTTCGACGGGGACCTCAGGGACCCGCTCTGGTGGCCTCAGGAAAGGCCAGTCCCCATGCGAGTTGCTAGGGGACCTCTCGGGATTCCTCTCCCGTCCATGCCGGGGCCTCAGTCCTTGTGTGGAGTCGGGGCCGGAACCTGAGGATTCCTCTCCAGTGTTGCCATGGATCTTGGGGTGCTTCTGAGTCTCCCCAGGGGAGTCAGGCCTCGTCTCGAGTGTGGGCCTGCACGAGCGCTTTCCTCCCGAGCTGCAGCAGTAGTGTCACGCTTCCTGTCACGTGGATCACGGATTTGTGGCTTTCCCTCGAGGCTTTCCCACGAGGCTTTCCCCCAGGGCTGTGCCACGTGCCACCTTTGTGTGAGTCGATCCTCGGCGTGAAAGACGAGCCGGTGAAGGGAAAAGAGGTTCCTCTGGAATGGACTGAGACATCTGGGCGACTCTTGGAATGGTGGCACGACCCTGGAGTTCCTCTCGCCGTTCCTGTTGAGAGGGCTTCCTCTTGAAATGCGACGGGAAGGCCGGCAACTCTTTCCCGACGAAGCCGGGAAAGGATCCCTCATCTCGAGCTACGAGGCGGAAACGGGGCTCCTCTGGATGAGGGCGGGACCCTCGTGTTTCCTCTCAAGGGGAGACAGGGATGTCGGAGAACTTCTTGATTTGCACCAAGGGTGTGAAGGACTCTTTCAAAGTTTCAGAGGTGAGGTGTGATCAGCCTCGAGACGCCTCAGCGGAAATGGGCCTCATCTCGCCTGGAGGGGAGAACCTCCTGGATTTTCTCGAGTTGTGGCAGGTCTTCTCGAGTTACGACAGGAACCTCAGGGACCCGATCTGGTGGCCTCAGGAAAGGCCAGTCCCCATGCGAGTTGCTAGGGGCCATCACGAGATTCCTCTCCCGTCCATGCCGGGGCCTAAGACCTTGTGTGGAGTCGGGGCCGGAACCTAAGGATTCCTCTCCAGTGTTGCCATGGATCTTGGGGTGCTTCTGAGTTTCCGCAGGGGAGTCAGGCCTCGTCTCGAGTGGGGGCATCCACGTGCGCTTTCCTCCCGAGCTGCAGCACTAGTGTCACGCTTCCTGTCACGTGGATCAAGGGATCTGTGGCTTTCCCTCGAGGCTTTAACTCGAGGCTTTCCCACGAGGCTTTCCCACAGGGCCGTGCCACGTGCCACCTTGGTGTGACTCGATCCTCGGCATGAAAGAAGAGCCGGGGAAGGAAAAAGAGTTTCCTCTGGAATGGACTGAGACATCTGGGGGACGCTTGGAATGGTGGTACGAACGTGGAGTTCCTCTCGCCGTTCCTGTTTAGAGGGCCTCCTCTTGAGATACGACGGGAACGCCGGGAATTCTTTCCCGAAGAAGAGGGAAAGGATCCCTCATCTCGAGCTACGAGTCGGAAACGGGGCTCCTCTGGATGTGGGCGGGAACCTCGTGTTTCCTCTCGAGTGGAGACGGGTATGTCGGGGAACTTCTTGATTTGCACCAAGGGTGTGAAAGACCCTTTCGAAGTTCCAGAGGTGAGGTGTGATCAGCCTCGAGATTCCTCAGCGGAAATGGGCCTCATCTCGCCTGGAGGGGAGAACCTCCTGCATTTTCTCGAGTTGTGGCAGGTCTTCTCGAGTTACGACAGGAACCTCAGGGACCTGATCTGGTGGCCTCAGGAAAGGCCAGTCCCCATGCGAGTTGCTAGGGGCCATCACGAGATTCCTCTCCCGTCCATGCCGGGGCCTAAGACCTTGTGTGGAGTCGGGGCCGGAACCTGAGGATTCCTCTCCAGTGTTGCCATGGATCTTGGGGTGCTTCTGAGTCTCCGCAGGGGAGTCAGGCCTCATCTCGAGTGGGGACATGCACGTGCGCTTTCCTCCCGAGCTGCAGCAGTAGTGTCATGCTTCCTGTCACGTGGATCAAGGGATCTGTGGCTTTCCCTCGAGGCTTCCCACAGGGCTGTGCCACGTGCCACCATGTTGTGAGTCGATCCTCGGCGTGAAAGATGAGTCGGTGAAGGGAAAAGAGGTTCCTCTGGAATGGACGGCGACATCTGGGGGACTCTTGGAATGGTGGTAGGACCCTGGAGTCCCTCTCGCCGTTCCTGTTGAGAGGCCCTCCTCTTGAGATGCGACGGGAACGCCGGGAACTCTTTCCCGACTAACCAGGGAAAGGATCCCTCATCTCGAGCTACGAGGCGGAAACGGGGCTCCTCTGGATGTGGGCGGGCCCCTCGTGTTTCCTCTCGAGTGGAGACGGGTTATGTCGGGGAACTTCTTGATTTGCACCAAGGGTGTGAAGGACCCTTTCGAAGTTCCAGAGGTGAGGTGTGATCAGCCTCGAGAAGCCTCAGCAGAAATGGCTTTACCACAGGGCTGTGCCACGTTCCACCTTGGTGTGAGTCGATCCACGGCGTGAAAGACGAGCCGGTGAAGGGAAGAGAGTTTCCTCTGGAATGGACTGAGACATCTGGGCGACTCGTGGAATGGTGGCACGACCCTGGAGTTCCTCTCGCCGTTCCTGTTGAGAGGGCCTCCTCTCGAGATGCCAAGGGAACGTCGGGAACTCTTTCCCGACGAAACAGGGAAAGGATCCCTCATCTCGAGCTACGAGGCGGAAACGGGGCTCCTCTGCATGTGGGCGGTACCCTCGTGTTTCCTCGCGAGTGGAGACGGGTATGTCGGGGAACTTCTTGATTTGCACCAAGGGTGTGAAGGACCCTTTCGAAGTTCCAGAGGTGAGGTGTGATCAGCCTCGAGACGCCTCGGCGGAAACGGGCCTAATCTCGCCTGGAGGGGAGAACCTCCTGGATTTTCTCGAGTTGCGGCAGATCTTCTCAACTTAAGACGGGGACCTCAGGGACCCACTCTGGTAGCCTGAGGAAAGGCCAGTCCCCAGGCGGGATGCTAGGGGCCATCTCGGTATTTCTCTCCCGTCCATGCCGGGGCCTAAGACCTTGTGTGGACTCACGGCCGGAACCTGAGGATTCCTCTCCAGTGTTGCCATGGATCTTGGGGTGCTTCTGAGTCTCCCCAGCGGAGTCAGGCCTCGTCTCGATTGGGGGCATGCACGTGCGCTTTCCTCCCGACCTGCAGCAGTAGTGTCACGCTTCCTGTCACCTGGATCAAGGCAACTGTGGCTTTCCCTCGAGGCTTTCCCACGAGGCTTTCCCACAGGGCTGTGCCACGTGCAACCTTGGTGTGAGTCGATCCTCGGCGTGAAAAACGAGCCGGTGAAGGGAAAAGAGGTTCCTCTGGAATGGACTGAGACATCTGGGGGACTCTTGGAATGGTGGCACGACCCTGGAGTTCCTCTCGCCGTTCCTGTTGAGAGGGCCTCCTCTTGAGATGCGAAGGGAAAGCCGGGAACTCTTGCCCGACGAAGCAGGGAAAGGATCCCTCATCTCGAGCTACGAGGCGGAAACGGGGCTCCTCTGGATGTGGGCCGGACCCTCGTGTTTCCTCTCGAGTGGAGACGGGTATGACAGGGAACTTCTTGATTTGCACCAAGGGTGTGAAGGACCCTTTCGAAGTTCCAGAGGTGAGGTGTGATCAGCCTCGAGACGCCTCAGCGGAAATGGGCCTCATCTCGCCTGGAGGGGAGAACCTCCTGGATTTTCTCGAATTGCGGCACGTCTGCTCGAGTTACGACGGGGACCTCAGGGACCTGCTCTGGTGGCCTCTGGAAAGACCAGTCCCCATGCGAGTTGCTAGTGGCCCTCTCGGGATTCCTCTCCCGTCCATGCCGGCCCTAAGACCCTTTGTGGAGTCGGGGCCAGAACCTGAGGATTCCTCTCCAGTGTTGCATGGATCTTGGGGTGCTTCTGATTCTCCCCAGGGGAGTCAGGGCTCGTCTCGATGGGGCATGCACGTGCGCTTTCCTCCCGAGCTGCAGCAGTAGTGTCACGCTTCCTGTCACGTGGATCACGGATTTGTGGCTTTCCCTCGAGGCTTTCCCACGAGGCTTTCCCCCAGGGCTGTGCCACGTGCCACCTTTGTGTGAGTCGATCCTCGGCGTGAAAGACGAGCCGGTGAAGGGAAAAGAGGTTCCTCTGGAATGGACTGAGACATCTGGGCGACTCTTGGAATGGTGGCACGACCTTGGAGTTCCTCTCGCCATTCCTGTTGAGAGGGCTTCCTCTTGAAATGCGACGGGAAGGCCGGCAACTCTTTCCCGACGAAGCCGGGAAAGGATCCCTCATCTCGAGCTACGAGGCGGAAACGGGGCTCCTCTGGATGAGGGCGGGACCCTCGTGTTTCCTCTCAAGGGGAGACGGGGATGTCGGGGAACTTCTTGATTTGCACCAAGGGTGTGAAGGACTCTTTCGAAGTTTCAGAGGTGAGGTGTGATCAGCCTCGAGACGCCTCAGCGGAAATGGGCCTCATCTCGCCTGGAGGGGAGAACCTCCTGGATTTTTTCGAGTTGCGGCGGGTCTTCTCGAGTTACGACGGGGACCTCAGGGACCCGCTCTGGTGGCCTCAGGAAAGGCCAGTCGCCAAGCGAGTTGCTAGGGGCCCTCTCGGGATTCCTCTCCCGTCCATGCCGGGGCCTAAGACCTTGTATGGAGTCGGGTCCGGAACCTGAGGATTTCTCTCCAGTGTTGCCATGGATCTTGGGGTGCTTCTGAGTCTCCCCAGGGGACTCAGGCCACGTCTCGAGTGGGGGCATGCACCTGTGCTTTCCTGCCGAGCTGCAGCAGTAGTGTCACGCTTCCTGTCACGTGGATCAAGGGATCTGTGGCTTTCCCTCGAGGCTTTCCCACGAGACTTTCCCCCAGGGCCGTGCCACGTACCACCTTGGTGTGAGTCGATCCTCGGCATGAAAGAAGAGCCGGGGAAGGGAAAAGAGGTTCCTCTGGAATGGACTGAGACATCTGGGGGACTCTTGGAATGGTGGTACGAACCTGGAGTTCCTCTCGCCGTTCCTGTTGAGAGGGCCTCCTCTTGAGATGCGACGGGAACGCCGGGAATTCTTTCCCGAAGAAGAGGGAAAGGATCCCTCATCTCGAGCTACGAGGCGGAAACGGGGCTCCTCTGGATGTGGTCGGGAACCTCGTGTTTCCTCTCGAGTGGAGACGGGTATGTCGGGGAACTTCTTGATTTGCACCAAGGGTGTGAAAGACCCTTTCGAAGTTCCAGAGGTGAGGTGTGATCAGCCTCGAGATTCCTCAGCGGAAATGGGCCTCATCTCGCCTAGAGGGGAGAACCTCCTGCATTTTCTCGAGTTGTGGCAGGTCTTCTCGAGTTACGACAGGAACCTCAGGGACCTGATCTGGTGGCCTCAGGAAAGGCCAGTCCCCATGCGAGTTGCTAGGGGCCATCACGAGATTCCTCTCCCGTCCATGCCGGGGCCTAAGACCTTGTGTGGAGTCGGGGCCGGAACCTGAGGATTCCTCTCCAGTGTTGCCATGGATCTTGGGGTGCTTCTGAGTCTCCGCAGGGGAGTCAGGCCACGTCTCGAGTGGGGGCATCCACGTGCGCTTTCCTCCCGAGCTGCAGCACTAGTGTCACGCTTCCTGTCACGTGGATCAAGGGATCTGTGGCTTTCCCTCGAGGCTTTAACTCGAGGCTTTCCCACGAGGCTTTCCCACAGGGCCGTGCCACGTGCCACCTTGGTGTGAGTCGATCCTCGGCATGAAAGAAGAGCCGGGGAAGGAAAAAGAGTTTCCTCTGGAATGGACTGAGACATATGGGGGACTCTTGGAATGGTGGTACGAACCTGGAGTTCCTCTCCCCGTTCCTGTTGAGAGGCCCTCCTCTTGAGATGCGACGGGAACGCCGGGAACTCTTTCCCGACGAAGCAGGGAAAGGATCCCGCATCTCGAGCTACGAGGCGGAAACGGGGCTCCTCTGGATGTGGGCGGGACCCTCGTGTTTCCTCACGAGTGGAGACGGGTATGTCGGGGAACTTCTTGATTAGCACCAAGGGTGTGAAGGACCCTTTCGAAGTTCCAGAGGGGAGGTGTGATCAGCCTCGAGACGCCTCAGCGGAAATGGGCCTCATCTCGCCTGGAGGGGAGAACCTCCTGGATTTTTTCGAGTTGCGGCGGGTCTTCTCGAGTTACGACGGGGACCTCAGGGACCCGCTCTGGTGGCCTCAGGAAAGGCCAGTCCCCAAGCGAGTTGCTAGGGGCGCTCTCGGGATTCCTCTCCCGTCCATGCCGGGGCCTAAGACCTTGTATGGAGTCGGGTCCGGAACCTGAGGATTTCTCTCCAGTGTTGCCATGGATCTTGGGGTGCTTCTGAGTCTCCCCAGGGGACTCAGGCCACGTCTCGAGTGGGGGCATGCACCTGTGCTTTCCTGCCGAGCTGCAGCAGTAGTGTCACGCTTCCTGTCACGTGGATCAAGGGATCTGTGGCTTTCCCTCGAGGCTTTCCCACGAGACTTTCCCCCAGGGCTGTGCCACGTGCCACCTTGCTGTGAGTCGATCCTCGGCGTGAGAGACAAGCCGGTGAAGGGAAAAGAGGTTCCTCTGGAATGGAATGAGACATCTGGGGGACTCTTGGAATGGTGGCACGACCCTGGTGTTCCTGCCGCCGTTCCTGTTGAGAGGGCCTCCTCTTGAGATGCAACGGGAAGGCCGGGCCCTCATTCCCGACGAAGCAGGGAAAGGATCCCTCATCTCGAGCTTTGAGGCTGAAACGGGGCTCCTCTGGATGTGGGCGGGACCCTCGTGTTTCCTCTCGAGTGGAGACGGGTATGTCGGGGAACTTCTCGATTTGCACAAAGGGTGTGAAGGACCCTTTCGAAATTCCAGAGGTGAGGTGTGATCAGCCTCGAGACGCCTCAGCGGAAATGGGCCTCATCTCGCCTGGAGGGGAGAACCTCCTGGATTTTCTCGAGTTGCGGCAGGTCTTCTCCAGTTACGACGGGGACTTCAGGGACCCCCTCTGGTGGCCTGAGGAAAGGCCAGTCCCCATGCGAGTTGCAAGGGGCCATCTGGGGATTCCTCTTGCGTCCATGACGGGGCCTAAGACCTTGTGTGGAGTCGGGGCCGGAACCTGAGGATTCCTCTCCAGTGTTGCCATGGATCTTGGGGTGCTTCTGAGTCTCCCCAGGGGAGTCAGGCCTCGTCTAGAGAGCGGGCATGCGCGTGCGCTTTCCTCCCGAGCTGCAGCAGTAGTGTCACGCTTCCTGTCACGTGGATCAAGGGATCTGTGGCTTTCACTCGAGGCTTTCCCTCTACGCTTTCCCACGAGGCTTTCCCACAGGGCTGTGCCACGTTCCACCTTGGTGTGAGTCGATCCTCGGCGTGAAAGACGAGCCGGTGAAGGGTAAAGAGGTTCCTCTGGAATGGATTGAGAATTCTGGGCGACTCTTGGGATGGTGGCACGACCCTGCAGTTCCTCTCGCCATTCCTGTTGAGAGGGCCTCCTCTTGAGATGCGAAGGGAAAACCTGGAAATCTTTCCCGACGAAGCAGGGAAAGGATCCCTCATCTCGAGCTACGAGGCGGAAACGGGGCACCTCTGGATGAGGGCGGGACCCTCGTGTTTCCTCTCGAGTGGAGACGGGTATGTCGGGGAACTTCTTGATTTGCAACAAGGGTGTGAAGGACCCTTTCGATGTTCCAGAGGTGAGGTGTGATCACCCTCGAGACGCCTAAGCGGAAATAGGCCTCATTTCGCGTGGAAGGGAGAACCTCCTGGAATTTCTCCAGTTGCGGCAGGTCTTCTCGAGTTACGACGGGTACCACAGGGACCCGCTCTGGTGGCCTCAGGAAAGGCCAGTCCCCATGCGAGTTGCTAGGGGCCATCTCGGGATTCCTCTCCCGTCGATGCCGGGGCCTAAGACCTTGTGTGGAGTCGGGACTGGAACCTGAGGATTCCTCTCCAGTGTTGCCATGGATCTTGGGGTGCTTCTGAGTCTCCCCAGGGGAGTCAGGCCTCATCTCGAGTGGGGACATGCACGTGCGCTTTCCTCCCGAGCTGCAGCAGTAGTGTCATGCTTCCTGTCACGTGGATCAAGGGATCTGTGGCTTTCCCTCGAGGCTTCCCACAGGGCTGTGCCACGTGCCACCATGGTGTGAGTCGATCCTCGGCGTGAAAGATGAGTCGGTGAAGGGAAAAGAGGTTCCTCTGGAATGGACGGCGACATCTGGGGGACTCTTGGAATGGTGGTAGGACCCTGGAGTCCCTCTCGCCGTTCCTGTTGGCAGGGCCTCCTCTTGAGATGCGACGAGAACGCCGGGAACTCTTTCCCGACTAACCAGGGAAAGGATCCCTCATCTCGAGCTACGAGGCGGAAACGGGGCTCCTCTGGATGTGGGCGGGACCCTCGTGTTTCCTCTCGAGTGGAGACGGGTTATGTCGGGGAACTTCTTGATTTGCACCAAGGGTGTGAAGGACCCTTTCGAAGTTCCAGAGGTGAGGTGTGATCAGCCTCGAGAAGCCTCAGCAGAAATGGCTTTCCCACAGGGCTGTGCCACGTTCCACCTTGGTGTGAGTCGATCCACGGCGTGAAAGACGAGCCGGTGAAGGGAAGAGAGTTTCCTCTGGAATGGACTGAGACATCTGGGCGACTCGTGGAATGGTGGCACGACCCCGGAGTTCCTCTCGCCGTTCCTGTTGAGAGGGCCTCCTCTCGAGATGCCAAGGGAACGTCGGGAACTCTTTCCCGACGAAATAGGGAAAGGATCCCTCATCTCGAGCTACGAGGCGGAAACGGGGCTCCTCTGCATGTGGGCGGTACCCTCGTGTTTCCTCTCGAGTGGAGACGGGTATGTCGGGGAACTTCTTGATTTGCACCAAGGGTGTGAAGGACCCTTTCGAAGTTCCAGAGGTGAGGTGTGATCAGCCTCGAGACGCCTCGGCGGAAACGGGCCTCATCTCGCCTGGAGGGGAGAACCTCCTGGATTTTCTCGAGTTGCGGCAGGTCTTCTCAACTTAAGACGGGGACCTCAGGGACCCACTCTGGTAGCCTGAGGAAAGGCCAGTCCCCAGGCGGGTTGCTAGGGGCCATCTCGGTATTCCTCTCCCGTCCATGCCGGGGCCTAAGACCTTGTGTGGACTCAGGGCCGGAACCTGAGGATTCCTCTCCAGTGTTGCCATGGATCTTGGGGTGCTTATGAGTCTCCCCAGCGGAGTCAGGCCTCGTCTCGATTGGGGGCATGCACGTGCGCTTTCCTCCCGACCTGCAGCAGTAGTGTCACGCTTCCTGTCACCTGGATCAAGGCAACTGTGGCTTTCCCTCGAGGCTTTCCCACGAGGCTTTCCCACAGGGCTGTGCCACGTGCAACCTTGGTGTGAGTCGATCCTCGGCGTGAAAAACGAGCCGGTGAAGGGAAAAGAGGTTCCTCTGGAATGGACTGAGACATCTGGGGGACTCTTGGAATGGTCGCACGACCCTGGAGTTCCTCTCGCCGTTCCTGTTGAGAGGGCCTCCTCTTGAGATGCGAAGGGAAAGCCGGGAACTCTTGCCCGACGAAGCAGGGAAAGGATCCCTCATCTCGAGCTACGAGGCGGAAACGGGGCTCCTCTGGATGTGGGCCGGACCCTCGTGTTTCCTCTCGAGTGGAGACGGGTATGACGGGGAACTTCTTGATTTGCACCAAGGGTGTGAAGGACCCTTTCGAAGTTCCAGAGGTGAGGTGTGATCAGCCTCGAGACGCCTCAGCGGAAATGGGCCTCATCTCGCCTGGAGGGGAGAACCTCCTGGATTTTTTCGAGTTGCGGCGGGTCTTCTCGAGTTACGACGGGGACCTCAGGGACCCGCTCTGGTGGCCTCAGGAAAGGCCAGTCCCCAAGCGAGTTGCTAGGGGCCCTCTCGGGATTCCTCTCCCGTCCATGCCGGGGCCTAAGACCTTGTATGGAGTCGGGTCCGGAACCTGAGGATTTCTCTCCAGTGTTGCCATGGATCTTGGGGTGCTTCTGAGTCTCCCCAGGGGACTCAGGCCACGTCTCGAATGGGGGCATGCACCTGTGCTTTCCTGCCGAGCTGCAGCAGTAGTGTCACGCTTCCTGTCACGTGGATCAAGGGATCTGTGGCTTTCCCTCGAGGCTTTCCCACGAGACTTTCCCCCAGGTCTGTGCCACATGCCACCTTGCTGTGAGTCGATCCTCGGCGTGAGAGACGAGCCGGGGAAGGGAAAAGAGGTTCCTCTGGAATGGACTGAGACATCTGGGGGACTCTTGGAATGGTGGCACGACCATGGTGTTCCTCTCGCCGTTCCTGTTGAGAGGGCCTCCTCTTGAGTTGCAACGGGAAGGCCGGGAACTCTTTCCCGACGAAGAAGGGAAAGGATCCCTCATCTCGAGCTACGAGGCGGAAACGGGGCTCCTCTGGATGTGGGCGGGAACCACGTGTTTCCTCTCGAGTGGAGACGGGTATGTCGGGGAACTTCTTGATTTGCACCAAGGGTGTGAAAGACCCTTTCGAAGTTCCAGAGGTGAGGTGTGATCAGCCTCGAGACTCCTCAGCGGAAATGGGCCTCATCTCGCCTGGAGGGGAGAACCTCCTGCATTTTCTCGAGTTGTGGCAGGTCTTCTCGAGTTACGACAGGAACTCAGGGACCCGATCTGGTGGCCTCAGGAAAGGCCAGTCCCCATGCGAGTTGCTAGGGGCCATCACGAGATTCCTCTCCCGTCGATGCCGGGGCCTAAGACCTTGTGTGGAGTCGGGGCCGGAACCTGAGGATTCCTCTCCAGTGTTGCCATGGATCTTGGGGTGCTTCTGAGTTTCCGCAGGGGAGTCAGGCCTCGTCTCGAGTGGGGGCATCCACGTGCGCTTTCCTCCCGAGCTGCAGCAGTAGTGTCACGCTTCCTGTCACGTGGATCAAGGGATCTGTGGCTTTCCATCGAGGCTTTAACTCGAGGCTTTCCCACGAGGCTTTCCCACAGGGCCGTGCCACGTGCCACCTTGGTGTGAGTCGATCCTCGGCATGAAAGAAGAGCCGGGGAAGGAAAAAGAGTTTCCTCTGGAATGGACTGAGACATCTGGGGGACTCTTGGAATGGTGGTACGAACCTGGAGTTCCTCTCGCCGTTCCTGTTGAGAGGGCCTCCTCTTGAGATGCGACGGGAACGCCGGGAATTCTTTCCCGAAGAAGAGGGAAAGGATCCCTCATCTCGAGCTACGAGGCGGAAACGGGCCTCCTCTGGATGTGGGCGGGAACCTCGTGTTTCCTCTCGAGTGGAGACGGGTATGTCGGGGAACTTCTTGATTTGCACCAAGGGTGTGAAAGACCCTTTCGAAGTTCCAGAGGTGAGGTGTGATCAGCCTCGAGATTCCTCAGCGGAAATGGGCCTCATCTCGCCTGGAGGGGAGAACCTCCTGCATTTTCTCGAGTTGTGGCAGGTCTTCTCGAGTTACGACAGGAACCTCAGGGACCTGATCTGGTGGCCTCAGGAAAGGCCAGTCCCCATGCGAGTTGCTAGGGGCCATCACGAGATTCGTCTCCCGTCCATGCCGGGGCCTAAGACCTTGTGTGGAGTCGGGGCCGGAACCTGAGGATTCCTCTCCAGTGTTGCCATGGATCTTGGGGTGCTTCTGAGTCTCCGCAGGGGAGTCAGGCCTTGTCTCGAGTGGGGGCATCCACGTGCGCTTTCCTCCCAAGCTGCAGCACTAGTGTCACGCTTCCTGTCACGTGGATCAAGGGATCTGTGGCTTTCCCTCGAGGCTTTAACTCGAGGCTTTCCCACTTGGCTTTCCCACAGGGCCGTGCCACGTGCCACCTTGGTGTGAGTCGATCCTCGGCATGAAAGAAGAGCCGGGGAAGGAAAAAGAGTTTCCTCTGGAATGGACTGAGACATCTGGGGGACTCTTGGAATGGTGGTACGAACCTGGAGTTCCTCTCGCCGTTCCTGTTGAGAGGCCCTCCTCTTGAGATGCGACGGGAACGCCGGGAACTCTTTCCCGACGAAGCAGGGAAAGGATCCCGCATCTCGAGCTACGAGGCGGAAACGGGGCTCCTCTGGATGTGGGCGGGACCCTCGTGTTTCCTCACGAGTGGAGACGGGTATGTCGGGGAACTTCTTGATTAGCACCAAGGGTGTGAAGGACCCTTTCGAAGTTCCAGAGGGGAGGTGTGATCAGCCTCGAGACGCCTCAGCGTAAATGGGCCTCATCTCGCCAGGAGGGGAGAACCTCCTGGATTTTCTCGAGTTGCGGCAGGTCTTCTCGAGTTACGACGGGGACCTCAGGGACCCGCTCTGGTGGCCTCAGGAAAGGCCAGTCCCCATGCGAGTTGCTAGGGGCCCCCTTGGGATTCCTCTCCCGTCGATGCTGGGGCCTAAGACCTTGTGTGGAGTCGGGGCCGGAACCTAAGGATTCCTCTCCAGTGTTGCCATGGATCTTGGGGTGCTTCTGAGTCTCCCAAGGGGAGTCAGGCCTCGTCTCGAGTGGGGGCATGCACATGCGCTTTCCTCCCGAGCTGCGGCAGCAGTGTCACGCTTCCTGTCACGTGGATCAAGGGATCTGTGGCTTTCTCTCGAGGATCGCCCTCGACGCTTTCCCACGTGGCTTTCCCACAGGGCCGTGCAACGTCCCACCTTGCTGTGAGTCGATCCTCGGCATGAAAGAAGAGCCGGGGAAGGGAAAAGAGGTTCCTCTGGAATGGACTGAGACATCTGGGGGACTCTTGGAATGGTGGCACGACCCTGGAGTTCCTCTCGCCTTTCCTGTTGAGAGGGCCTCCTCTTGAGATGCGACCGCAAGGCTGGAAACTCTTTCTCGACGAAGCAGGGAATGGATCCCTCATCTCGAGCTACGAGGCGTAAACGGGGCTCCTCTGGATGTGGCGGGACACTCGTGTTTCCTCTCGAGTGGAGACGGGTATGTCGGGGAACTTCTTGATTTGCACCAAGGGTGTGAAGGACCCTTTCGAAGTTCCAGATGTGAGGTGTGATCAGCCTCGAGACGCCTCAGCGGAAATGGGCCTCATCTCGCCTGGAGGGGAGAACCTCCTGGATTTTCTCGAGTTCTGGCAGGTCTTCTCGAGTTACGACGGGGACCTCAGGGACCCGCTCTGGTGGCCTCAGGAAAGGCCAGTCCCCATGCGAGTTGCTAGGGGCCCTCTCGGGATTCATCTCCCGTCGAAGCCGGGGCCTAAGACCTTGTGTGGAGTCGGGGCCGGAACCTGAGGATTCCTCTCCAGTGTTGCCATGGATCTTGGGGTGCTTCTGAGTCTCCCCAGCGGAGTCAGGCCTCGTCTCGATTGGGGGCATGCACGTGCGCTTTCCTCCCGACCGGCAGCAGTAGTGTCACGCTTCCTGTCACCTGGATCAAGGCAACTGTGGCTTTCCCTCGAGGCTTTCCCACGAGGCTTTCCCACAGGGCTGTGCCACGTGCAACCTTGGTGTGAGTCGATCCACGGCGTGAAAGACGAGCCGGTGAAGGGAAGAGAGTTTCCTCTGGAATGGACTGAGACATCTGGGCGACTCGTGGAATGGTGGCACGACCCTGGAGTTCCTCTCGCCGTTCCTGTTGAGAGGGCCTCCTCTCGAGATGCCAAGGGAACGTCGGGAACTGTTTCCCGACGAAACAGGGAAAGGATCCCTCATCTCGAGCTACGAGGCGGAAACGGGGCTCCTCTGCATGTGGGCGGTACCCTCGTGTTTCCTCTCGAGTGGAGACGGGTATGTCGGGGAACTTCTTGATTTGCACCAAGGGTGTGAAGGACCCTTTCAAAGTTCCAGAGGTGAGGTGTGATCAGCCTCGAGACGCCTCGGCGGAAACGGGCCTCATCTCGCCTGGAGGGGAGAACCTCCTGGATTTTCTCGAGTTGCGGCAGGTCTTCTCAACTTAAGACGGGGACCTCAGGGACCCACTCTGGTAGCCTGAGGAAAGGCCAGTCCCCAGGCGGGTTGCTAGGGGCCATCTCGGTATTCCTCTCCCGTCCATGCCGGGGCCTAAGACCTTGTGTGGACTCAGGGCCGGAACCTGAGGATTCCTCTCCAGTGTTGCCATGGATCTTGGGTAGCTTCTGAGTCTCCCCAGGGGAGTCAGGCCTCGTCTCGAGTCCGGGCAGGCACGTGCGCTTTCCTCCCGAGCTTCAGCAGTAGTGTCACGCTTCCTGTCACGTGGATCAAGGGATCTGTGGCTTTCCCTCCAGGCTTTCCCCCGAGGCTTTCCCACGACGCTTTCCCACAGGGCCGTGCCACGTGCCACCTTGGTGTGAGTCGATCCTCGGCGTGAAAGACAAGCCGGTGAAGGGAAAAGAGGTTCCTCTGGAATGGACTGAGACATCTGGGGGTCTCTTGGAATGGTGGCACGACCCTGGTGTTCCTCCCGCCGTTCCTTTTGAGAGGGCCTCCTCTTGAGATGCGACGGGAAGGCCGGGCCCTCATTCCCGATGAAGCAGGGAAAGGATCCCTCATCTCGAGCTTTGAGGCGGAAACGGGACTCCTCTGGATGTGGGCGGGACCTTCGTGTTTCCTCTCGAGTGGAGACGGGTATGTCGGGGAACTTCTTGATTTGCACAAAGGGTGTGAAGGACCCTTTGGAAATTCCAGAGGTGAGGTGTGATCAGCCTCGAGACGCCTCAGCGGAAATGGGCCTCATCTCGCCTGGAGGGGAGAACCTCCTGGATTTTCTCGAGTTGCGGCAGGTCTTCTCCAGTTACGACGGGGACCTCAGGGACCCGCTCTGGTGGCCTCAGGAAAGGCCAGTCCCCATGCGAGTTGCTAGGGGCCATCTGGGGATTCCTCTCGCGTCCATGACGGGGCCTAAGACCTTGTGTGGAGTCGGGGCCGGAACCTGAGGATTCCTCTCCAGTGTTGCCATGGATCTTGGGGTGCTTCTGAGTCTCCCCAGGGGAGTCAGGCCTCGTCTAGAGTGCGGGCATGTGCGTGCGCTTTCCTCCCGAGCTGCAGCAGTAGTGTCACGCTTCCTGTCACGTGGATCAAGGGATCTGTGGCTTTCACTCGAGGCTTTCCCTCTCCGCTTTCCCATGAGGCTTTCCCACAGGGCTGTGCCACGTTCCACCTTGGTGTGAGTCGATCCTCGGCGTGAAAGACGAGCCGGTGAAGGGTAAAGAGGTTCCTCTGGAATGGATTGAGAATTCTGGGCGACTCTTGGGATGGTGGCACGACCCTGCAGTTCCTCTCGCCATTCCTGTTGAGAGGGCCACATCTTGAGATGCGAAGGGAAAACCTGGAAATCTTTCCCGACGAAGCAGGGAAAGGATCCCTCGTCTCGAGCTACGAGGCGGAAACGGGGCACCTCTGGATGAGGGCGGGACCCTCGTGTTTCCTCTCGAGTGGAGACGGGTATGTCGGGGAACTTCTTGATTTCAAACAAGGGTGTGAAGGACCCTTTCGATGTTCCAGAGGTGAGGTGTGATCAGCCTCGAGACGCCTAAGCGGAAATAGGCCTCATTTCGCGTGGAAGGGAGAACCTCCTGGACTTTCTCGAGTTGCGGCAGGTCTTCTCGAGTTACGGACGGGTACCACAGGGACCCGCTCTGGTGGCCTCAGGAAAGGCCAGTCCCCATGCGAGTTGCTACGGGCCATCTCGGGATTCCTCTCCCGTCGATGCCGGGGCCTAACACCTTGTGTGGCGTTGGGGCCGGAACCTGAGAATTCCTCTCCAGTGTGAACATGGTTCTTGGGGTGCTTCTGAGTCTCCCCAGGGGAGTCAGGCCTCATCTCGTGTGGGGGCATGAACCTGTGCTTTCCTGCCGAGCTGCAGCAGTAGTGTGACGCTTCCTGTCACGTGGATCAAGGGATCTGTGGCTTTCCCTCGAGGCTTTCCCACGAGGCTTTCCCACAGGTCTATGCCACGTGCCACTTTGGTGGAAGTCGATGCTCGGCGTGAAAGACGAGCCGGTGAAGGGAAGAGAGGTTCCTCTGGAATGGACTGAGACATCTGGGGGACTCTTGGAATGGTGGCACGACCCTGGAGTTCCTCTCGCCGTTCCTGTTGAGAGTGCCTCCTCTTGAGATGCGACGGGGAGGCCGGGAACTCTTTCCCGACGAAGCAGGGAAAGGATCGCTCATCTAGAGCTATGAGGAGGACACGGGGCTCCTCTGGATGTGGGCGGCACCCTCGTGTTTCCTCTCGAGTGGAGACGGGTATGTCGGGGAATATCTTGACTTGTACCATGGGTGTGAAGGACCCTTTCGAAGTTCCAGAGGTTAGGTGTGTTCAGCCTCGAGACGCCTCAGAGGAAATGGGCCTCATTTCGCCTGGAGGGGAGTACCTCCTGGATTTTCTCGAGTTGCGGCAGGTCTTTTCGAGTTACGACGGGGATCTCAGGGACCCGCTCTGGTGGCCTCAGGAAAGGCCATTTCCCATGCGAGTTGCTAGGGCCTTCTCGGGATTCCTCTCCCGTCGATGCCGTAGCCTAAGACCTTGTGTGTCGTCGGGGCCGGAAACTGAGGATTCCTCTCCACTGTTGACATGGATCTTGGGGTGATTCTGAGTCTCCCCAGGGGACTCAGGCCTCGTCTCGAGTGGGGGCATGCACGTGCACTTTCCTGCCGAGCTGCAGCAGTAGTGTCATGCTTCCTGTCACGTGGATCAAGGGATCTGTGGTTTACCCTCGAGGCTTTCCGACGAGGCTTTCCCACAGGGCTGTGCCACGTGCCACCTTGGTGTGAGTCGATCCTCGGCGTGAAAGACGAGCCGGTGAAGGGAAAAGAGGTTCCTCTGGAATGGACTTAGACATCTGGGGACTCTTGCAACCTTTACACGACCCTGGAATTCCTCTCGCCGTTCCTGTTGAGAGGGCCTCTTCTTGAGATGCGACGGGAAGGCCGAGAACTCTTTCCCGACGATGCAGGGAATGGATCCCTCATCTAGAGCTGTGAGGCGGAAACGGGGCTCCTCTGGATGTGGGCGGGACACTCGAGTTTCCTCTCGAGTGGAGACGGGTATGTCGGGGAATTTCTTGACTTGTCCCATGGGTGTGAAGGACCCTTTCGAAGTTCCAGAGGTGAGGTGTGATCAGCCTCGAGACGCCTCAGCGGAAATGGGCCTCATCTCGCCTGGAGGGGAGAACCTCCTGGATTTTCTTGAGTTGTGGCAGGTCTTCTCGAGTTACGATGGGGACCTCAGGGATCGGCTATGCTGGCGTCAAGAAAGGCCAGGATCCATGCGAGTTGCTAGGGGCCATCTCGGGATTCCTCTCCCGTCCATGCCAGGGCCAAAGACCTTGTGTGGAGTCTGGACCGGAACTGAGGATTCCTCTCCGTGTTGCCTTGGATCGTGGGGTGCTTGTGAGTCTCCCAAGGGGAGTCAGGCCTCGTCTCGAGTGGGAGCATGCACGTGCGCTTTCCTCCCGAGCTGCAGCAGTAGTGTCACGCTTCCTGTCACGTGGATCAAGGGATCTGTGGATTTCCCTCGAGGCTTTCCTTCGAGGCTTTCCCACGAGGCTTTCCCACAGGGCTATGCCACGTGCCACCTTGCTGTGAGTCGATCCTCGCCGTGAAAGACGAGCCGGTGAAGGGAAAAGAGGTTCCTCGGGAATGGACTGAGACATCTGGGGGACTCTTGGAACGGTGGCACAACCCTGGAGTTCCTCTCGCCGTTCCTGTTGAGAGGGCCTCCTCTTGAGATGCGACGGGAACGCTGGGAACTCTTTCCCGACGAAGCAGGGAACGGATGCCTCATCTCCAGCTACGAGGCGGAAACAGGGCTCCTCTGGATGAGGGCGGGACCCTCGTGTTTCCTCTCGAGTGGAGACGGGTATGTCGGGGAACTTCTGGATTTGCACCAAGGGTGTGAAAGACCCTTTCGGAGTTCCAGAGGTGAGGTGTGATCAGCCTCGAGACGACTCAGCGGAAATGGGCCTCATCTCCCCTGGAGGGGAGAACCTCCTGGATTTTCTCGAATTGCGGCACGTCTTCTCGAATTAAGACGGGGACCTCAGGGACCTGCTCTGGTGGCCTCAGGAAAGGCCAGTCCCCATGCGAGTTGCTAGGGGACCTCTCGGGATTCCTCTCCCGTCCATGCCGGGGCCTAAGACCCTTTGTGGAGTCGGGGCCAGAACCTGAGGAATCCAATCCAGTGTTGCCATGGATCTTGGGGTGCTTCTGAGTCTCCCCAGGGGAGTCAGGGCTCGTCTCGATGGGGCATGCACGTGCGCTTTCCTCCCGAGCTGCAGCAGTAGTGTCACGCTTCCTGACACGTGGATCACGGATTTGTGGCTTTCCCTCGAGGCTTTCCCACGAGGCTTTCCCACAGGGCTGTGCCACGTGCCACCTTGGTGTGAGTCGATCCTCGGCGTGAAAGACGAGCCGGTGAAGGGAAAAGAGGTTCCTCTGGAATGGACTGAGATATCTGGGGGACTATTGGAATGGTGGCACGACCCTGGAGTTCCTCTCGCCGTTTCTGTTGAGAGGGCCTCCTCTTGAAATGCGACGGGACGGCCGGCAACTCTTTCCCGACGAAGCAGGGAAAGGATCCCTCATCTCGAGCTACGAGGCGGAAACGGGGCTCCTCTGGATGAGAGCGGGACCCTCGTGTTTCCTCTCGAGTGGAGACGGTTTGTCGGGGACGTTCTTGATTTGCACCAAGGTTGTGAAGGACACTTTCAAAGTTCCAGAGGTGAGGTGTGATCAGCCTTGAGACGCCTCAGAGGAAATGGGCCTCATCTCGCCTGGAGGGGAGAACCTGCTGGATTTTCTCGAGTTGCGGCAGGTCTTCTCAAGTTACGACGGGGACCTCAGGGACCCGCTCTGGTGGCCTCAGGAAAGGCCAGTCCCCATGCGAGTTGCTAGGGGCCCTCTCGGGATTCTTCTCCCGCCGATGCCGGGGCCTAAGACCTGGTGTGGAGTCGGGGCCTGAACCTGAGGATTCCTCTCCAGTGTTGCCATGGATCTTGGGGTGCTTCTGAGTCTCCCCAGGGGAGTCAGGCCTCGTCTCGAGTGGGGGCATGCACGTGCGCTTTCCTCCCGAGCTGCAGCAGTAGTGTCATGCTTCCTGTCACGTGGATCAAGGGATCTGTGGCTTTCCCTCGAGGCTTTCCCACAGGGCTGTGCCACTTGCCACCTTGGTGTGAGTCGATCCTCGGCGTGAAAGGCGAGCCGGTGAAGGGAAAAGATGTTCCTCTGGAATGGACTGAGACATCTGGGGGACTCTTGGATTGGGGGCACGACCCTGGAGTTCCTCTCGTCGTTCCTGTTGAGAGGGCCTCCTCTTGAGATGCGACAGGAACGCCGGGAACTCTTTCCGGATGAAGCAGGGGAAGGATCCCTCATCTCGAGCTGCGGGGCCGAAACGGGGCTCCTCTGGATGCGGGCGGGACCCTCTTGTTTCCTCTCGAGTGGAGACGGGTATGTCGGGGAATTTCTTGACTTGTACCATGGGTGTGAAGGAACCTTTCGAATTTCCAGAGGTGAGGTGTGATCAGCCTCGAGACGCCTCAGCGGAAATGGGCCTCATCTCGCGTGGAGGGGAGAACCTCCTGGATTTTCTCGAGTTGCGGCAGGTCTTCTCGAGTTACGATGGGGACCTCAGGTACCCGCTCTGGCAGCCTCAGGAAAGGTCAGTTCCCATGCGAGTTGCTAGGGCCTTCTCGGGATTCCTCTTCCATCGATGCCGGGGCCTAAGACCTTGTGTGGCGTCGGGTCCGGAACCTGAGGATTCCTCTTCAGTGTTGACATGGATCTTGGGGTGCTTCTGAGTCTTCCCAGGGGAGTCAGGCCTCGTCTCGAGTGGAGGAATGCACGTGCGCTTTCCTCCCGAGCTGCAGCAGTAGTGTCACGCATCCTGTCACGTGGATCAAGGGAACTGTGGCTTTCCCTGGAGGCTTTCCCTCGAGGCTTTACCTTGAGGCTTCCCCACAAGGTTTCCCCAGGTCTGTGCCACCTGCCACCTTGGTGTGAGTCGATCCTCGGCGTGAAAGATGAGTCGGTGAAGGGAAAAGAGGTTCCTCTGGAATGGACTTAGACATCTGGGGACTCTTGCAACATTTGCACGACTCTGAAGTTCCTCTCGCCGTTCCTGTTGAGAGGGCCTCCTCTTGAGATGCGACAGAAACGCCGAGAATGCTTTCCCGACGAAGCAGGGAAAGGATCCCACATCTCGAGCTACGAGGCGGAAACGGGGCTCCTCTGGATGTGGGGGGGACCCTCGTGTTTCCTCTCGAGTGCAGACGGGTAGGTCGGGGAACTTCTTGATTTGCACCAAGGGTGTGAAGGACCCTTTCGACGTTCCAGAGGTGAGGTGTGATCAGCCTCGAGATACCTCCGCGGAAATGGGCCTCATCTCGCCTGGAGGGGCGAACCTCCTGGATTTTCTCGAGTTGCGGCAGGTCTTCACGAGTTACGACGGAGACCTCAGGGACCCGCTCTGGTGGCCTCAGGAAAGGCCAGTCCCCATGCGAGTTGCTAGGGGCCCTCTCGGGATTCCTCTCCCGTCGATGCCGGGGCCTAAGAACCTGTGATGAGTCAGGGCCGGAACCTAAGGATTTCTCTCCAGTGTTGCCATGTATCTCGGGGTGCTTCTGAGTCTCCCAATGGGAGTCAGGCCTCGTCTCGAGTGAGGGGCATGCACATGCGCTTTCCTCCCGAGATGCAGCAGTAGTGTCACGCTTCCTGTCACGTGGATCAAGGGATCTGCGGCTTTCCCTCGAGGCTGTCCCCCGAGGCTTTCCCACGAGGCTTTCCCACAGGGCTGTGCCACGTGCCACCTTGGTGTGAGTCGATCCTCGGCGTGAAAGATGAGTCGGTGAAGGGAAAAGAGGTTCCTCTGGAATGGACTGAGACATCTGGGGGACTCTTGGAATGGTGGTAGGACCCTGGAGTTCCTCTCGCCGTTCCTGTTGGCAGGGCCTCCTCTTGAGATGCGACGGGAACGCCGGGAACTCTTTCCCGACGAACCAGGGAAAGGATCCCTCATCTCGAGCTACGAGGCGGAAACGGGGCTCCTCTGGATGTGGGCCGGACCCTCGTGTTTCCTCTCGAGTGGAGACGGGTATGTCGGGGAACTTCTTGATTTGCACCAAGGGTGTGAAGGACCCTTTCGAAGTTCCAGAGGTGAGGTGTGATCAGCCTCGAGAAGCCTCGGCGGAAATGGGCCTCATCTCGCCTGGAGGGGAGAACCTCCTGGATTTTCTTGAGTTGCGTCAGGTCTTCTCGACTTAAGACCGCTACCTCTGGGACCCGCTCTGGTGGCCTCAGGAAAGGCCAGGATCCATGCGAGTTGCTAGGGGCCCTCTCGTGATTCCTCTCCCGTCCATGCCGGGCCCTAAGACCTTGTGTGGAGTCTGGACCGGAACTGAGGATTCCTCTCCGTGTTGCCTTGGATCGTGGGGTGCTTGTGAGTCTCTCAAGGGGAGTCAGGCCTCGTCTCGAGTGGGAGCATGCACGTGCGCTTTCCGCCCGAGCTGCAGCAGTAGTGTCACGCTTCCTGTCACGTGGATCAAGGGATCTGTGTATTTCCCTCGAGGCTTTCCTTCGAGGCTTTCCCACGAGGCTTTCCCACAGGGCTGTGCCACGTGCCACCTTGCTGTGAGTCGAACCTCGCCGTGAAAGACGAGCCGGTGAAGGGAAAAGAGGTTCCTCTGGAATGGACTGAGACATCTGGGGGACTCTTGGAATGGTGGCACGACCCTGGAGCTCCTCTCGCCGTTCCTGTTGAGAGGGCCTCCTCTTGAGATGCGACGGGAACGCTGGGAACTCTTTCCCGACGAAGCAGGGAACGGATGCCTCATCTCCAGCTACGAGGCGGAAACGGGGCTCCTCTGGATGTGGGCGGGACCCTTGTGTTTCCTCTCGATTGGAGACGGGTATGTCGGGGAATTTCTTGACTTGTACAATGGGTGTGAAGGACCCTTTCGAAGTTCCAGAGGTGAGGTGTGATCAGCCTCGAGACGCCTCAGCGGAAATGGGCCTCATCTCGCCTGGAGGGGAGAACCTCCTGGATTTTCTCGAGTTGCGGCAGGTCTTTTCGAGTTACGACGGGGATCCCAGGGACCCGATCTGGTGGCCTCAGGAAAGGCCATTTCCCATGCGAGTTGCTAGGGCCTTCTCGGGATTCCTCTCCCGTCGATGCCGGGGCCTAAGACCTTGTGTGTCGTCGGGGCCGGAACCTGAGGATTCCTCTCCACTGTTGACATGGATCTTGGGGTGCTTCTGAGTCTCCCTAGGGGACTCAGGCCGCGTCTCGAGTGGGCGCATGCACGTGCGCTTTCTGCCGAGCTGGAGCAGTAGTGTCACGCTTCCTGTCACGTGGATCAAGGGATCTGTGGATTTCCCTCGAGGCTTTCCGACGAGGCTTTCCCACAGGGATGTGCCTCGTGCCACCTTGGTGTGAGTCGATCCTCGGCGTGAAAGACGAGCCGGTGAAGGGAAAAGAGGTTCCTCTGGAATGGACTTAGACATCTGGGGACTATTGCAACCTTTGCACGACCCTGGAGTTCCTCTCGCCGTTCCTGTTGAGAGGGCCTCTTCTTGAGATGCGACGGGAAGGCCGGGAACTCTTTCTCGACGAAGCAGGGAAAGGATCCCTCATCTAGAGCTATGAGGCGGACACGGGGCTCCTGTGGATGTGGGCGCGACCCTCGTGTTTCCTCTCGAGTGGAGACGGGTATGTCGGGGAATTTCTTGACTTCTGCCATGGGTGTGAAGGACCCTTTCGAAGTTCCAGAGGTGAGGTGTGATCAGCCTCGAGACGCCTAGGCGGAAATGGGCCTCATCTCGCCTGGAGGGGAGAACCTGCTGGATTTTCTCGAGTTGCGGCAGGTCTGCTCGAGTTACTATGGGGACCTCAGGGACCAGATCTGGTGGCCTCAGGAAAGGCCAGTTCCCATGCGAGTTGCTAGGGCCTTCTCGCGATTCCACTCCATCGATGCCGGGGGGCCTAAGACATTGTGAGGCGTCAGGGCCGGAACCTGAGGATTCCTCTCCAGTGTTGACATGGATCTTGGGGTGCTTCTGAGTCTTCCCAGGGGAGTCAGGCTTCCTCTCAAGTGGGGACATGCACGTGCACTTTATTCCCGAGCTGCAGCAGTAGTGTCATGCTTCCTGTCACCTGGATCAAGGCAACTGTGGCTTTCCCTCGAGGCTTTCACTCGAGGCTTTCCCACGAGGCTTTCCGACAGGGCTGTGCCACGTGCCACCTTGGTGTGAGTCGATCCTCGGCGTGAAAAACGAGCCGGTGAAGGGAAAAGAGGTTCCTCTGGAATGGACTGAGACATCTGGGGGACTCTTGGATTGGTGGCACGACCCTGGAGTTCCTCTCGCCGTTCCTGTTGAGAGGGCCTCCTCTTGAGATGCGACGGGAAAGCCGGGAACTCTTGCCCGACGAAGCTGGGAATGGACCCCTCATCTCGAGCTACGAGGCGGAAACGGGGCTCCTCTGGATGTGGGCCGGACCCTCGTGTTTCCTGTCGAGTGGAGACGGGTATGACGGGGAACTTCTTGATTTGCACCAAGGGTGTGAAGGACCCTTTCGAAGTTCCAGAGGTGAGGTGTGATCAGCCTCGAGACGACTCAGCGTAAATGGGCCTCATCTCGCCTGGAGGGGAGAACCTCCTGGATTTTCTCGAATTGCGGCACGTCTTCTCGAGTTACGACGGGGACCTCAGGGACCTGCTCTGGTGGCCTCAGGAAAGGCCAGTCCCCATGCGAGTTGCTAGTGGCCTTCTCAGGATTCCTCTCCCGTCCATGCCGGGGCCTAAGACCCTTTGTGGAGTCGGGGCCAGAACCTGAGGATTCCTCTCCAGTGTTGCATGGATCTTGGGGTGCTTCTGAGTCTCCCCAGGGGAGTCAGGGCTCGTCTCGATGGGGCATGCACGTGCGCTTTCCCCCCGAGCTGCAGCAGTACTGTCACGCTTCCTGTCACGTGGATCACGGATTTGTGGCTTTTCCTCTAGGCTTTCCCACGAGGCTTTCCCCCAGGTCTGTGCCACGTGCCACCTTAGTGTGAGTCGATCCTCGGCGTGAAAGACGAGCCGGTGAAGGGAAAAGTGGTTCCTCTGGAATGGGCTGAGACATCTGGGGGACTCTTGGAATGGTGGCAGGACCCTGGAGTTCCTCTCGCCGTTCCTCTTGAGAGGGCCTCCTCTTGAAATGCGACGGGAAGGCCGGCAACTCTTTCCCAACGAAGCAGGGAAAGGATCCCTCATCTCGAGCTACGAGGCGGAAACGGGGCTCCTCTGGATGTGGGCGGCACCCACGTGTTTCCTCTCGAGTGGAGACGGTTTGTCGGGGACGTTCTTGATTTGCACCAAGGTTGTGAAGGACACTTTCAAAGTTCCAGAGGTGAGGTGTGATCAGCCTTGAGACGCCTCAGCGGAAATGGGCCTCATCTCGCCTGGAGGGGAGAACCTCCTGGATTTTCTCGAGTTGCGGCAGGTCTTCTCAAGTTACGACGGGGACCTCAGGGACCCGCTCTGGTGCCCTCAGGAATGGCCATTACCCATGCGAGTTGCTAGGGGCCCTCTCGGGATTCTTCTCCCGCCGATGCCGGGGCCTAAGACCTGGTGTGGAGTCGGGGCCGGAACCTGAGGATTCCTCTCCAGTGTTGCCATGGATCTTGGGGTGCTTCTGATTCTCCCCAGGGGAGTCAGGCCTCGTCTCGAGTGGGAGCATGCACGTGCGCTTTGCTCCCGAGCTGCAGCAGTAGTGTCATGCTTCCTGTCACGTGGATCAAGGGATCTGTGGCTTTCCCTCGAGGCTTTCCCACAGGGCTGTGCCACTTGCCACCTTGGTGTGAGTCGATCCTCGGCGTGAAAGGCGAGCCGGTGAAGGGAAAAGATGTTCCTCTGGAATGGACTGAGACATCTGGGGGACTCTTGGATTGGGGGCACGACCCTGGAGTTCCTCTCGTCGTTCCTGTTGAGAGGGCCTCCTCTTGAGATGCGACAGGAACGCCGGGAACTCTTTCCCGACGAAGCAGGGAAAGGATCCCTCATCTCGAGCTGCGGGGCCGAAACGGGGCTCCTCTGGATGTGGGCGGGACCCTCGTGTTTCCTCTCGAGTGGAGACGGGTATGTCGGGGAATTTCTTGACTTGTACCATGGGTGTGAAAGAACCTTTCGAAGTTCCAGAGGTTAGGTGTGATCAGCCTCGAGACGCCTCAGCGGAAATGGGACTCATCTCGCCTGGAGGGGAGAACCTCCTGGATTTTCTCGAGTTGCGGCAGGTCTTCTCGAGTTACGATGGGGACCTCAGGTAGCCGCTCTGGCAGCCTCAGGAAAGGTCAGTTCCCATGCGAGTTGCTAGGGCCTTCTCGGGATTCCTCTTCCATCGATGCCGGGGCCTAAGACCTTGTGTGGCGTCGGGTCCGGAACCTGAGGATTCCTCTCCAGTGTTGACATAGATCTTGGGGTGCTTCTGAGTCTTCCCAGGGGAGTCAGGCCTCCTCTCGAGTGGAGGAATGCACGTGCGCTTTCCTCCCGAGCTGCAGCAGTAGTGTCACGCATCCTGTCACATGGATCAAGGGAACTGTGGCTTTCCCTGGAGGCTTTCCCTCGAGGCTTTACCTTGAGGCTTCCCCACAAGGTTTCCCCAGGGCTGTGCCACCTGCCACCTTGGTGTGAGTCGATCCTCGGCGTGAAAGATGAGTCGGTGAAGGGAAAAGAGGCTCCTCTGGAATGGACTTAGACATCTGGGGACTCTTGCAACATTTGCACGACTCTGGAGTTCCTCTCTCCGTTCCTGTTGAGAGGGCCTCCACTTGAGATGCGACAGAAACGCCGAGAATGCTTTCCCGACGAAGCAGGGAAAGGATCCCTCAACTCGAGCTACGAGGCAGAAACGGGGCTCCTCTGGATGTGGGCGGGACCCTCGTGTTTCCTCTGGAGTGGAGACGGGTATGTCGGGGAACTTCTTGATTTGCACCAAGGGTGTGAAGGACCCTTTCGAAGTTACAGAGGTGAGGTGTGATCAGCCTCGAGACACCTCCGCGGAAATGGGCCTCATCTCGCCTGGAGGGGCGAACCTCCTGGATTTTCTCGAGTTGCCGCAGGTCTTCACGAGTTACGACGGAGACCAGAGGGACCCGCTCTGGTGGCCTCAGGAAAGGCCAGTCCCCATGCGAGTTGCTAGGGGCCCTCTCGGGATTCCTCTCCCGTCGATGCCGGGGCCTAAGAACCTGTGATGAGTCGGGGCCGGAACCTAAGGATTCCTCTCCAGTGTTGCCATGTATCTCGGGGTGCTTCTGAGTCTCCCAATGGGAGTCAGGCCTCGTCTCGAGTGAGGGGCATGCACATGCGCTTTCCTCCCGAGATGCAGCAGTAGTGTCACGCTCCCTGTCACGTGGATCAAGGGATCTGCGGCTTTACCTCGAGGCTGTCCCCCGAGGCTTTCCCACGAGGCTTTCCCACAGGGCTGTGCCACGTGCCACCTTGGTGTGAGTCGATCCTCGGCGTGAAAGATGAGTCGGTGAAGGGAAAAGAGGTTCCTCTGGAATGGACTGAGACATCTGGGGGACTCTTGGAATGGTGGTAGGACCCTGGAGTTCCTCTCGCCGTTCCTGTTGGCAGGGCCTCCTCTTGAGATGCGACGGGAACGCCGGGAACTCTTTCCCGATGAACCAGGGAAGGGATCCCTCATCTCGAGCTACGAGGCGGAAACGGGGCTCCTCTGGATGTGGGCCGGACCCTCGTGTTTCCTCTCGAGTGGAGACGGGTATGTCGGGGAACTTCTTGATTTGCACCAAGGGTGTGAAGGACCCTTTCGAAGTTCCAGAGGTGAGGTGTGATCAGCCTCGAGACACCTCCGCGGAAATGGGCCTCATCTCGCCTGGAGGGGAGAACCTCCTGGATTTTCTTGAGTTGCGTCAGGTCTTCTCGACTTAAGACGGGTACCTCTGGGACCCGCTCTGGTGGCCTCAGGAAAGGCCAGTCTCCATGCGAGTTGCTAGGGGCCCTCTCGTGATTCCTCTCCCGTCCATGCCGGGCCCTAAGACCTTGTGTGGAGTCTGGACCGGAACTGAGGATTCCTCTCCGTGTTGCCTTGGATCGTGGGGTGCTTGTGAGTCTCCCAAGGGGAGTCAGGCCTCGTCTCGAGTGGGAGCATGCACGTGCGCTTTCCGCCCGAGCTGCAGCAGTAGTGTCACGCTTCCTGTCACGTGGATCAAGGGATCTGTGGATTTCCCTCGAGGCTTTCCTTCGAGGCTTTCCCACGAGGCTTTCCCACAGGGCTGTGCCACGTGCCACCTTGCTGTGAGTCGATCCTCGCCGTGAAAGACGAGCCGGTGAAGGGAAAAGAGGTTCCTCTGGAATGGACTGAGACATCTGGGGGACTCTTGGAATGGTGGCACGACCCTGGAGTTCCTCTCGCCGTTCCTGTTGAGAGGGCCTCCTCTTGAGATGCGACGGGAACGCTGGGAACTCTTTCCCGACAAAGCAGGGAACGGATGCCTCATCTCCAGCTACGAGGCGGAAACGGGGCTCCTCTGGATGTGGGCGGGACCCTCGTGTTTCCTCTCGAGTGGAGACGGGTATGTCGGGGAATTTCTTGACTTGTACCATGGGTGTGAAGGACCGTTTCGAAGTTCCAGAGGTGGGGTGTGATCAGCCTCGAGACGCCTCAGCGGAAATGGGCCTCATCTCGCCTGGAGGGGAGAACCTCCTGGATTTTCTCGAGTTGCGGCAGGTCTTTTCGAGTTACGACGGGGATCCCAGGGACCCGCTCTGGTGGCCTCAGGAAAGGCCATTTCCCATGCGAGTTGCTAGGGCCTTCTCGGGATTCCTCTCCCGTCGATGCCGGGGCCTAAGACCTTGTGTGTCGTCGGGGCCGGAACCTGAGGATTCCTCTCCACTGTTGACATGGATCTTGGGGTGCTTCTGAGTCTCCCCAGGGGACTCAGGCCGCGTCTCGAGTGGGGGCATGCACGTGCGCTTTCTGCCGAGCTGGAGCAGTAGTGTCACGCTTCCTGTCACGTGGATCAAGGGATCTGTGGATTTCCCTCGAGGCTTTCCGACGAGCCTTTCCCACAGGGATGTGCCTCGTGCCACCTTGGTGTGAGTCGATCCTCGGCGTGAAAGACGAGACGGTGAAGGGAAAAGAGGTTCCTCTGGAATGGACTTAGACATCTGGGGACTATTGCAACCTTTGCACGACCCTGGAGTTCCTCTCGCCGTTCCTGTTGAGAGGGCCTCTTCTTGAGATGCGACGGGAAGGCCGGGAACTCTTTCTCGACGAAGCAGGGAAAGGATCCCTCATCTAGAGCTATGAGGCGGACACGGGGCTCCTGTGGATGTGGGCGCGACCCTCGTGTTTCCTCTCGAGTGGAGACGGGTATGTCGGGGAATTTCTTGACTTGTACCATGGGTGTGAAGGACCCTTTCGAAGTTCCAGAGGTGAGGTGTGATCAGCCTCGAGACGCCTAGGCGGAAATGGGCCTCATCTCGCCTGGAGGGGAGAACCTGCTGGATTTTCTCGAGTTGTGGCAGGTCTTCTCGAGTTACTATGGGGACCTCAGGGACCCGATCTGGTGGCCTCAGGAAAGGCCAGTTCCCATGCGAGTTGCTAGGGAATTCTCGCGATTCCACTCCCATCGATGCCGGGGGGCCTAAGACCTTGTGTGGCGTCAGGGCCGGAACCTGAGGATTCCTCTCCAGTGTTGACATG